>NC_083577.1:85349286-86549286 GCF_027579695.1 Neoarius graeffei
AAGTCATATCTAGCAAACAGGCAACAGTTTATTTCTATTGGTGTTCATAAATCATCCACTGCTACTGTTGCTCAAGGTGTGCCTCAGGGTTCTGTCCTTGGTCCCCTTCTTTTTATATTATATGTTTCTCCTATAGGCCAGATTATTCGTAACCATGGCCTTAACTTTCATTGTTATGCTGATGATATTCAAATCTACATCACTATCACCCCTTCCATAGCCTCTGTTCAGCTAAGGACTTGCATCACTGACCTCAAGCAGTGGCTGCATAAGAACTGCCTTAAACTTAATGCTGGCAAAACGCAGGTTCTATTAGTAGGTACCAAAAGACAGGTTCTGAATTTCTCCAGTTTTACTGTTGATGTTGATGGCGTGTCTATTCATCCTTCCCAAGTTATAAAAAAACCTTGGAGTTCTCTTTGACTCCACCCTTACGTTTGAACCCCATCTTAAACTAATTACTAAGAATGCTTTCTTTCACCTCTGCAATATTGCACGTCTCCGCCCTTTTCTTTTGGAAACTGATGCCAATATGTTGGTCACTGCATTTATTATTTCTCGTCTTGATTATTGCAATTCTCTCTTTTATGTTCTCCCTGCCACATTGCTCAATCGCCTGCAGTACATCCAAAACTCAGCAGCTAGAGTCCTCACATTCACCAAGCGCACTGCTCACATCACTCCTGTTTTACAGCAACTGCACTGGTTGCCAGTTATCTCTCGGATCAAATACAAAATCTTGCTTTTAACCTATAAAGCTCTTCATGGTTTCTCCCCTTCCTATCTCAGTGAGCTAATTCATTTGTACTGTCCCTCCCGCTCCCTCAGATCTTCTGTCTGTGGACTTCTGACTGTTCCTCGTTTTAAATTGGCATCTATGGGTGGCAGATCATTCAGTGTTGCTGCTCCTAAACTTTGGAACTCGTTACCACAATCACTCCGTGACTGTTCCACTCTCTCTTCCTTCAAAGCCAACTTGAAAACTTTTCTCTTTACCTCACACTATTCTTCCTAATTTTTTTTTTTTTGGTGGTAACTCTTTTGTAAAGCGTCCTTGGGTTTGTGAAAGGCGCTATATAAATTGAAATTATTATTATTATTATTTATCTACGGTATAGACATTCCTGTTTTTGATGGTGATCCCCTTCAAGTCAGATCCTTTATCAAAGCATTTGAGCAAGGAATAGAGACCAAAACGGAGAACATGCAGGACAGGCTTTATTATTTGGAGCAATTTACAGCTGGTCAGCCCAGAATCTTAGTGCCGAGTTGTACCGTATGCACGAGTCCACAAACCGCATATGGAGAAGCAAAAAGGCAGCTGGAGTGGAATTTTGGAAACAGATACCCTGTCCGCACTAGGGATTTTGTACCGATACGATGCTACTTTCGTACCGCAACACCTGTCCACACTAGCAACTATACACTAGCAACTATACCGTACGATATGGATGGCAGCCGTGCATAGTCACTTGAAAATGCATCTTTGTCCACTTCGTAGGGGTCGATTCCCCCAATCAAGGCCAGTTTGGCTGCATACCGTTGTCGTGAGATGTCATCTAATGTATCTATATACTTCTGTTTGCTTGATTTTGCCGACCTTGATCTTTATTTTAGAAAACTGACTATATAACTTCATAAATTCGTCCGAGATAACGTAGCCGGTAATGGCGATGGTCCGTTTTGTTTGACCCACAAGATGGCGTCTGGAGGGCGTTCCCCAGAATGCCGTGACGTCAGTGAAAACTATGTATACCGGTATCGGTACGAAACCCACAAATGTATGGGTTTGGTACCGGTACAGTATCAGTACTGTAGCGCTTCGCTGTAGTGTGGACAGATGAAGCGGTTCTGTATCGATACAAATATAATGCGCATGCACAAAGTCACACACCTCAATCGATGTCTTCGCTGAATAAAATAGTGAAGAACGGAGATTCATTTGTTTCTTTCTCAACTGCCTCGCGCGGTTTATACAATTCGACTGAATAAATGACCACCAGAAATACAGACTGTACACTGACAACAAAAAGCACACACACGTTGTTTCATCCGTACGGAAGCCGAGAGAGGCCCTTCATATAATCCTTTTTTTTATTCACCTTGTTATCCCGAGATAACGACATAATTAATTCAGGATCTCGAGAAAACAACACAACTAATTCGAGATCTTGAGAAAACAAAACCGTTATTTCATGATCTCGAGTAAACAGCTGAGAAATGGTTCATTCAGGTGCGCCAAGAGACTTGTGATATGCTGACTTTGGGGCTATTTCTCATTCTGTATAGACGCAACTTTGGTCATTAGAATGTCTGGAATAATCGATCACCTAATAAGGCAATATTTTGATCAGGGGTTGACACAGGGAGAGATTGCATTAAGTCTTTTAATAAGGGATAATTTCAAAATTAGTCCGCGGCACCTCCGCAGAAGACTGGCCCGGCTTCGCCTCTACCGACGGAGGTACAGTGATCCAGCTGAGATCATGAAATAATTGTTTTGTTTTCTCGAGATCTCGAAATAACGGATGCCATATATTCTTGGAAGGAAGTTACGCGGTAACCACGGAAACATTTCGCGCACGCACATTTCAACTACCGTGAAAGAAAACCGCAAACATTTCTCGCTAGTGTGGACAGATACACTAAACTGTACCGGTATACTTTGTATCGATACAGTTATACCACTTTCGTACCGGTATAAGTGTGAACACAGCAAGAGTGAAAATAACATCTGCTTTCGTAAACAAGGCTTTGAATTGGTCAGTCTTGAAGTCTGATGATGCTTCAGCTTTACGGTCTTGCACATTCTTCTTAAAGGTCCCATGGCATGAAATTTTCACTTTCTGAGGTTTTTTAACGTTAAAATGAGTTCCTCTGACCTTCTTAAGTCACCCCAGTGGCTAGAAATTTCATAATGTGTAAACCAAACTATGCCCAACACTTGAGAATGGCGCGTCAAAACGGCGCGTTGATAAACTCTTCCCTTTACTACGTCAGCAAGGGAGATGATCCCCACGCCCCCCCTCTGGATTCCCACCCACTGTATGGATTGCCCCGCCCAGCTCAAAAGTTGCCACCAAACATGGAAGTTGTGCTGTACATGGATGTGACAACACAGAAAGGAGTCTGTTTTTACTGCCGATGGGAGAGCCCCTGAAGACGCAGTGGCTTAATTTTATTTACTCCAATAATACGCCGTCGAGTCTACCTAAGACGGTGTATGTTTGTCGGAAGCATTTTCCTGATGAATGTTTCCACAACTTGGGACAGTACAGGGCAGGTTTTATACATCAACTGTCACTGAAGCCTGGGTCCGTACCAAGCATCCCTGCCGCATCAGCCACAAACACCGAACAAGTAAGTGTATAACTGTTAAGTCGTTTTGCCGTGTTTTAAAATCGGTGCCACGTTAGCCTTGCAATGGCTACATTAGCTGTGCAGCTAACCGCTTCCTGCAGTTAGCCAGGTACTCTGCGCTACAAAACCAAAAAGCATGCAGCATGCTCTGTTATAATAGCCAATCAAAACAGTTTTTACAAACACACCCACATTCTTTTTTTTAAGTCACTCGTTCATTTTATTTGTTTGTTTGTTCAGTAAAAACCCAAACATTTGTTGAATTTATTTTATTTCCTCGCGTCGCACCTTAATGACGTCAGCGCGCGGTATTTTTCCCTTCGCGGTTTGTTCCTTCTCTCTCGCCATAGTAAGACACCCACATCCGCTTGTTCTGACCCACTGGAGGTAGCGTCACAGTGCTGTTAGCCAATCAGAGGTAACGCGTTTACATGTCATGAATATTAATGATAAGACCCGCCCCCACCCTCTACCCTTCCCCGCCTCCTGCTTCTCATTAGCAAAACGACGCACTGGGAAAAGCGCTGAAATGGGGCTTTCTCCCAGGAGGCTATATCTACGTGCCGAGGGTTCATTTCGAGAAAGGCTGCGGATATAACATCCGGAAACCTCCACGAGCCCGTTTAAAGCATCAACAAACCACCATGCCATGGGACCTTTAAGAAGCTGTTTTAACACAATGGATGAAGCTGGTTTTATCGATGAGCTGGAAAATTCGACCAACATGAGAATTCTTGTTTCAGAATTGCCTTTCAGACTTCGTGATAAGTGGCGAATGATAGTCTGTGATATCAGAGAGAGTCGCAGAGCAAGATTTAAAGACCTTCTTGACTTCCTTGAAAGGCAAATGAGGGCTGCACTAGATCCAGTCTACAGCGAGAATCAGAACCCAAAAGAAAAGGTTGCTTTGAAACCAGCAAAATCAAATTTATTTTTTTTTTAAAACAATGTCTTTATTGGATTTTCATTTTCCAAAAAGACACAAGAACAAATAACAGCAAAGTGTGCAAAATGGCGTAAAAAAAAAAAAAGTACAAACACACATCGTCAGATCAAATTTTGTCGTACTATACACACTTGCTCCATACAACCATATCAACGAAACAGAAACGTGGCGGTCCGGGGGTTTCCCCGATGAAGGCACATTATCATGAGTCCACAAAAAGTACAGCATCATATAGTCCAGAGAGCAGGAGGAAAAGAAACTCGGACGTGCAGAGGGTGCACCTAAACTGTTCCAGGCTCGTCCAACAGATGCGACAAATCCTTGTCCTTCATGTAAGTGATAAAACAACCCCATACATTTTGAAATCCGTCCTGTCTGTCCTTAAGAGTGTAAGAAAATTTTTCCAGAGGTAACCGAGAGGTCAGTTCTCTAAACCACACAGCAATAGCGGGTTTACCAAAGCTTTTCCATGATAAGGCTGTTGTCCTTTTTGCTTGTAGGGAGCACATATTTATAAACATTTTTTCATGATGCTTTATTCTACACTACCGTTCAAAAGTTTGGGGTCACCCAGACAATTTTGTGTTTTCCATGAAAAGTCACACTTTTATTTCCCACCATAAGTTGTAAAATGAATAGAAAATATAGTCGAGACATTTTTCTGGCCATTTTGAGCATTTAATCGACCCCACAAATGTGATGCTCCAGAAACTCAATCTGCTCAAAGGAAGGTCAGTTTTATCAAATCAAATCAAGTTTATTTGTATAGCGCTTTTAACAATAAACATTGTCGCAAAGCAGCTTTACAGAATTTGAACGACTTAAAACATGAGCTAATTTTATCCCTAATCTATCCCCAATGAGCAAGCCTGTGGCGACGGTGGGAAGGAAAAACTCCCTCAGACGACATGAGGAAGAAACCTCGAGAGGAACCAGACTCAAAAGGGAACCCATCCTCATTTGGGCAACAACAGACTGCCTGACTATAATATTAACAGTTTTAACAGGTATAACCCTCAACTGTCCTCATGGGGCCGTCCTTCACAGGAGCGGTGCGATAAAACTCCGACCAGACACAGGGCACCAGGATGGATCAAGCAGGTCCGAGGGGCAGAAGAGGCCAGCATCTCAATCCCAGGATCAACATGTAACTCAGAGGGACAGATTGGGGGGGGAGAGAGAGAAAGAAAACACACGTTGTTAGGTATGCCCTAAAAATGACAAGTATTAAATCTGTGTGGTAGACTCTCAGAGACGAGAGTCTTTACATCAGGCATAACACACAACAATGGCATGTTAATATGGTAAAAAATATCATGACCTGCTCTGGCTGGATGCTTGATTGGGTGATGGGAGCACACTCCTCAGCAATGATGAGATGCAGATGGGACCCTTAGGGCTGGCCAAGACAATTCAGTTACATTTCACCGGGTCTGGGACATGCGACAGAATGTCTGACGGCCGATTCCCTGCAGGCTATGATAGCCAGTCGAGGTCTCCACCCTCTCCACCAAAAGATTTCCTGTTGACTCCATGTAACTCAGAGGGACAGATTTGGGGTGGGTGGGGAGGGAAAGAAAACACAGGTTGTTAGGTATGCCCAATGTCACCTGAATAAGTAGGAACAGTATACATATTGCACCGAGTACAAGCAGGGACTCCGGCAACTAACTATGACAGCATAACTAAAAGGGGAGAGCCAGAAGGTAACACAGGCATGAAGGGCCCCGGGACATAAAGCAGCAGCCACTACACCGTCAACAAACTCGAGTGAGCAAGCGAGTGGGGACTGACAGCATCCATACATCCCAGTTTACCAAAACACTCTGTCTGAGGACCCTCCAGATCTACTCCTTTACCTCATAAACACCATAGTTATAGGCTGAAAACACACAGTTTTCAGTTTTATAGCTTCTCTAAAGAGCTCAACTGTTTTCAGCTGTGCTAACATGATTGTACAAGGGTTTTCTAATCATCCATTAGCCTTCTGAGGCAATGAGCAAACACATTGTACCATTAGAACACTGGAGTGAGAGTTGCTGGAAATGGGCCTCTATACACCTATGGAGATATTGCACCAAAAACCAGACATTTGCAGCTTGAATAGTCATTTACCACATTAGCAATGTATAGAGTGGATTTCTGATTAGTTTAAAGTGATCTTCATTGAAAAGAACAGTGCTTTTCTTTCAAAAATAAGGACATTTCAAAGTGACCCCAAACTTTTGAACAGTAGTGTATGTCCCTCTGGATAAAGACCTAGCAGAAAGAGCCTAGGTTCCAGTTCTAATCTAATTGAGAGAATCTCCTGTATAGACAGTCTAACCTCCTCCCAAAACTCCCTCACTTTTGGATACTGCCAGAGGCATGCCCCTTTTCCACCAAAGCAGTTCCAGGGCTGGTTCGGGGCCAGTGCTTAGTTTGGAACCGGGTTTTCTGTTTCCACTGACAAAGAACTGGCTCTGGGGCCAGAAAAACCGGTTCCAGGCTAGCACCAACTCTCTGCTGGGCCAGAGGAAAGAACCGCTTACGTCAGCGGGGGGGCGGAGTTGTTAAGACCAGCAACAATAACAAGACCGCGAAAGATCGCCGTTTTAAAGCGACGAGAAGCAGCAGCTGTACAAACGCGAAGTCATCCATTATTATTGTTGTTGTTGCTGCTGCTGCTTCTTCCGTGTTGTTTTTGCTTCGATGTTCGCGCCAAGGTTTATGCAAACGTAGTGACGTAACTGACGTATACAGCGACGTAATGACGTGGCTTCCCTTAGCACCGCGAGCTATGGAAAAGCAAACTGGTTCTCAGCTGGTTTGCAAGTTGAACGAGTTGTGAACCAGCACCAGGACCGGCCCCGAACCAGCCCTGGAACTGATTTGGTGGAAAAGGGGTAGCAGTGAAATAAAGTGCCCTTATCTACCCCACATCTATTGCATGTGTCTGGGATATTTGAGTTAAATTTGTTTAATTTTGCTGGAGTAATATACACCCTCATTAACCAGTTATATTGTAGGAGTCTTAAGGGGTGTTCACACGGCACATATTTGCATCGATGCTGCACCGATGTATTTTGTTGCGATATATCTTACACCGGTGTAAATTTTGTGGAGCGTTCACACGTCACAACCCTGCTTACTAGAGAGAAGCGTGTTAGCACCGGTGCAGCCCCACTTGTGTTCACATGGCAGTTTTTGCGACCGTGCTATACGATAGTAATAATGCGGAAATGAAATATGCGCGAAAATGTACTTCCTTTTCCCGGTTGTCATGGCATCACCAAGCGCCGGGAAAACAACGTGGATGAAGACACCAGTGTTGCCAGATACTGCTGACGTTTTCCAGCCCGAAATATGTTCAAATCCGCCAAAATGCACTTAAAACTGCCCAATCTGGCAACGCTGGAAGACATGCAGTTCTGTTGTTGTTGTTGATATTCGCCATTTTGGAAGCGCAAAATACCAGGATGCAAATTATGCAATGCTCGTATGTAATCAACTCTCCTCACGCGTAGCGAGTCTACCCCTGTAGCGTTCAGACGTCCCATTTTATATCGGTGCCGCCCCGCAAACTAGCATTTACTCCGGAGTAAATTTCTTAAACCACCTCCCGAGCAGGGTTAGATTTGCACCGGTTTAAGCAGCTTTCAGGGGCTACACCAGTATAACTTTGTACCGTGTGAACGCTCTACCGGGGCAGCCCCGGTGCTACACCGGAGTAAAAGTTGCCGTGTGAACACCCCTTTAGGCGTGTATTGCCTGTCCTTGTCTGGGCTACTTTACATGCGTTGCGCCAATGTTCCAGTGATGGTTCCTCCTGTAGATCTGTTTTCCATGCATTAAGTTTAGACTCAGAAGAGTCAGGAGAACAGTCTTGCAGCAAATTATAAAATTCAGAGACGATGCCCTTTCCAAAAGGATTTTTTGTAAGAATTTTCTCCAGTATTGTTAGTGGGGGGCGAACCATATAACGGGCTTGATTTGTTTTGATAAAGTTCCTTACCTGAAGATATTTTAAAAAAAATGTTTGTGAGGGATATTATATTTTCTAATTAACTCCTCAAAAGTTAAAATATTCCCATTGTTATCATAAATATCTTTTATTTATTTTATCCCTCTGTCTGCCCATACTTTGAAACCAGCATCGGCTCTCCCTGGTCTGAAAGAGCTGTTGCCCCAAATTGGGCTGAAGTAAAAAAGGGAAGGAGGAACTTTTAAGTATTTTCGAACGTCTTGCCAAACTCCGATCATGTGCAAAATCAACTTTTAAAACTAAAAGCAGCAGCTCTGTGGCTCCAGTGTCCGAACAGGCCAGAACACTGCAAAAAATAAAAATCTTAGGAAGTTTGTCTATTTTCAAGTCAAAACATCTAGCCACCCTTATTATAAGACATAATTGCCGAACAAGCAAAACCTCATTTAGCTAGAAAGGCTAGTTTTTAGACAGTCCATCTTGAAAATCTTGTATAGATAGTTTTCACATGACATCACAGAGTCGGGGATTCCCTAGTGGTGGCCATCTTGCGGGTCAAGCTTGCCGTACGGGTCACTGAGCACACATTTGTAACGCGCGAGTACAAAGTCTTCAAAAGAACCCAAGCAGGCTATGGTGCACACCTGTTGTATTCACGGCTGTCGTAATAGGACAGATGATGAAGTCAAGTGGAGCTTTTATGGAATTCCCACTGTACGGGAGCACGAAGGCGAGCAAACAAAGAAACTCGGCATACAAAGGAGAAATCGATGGCTTGCAAGAATCAACCGCAAGGATTATCAGCCTTCCAAACACAGCAAAGTCTGCTCCGATCATTTTATAAGTGGTAAGTTGTTTAAATAAACAATCAATTGCAAATCCGTTACAGTCCATGAAACAGGAAATATAAGGATGAGAAAAAAACAGTTTAAATCGTAAAGCTGCGCACATTTGCGCAGTCCTGCACACCGCTCGGGCTGCGCAAATGTGCGCAGCTTTGCGATTTAAACTGTTTTTTTCTCATCCTTATACTTCCGGTTTCATGGACTGTAACGGATTTGCTTATTTAGTAATTTTAATACAGAATTTACTTTGAAATTATAATCAGACACTCCAATGCCCCTCCTAAAAAAAAAAATCGGATCTGCACGATTCAGGCGGCATCCGCCAAAAGGCGTGCTGTGAATATATAAAGTTGTATATATCAGACAGCCTTTACAGTTTGATGAAGTCAGTTTCAGGCTTTGGCAGTTTCAGGCTTTGGCAGCCCTGCATAGTCACTTGAAAATGTATCTTTGTCCACTTCGTAGGGGTCGATTCCCCCAATCAAGGCCAGTTTGGCTGCATACCGTTGTCGTGAGATGTCGTCTAATGTATCTATATACTTCTGTTTGCTTGATTTTGCCGACATTGATCTTTATTTTAGAAAACTGACTATATAACTTCATAAATTTGTCCGAGATAACGTAGCCGGTAATGGCGATGGTCCGTTTTGTTTGCCCCGCAAGATGGCGGCTGGAGGGCGTTCCCCGGAATGCCGTGACGTCAGTGAAAACTATCTATCGACAAAATGTCTTGAAAAAGTCTTATTTGGAGCACCTTTGAAAATAAAACAAGTTTTTTTTAAAACAAGTAAGTACATTTTGGACATTTGTCAAATGCGGTTCGTCTTGTTTCAAGAAAAAAAACAAAGTATGCTTGTTTTGGGAATAAATGAACTTTACTGAAATCTTTGAATCTTTCATTACAATTCAGCTCCACCTTACAGATCCTCAGTTTACTGCGACTGTTTTCTCAGTCATTCAGAGTGAGCTCCTTCTAGATGCTGTACAGACTCTAGACCGGACAAGTGCCTACAAAAAGGCTATGAGTGAGTGGAGGGCGTTTTAGTGACGTCTTTTTGGAATGCTGTGAGTTAAGTTCAGTGGGTTTTTTTTTTTTGTTTGTTTGTTTGCTTGTTTGTTTGGTTTTATTGTGCCTGATCTTGTAAACCCCTCGTACACTGCACTGTTGCTTTGGCGTTGTGTAAGCACTGCAGTGGTGGCTGCTGGTTTTTGAAACAGGGGAAGCCCATTTTACGCATTCATCGTAAAACCTGTAGGCCGGATATCAAAGCATAGAAAGGTGTGCCCCATTAGCACAGTGAACTAGACAACCCTACCTAGTGGCAGAAAGTATTTTTGCTTGTACATTTCATGTTATAGTCTGGCTTGCCAGGCTAGTGCCTCATATCCTTAATCAAAAATATCAAACATCCAAAAATCACTGGCTATTCAACGAAGAGCCTTGAACATCATACCCTGATATGCAACACAGAGTCTTTAACACAACACCCAGCTGTGCAACACATCCTTGAACAACATCTGCAACACAGTCTGGAAATTCATAACCAGGTAGGCTATGCAACACACAGAACCTTGAATATTATACCCAGGTATAACCTATAACACAGAGCCCACCATTCTCTTAACATTACTGAACAATATACACACTTCACATTCATGAACATGAACACTATTTATACACAAATTCTGCCCTCCGCTCCTTTTCCAGAAAATGGTCTGTGACCCTGTCATACCCCAGCTGGTTGTGCTTTCCAGAGACTTCACCAATTTCTGTTAGCAGCTAGCACTGCAGATCCCAATAAGGCTCAAGCTAGCCTACAGCCAGATTGAACTACAAATGAAATAAACGAGTGAATTCGCGAATGATCAAACTGATAGAATGGATGAAAGTTAACGGAGCACAACGAGTAATATTTACATTTATTTACAGAGTAATGTACAGAGACATCAATGAGAAGAAACGTTTATATGAAAAGAAATTCGGACAGCACTTTGGCACACGACTACACTTTCTCGACATCCGCTAGGGACTGACTGATCATGCTTCCGTGTTCCTCGCCGACGCCGAAGTACAGAGCCCGCCCTCCTCATGTCTTTCAAACACTACCTCCAATAATCCTTCATCAGCCCGGCTTCTTGTCCCTCCCACTGTCTCGTTTAGTCCCAGAGAAGCCCGGCTTCCCTGGAAGTGACGATTTTGTCGATTTTAACCAATAACTAGCCGAAATTGGCTGTTCAGAGCCCTCTCATAGACTGCAACGGATACCCGGCTGCCAGCCATAGAGCCCATTGAAATAAGAAAGGTTATAGCCAGTGTTGCCAGATTGGGTGGTTTTAAGTGCATTTTGGCGGGTTTTGAACATATTTTGGCTGGAAAACGTCAGCAGTATCTGGCAACGCTGGTTACAGCCTGGCAGCAAAGGTGATTCTCGTAGCGAACTGCAAGTTCGTCAGACATCACTCAAATAAGTTACAGGATAGTTATGAACGTAAATACAATCTTGGGCATATATTATGTTATGCAAGTTATTGTTTTAATGAGAATTCAACGTCGTAGACGCCGCAGTTTGGGGAGAGAATTTTAGGGGAAGCTCGGCTTCCCTTGTTGTCTCTGAGAAATCACCCCTGAAGCACTCTAAGTCAAAATGCGTAGACTTTTTTATTATTATTATTTATTTATTTATTTTTGGTGCCTGAAGTCCTGGGGAAGTGGAATCTTAAGAGCTGTTTTAATGTTTGAATGTTGAAATGGGGGGAAAAAAAATAAACTTCTTGCAATGCTACACGTGTCGTCAACTTGATAGTCTCTGGTCTCATATCTAGAGTATTTTACTAATTACAGGTCACAAAAGGAGAATCTTTTAAGCTAGCAATGCTTAGTTGTAGAATTTAACAATCCTAATATTAGTATATTTATCTTAAATTCAGTTTTCACTGCTAAGACTTTGTCATGAATTTAAGTGAAATACCCTTAAAATGAAATAAATAAAAATGACTTGAATGGCTAAATGTAAGAAGTACGATCTTGTTATAAGAACTATTTTGATTATTTTGAGTTAATCAGATCTCGTATAATAAGTTCCCCAATCTTATTTTGGAATTATTTCATCTAAAAACAGGTTAGATTTTTCATCTTACTTTAAGTCATGTTGGCTACTTCTGTGTGAATGTGAGAATGAGGAATAAAAGCACATTCTATTCTAAAATGTGAACATGTGAATGTCCCATGTGACCATAACGACTCATGTGACTGCAACCAGACAATTGTTTGATGGATAAATACCTCAGTGCACATGGACTATCGCTTCAGTTCCCTCAAGAATTTTGTGGTGAAAGAAGCTCCTCTCCAAGGAACGAAGATGCAGAGATTCAACATTCAACAGGCATTGGAAATGATCCTGGATGGAGCAAACCCTTGCGACTCGGATGGAGAAGACATCAACCTTCAGGTGGATTCAGACTCACACTAACAGCCACATTTCCATAACAAAATGAGTGTCCACAGGAGGGACTTGGGGCCAATTGGCCCTCTTGTGGGTTTTCTAGGTAAAAAGGCCAAATGGCCCCTCTCTGGGACTTCTAGTTAAGAAATCTTACCAAGTCAAATCTGACTAGTTCCATTGGCAGATTTTTTTCACCTGATTCAAGCAAATATGCTTTGTTTTAATCTTTTATTTCTTATTTTTGAAAGGCCATTTTTTTGCAGTGTAGCAAACAGAAATTGGATCATAACCAGTTAAGTCATGAAGCTGGAAATGCTGTTCAAATTCTGTGCTTGTTTTGCAACAAAATGCACTCAGTGGATAAATGTGAGTCTTTCAAACAGAAATCCAATAAAGAAAAGATAGAATTCCTCAAGAATAGAGGTTTGTGCTTTGGTTGCTTGAAAAAAGGGCACACGAGTAAGAACTGTCTGAAACGTCTGTCACGCCACACCTGTAACAAAAATCACCCTACTGTTCTGCACATAAAGAATTTCCACCTCAAGCTGAACCTAAAGAACAAATGCTCTCGTGTCTTTAGATGCTGGGAACCATAATGGGGCCGGGTCAAAAGAATGTGCACGGTCTGTCGTTCCAGTGAAAGTGAAGTTGGACAAAGGAACCAAGATTGTGGAGACGCATGCCTTTCTTGATCCTGGCAGCTCTGTAACATTTTGCACTGAAGCGCTGATGATGCAGCTAAATGCAGAAAGTGACAGAAAGTGGAAATATTGCGTAGGACGATGGGGCAGGAAAAGCCTGTGAGTAGTTATAAGCTGTCTGGATTGGAAGTGGCTGCTCTAAAAGAAAAGGAGTATCTGAGGCTACCCGATGCGTATAGAGGATGTGCAGTCACGTGACCCATCCGTGTTTACTCCGCCATATTGGACAGCTTCAGGATTGTTTAGCTTGTGCGAGCGTAATGGATCCAGGCAGTAATCCCCAAGAAAATTCGGAAAATACCCCATCTACATCGCGCGATTACTTGTCTAAGTTTGTTCAGCATCTTGAAGGTGACGTGAGGCAGCGTTACGTGGAAAAGTGTTCCAGGTTTGGGATTGCAGATCTGTACAACTTGCCACAATCCTTGTTCAGGGAAATTCAGAGCTGCGGTGCCGGCGATTTGCCCGATCTGGCCTACCACGACATTTACAATTTTCTTGTTAATCGTGTTACACTGGCAAAGCCCTCAAAGCTTACAAGAGCCCGGAAGCTTATAAATATTTTGTTGCGGGATGGGTATCCCAACTATACCTCTGGAAGGTTCCGAAGAAGAATGTCTACTTGATAACCTCACGGGTAAGTGGCATTAAGACGTTTATCATAAAGAGACTATGCAGGACGTTTTATCGTAAGAATGTTCGAAATCTAAACTCAGTTCCAGATAATGACAGGGTTGTAAATATGTATGTTTTTGTCTGAAAAAAAAAATCACAAATCACCGACTATGCAGTTATCATTCAATCCGAAAATCAACTTAACAGATGTACTAGGAGTATTGAATTAGAAGATTACACCTACCTGATATGAAGTGTTCACTACAAATTCAGCTGGTAGAACTGGGGTACCAGTTTTCTCTTCGCACAGCGGACACCCATTTTGCTTGTCTCTCCTCGTCTGCGGGGAATCTATAAAATGACAGACCCTCCTTTTGGCCCTGTCTGTTGGTACAACCAAATGCTGAACAAGATATAACCATTCTCGAAAGATCTACTCCGACACACTTGATAATTAGAACGGGTTCGTCTAAGTTCTATGCCGTCCAAGATGGCAGATAAACAAATATCACATGACCTTGTGACGTCACGTGCACGCTCGCTCTATAGACCCTTTTCAGTCACGTGATCTTCGTAAACGCAACCGCCATTTTGGACATGTAGTGGACTTCGGCTCGAATCGGTTTGAATGCGAGGAAGGCGACAAACGAAAAACATAAAAGAAAAAGGAGCGAGATGCAGAAAACACCTTCACTATCCAGCGACGTAGGGCATTTACAGGGCGAGCAGAGGGAGAGGTATTTGCAAAAATTGAGGTTAGCAGGCTCAGAGAACGACGTTTACCTGCTTCCACCAGGATTGTTCACTGACGTACGGAAGTACACCAAGCCCTCGTCTTTACCTGACTTCGGCCCACATGATCTGTATACCTATGTCATTAAAAACCCATCGCCATGCACAGGTATTGATCTGAAAACTCTTGTTTTGAACACTTATTTGTAGGCAGTGCTTAATTTGTAAAGTGGGAGGTCCCGGAGCGCAGAGGATGAGCGGCTCCGGTGCGGAAAAAAAGAGGGGGGGGAGGGGGGCGTGGCGTTGCGCTTCTGGGCATGTTTTGTAATAACACTGCAAATTAAGTTCATCTGCAGATATTTTGTGGATGTCGTTTCATGAGAGAAATCACCAACAAGGCAGATATCAAAATCAGACATTAACACTAAATAAACTTGCATTTTTTAATTTAATTATTTGTTGTTGTTTTTTTTGTTACATAGTCAAAAGAGGTGTCGGATCACCGGATCCAGTGTAAATAGCTGCCGGAGCCAACGCCCGAGGTTCCGGAGCGCGCTCCGGCTTGCTCCCCCTCAAATTAAGCGCTGTTTGTAGGACACTGCCTCTGATCAGTCCTACAGTCTACCAACAGCAAAGGAACACAACGCTAGCTAATGTCGTTAGCTAATAGCTACTACAGAAGAACAAAGAGGTTACAATGGGTTATTTTAGCCTATTTGGTTACACACTCGCCGCCACAGAATGTTAACAGCAATGTAATGCCTTTTCTGGCTAATTTTATTCGTCTTACCTCCAACAAAGCGGTCACTGCACAAGCGCTGGTATGCCGAGGGCTGCCAATCTTTCCTGTTTATGGCCGCTATCCATCTTCTCCGTCGGTCAGCATCTACCGGGATCCGATAAAATGATATCCCTTGCCTTGTTTGTTGATGGTTACTACATCCAGGTGCACAACAATATAGTGGCATGATGGAAGTCTTGCTGAAAGTAAAAACTTTCTTTGCTGCCGTTCCTCAATGCTGGCTGTGGTAAACTACTGGTAGTACACGTCCAAAATGGCGGCCGCGTTTGTCGTGACGTCACGTGAAAAGGGTCCATACTCAAAAGTCCATCCCTGTCACTAAAGAAAATGTTCCGAAAGAGGAAGACTTAAGAAAATGGCCTTACCTGAGTGATGTTGAATTGACACCAATAGATGCAAGTATTGGGCTGCTGATTGGTGTGAACACTCCTAAAGCACTAGAGCCCTGGAGAGTGGTGAACAGTCAGTGCGTTTACACACGCACAGAGAAAATCGAATTTCTACCGTAGCTCGACTGAAATCGAAGTTCTAAATGCCATGGAAACACCTTAGCTCGGCTGAAATCGAACCGAACTGGATTTCTCGTAATCGAGCTACGCGACCTAGATTATGCGATTGTAGCCGAGCTACTTAGTGCATGTAAACCCTATCGAGCTACGTAGTCGAGCTACTTACTTCAGCACTGCCCCTTCCGGAAGTGACGAGTGACGAGACCACAAGCGGGAAACACAACAGCCTCGGTTGGCATGACAACAGTAGTAGAAACGTGCACTTCTGGAGCAATGAGGAGACAGAGTTCATGCTCATTCAGCTTAAGGAGCTGAATATATATCAGGTGGGCAGAAAAAAGTGATACCCCTGTTTAATCAAGAATAACTCAAAAACTAAGCTATGCATACAAACTAAATTTGGTACATGTCATGAGCAGCTAGTTTTAGTCAAGTGGTGAAATTTTCAGCCAAAAATATTCATTAACGCAGGAATAATGAGGAAATACAAAATTCAGGTAAAAAAAATGCAATGCCAGACGTTCTTATTGTGTCATCCAGTGCATCTACCAGTGCGTCTGCTGCCTGATGATGTAACGTCTGCGCGTGGCAGTCCCTATAACCTAAACATTCTGAACAGCCTGGTTTTGGAGCATTTGATTTTGTAAAGCCCTTGAGAGAAGTCATGGTTTTGAGTGAAGAAGATAAAGCTGTTGTTAAGGCCTGTGTGGAAGAGAAAGGCTGGGGTGCTAAGCGGCTAATAAAGGAGTTCCCTAGGAAACAGTGGAGCATTGCTACTCTTAGGTGGATTAAAAGAATTAAAGAAACTGGTTCCACAGATAGGAAGCCAGGCAGTGGACGACCTCGAACAGCTACAACTGATGATAACAAGGCCCGAGTTGAGGAGCTCATCGCATCCCAGGAGGACCAGCCAGGGTCACATAAATCTCAAAGACAAATTGCGCACGATTTGAACATCAGTCGTACTTCTGTTAGAACCATTACTAAGGAACTTAATTTGAAACCATTCAAGAGAATCAGGGTTTCAAGACGTGATACTAACGTGAAACAGAAGCGAAAGACTCGCAGCCGGAATTTAAACGACAGGTATTCAGCCAAGGATGTAAGACGGATGGTGTTTACGGATGAAAAGGATTTTACGTATGAAGTTGCACGCAATAGACAGAACGATAGGGTTTATGGAAGAAAGAAGAATGACATTCCTCCCACAAGACTCTACCATGAAACTTCAAGGTTTACCAAGAAAGTCATGGTGTCGGCTGGTGTGTCTTGGAATGGAAGAACTAACATCCACTTTATCGATACGAACAAAGTGAAGGTGAACTCTCAATCTTACATGCAGCTGTTGGAAAACGGACTTCTGCCGGATTGCAGACAACTCTATCCAGACGACACGTACATTTTTCAGCAGGATGGGGCCACCTCGCATACAAGCCGCGTTACCCAGGAATACCTAGAACAGAACACTCCAATGTTCATAAAAAAGGATGAGTGGCCCCCACAGTCACCTGACTTGAATCCAATGGACTACAGTGTTTGGGATTCGTTATCCGAAAAAGTTTATGCCGGAAGGACGGAAAAGTTCACAGAACAGGAACTGAAGGACGAGATAATAGAAAAGTGGGATGAAATATCAGTTGCTGAAATTCGAAAGTCCATATCTTCCTGGAAAAAGAGACTTCGATTGGTTGATTCCGAGGATGGAGGCCATATCGACCATCTTCTCGATTAAAGCCGTGGTAAGTAAATAATAATAAGTCAACGTTTGGCATTGCATTTTTTTTACCTGAATTTTGTATTTCTTCATTATTCCTGTGTTAATGAATATTTTTGGCTGAAAATTTCACCACTTGACTAAAACTAGCTGCTCATGACATGTACCAAATTTAGTTTGTATGCATAGCCTAGTTTTTGAGTTATTCTTGATTAAACAGGGGTATCACTTTTTTCTGCCCACCTGATATATATATATATATATATATATATATATATATATATATATATATATATATATAATCTCGATGTTGCTGTCCTCGTCGTCGTTCTTCTTGTGAACACGGAACTGATAACTTTGTTTATACTCTTGAATAGCTCTTCTTCATAACGACAACCGGAAGTGTACCAACATGATGGGGCATGTAGCGCCACCTGTGGCTCGGGCGCACAATGCACCTCACACAGTAGCTCGATTTCCTTGTGTGCATGTAGGATTGGATTTCTCTGGCACCCCTGCTGGGACCCTTAGCTCGATTACCGACAGTAGCTCGATTTGGATGTGCATGTAAACGCACTGAGTGAGGGTAGTGGGCCCTATGCTGTACAGACTCGTCTTGGGTGGGTCATCAATGGGCCTCTTGGCCATGTTAACGATGGTGACGGGCATGCTGCTGCCTCAGTCCAGGTCAATCGCATCTCCATAGGCAACTTGGAAGAAATGTTGGTTAGACAGTACAACCAAGATTTTGTGGAAGAGCATTGTAACGAACGTGCAGAAATGTCTGTGGAAGATAAACAGTTTATGGACATAATGTCAAAGTCAGCTGTTCTTAAAGATGGACATTATCACTTGAAATTACCTTTTCGTAAGTGTGACATAAGAATGCCCAACAACAAACGTGGCCCAGCAGAGGGCGCAGTACCTGCTGAAAAAGTTTCAAAGAGACCAGTCATTTTTTAATGAATGCAAAGAGTTCATGCATAGTGTTGGTGCAGAAGGACATTCGGAGCTCATACCACAAGATCAGCTGGAACAGGAAGAGGGAAAGGTGTGGTATATACCTCACCATGGGGTCTACCACCCCCGCAAGAAGACACTGCGTGTTGTGTATGATCGTGCCTCAACTTTTGCTGGAACTTCACTGAACAAAGAGCTCCTACAAGGGCAAGATTTGACTAAAGGCCAATTTATGCTGACAACGCAGTCCTCGCAGATAGCGTCGCAGACAGTGTCTGCGTAGCCCCCCCCACCTTCGCAGATGCTCTGCGCGCACCTCCCAAAAATTGTGACCACCGCAGAAGCCTCGCAGACAAGAGGGCTCTCATTGGTCCACTCTACATCCGCTGTACACGCACTTCCGCTTCCCTGCTTTCCCGGTTTGTTTTGTTTTCACGACCGCCATTTTTAAAAACACGAGCGAAGATGGAGCAGCACGAAGAGTGGTTGATCGAGGAAGTGAGGAAGTACGTACATCTATACGACTCCAGTTCTAGTCATTATAAGTAACCGGAGGATAAACACTCCACTAACCACACCCACCAACTACTCCTAGCGATTTCGCGACTTCGTGCCCCCTTGTGTTGTGGCGGTGAATAACATCGCGCACGGCTATTACTCCCCGCTCAACGATAAATTACAACTGTCTGTGAAAAGCTATCTGCGAAAGCCTTGTCGCAAGAGCATGCAGAGGCCTTAACACCTTGCTTGGTGTGCTCATTCGTTTTCGCCAATACTGAAAGTCGCGAGAATCTTGATTTACTCATGAATGAAATTTAAGTTTTGAAATTTGCCAGAATCGCCGTACTGCAGGTTTACAGTGCATGTACATGTCGTAACCCTCTTCAACTGAAACATGAAGACTGATGTCATCCCTGCCATTCACATCACGACAGCATCAAAATTAGCCTCCTGGCTAACACCGGCATATTTACAGAAACATTCATTTAATGTGTGCCGTCCTCATGAATGAATGAATGAACTCGTGCTGTTATTCCGACCTGTCTTGTCATACAGTCACCTAAGGGTTTATTATTGAGTATTTTTGTCCTTGATAATTATTGTTTTGCTTGTTTGTTGTTCTTGTTCTGTTGTTCTGGTTATTTATTGTCCTATGTATTTACTTATTACTGTTTGTGTGTGTGTGTGTATATTTATTTATTTATTTATTTATTTATTTTTTGCATGTCTCAAACTGTTGCGTATTTGTACTTTATGTAGTCCTGTGTATCAAGTGGTACACCACAGTGTGAAAGAAACGTTCCTTTAGCTTATAGTAGTCGCAATGACGGCGTGGCGCTGCTCTGATGACCCTCCCGTACGTCTGTCTGGGAGAGCAGCAGGTTTTCATTTGGCCTTTAAAGGTGTTTAAAAGCGTTGACACACAACTAGTGCCGATTCAAGAATAAGTAACACATTTACAGAATATATTGTTAATTTTGTGCGGCGTTGAGATTAGGGACGGCGAAAACTTAAAAAAAAAATCTTGAGCGACCACCGAGCCTCATTAGCCGGTTAAAGTCGGTTAACCTACGAGTTTAAACAGGGATGCAAACGGCGCGCCTTTTAGCGGATGCCGCCTTTTCATGGCTGAATCGTGCAAAGATCCGATTTTTTTTGGGGGGGGGGGGCGTTGGAGTGTCTGAATAATTTCATCAGAGTAAATTCTGTATGCTCAAAGGAAAGCAATCGGATCTGCACGATTCAGCCGTGAAAAAGTCGGCATCTGCGCCTTTAGTTTGTGTGGAGAGATCTGATCTGCAATAACATGCATTGTTGGCTACAGACCGAAACATACTTTCAGAATGCACTGGCCAAGGCAGGACTAAACTCCACGTACCTTCTAATGATAATTAAAAAAAAAAATAGTAATTTGTGAGCTAAAAAGCCTGTGTCTACACTTTTTTCTTTCGCCGAGTGGCAGCTGTGTTCAACTGGGGCGGGACATGACTGAATGGGTGTTTCTGATTTGTTAGCTGTCTTTAACTGGGGCGGGACATGACTGAATGGGTGTTTCTGATTCGTCAGCTGTCGTCCTTACACCACATGGCACGCCCCATGCGTTTACAACACAGAATTCCAAGTCCTCCACTCCAAAATCGGCAGCTTCAAAACGATTGATTTTTTTTTTTTTTTAACCGACAACCAAAAAAAATTAACCGGTTGACGTTGATTCGGTCAACCACTGGTCAAACGGTCATCGGTTAACATCCCTAGTTGTGATCTTTTACTTTAAGCAGGAGGGAGTGGGGTTTTTTAAATGTTGTGTGATGCAATAGACCCCTTTCACTGACGTCACCCGAAACCGGAAGTAAACAGACTCTGCGCCATTTTGGAAGACCAACAAACTCGTGATTAGGGGGAAATAACGGCAGCGGTATGTGAACCCACGAGAATAAAGTGGAGTGGCAAACGACTTAAACAAATCTGAGCTGTTTTATTTATGATTTATTGGCCCAACAGTAGACTTGAAAGAAACCTGTGTGAGACTTGGCAAAAAGCTGTGGATATAATGGATAAGTCTGTGCATGATCTGCGGACACTTTGAGGTAAGCAAACGCAAGAAATTCAGATTTAAAACATGCTAAAGTGGCCCCAAGTTGATAACTGTATGAGGAGCAAGCCTCCCAGACTTCTACAATTTAATAATATTAATAATTTAGGATGGTTTGGGGCTCGCTCGCTGCTGCCAGGTTGGTTGTTGAGTAGCCTGACTGTTTTTTTTTTTTCTCTTGCGTGTGGTATCATTGTTGACGCGAGGTTGTTTTTTGAACATGCCAATGCGGACACGATTTCCCCTGATGAGTTATGACTTCAGACGCGATGCGTGTGTGGAGGTGTGGAGTCCGCGTGATATGTGCGTAAGATAGGCTTCTCATGTGTTTGGAGATCCGCGCTCCGAGACAAGCGCAAGCACACACACCCCCAAGGGAAAAAAAGGGACCCCCCGAAAATATCGGCATAGTTCGAACACTGAGTGTAGGCACTGGGTGTAAACAACAAATAGTTTACAATGTCTGGGTAGCAAACAGATGGCAGAATTGGTGTCAGGTCCTCCTTATGTTTCCATTCTCCCTTGCCGCAAGTCTTATCATATGGGTCAAACCCATCAATCACAGCCAGTTTCTCCACATACCGTGCCCTTTCTGCAGCTGGTAATGTACTCACATAACCCGAATTATCATCCATCGTCTCACTTTACTCTCGCTCGTACTTTGTTTTATATTGTGAGTGCATGTACTTGGTCTTCCAATATGGCGCCTAACGAAATCTCGCGGCGCGGTGACGTCATGTGAAAGGGGTCTATACACCAAACTCGCAGGAAATCGATGATTTTCCTCTTCCTCCCCCCCCCCATGGAGAAAAAATGAGGTGGTGTATAAATATCAGTGATACTGTTTTGAAGAGAATTAACAAAAGTTTGAGCCTCTTATTTATACACGGCGCTTTCGAGCTCCACCGTCATTAGTCACGCTCGGTGTCCACAATTTAAAGTGAACATTCTGATAAATTCTGGCTTTTAGTGTTTTCCCCAGAAAAAAATTAAAGCCCTAAATTCTGGCATGATGATACACAGACAATTGAGCACCAACGGCGCGAAAGCGAGCGCTGAAGGCGAAAATCGATGCTCTCGGGTGCATTTTCAGGGCCTCTGAGAGGTTTTAGATACATGATGATAGGATAGAGTTTAGCAGTGTTTCAATGATTTCTGAGTATTAATGTAAACACATCTGAAATTTCACCCTAAAGTTCAACATGCACGTTAAACTGTTCTGTTATAGATTACTGAGGTCTATGATCGATTGAAAATCTACAGCGATCCCTTAATTATCTCTGATCAAGTCGTGTTGTAACAAAAATATGTGCATGAAAATATGAACAGCGTTTTGCTCTGTCTTATACAATCCAGTGAAGAGAATCGATCATCATGACCTCCTGTTGATCACAAAGGGATCTGAACCTAAGACCTGCCACCGTAAAATAAGTTGCTGTATTACTATAACTGTAATGATTTAGAACAGGGTTTTTCAAAGTGTGGGGTGTGCCTCCCCTAGGGGGCGCCAGAGTTCTTCGGGGGGGCGCAACGTGAGGAAAAATAAACCAGAATAAGTTACTATTGCGGACATTTAGCGAACTTCAGCTAGCCTTTACCAGAGACAAAATGGATCGATTTTTAGTACCTAAAGCTCCAGTGAGTGAGGAGACAGAGTCTGGGCCAAGCAAAAAAACAGAGCCTCCAAGATGTTGCGATTTGCAACTTCAATGCAAATTCAACCAATCCCCGCGAATTCAGGGCGGTGTTGCAATTATATCCAATCACTGCAACTTTCCCGCAAATTTGACCAATTGTTGGCGTCGTCTTGAGGTGACGTCGACAAACTACCTTCCGGCTTACTTCCGTGTATACGTTCAAGAGAAGCAGCATGTGCGCAGTGTTGCCAGATTGGGCGGTTTCAAGTGCATTTTGGCGGATTTTGAACATATTTTGGGCTGGAAAACGTCAGCAGTATCTGGCAACACTGCATGTGCGAGTCAGTGTTTATGTAGGCTTAAATTCTGTTACTGAAAGTGTGTTATGTTTACAGTGAAGGACTGTGTGCACTTTACATTATTATTTTACTTAATACAAGAAATTAATGGATGCCAATATTTTTGCCAAAATGGTATTTTATTTTCCATTGTTTAGGCAGCTTCAGCATCATACTGTGAGATTCTGTTCAAATTGTTTTTTTCTTCTATGAAGCCTGAGCCATTTATTTTATTAGTTTATAATTATTGTTTAATTTAGTCTTCAGGAGAGACTGCCTGCACACAGTACTAGTATTAATAGGTTTTTTTCTTACATGAAAGCTGAGGCATTTATATTATATTTTAAGGTAACTTCATGTTGTGCTGTGAGGTTCTCTGCACTTTAACTTTTGAACCAACAGGTGCATTTGGATAAGTAAAGCCTATTTTTCTGCATTTTTGTAGTCCTGGTAATCTTTTATATTGGTAAAGATGTTTATAGGACCATTTCTCAGTGTCTTTGTTTTTTTTAATCAATAGTTTTTCAGTAATAACTTAATATTTAACATATCACTCAATTTTAATCACAAAAAGAGAAAATCGCAACAATTTCTCGCAACTTTCACTTCCTCCCGCAATGTAATCGCAACAAAAACCTAAAAAACACCACAACTTTCATCACAATTTTTTGGAAAACCCCCGCAACATCAGACATTTTAGCCCACAACAATCACAAAAAAGGCCCGCGGAATCCTGGGGGGACTGAAAAAAGAAGGAAGTCTGACCACGATTATTTAAAGTTTGGATTTTCATGGACTGGATCTGAAGATGCTCCACTGCCACAGTGTGTTGTCTGCCAAGAGGTGCTAGCTAACGATGCTATGAGATGTTTAAAATGTGTAAAACAAGATGTTTTAAAAAGCACAGATGTTTAAAATGTGAAAAAGAAAAAAATAAAAATGTGTACAACAACCATTTTTTCAAAATACAAATGGAACATTAAGTATAGCAACAACAAAAATTGTGGTGGGGGGGCGCTGTTGTTTATTTGCTCTCCGAGGGGGGCTGACTCTCCCACACTTTGAAAACCCCTGATTTAGAATGTTTCTGATGCAATTACCATAATATATGTAGAACTAAGATACGCTGAAAAGAAAAGTAAGGCAACTGCATATTATAAAGTTTAAATTTTGGCGCTTTATTAAATGGACGGCGGCATGGTGGCGTAGTGGTTAGCGCTGTCGCCTCACAGCAAGAAGGTCCGGGTTTGAGCCCCGTGGCCGGCGAGGGCCTTTCTGTGCGGAGTTTGCATGTTCTCCCCGTGTCCGCGTGGGTTTCCTCCGGGTGCTCCGGTTTCCCCCACAGTCCAAAGACATGCAGGTTAGGTTAACTGGTGACTCTAATGGCCCTTTTCCACTACCCTTTTTCAGCTCGCTTCAGCTCACTTCAGCCCGACACGGCTCGCGTTTCGACTACCAAAAACCAGCACGACTCGGCTCGCTTCAGCCCTGCTTAGCCCCTAAAACTCGCACGGTTTTGGAGTGGGGCTGAAGCGAGCCAAGCCGTGCCGAGTGAGGCTGGGGGCGTGAGGAGACACTCCCCTGTGCACTGATTGGTGAGGAGGAGTGTCCTCACATGCCCACACACGCCCCGTGAGCGCGCTGGGATCTGTAAACACCGCAAACCCGGAAGGAGAAGAATTACGAATTACGAGAATTTCTGAAGCCTTATGCGCCTCGCCTCATCTATACGCTCTTGCCAGTATCTGTTGGCGTTGTCGGTGACAACAAGCCACAGCACCAAGACCAGCAACACTAACGACTCCATGTCCTCCATGTTTATTGTTTACTATTCGGGTCGTGAGACTACCGCTTAAAAGCTCACTGATGTCACTGTTTGCGCTGCTTAACGACATCACCTGACGTCCACCCACTTTCGCTAACTCCACCCAATGTGTCCACCCACTTCCAGCCAGCACGGTTCAGCGCGGTTGTAGTCGAAATGCAACTCCAACAGCTCGACCCAGCACGGCACGGCTCAGCCCGACTCAGCCGCGTTTGTAGTGGAAAAGCGGCATAAATTAAGCGTAGGTGTGAATGTGAGTGTGAATGGTTGTCTGTGTCTATGTGTCAGCCCTGTGATGACCTGGCGACTTGTCCAGGGTGTACCCCGCCTTTCACCCGTAGTCAGCTGGGATAGGCTTCAGCTCGCCTGCGACCCTGTAGAACAGGATAAAGCGGCTAGAGATAATGAGATGAGTATTAAATGGACTAGATTAAGATTAAAACACATTTAATGGAAAAGAAAACTTAATTCATACATTAAGTTTGCAGAAAGATTATGTACTTATAAACACATTCATGAAGAGAATTTGTTGTCAAGTGTAGCATAATTTTGAATAATAATGATAAGCTTATTTGGCAGTGTGATGTCACTGTGAGCCTTTAACAAAAGAATAATCCGGAGCCGCCTTTTGTTAAATGGATCCCAGTGACATCACACTGCCAAAACTGCTTATGATTATTATTTGAAATGATGCTATATTTGACACATTTGGACAACTTCACTTGGTGAGAGTGTTTATAAGTACATAATCTTTCTGCAAACCCAAACTAATGAATTAAGTTTTCTACTCCTTTAAAGCAGATTAATTCTCCTTGGCCCAGTGTTGGGCAACGCTCTCATAGTCCATCTCGCTGTCATCCGTGCTGATGTGGGTCAAATTGTCCAGCGAGTGCTTTTTGAGCCAGTCACTGCGATCAAAATTGACGACGTTTTCGTGAAAGTTGTCTGGTTTTGTGCGCCATCACTCATGTGGGTTTGTTGACGTTTAGTTAACCGATCTTTGATCCAAGCCATAATGATAACAGACCAGGTCAAACTTTTGTGATTAAAATCAGTCGGCTTTGTCCGTCTGGTGCGGGACGACATCGGCAGCCAGCGAAATTGCTTATAATGAATCGGAAACTTCCGGACGTTTTCTTTCAATATTTTTATTGGACGGTTTGAACACATGATTTTGACGTAGACAACAGATTAGTTTCTTTACATCAGACCATGCGGACATATTACTTTGACAGAATCAACACAAACATTGGAAAAAAGAGCGCTTGTTTAACACAGATATCAATCAGTATGTAAATGGATCTGTTATTTGCTCTCCTGTGTATCTCGTTACTTGTGGGTAGGGATTTTAACGTATCGGTATAAATCTAAGCGTATCGGATTTGAACTAAAGCGACTAAGCGTATCGGCAGGCAGAGCAAGCGGATCAGGCCCGACACGCTAAAATGCTTTGGGGAAAATCATGTTTTATGCTTAAACACAAAGGATGGACCAATTTCAGTGATGTATTACTGTTAAACCTTCGAGGTGCAGAATTGTGATCTACAAGAAGAAGAAGAAGAAGCCTTTATCTGTAATTCTTACCCTGATACTCAAAACTCTAAATCTCTTTGTTTTTGGCTTTTTGGTCTTAATTTCCGATTGAGGGTTTTTTTTTGTTTTTTTTTTCTTCCGTCATGAATGGAAAATTAAACCAGTGGAAAATGGTTGCTGGTTTGTGACCGTGGCAACGGACCGAAATGGAGATTTTATAAAACAGTCAGTGCGTTTACATGCACATAGAGAGAATCGAATTTCTGCCGTAGCTCGACTGAAATCGAAGTTCAAAATGCCATGTATACACCTTAATTCGGCTGAAATCGAACCGAACTTGATTTCTCGTAATCGAGCTACGCGACCTAGATTATGCGATTGTAGCCGAGCTACTTAGTGCATGTAAACCCTATCGAGCTACGGAGTCGAGCTACTTACTTCAGCACTGCCCCTTCCGGGAGTGACGGGACCACAAGCGGGAAACACAACAGCCTTGGTCGGCATGACAACGAATCATGACAACGGCATGAATCTTTTCTTTTTGTGGCATTGTTTGCACTGTTAAAATTTAGCTCACTTACTGTATCACCAAATACATCTGTACAGCTGTTGCATAGCTGTGAATTGTGTACATAAACAAGTCATTGTATTTGTGTGTGTGTGTGTGTATATATAGATGTCCACCATCTGAAGAAAGTCAATAAAAACAAAACAATTGAACTTTTTGTGTGTTTATTAAGACACAAGTTAAATTGTAAGCAAAAAATGGACTTTAGAAAAATATACAATTGTGCAAAATAAGTTGTCTTACAAAACAGTGGTCTGTGCAGGACAGTTTGTAGCCATACAGTCTGTTAGAGCAAGCCTAACAGCTTGAGCACGGAACTTGTGAACACAGAACTGCCAGTGTTGCCAGATTGGGCAGTTTTAAGTGCATTTTGGCGGATTTGAACATGTTTTGGGCTGGAAAACATCAGCAGTATCTGGCAACACTGCTGATAACTTTGTTTATACTCTTGAATAGCTCTTCTTCATGACGACAACCGGAAGTGTCCCAACACGATGGGGCGTGTAGCGCCACCTGTGGCTCGGGTGCACAATGTACCTCACACAATAGCTCGATTTCCTTGTGTGCATGTAGGATTGGATTTCTCTGGCACCCCGGCTGGGACCCTTAGCTCGATTACCGACAGCAGCTCGATTTGGATGTGCATGTAAACGCACTGAGTGGATTTTCAAATGTTCATAACTTTTTTGTTTGTTTTAATACGTATTTAAAATTAAACAAGTTTTCAGTTCAGATCTCCACACTCTTTTTAATTTGATACGTTACACAACACTATGACGACTAATTTAATTTAAAACATGGACTCTCGTTGCTAATAGTAGGAATTTATCTGTAGGAATGAAAACGAATCCCACTCGTCTTCTCTTGACGTGTGTCCCGTGTGCTGATGTGTCTGCAGGTGTTCCGGCCACGCACACCTCCTGAAGCCATCGCTCTGTGCTCTCGTCTGTTGGAGTACACGCCCACGGCTCGGCTCACGCCGCTCGAGGCCTGCGCGCACTCCTTCTTTGACGAGCTGAGAGACCCGAACATCAAACTGCCCAATGGGAGGGAGAAGCCATCGCTGTTCAACTTCACCACTCAAGGTTTGGATTGGTTTTAGCCCGAGCAATAAGCTCGATCTTCAGACACACTGGTACTACTACTATTACTGCAACATCTCCAACCTTCTGCACTGTTAAGCTCGTTCCGTGACTGCTCGTTTTCTTTCTCTCTCGGTTTCTCTTACAGAATTGTCCAGTAACCCGTCCTTGGCCACCATCTTGATTCCTGCTCATGCACGTAATCAAGCAGGTGCCTCCACCCCCACCAACGCCTCCAGCACTACAGGTTCGTCTCCTGCAGCTTCCTGTTTGTGTTTCAGCTTTCTCTCCAAGACCCTAATTCCTCCCAGGACAAGAGAAAAAATTAGACATGAATGAATGGTTTATTAGAGTTCCTAAATTTTCAAGGCTCACAGCTACAGAAGCTCCTCCAGTTCGTGGCTCATCAGAACCATCTCGAGCATTTAAAATGGAATTACAGCTGGAAAGCAATAATTGCATCAGAAATCAGTGAAAAATAGACCTACAGTGAGGTTTTACAAACAGCGCACCCTGATTAAGGAACCAGCTGCCCAATCCGAAGCCTGAGTCTGGTTTCCTGCCCTTAACACCAGATCTTTGTACGTTCTGACATACACTACCGTTCAAAAGTTTGGGGTCACCCAGACAATTTTGTGTTTTCCATGAAAAGTCACACTTTTATTTACCACCATAAGACTACGTTCAGACTGCACCCTGAAACGACCCATATCCGATTTTTTTGCCCATATGCGACCTGTATCCGATTTGTTATTGACAATCTGAACGACACAGATCCGATTTTTTCACATGCGACCCAGGCCGCTTGGATATGTGGTCCTAATTCCGATGCATATCCGTTATCTTCACATGCGACTGCAGTCTGACCGGACAGGTCGCATTCATGCGACCTACACGTCATCAACAAGAGACAAACGTCACTATTCTGCGTTGGCTAATCCCGCCTCTTTGGTGGAAAACAACAACATTTGTACAGTTTTCAGAATTTAAATAGACTTTTATAGAATTGATCAAGCTAATGGTGGATTTGGTCGGGACCTGGATGTTGATCTGTTAGCCTGATTAAATAAAACAGTTTCTATAACTGATTTATAACTTAAACCATCCTGTATTACAAGATTATAAGATTGTTCTGGAAATTTCCAGTAATTTGACACCTTCGGTCTCATTAGTCTGCTGCCCACATTAATCAGATTATTGTGTGAGTTCCGCCGCCGCCACAAAAACCACATCGCCAGGTCTCGCCTCATCTCCATGCTTTACTTGCAAACTTGAAGAGTGCGCTTTTTTTGTTGTTTACGTATTACGTAGATGTGCTTATTACGTGTCAATTTGCGCATGCGGGACACTTTTGGATCGTTTTCCGTTCATATTGGAGATCGCATACAAGTCTCATATAATTGGTAATGTGAACGGCCTAACAAAAAAATCGGATTTCACAACAAATTGGATATGGGTCGTTTCAGGTTGCAGTCTGAACGTAGTGCAAGTTGTAAAATGAATAGAAAATATAGTCAAGACATTTTTCTGGCCATTTTGAGCATTTAATCGACCCCACAAATGTGATGCTCCAGAAACTCAATCTGCTCAAAGGAAGGTCAGTTTTATAGCTTCTCTAAAGAGCTCAACTGTTTTCAGCTGTGCTAACATGATTGTACAAGGGTTTTCTAATCATCCATTAGCCTTCTGAGGCAATGAGCAAACACATTGTACCATTAGAACCAGGGCTTTGAACCAGAATTTTTTTCCTATTGGTTCGTTCCGAACAGAAACGGAATTTTAACGTTTCCAGTTTTGGGTTCCACCATTAAATAGACGTTCCCGAACCGGTTAGAACAAAAAAATTTCGTTCCCGGAACGGTTAATTACGTTCCCTGTCAGCTGTTTAACAAATGGCTATAAAATGATGTCTCTGTCTCATCCAGCTTAAGCCAAATGTAGGCTAATTCTATTACAACCTTCATTAAATAAGACAAGAAATAATTCAAAACAATTATTATTTCAAATGTTGGCGATTTGGATTCTCAGTATGTCTTCCCATCTACACAAACAGAAAAAGTGCCAAAAATGAAAGATAATTCGTTTAGTGTGTTACCAAAGGCTAGTCAGGCCCTATAGAGGGCTACCGCATGACGTCACCGCGCCGCGAGATTTTGTTAGGCGCCATATTGGAAGACCAAGTACACATCTATGCAAGTACATACATACATAAAACACACTACACCTGAAATGTAGCCAGGGCCGGTTCTGCCCTAATCTGGACCCGGGTGCAACATTGCGCAACCCCCCCCCCCCCCCCCCCCCCCCCCCAAAAAAAAAAAACACCAGTCTAAATCAGGACAACCATCACATAACTATAACTATAAACATTTTATATCAACTATTTTAACTAAATGGGCTATAATAAATAAGCCTGCAGGCAGCCACGGCGGGCTGCCTCAGAAAAGTAACCATTTGTCCTACCTTAAAACTCGTTTTGCTTTTTCTGCCTCCTTTTTTGTATTTTCGACCCTCCGTTTATTTTCTTTCCTTTTCTGAAAACCCGATTTGTGTCCAGACATTTTGTTCTGCTACCAACGAACTAACTCGTCAGGTCTTGTCTCTCGAGCCCGCGATGATTCCCGTGGGAAGGGCAACAACTGATACATTTTTACAAACAGCCAATAGGGAGGTTGCAACGTTCAGGCTCTTCTTTGCTCAGACACTCAGTAATGGAGACGTGATAGTAGTCCACCTTCCCGCTCTCTCCATTCAGTCAGCGAACGTCACACAGGAAGTGAACCCCAGCAGGTCATAGAAACTTGCGCAGGAGAAGAATGGCTTTTTTATTTGTAGGCTACGGAAACTTTGAGGAACGAAATAAAAACCGGTATTAACCGGTTACCATTATTTTTAATAAACGTTTCTGTTCCGGAACATAAAAAATAATAAAGTTTCTGGTTTCGTTTCTGTTCCATGTGAAATAGAAAAAGTTCCCGGTTTTCGTTCCTTGAACCGGTTCAAAGCCCTGATTAGAACACTGGAGTGAGAGTTGCTGGAAATGGGCCTCTATACACCTATGGAGATATTGCACCAAAAACCAGACATTTGCAGCTAGAATAGTCATTTACCACATTAGCAATGTATAGAGTGGATTTCTGATTAGTTTAAAGTGATCTTCATTGAAAAGAACAGTGCTTTTCTTTCAAAAATAAGGACATTTCAAAGTGACCCCAAACTTTTGAACGGTAGTGTAAATATACTCTATCTCTTTTTCAGAATCAGAAGTAGTTGGTGTGTTGAAATTCGAACTGAAAACGATGATTGATTTGTAAATAATCTTTGACCCGTATGGCTTTCAGTGTAACACAGCAGCGTAATTTGATGTTTTGTAGGACCATCTCCTTAGTTTCAAACTTCTCATCTCATTATCTCTAGCCGCTTTATCCTGTTCTACAGGGTCGCAGGCGAGCTGGAGCCTATCCCAGCTGACTACGGGCGAAAGGCGGGGTACACCCTGGACAAGTCGCCAGGTCATCACAGGGCTGACACATAGACACAGACAACCATTCACACTCACATTCACACCTACGCTCAATTTAGAGTCACCAGTTAACCTAACCTGCATGTCTTTGGACTGTGGGGGAAACCGGAGCACCCGGAGGAAACCCACGCGGACACGGGGAGAACATGCAAACTCCGCACAGAAAGGCCCTCGCCGGCCACGGGGCTCAAACCCGGACCTTCTTGCTGTGAGGCGACAGCGCTAACCACTACACCACCGTGCCACCTAGTTTCAAACTTGAGATAGTTAATCGCTACTGCTCTCGGAGCACCGCCCGGACCTGGTTTTAGTGCGAGGGCTCTGTGGGCACGTTGGATTTGTAGATTGGTTCCTTCGGGTAGTTCCAGCTCTTTTATAAGAAGTTGGTCTAGACAGTCTGTAATGGAGCTTCCTTCTGTGTCCTCGGGCAATCCGAAAATCCTGACGTTATTTCGCCGAGACCTCGCTTCAAGGTCCGTTAGTTTGTCCTGCATCTGGCGTGTCTGTTTGGTTAGTTTCATTAGGAGGCCGCTCGTCTCTATGTCGTACTCCTCCAAATCCGCTCGGTTATGCTCGTCTTCTGCTCCCTAAGTTCTTTGAGGTTTTCTGTAAGCTTTCACTCTGTTTTGTCTTAAGGTAGCGATTTCTAGTTTCATTTCACCTTTGAGTTCATCTTTAAATGTTGTCAGCTCTTTACGGAAGTCTTGCTTGAGGTCCCGTATATCACTGCTGATGCTAGCGAGTCCAGCCTTCAGTGTTCCGGCGTGATCCATTTGCTCTGACGCTTCACTTTCGTCGGAGACCTCTTCTTTTGTAGACTGTTCTCGAGTTTTCTTTGAGATTTTAGTGTTTCTCCAGTTTCGGTGACCACTCATCTCAAAGTTTATAACGATTGTATGTCGAGTTACTCAAATTGAGTGGATTTATTTCTACCGACTCGGGCGAGCTGAAAGCTACGCTACTAACCCGTCCGCCATCTTCTTGGAAGTCCGTAATTTGATGTTTTACCCCTTTCAAAATAAATACATTTAAATTTTTATTCTTGAAACCCATTTAAAAAAAAAAAAATGGTGACGGTAAAGCATTAACCACTTTATAATGTTTCCATTCCTTCTCACAACACTTAAAAGATGCTTCGCGACTGAAGACGACAAGTGATGAAGTGTTTCAGGTGTTATTTTGTCCCATTCTTCCTGAACTTTCAGGTCGTCGTTGTCATATTTTTCTTTTCAAAATTCCCCACCCGTTCTGTATCGGGGACAGACAGGACACGCCTTCTCCTTCCACAGCCACGCCTTTGTAACGTGAGCAGAATGTGGTTTTGCATCGTCTTGTTGAAATCTCCCTGGAAAAGACGTCGTCTTGAAGGCAGCAGATGTTGCTCCAAAATCTCGGTGTACTTTTCTACATTAATGCTCCATCACAGAAGTGTAAGTTTCCTTTACCAAGGGCACTGACCCAACCCCATACCATAACACACGCTGGATTTTGGACTTGTTCCTGGTAACAGTCTGGATGGTCCTTTTCATCTTCGGAGCACACGGCGTTCATTTCTTCCAAAGAAGACCTGGAATACGGAGTCGCCTGACCACAATACACGTTCCCACTGTGTGATGGTCCATCCCAGACGCCTCCGAGCCCAGAGAAGCCGATGGCTCTTCTGGACACAGTGACCTTAAGGCTTCTTTTTTGCACAGTAAAGTTTTAACTGGTGTTTGTGGATATAACTCCATACTGTAGCTCGGTAAAGGTTTGCTAAAGTAATCCCGAGCCCATGTGGTTATCAGCTATAGATGAATAACGGTTCTTGATGCAGTGAGGGAGAAGAGATCATGGGGGTTCAGATTAGGCTTGAGCCCTTTCCCTTGACACACTGAAATTCCTCCAGATTCCTTAAAACGTTTAATGATATGCACCGTAGAGGGTGAAATATCCAAATCCCTTCCTATCTTTATTTCCCCATCCCTTCCTGTCCTGCCATTTGGGACTAACTGTCTCCCGGCATACGTGGGGGGAGGGGAGACTGGAGTGTGAAGAGAGTGGCGTGTCAACACGAGCACGTTTCCTCAGACATATAAAGCCAGGCAGTGTACCATGATCTGAGGAAGGTGCTATCGACCCTCTTCTATGTACACTACCGTTCAAAAGTTTGGGGTCACTTTGAAATGTCCTTATTTTTGAAAGAAAAGCACTGTTCTTTTCAATGAAGATCACTTTAAACTAATCAGAAATCCACTCTATACATTGCTAATGTGGTAAATGACTATTCTAGCTGCAAATGTGTGGTTTTTGGTGCAATATCTCCATAGGTGTATAGAGGCCCATTTCCAGCAACTCTCACTCCAGTGTTCTAATGGTACAATGTGTTTGCTCATTGCCTCAGAAGGCTAATGGATGATTAGAAAACCCTTGTACAATCATGTTAGCACAGCTGAAAACAGTTGAGCTCTTTAGAGAAGCTATAAAACTGACCTTCCTTTGAGCAGATTGAGTTTCTGGAGCATCACATTTGTGGGGTCGATTAAATGCTCAAAATGGCCAGAAAAATGTCTCGACTATATTTTCTATTCATTTTACAACTTATGGTGGTAAATAAAAGTGTGACTTTTCATGGAAAACACAGAATTGTCTGGGTGACCCCAAACTTTTGAACGGTAGTGTACATGAGCTCACAGACGTCCGCGATTGGCTGTTGTCGCTGTGATTAACAGGAGTGGGAGAGTATGCCATCCCTTATTCCTTTTCTCTCTTGGCCATGAATGGCTATCGTTGGGATTCGAACTCATCTCCTAAGGTGAAATAAAGCTCATAAGTCAAAATTCCAGACGTCTAACAAGCTAAAACCAAAGAAAATCTTCCCCTCAACTTGGAAACTCGGAGTTCAGAAAGTGATGTCAAATCAGCGTGGCTGCTCACAGCATCAGCAGTACACAAAGTCGCGTCTCTTAACTTGTGTATATACAGTCCAACTTATTTACTTTAGAGCAGTCAACATAAGTTTGCTTGTTAAATCTAACACTGAATATAGTTTGCTGTCGATTTAGTAATAAATACATAATTTATGGGAGTTCGTTAGTTAGCTAGCAAACTTACAAAAGACAAAAATGATGCCGTCCATGGAGTTTTCCCACGTCGTAGGTTGAATGTACGGAGGTTGAAAGTTGAAAATGACGTAGTTCGCAGTTCAGACTTCCCGTAAGTCAGTAAGCAGCATGAATTTGTCTGTTCGATATTTAAGATGAGTGGTTGAGATGCTGTGTGAGTTTGTGACCGTTATCGTTGTGCTGTACACTCAGTGGCCACTTTAATAGGAACTTGTTGATTCTAAGATTCCTGTTCTTGGCTGCAGGAGTGGAACCCAGTGTGGTGTTCTGCTGCATGCTGAGATGCTTTTCTGCTCACCACGGTTGTAAAGAGTGATCGAGTTACTGTATCCTTCCTGGAGGGGGGGGGGGACCTCGAACCATGAATCTGGCCATTTTCCTCCGACCCTCTCTTGTCAGTAAGGTGTTTGTTTCCACCGATGGAGCTGCCGCTCACTCGCTCAAATCAATGTTTTTTGCGCCATTCTGTGTAGAGACTGTTGTGTGTGAAAACCCCAGGAAGGAGATCAGCAGTTTCTGAAACACTCAAACCAAAAATACTCATCTGGCTCAAACCAACACCCACACCGCCCCAGTGAAAGAAAGAAAGTCTCACACACATTGAGATCACAGTTTTTCCCGTTCTGATGTTTGAACATCGTGAGCATTACCTGAAGCTCTTGATGATTTGATGCATCGTGCTGATGTTCTGAAGCGGTCGAGGCTGATTGGAGAACTGCATCAAACAGCAGCTGGATGTACGCGTGTTCCTAATAAAGTGGTCGTTGTATGTGTCTCTGTGAACATCCGCTCTCATGCATGAAATTATCTTATTTATTATTATTTTTCTTTTTAATGTTCCAGATGCCAACAGTGGAGAACGTGGGCAGACCACCAATGCAGCTTCTGCCTCCGCCTCCAACGCCTCCACCTGAGTGTCCCAGCCGTTCACCCATCCGGAAGACGCCCCGCCCATTCTCCAGATCAGTGGGCGGGGTTTAGACCATCCAGCCACAACACTTCTTCTTCATGAAACTGCAAGAGCCAAACCATAATTTCAGCACCAACCAGAGTTCCCAGACATGTACAGAACCGCAGTCGTGAAAAAAGAGAGAGAGAGAGAGAGAGAGAGAGAGAGAGGGAGGGAGGGAGGGAGGTGAGCAGTGGCACAGGGGAAGAACTCGCACCATCAATCCTGTGGACAATCTCTTAAAGCAATCCAGTAGCCGAATCCATCCTCTTCCATGTCAGTTTAACAAGCCTGCTGTTCAAACGGGCTGCGCTCGCTCGCTCGCGCTCTCTCTCTCTCTCTCTCTCACTCCATCACCGTCTGCCCTTCCTCATCATCCTCCCCCTCACACCCTCTTCACCTCTAGTGCATGGCTTGAATTTGGTCAGGAGCACTCAAAAACGTAAAAATGGCTAAACACAGCAGGTTTTTTTTTTTTTTTTGTATCATAAATAAATATATAAAATGCACTCGGACTGCATAACAAGCGACGTAACCCAACAAGCGTGCATGATTCAGCAACAAAGCCAAAAGAAAACAACAAAAAATACATCTCGATGCGCTCTGAAAGATTTAGTTAGGAGTTTGAAATATTTACACACGATTCTTTTATGTCGTTTTATTTTATATCGAAAACGGGGGATTTTATGGGGAGGGCGGGGGAGGGGTGGACACTTTTGATTGACGTGAGACTAATTTGTCTCCTTTTCTGTGTTTTTGTATTATATATACACATATAAATACATACACAGTTTATATATTTCTTTGCGTTGTGTGTGTGGGAATGCATATGAATAAAAGCTCCGCCTCTAGGCTAAATGTATTCAGAACCAGCGAAACTTAACTTAATATACAATTGGTTCGGAGCACTTCAAAGGTATCAGGGGTGGAGCTGTTGCATGGCAACCAATCTGCTGCCTACTGAGAAATCGTGTGTGCGTGTGTGTGTGTGCGTGAATAAATGAAATCCATACCGGAGCAGGAATGCTGTAATTTTTCGCTCACGTGCTCAAAAGTTCAGTTCAGAAGTGACGAAATGTAGATTGTATTCTAATCCTGAGTTTAACGCGTGCGCTCTGTCCTCTCCATTATTATCAGTCGTCCTCAAATTTGTGTTTATTGCTCACACCACGAGTTCCGTCCAAAAGCAGGGTTTTTTCCTTCGTTTTATTATTATTTTTTTTAACTGAATAAAACAATCCGTTGAACGCTAGAGTTTGGTGATTGTTTGGTTCAAGATGAACATCGCTGATGCATCGTTAGCCGAGACGTCACATGATTCACTGTTTGTTTCTTAAAATAAAGCTGGCAGGCTGCTGGCCGTGACGCGGGTTTGTTCAGCATCGTGAGCCGAGGAGCTGAGCGTTTCCTGTTTTTTTTTGCGTTAAATCGTCGATGCTGGCTGTGTAGTTGTTGTAACCACTACTGGAACCTTCATTACGGTTTTTTTTGTTTGTTTGTTTGTTTTTGTTTTGTCCCCCCACCCCTTTTTTTTTTTCCCCAGTTTTAGTGTCCTCTTAAATAGAAAATCTGTCTCTTTTCAACAAAACGTCTTAATACACAGTTTAAACACAACGAAAGGTGTAAATACAGTACAGCACAGTTGCTCCTTGCCAAATTCTGGCTTGTACGTTTTGTTTTAAATGTTGTTTTACATATTACGCGTGGTATATGGTATGTATATGTACATATGCTGACCTGAGAACTGTTACTAAGCAAAAAAGGCAAAAAAAAAAAGTCTTAAGTTTAAAATCTCATAAAATGGTGAAAAAAGAGATTAAAAAAAGAAGAAGAAGAATCAGGGCAAATCTGAACTGTTTGTTGGAAACTGTAGATGAGGAGCTTTCTTTCTCCAGCCATATAGTTCAATCCTCTCTGTACAGTAGGTGCCGGCTCTATTATTGTAATGATATGTAGTAACTGTATAGTGTATCTAGAGTTTGGAGTGCCTTTGCTTCCATTCACCCCCCCCACCGTTTTTTTTTCTTCTTCTTCCCTTCCTTGAACCTCATCCTTTACTCACACAGTACTGTAACTCTCTCTGTGACGCTCGGTGTGTGTGCTGTTGGCCAGGCAGTCGGCGTTAAAGTGCTTCTGGCCTACCTCTTTATTTACGTCATTAACCCCGTCAGTGGTGATTAACTGTTTCATTTGTCATTTTTATGACTGAATGTCTGAAAAACCAGAGCTGGAATTTGAGTACAACCCCGATTCCAAAAAAGTTGGGACAAAGTACAAATTGTAAATAAAACGGAATGCAATGATGTGGAAGTTTCAAAATTCCATATTTTATTCAGAATAGAACATAGATGACATATCCAATGTTTAAACTGAGAAAATGTATCATTTAAAGAGAAAAATTAGGTGATTTTAAATTTCATGACAACAACACATCTCAAAAAAGTTGGGACAAGGCCATGTTTCCCACTGTGAGACATCCCCTTTTCTCTTTACAACAGTCTGTAAACGTCTGGGGACTGAGGAGACAAGTTGCTCAAGTTTAGGGATAGGAATGTTAACCCATTCTTGTCTAATGTAGGATTCTAGTTGCTCAACTGTCTTAGGTCTTTTTTGTCGTATCTTCCGTTTTATGACGCGCCAAATGTTTTCTATGGGTGAAAGATCTGGATTGCAGGCTGGCCAGTTCAGTACCCGGACCCTTCTTCTACGCAGCCATGATGCTGTAATTGATGCAGTATGTGGTTTGGCATTGTCATGTTGGAAAATGCAAGGTCTTCCCTGAAAGAGACGTCGTCTGGATGGGAGCATATGTTGCTCTAGAACCTGGATATACCTTTCAGCATTGATGGTGTCTTTCCAGATGTGTAAGCTGCCCATGCCACACGCACTAATGCAACCCCATACCATCAGAGATGCAGGCTTCTGAACTGAGCGCTGATAACAACTCGGGTCGTCCTTCTCCTCTTTAGTCCGAATGACACGGCGTCCCTGATTTCCATAAAGAACTTCAAATTTTGATTCGTCTGACCACAGAACAGTTTTCCACTTTACCACAGTCCATTTTAAATGAGCCTTGGCCCAGAGAAGATGTCTGCGCTTCTGGATCGTGTTTCGATACGGCTTCTTCTTTGAACTATAGAGTTTTAGCTGGCAACGGCGGATGGCACGGTGAATTGTGTTCACAGATAATGTTGTCTGGAAATATTCCTGAGCCCATTTTGTGATTTCCAATACAGAAGCATGCCTGTATGTGATGCAGTGCCGTCTAAGGGCCCGAAGATCACGGGCACCCAGTATGGTTTTCCGGCCTTGACCCTTACGCACAGAGATTCTTCCAGATTCTCTGAATCTTTTGATGATATTATGCAGTGTAGATGATGATATGTTCAAACTCTTTGCAATTTTACACTGTCGAACTCCTTTCTGATATTGCTCCACTATTTGTCGGTGCAGAATTAGGGGGATTGGTGATCCTCTTCCCATCTTTACTTCTGAGAGCCGCTGCCACTCCAAGATGCTCTTTTTATACCCAGTCATGTTAATGACCTATTGCCAATTGACCTGATGAGTTGCAATTTGGTCCTCCAGCTGTTCCTTTTTTGTCCCTTTAACTTTTCCAGCCTCTTATTGCCCCGTCCCAACTTTTTTGAGATGTGTTGCTGTCATGAAATTTCAAATGAGCCAATATTTGGCATGAAATTTCAAAATGTCTCACTTTCGACATTTGATATGTTGTCTATGTTCTATTGTGAATACAATATCAGTTTTTGAGATTTGTAAATTATTGCATTCCGTTTTTATTTACAATTTGTACTTTGTCCCAACTTTTTTGGAATCGGGGTTGTAGAATAAAGTTCTCTTTAGGCACGAGAGTCAGAGGTCCGGGTAAAGTTTGCTCATGACGCAGTGCTTTTTTTTTTTTCACGAATTTGTAATGTCTTTTTGATTGTGCTTTTTATGATTTGTCACCTAAAGCCTAGGTCACAACCGGACGTACGATTTTTTGGCCATGCGATTTTTGGTGTTTCCCAAATCGCTGCGTTTTTTTTGTTCATGGAGAAAGACTCACGTTGGCCGTAAGTTTGTCTTGCAACCTGAAAAAAACGTTAGCGCCTGTAGAGTTTGTTTGACATGACAAAGAACCTCTGCAGCCGGTCTGCGGCCAGTCTACGGCTCGAAAATCAGCATGTTTCACGCGCGCCCTCCATGCGTTTCTTGCGTTTTTTGCACGTCGACCGGCCATAGGAGCACGTACGGCCGGTTGTGACTGAGGCTTAATCAGGGACGCCTGGATGCTGCGCTCGCTAGAGGTGTGATGATTAATCGAGGCAATTCAAAAATTTAATGAATCACGATTCACCAATGATTCCCTGATGATGCCTAATTTCATCCCGATAACCCGAGGTGCATAACAAGTTTCGACAAACGGCATAATTTTGATTTTAAAAATTCAGTTTGGTATCCGGAGCTCTACCTGGGTGTAGCCATGTTTGTGGTTGCTATAGCAATCTCATGAGATCACACGCTGCTTTGTGAACAACATGGTGGACGACTTCCAGGAATTCAGGACGAATTCCTGAAGCCATCTGATTTTAAAAGCCCAGTTTGGTGGCATTTCTTACCGTCTCGTGACCAAAAACCAAGTGTTGCGTAAGCTGTGCGAGTCCTCATCATGGCAACACCACTAACGTACAGAATCGTATTCGGCGGCAGCATCAAACAGTCGAGATCGATGTGAAACCGAAGTTTCGCAAAAAAAATCTGCATCTAAACGTCAAGTCGAATCTGGGACTTCTTCAAATGAGACAGCTACTGTACGTCTGCACCGGACATGAAGCAGAAACCATTTCCACGTGGAAGTCCGAGAGTGACGGAGTCTGAATAAAGACTACAAAGGAAACGCTACTTGTTTTTGTTTTTTATTGCTCTACTTCTCCAGGCTGATGGTTAACAGAATATAGACAGCGATTTGGATCAGTTATAAAATAGAGGACAAAAAATGTGAATTGAATCGTGAAAAAACTGAATCGTCACACCTCTCGCGCTCGCTGCATGGTTTTTAACGGTACTCAGCAAAACATAAATGTAGAAGTAACTGTTCAGATCATTACGTTTCAAGCAAATACGTGCAATAAAATAGGTATTTTTGATTTTTTTTTTTTTTAATGATGCACATTTTTAAATTTTAAGCTCGAGATTTTTTTTTTTTTAATCCCCCGGTATATTACACAGGGGGAGGGGATATAGCTATCGCTCCGTCCGTCTGTAAACGTTTTAGTTTCCAGACCGTAACTCAAAAACTATTAGGAATTTTTTTTTTTTTTTCATGAAACCTCAGTTATGTTAAAGGGGAACTGAAGGCAAATTTTTTATCATCAAAATTCTATTTCTCTCATTGTATTAAATATCGGAATGCATTCTTGATCGCTATTTTGTCGCTGCTGTAGCAAGTTATGAGTGTTTGAAATATGCTCTGTAATACATCAGTCCATATGTCAAAGCAACGGCCGTAAACGAGATTCGTTGAGACCTGTGCGATACATCGTAGGACGGAAGTAAAACGTACAGCGGAAATCAAAGTGACCGACATCTGCCAACGTTGTCAAAAGACGCGCGCGCCCCCTTTCGAACGCTGATGTAATCAAGCCGGAAGTTTTGTTTGTTTTGATAGCAATCGGGAAAGTTTGAAAAAAGTAGGCAGTAATCGTCATTTAAACTCGTTTTTGTGCAATACTTCGTTTGGAAAACAGTTTTCAAAATGGCAGCACTGACACCTGGCTGACACTTCACGCTTCGAAGTCTCGCACAAGTCTCGTGAAGATCGCGCGGATAAGCGACGCCTGCCGTGGACCAAACGAACTAAATTCAACACGGCTAAAAACCGAATAGGCCGATAAGTATAATATTTAATTGCAATTAGTTGCCAATACGAGTCATGATATAAGGTTACTAAAACTGAAAACGTAATTGAATAACACGTTAATTAAGAAATAAAGCAAGTTTATAAATGACTTCAGTTCTCCTTTTAAGTGACTAGACGAGTTGTGCCTTTTGGGATTTCTGTGATTATTTTTTCCAGATTTCCATGGCAGCCAATTGAACTTGGGAAAATCTGTAGTGGGGTTTCATATGAGCGCCGGGGGGGATACATCATCTCCTGATGACTCTTGTTTTAAATAAGAACTGTATAAAATTTTATGCATCGTTATTTCCTGTCCACTAATTTTCCTGGAAAAGTGGTTTTCTGTGAGCGCTGATATTGAGTAGAACAGAACCGGGACATCCACAGTTTGGGTCACGCCACTTGTCTGTGTTTATTACACTGAAACGGTTACTACACTTATTACAGAATGTCAGTGTGTGTGTGTTAGCACGGCAATCCAGCTGCAGCTTCTGCAGGAATGATTTCCATTCATGGAGCTAAAATAAACCAAATATTTATGTCTGGAAATGTCAGTTGCTCAGTATTTAAACACGGTATCAGTTTCTTGTGTATAAAAGCAAAATCACGCGTGGTGTTGTACTGAGTATCGGCACAGCTGTATTTACCTGCAGCCAGATCACAGCTGTGCTGATATTCACGACAAACACACTCTTACTCGTGCAATATCGCTTAATTGACACGCGGACCTTGGTAGGAGGTTTTGTTTGGGTCAGTATTTGTTCGAGATCAGGCGACAACATGGCGTTTTAATGTAAACGTAGGGTAGGGTGTGTTTTTGATTGTGTGTGTTGAGGATAACCGAGGCTGTCCTCAACCCCAGGTCATCTTGTCGTCCCTGTGGGCAATAACTCCTCAGCGTACACGCCTGTACTCAGCCGGCCGACAGCAGCACTTTAAGGGCGTCACGTAGCACCCACAATCCCCCGTTCCTCCGGTTTCCCTCTGTGTAAAGCTCGCTTTGTAAATTATGCATTCATAGACACGTTTCTTTCCACGAACAGTGTGACCACTTCTTGTGACTAAAGTTTAAATAAGAGGTTTAAAAATGGAAAAGCCAAAAAAAATAATAATAATGTTAGCTATATTCAGACATTACATTACATTGCATACATCAAGAAAAAAGGTGTCTTGGTTTAAAGTGAAAATAAAGAAAAAAATACAACCTGTATAACATTACTACTACTACTTGAATGCTTCTGTTTGTGACTGATTTTATTTTTTTTTTTAAATGATTATTTTAATTTTAATCTTTTTTTCTGTGAAGGTATGCTAAATGTCTCCTTTTCTTTGTAAATAATGTCCGTTTTGGTCCTCGGTGTGACTCGGATTCAGAGAATAGTTACCTGGTACTGTAATTTGCATTAAATAAAGAGTAGGATAGCTTGGAAATGAACACCTTCTCCATCTTGTTTGTGTCCTTGACTGTGTAACGCCATGAGAGGACAGGTGTAACGCCGTGAGAGGACAGGTGTAACGCCGTGAGAGGACAGGTGTAACGCCGTGTCCAAAATGGCACCCGAGTGCATTGTTCCGGGTGCCGTGGGTAAGTAGTCGTTTAGGACCCCGTGCTGTTGTACGGGTGTGTTGAGATGATGATTGGTGATTCTTTTGGGTTTTTTCTCCTTCAGATCTCATGGATGATTACGAACAATGCAGCATCGTGAAATCAGGTTTTTTTTGAGTATTCATTGTAAACGATGTAAACCATTTGCTCTTGTGCTTCTTGTCCAATATAAAGCTTATTGATGATAAGTTGCGTTAATGATGGACACCGAGCCACATTTTTTTCCCTCCATCTTCATCTGTGGATTCTGGGGATTGCTTTATATTGTATAAAATGTAGACTGTTAGTCATGGGGGGGGGTGATCTTTAAGATCTGTGTCCAGAAGTCAGAACTAGGAATAATTGATGGGTCTTTCCCTTTGTTTGTTTTGGGCCTTTGCCACTACCCTTTTTCAGCTCACTTCAGCCCAACACGGCTCGCGTTTCAACTACCTCAGAGCAGCACGACTCAGCTTGCTTCAGCCCTACTCAGCACCCAAAACTCGCACGGTTTTGGAGTGAGGCTGAAGTGAGCCCAACCGAGCCCAGTGGGGCTAGGGGCGTGAGGAGACACTCCCCTGTGCACTGATTGGTGAGGAGGAGTGTCCTCACATGCCCACACACGCCCCGCGAGCACGCTGGGATCTTTAACCACCATCTGTAAACCCGGAAGAAGAAGAATTACGACAAAGAAGATCAGAAAACTAGCACCAAGACCAGCAACACTAACGACTCCATGTCCTCCATGTTTATTGTTTACTATCCGGGTCGTGAGACTACCGCTTAAAAGATCACTGATGTCACTGTTTGCTCCGCCTAACGACATCACGTGACGTCCACCCACTTTCGCTAACTCCACCCAATGTGTCCACCCACTTCCAGCCAGCACGGTTCAGCGCGGTTGTAGTCGAAATGCAACTCCAACAGCCCCACTCAGCTCGACTCAGCCCAACTCAGCCCGGTACGGCTCAGCCCGACTCAGCCGCGTTGGTAGTGGAAAAGCCCCATTTGTTTACTATACCAACACAGACTGTACAACAAAACAAAAAACAATAGACAGACAGTAGTGTTTAGGGGGTGAATACAAGATGTGTAATGAACAAAGGGAAGCGGTAGATTTTTAAAGTGCGAATTAATTCCTTCCATAATTCATACAGGATCAGTGATTTTTGTAGTATATACACCATTCCAACCAAAAGTTTGTACACCCTGACTCATTCACAGGTTTTTCTGTATTTTGACCATTTTCTACACTGCAGAATAAGACTGAAGACGCCAAAATTCTGAAATAATTTATGGAATTATGTGATAAACAAAAAGTGGCTTGCAAAAGCATTCATCCCCCTTGGTGCTTTGTCGCATTACAAGTGGACTTTTAGAGGGTTCGCACCATTTGATTTACACAATATGCCTACCATTTTTAAAGGTGCACATTGTTGTTTTATTGCGACACAAACAATAATTAAGGTGAGAAAACAGAAATCTGGAGTGTGCATAAGTATTCACCCCCTTTCGTGTGAAACCCCTAAATAAGAGCCGGTCCAACCGATTCACTTCATAAGTCACAGAATTAGTTGGTTAAGATCCACCTGTGTGCAACCAAAGTGTCACATGATCTGTCACATGATGTCTGTATAAATCACCCTGTTCTGTAAGGACCCTGACTCTGCAACACTACTAAGCAAGCAACACGAAAACCAAGGAGCCTCCAAACAGGTCAGAGACAAAGTTGTGGAGAAGTATAGATCAGGGTTGGGTTATAAAAAATATCCCAAACTTTGAATATTCCACAGAGCTCAATCAAATCCATTATAGCAAAATGGAAAGAATATGGCACCACTACAAACCTGACAAGAGAAGGCCCCGCCCACCAAAACTCTTAGACCGGGCAAGGAGGGCATTAATCAGAGATACAACAAAGACACCAAAGATAACACTGAAGTGGCTGCAAAGATCCACAGTGGAGATGGGAGTATCTGTCCATAGGACCACTTTAAGCTGTACACTCCACAGAGTGGGCGGGGCTTTATGGAAGAGTGGCCAGAAAAAAGCCATTGCTTTAGAAAACATGTTTGGAGTTTGCCCAACAGCATGTAGCAGACTCCCCAAACACATGGAAGAAGATTCTCTGGTCAAATGAGACTAAAATTGATCTTTTTGGCCATCATGGGAAACACCATGTGTGGTGCAAACCCGCACCCTGAGAACACCATTCCTACAGTGAAGCATGGTGGTGGCATCATCATGCTGTGGGGCTGTTTTTCATCTGCAGGGACAGGAAAGCTGGTCAGGACTGAAGGAAAGATGAATGGCACTAAATACAGGGCAATTCTGGAGGAAAACCTGTTTGAGTCGGCCAGAGGTTTGAGACTGGGATGAAGGTTCATGGTCAAGCAGGACAATGACCCTAAACATACTGCTAAAGCTACACTGGAGTGGTTTAAAGGGAAACATTTAAATGTCTTGGAATGGCCTAGTCAAAGCCCAGACCTCAATCCAATTGAGAATCTGTGGCATAACTTGAAGATTGCTGTACACCAACACAACCCATCTAACTTGAAGGAGTTGGAGCAGTTTTGCCTTGAAGAATGGGCAAAAATCCCAGTGGCTAGATGTGCTAAGCTAATAGAGACATACCCCAAGAGACTTGCAGCTGTAATTGCAGCAAAAGGTGGCTCTGCAAAGGATTGACTTGGGGGGATACTTATGCACGCTTCAGGTTTTTCTTTTAAACATCTTGTTTCTTTGTGACACAAACAATAATTTTCACCTTTAAAGTGGTAGGCATGCTGTGTAACTCAAATGGTGCTAACCCTCCAAAAATCCATTTTAATTCCAACTTGTAATTATATACAGGGAGTGCAGAATTATTAGGCAAATGAGTATGTTGACCACATTACCCTCTCTATGCATGTTGGCCTACTCCAAGCTGCATAGGCTTGAAAGCCTCCTACCAATTAAGCATACCAGGTGATGTGCATCTCTGTAATGAAAAGGGGTGTGGTCTAATGACATCAACACCCTATATCAGGTGTGCAAAATTATTAGGCAACTTCCTTTCCTTTGGCAAAATGGGTCAGAAGAGGGATTTGACGGACTCAGAAAATTCAAAAATAGTGACATATATTGCAAAGGGATGGAGCACTCTTAAAATTGCCCAGCTTTTGAAGCGTGACCATCGAACAATCAAGCGCTTCATTCAGAATAGTCAACAGGGTCGCAAGAAGCGCGTTGAAAAAAAAAGGCGCAAACTAACTGCCCGTGAACTGAGGAAAGTCAAGCGTGAAGCTGCCAAGATGCCACTCGCCACCAGTTTTGCCATATTTCAGAGCTGCAACATCACTGGAGTGTCAAAAAGCACAAGGTGTGCAATACTCAGGGACACGGCCAAGGTAACAAAGGCTGAAAAACGACCACCACTGAACAAGACACACAAGATGAAACGTCAAGACTGGGCCAAGAAGTATCACAAGACTGATTTTTCTAAGGTCTTATGGACAGATGAAATGAGAGTGAGTCTTGATGGGCCAGATGGATGGGCTCGTGGCTGGATCAGCAAAGGGCAGAGAGCTCCAGTCCGACTCAGACGCCAGCAAGGTGGAGGTGGGGTACTGGTATGGGCTGGTATCATCAAAGATGAGCTTGTGGGACCTTTTCGGGTTGAGGATGGCATCAAGCTCAACTCCCAGTCCTATTGTCAGTTTTTGGAAGACACCTTCAAGCAGTGGTACAGGAAGAAGTCAGCATCCTTCAAGAAAAACATGATTTTCATGCAGGACAATGCTCCATCACACGCATCCAAGTACTCCACAGCATGGCTGGCCAGAAAGGGTCTAAAGGAAGAAAGATTAATGACGTGGCCTCCTTATTCACCTGATCTGAACCCCATAGAAAACCTGTGGTCCCTCATCAAATGTGAGATCTACAAGGAGGGGAAACAGTACACATCTCTGAACAGTGTCTGGGAGGCTGTGGTTGCTGCTGCACGCAATGTTGATCGCAAACAGATCAAAACACTGACCGAATCCATGGATGGCAGGCTTTTGAGTGTCCTTGTAAAGAAAGGCGGCTATATTAGTCACTGATTTGTTTTTTTTTTGTTTGTTTTTGAATGCCAGCAATGTATATTAGTGAATGTTGAGTTGTTATATTGGTTTCCCTGGTGAAAATAAATGAGTGAAATGGGTATATGTTTGTTTTTTGTTAAGTTGCCTAATAATTATGCACAGTTATAGTCACCTGCACACACAGATATCCTCCTAAGATAGCTAAAACTAAGAAAGCCCTACTCCAACTTCCAAAAATACTCAGCTTTGATATTTATGAGTCTTTTGGGTTCATCAAGAACATAGTTGTTTTTCAATAATAAAACTAATCCTCAAAAATACAACTTGCCTAATAATTCTGCACTCCCTGTAGATAATGGAAATAAAAGAGCAATGACAAAAAAAAGACAAAAGGCAGGAAATTAAAAAAAAAACAACAACTTTGTAATACTGATGGTTATCATTGATGCAAGAGAGAGAGCAAAACCTCATCATCCCCCAGCCACCAGCAAAGCAGGCAGGAGCTCTATGCGGACATGGCAGCCACCGATGGGCACATATCACCGGACCCAGCACCCCAGACAGCCCAACACAGGGCAATGGGCGTGAGGGTGGAGCCAGCACCAGTGCACAGCTTTGCCCTCGCTCTGCACTGTGACTACCTCAGGCCATCTCTCCAGCAGCAGTGGTCCACAGTATGTGTGGCATAGTTGGTGCTCCAGGCGTTGGCACCCTCTTCCAGGAGCAGGTAGCCATGCTGAGTTGTTAAGTGGGAAGAGGTGTGGACCTGGGCGGTGCATTATTAAATATTACCACCATGGTTCCGCAGCAGGTGTACAGTGCTTGTGTGGCCTATTGAGATCGTAACATTCATTGGCAGGCAGAGGTCTAGACTGAATCTGCTGCTTGTTGGTGCCCAGCCTCACCAGCCCACGCACCACCCCAGCCCAGCTCATCTGGAGCCGCCAGATGCAGCAACGTGCACCACCGGCTACCCACCAAGCCATCAGCTAGGAGACAGCAGAGTGTCAACTCAACTGGCCCCACACTTTGGAAAGAGAGAAAGTATAAAAGTTTATCACAGAAGTACAACTGTGTAACCAGGACTTGATTGCAAGACTGCTCATGACAACTGCAGTCCTAAAGTTATCATGGCAATTATATTCCTAAGCCATCATAGCAAAAGTGTAAGTGTCCAGAGCCATCTTCTAAGTGTGACTTTCGACTGTCCGTATGGGGCCATCCTCCACAGAAGCAATGTGATGCCCTACATCTGGCTGGAGTCTCATCAGCATGGATCAAGCAGGTCCAAAGAGCAGAAAAGGTCAGCATCACTGATGTCTCAGGATCGACATGTAACTCAACAGAGACAGACAGAGAAGGAGGGAGTTGTGGGGGGGAGAAAGCATAAGTTGTTAGGTATGCTTGGTGTCACCTAATGGTTTAGAAAAGTATACATTTTGTGCTGAGTGCAAGCGGGGACTCCGGCAAGACCAGTTATGACGACATAACTAAAAGGGAGAGCCAGAAGGAAAGACAGAACAGGAGGGAGCCCTGGGGCATAAAGCAGCCAGCCACTACACCATCAACAAACCCGAGTGAAGGGGTGGGGGCAACAGCATCCATACATCCCAGTTTACCAAAACACTCCATGCCAAAAAGCTGTCAACAAAAGGCTTGACGAAAATATTTTCAGCCTAGACTTAAACACGGGGACTGTGTCTGAGTCCCAAACACTACTTTGGAAGGCTTTGCTACTTGGAGGCTTGCAACAATGTCTGTTGTTAAAAGCGCTATACAAATAAGCTTAACTTGGTTCCTGACCATGTGCCAAATGTTTTCAACGGGAGACAGGTCTAGACTACAGGCAGGCCAGTTTAGCAGCAAGACTCTCTTACTATAGAGCCATGCAGTTGTAATATGTGGAGAATGCAGTTTGGCATTGTCTTGCTGAAATTAGCAAGACTGTCACTGAAAAAGAGATTGTCTGGATGGCAGCATGTTGCTCCAAAATCTGTGTGTACATCATTCAGCATTAATGGTGCCTTCCCAGATGTGCAAGCTACCCATACCATCAGATGGTGGCTTTTGATAACAAGCCGGATGGTCCCTGTTAGGTTTTGATCTGTCTGTACTGAAGGAGGTTGAATTGACAACGTATGATCTAGGAATGTAGACCACCGTCACATGACGCAGATGGAGTCTTGTTCTCGGACTCGACTGCAACACTGGCATGAGCTACAGCCTCACTGAGGCTATTTTTTGGAATTGGGGTTGTCTGTTACCTAATGTTATTGCTCCTGGTCGTTTTATGGAAGGTAAAATGTGTCTAATCTTTCCAGAAACTGGTATACGCAGTCTGTTAAAAATATTACTCATATTGCAGGTTTGAATGGAACTAAAATCCCAGAGATACACCAGTAATAATTATATTACGACACCTTCTTTGAATAGGGCCTTTGTAGATTATAACGTAGAAGGGATTAACACAGTGCTTACATCCCTGACAATGAATGAATGAAAGCTTTTGTGGACAGTTTAGTTTTCGTACTCTAACAAATCTTACTGGTCTCCACAAAGCCTCCAGTAACTTTTTAATATAGATTAGAGCAGGGGTTTTCAAAGTGTGGGAGAGTCCGCCCCCCCTCAGAGAGCAAATAAACAACAGCGCCCCCCCACCACAATTTTTGTTGTTGCTATACTTAATGTTCCATTCGTATTTTAAAAAAAAAAAAGGTTGTTGTACACTTTTTTTTTTCTTTTGCACATTTTAAACATCTGTGCTTTTTGAAAGCATCTTTTTTTACACATTTAAAACATATGAGCTTTATTAAAACCTCTTTTTTTTTACACATTTTAAACATCTGTGCTTTTTTAAAACATCTTTTTTTTTTATCTAGGAATGTAGACCTCTGCCACCTAAGAGTTTCTGTTGATGCGTTTCCTTTCTGCTAGCCAAGATCAGCTCCTGCATTTTCTGCACTGTCTCTTCCGAATTTTTGCCGCCAAATTTTTGCCATCGTCTTCCCCAGGCAGCCCCTCTTCTTCATCAGCTGTAGCATTGAATCTCTCTTTTTGCCTGAATCTGATTCTGCCTGTTCTCAATCTGCATCTTCTCTTATTCTTCAGGCCTCAGGACATCCTGGAGTGAATATGATGTTAAATGAGTCTGTAACCAATAAGGCTTTGGGAGATAAATTCATCTGCATTTTTCATAGCGGGTGCTGTACAGCTGGGTGGGCACTCTCATCACACAGTCATAGACTGCAGTCATGGCTCTCAGGTCACCCTGTTCCTTCTCCTACTTTGCGTACAGGTCCCACAGGTGGTCTGAGTGCCAGTCCCAGGCTGCTGCAGCCAGAGCATCCTGAAACACACTGCGAATGCACTGTGCTGACTTCGACAGGTTCACATTCGGTGTGCCAAGCAAGAGATTAATGTAATGCATCCACAGATCCACACTGAGAGGGATTGCTGTCAGTCCTTGCACACACATACCTCCTCAGCCTTGTTGTTTCCTGTTTGCCTTTCCAAATCTGCAAACTCCTTCCATTAGCCATAAGATTGGGTATCTTGCCAAGAATGTGTTTAAAGCCCAACAAGATGCTCTCAAATGACCTTCTTGTTCACAATATTGTAATAAATCAGTCCAGCTGTTGAAATCCTGTGGGTTGTCATTCACCAGTTTTCACTGTCTCTCAAAATCCATTGGCATTTCTCAGGCCTTTATTTCCTCTTCTCCGGTCACTGGAGATGCACTGGAGGCTAATAATGGATCTGCCATGTCTGTTCCTCCCATGTCTTCAGATACCCCTAAATCAAGCTGGGGAAAGTTGGTGATCTCAGGGGCTTCAAATCCATTACCATACCCATCAGGATCATGATCAAAACAAGTAGCAATCAGGACAGCTTGTCTCTTCCTGCATGTCAAACAAATATCTCTGCCCCCTCTCCTTTTTAGCCTGGAGGACGCGATGTACATTTCCAAAATGAATTTCAAATTTCAGTTCCTCAGACCACAGGACAGTTTTCCACTTCACCTCAGTGCATCGTAAAAGAGCTCGGGCCCAGAGAAGGTGGCGGTGTTTCTGGATATTGTTTATATCTGGTTTTAACTTGCATTTGTGGATGCAGTAATGAAGTGTTTTCACAGACGATGGTTTTCTGAAGTGTTCCTGAGCCCATACAGTGATTTCCACTACAGACACGTGTCTGCTTTTAATGCAGTGTCTCCTGAGGGCCTGAAGATCACAGGCATCCAATGTCAGTTTTCAGCCTTGTCTCTTGCATACAGAGATTTCTCCAGAATCTCTGAATCTTTTAATGATATTATGACCATAGATGATATGATCCCCAAATTCTTTGCAATTGAGGAACGTTATTCTTAAGTTGTTGTACCATTTGACCATGCAGTCTTTCACGGAGCAGTGAACCCCGTCCATCTTTACTTCTTTCTGAGAGACTCCGCCTCTCTGGGATGCTCTTTTTATACCCAATCATGTTATTGACTTGTTGCCATTTAACATACTTGTTGTTATGAATATTTTTAACATTACACAACTTTATCAGTCTTTTGTTGCCCCCGTCCCAACTTTTTGAAACATGGTACTGGCACTAAATTCAAAATAAGCGCATGTTTTTCAAAAAACAATGAAATTTCTCAGTTTCAACATTTGCTATGTTGTCTTTGTACTATTTTCATTGAACTATCGGGCTTCCATGATTTGCAAATCATTGCATTGTTTTTATTTACATTTCACACAGCTTCCCAACTTTGTAGCTCATCTGGCTGCAGGCCAGGCCGGTTGAGCTTATGCGATCATGCGTTGTCCATCCATCATCATCTGTCCACAATTTACAAAAATCGCGACTACTACTCCTACAGGATTGATCGGATTTTGATCAAACTCGTACAATGTTCCCCAGGTCATATTTACAATTTTATGGGTGTCTTGGCCGGTATGAGCCAGACTTGTAGTACTCGAGTTCAAGACTTGGACTCGAGTCCTACTCATGCCCTAATTTTAAAGACTTGTGACTTGACTCAGACTCGTGCATTAACTGCATTTGGACTCGTAAATTGGAGACGAGGACTTGGATTTTTTTTTGTAACATGCCATAATAATTGGGCATAAGATATTTGTGACCTACATTCATTTTTATACTAATCCCACGCAAGAGAATGCACATTCACCTGTTCGTACGTCTTGTTCAGGAACAAACTAACGTTAATGGCGCTAAAATGCCTGGAGAGACGCCGCTAGGATTGTCCGCTTTGCTTCTACAGACTTCTTGTGCAGTGGGAAAAAATGCACTGCTGTGTGTTCCATATGTAGAAGAACTATCGAGGAGACGACGGGGACAACCTCGAACTTCAATCGTCATTTGGTAAGACTCCACCCAGAGAAGGAAGTGACACGCTGTGTTCATCGCGCTGTTGATAGTGGGTGGGGCTTGCTTGCTGAGTGATGAACTAGCTAGTGTTAACCCTCTCTCATGTTATTGGCTCTGCTGATAGTGGGCGGGGCTTGCTGAGTGATGAACAAGCTTTTTATCTGTAGCCTGTTAACTAAAATGGGGCAGTCGAGCAGTAAAATTAGTCCAGCACAGTAGCAGAGACGGTTTTACGTAAAGGAAGTAACAGCCACCGTCACATGACGCAGATGGAGTCTTGTTCTCGGACTCGACTGCAGCACTGGCATGAGCTACAGCCTCACTGAGGCTATTTTTTGGAATTGGGGTTGTCTGTTACCTAATGTTATTGCTCCTGGTCGTTTTATGGAAGGTAAAATGTGTCTAATCTTTCCAGAAACTGGTATACACAGTCTGTTAAAAATATTACTCATATTGCAGGTTTGAATGGAACTAAAATCCCAGAGATACACCAGTAATAATTATATTACGACACCGTCTTTGAATAGGGCCTTTGTAGATTATAACGTAGAAGGGATTAACACAGTGCTTACATCCCTGACAATGAATGAATGAAAGCTTTTGTGGACAGTTTAGTTTTCGTACTCTAACAAATCTTACTGGTCTCCACAAAGCCTCCAGTAACTTTTTAATATAGATTAGAGCAGGGGTTTTCAAAGTGTGGGAGAGTCCGCCCCCCCTCAGAGAGCAAATAAACAACAGCGCCCCCCCACCACAATTTTTGTTGTTGCTATTCCATTCGTATTTAAAAAAAAAAAATGGTTGTTGTACACTTTTTTCTTTTACACATTTTAAACATCTGTGCTTTTTGAAAACATCTTTTTTTACACATTTAAAACATATGAGCTTTATTAAAACCTCTTTTTTTACACATTTAAAACATCTGTGCTTTTTTAAAAACCTCTTTTTTTACACATTTTAAACATCTGTGCTTTTTTTTAAAACATCTTTTTTACACATTTTAAACATCTGTGCTTTTTAAAACATCTTTTTTACACATTTTAAACATCTGTGCTTTTTTTTAAAACCTTTTTTACACATTTTAAACATCTGTGCTTTTTTTAAAACATCTTTTTTACACATTTTAAACATCTGTGCTTTTTTTAAACATCTTTTTTACACATTTTAAACATCTGTGCTTTTTTTTAAACATCTTTTTTACACATTTTAAACATCTGTGCTTTTTAAAACATCTTTTTTACACATTTTAAACATCTGTGCTTTTTTTTTAAACATATTTTTTTTTACACATTTTAAACATCTATGCTTTTTAAAACATCTAGCACCTCTTGGCAGACAACACACTGTGGCAGTGGAGCATCTTCAGGTCCAGTCCATGAAAATCCAAACTTTAAATAATCGTGGTCATACTTCCTTCTTTTTTTGCTTGGCCCAGACTCTGTCTCCTCACTCACTGTAGCTTTAGGTACTAAAAATCGATCCATTTTGTCTCTGGCAAAGGCTAGCTGAAGTTCGCTAAATGTCCACAATAGTAACTTATTCTGGTTTATTTTTCCTCACGTTGCGCCCCCTGTGAAGAACTCTGGCGCCCCCTAGGGGAGGCGCGCCCCACACTTTGAAAAGTCCTGGATTGGACAATCACATGAGCAATTCATAAACCCAGAAAATGCAGCCTTTATTTAAAAGTCACAGGCATCAATGAACAACACATTCAGTTTAAACATCCTGCTTATTTTCCTGAGTTAGAACATCTACACAAATATTCTGACAAACAGACCTGAGTGGCTTCACTGTTCGTTGTTTACATAAAAACAGTTTGTTTGCTTTCATAAACCTGTACATCGACATTGAAAAAATTCTCCACACATCCAGGAATATTTGGCCGATATTTATTTATGGCATCACACATCCACTTTCTCACGTTATCTAAACAGAAATGTGTGTGTTTAAGCCTCTGGATGTGACCGAGGATCAGATGTGTTCAATTAACTCCAGTTATAGCTCGGTTTCTGAGCTTATATTGGCACGTTGACCACCAGATGGTGCTGTAGTTGTTGTTTTTTTCCCCCCTTGCTAAAGATTTGTAAACCTAAAGTACTGAGCAATAAACATGTCTGTGCTGGTGATCATGTTTTCCACCTAGGTATTTTTTGGACCCATGTGGCCAAAAGTGCATTTTTTTTCCCATGACTGGCACACGTCTGGGTGAAAGTCGGCTTCGAAAATCAAATGCCATTGTGCCTAACGGTGTGTAACATTTGAAAGCACACTTAGGCCTGTTTGATTTCTGTCAGTATTAGCCATATTAGTGTTTTATTCTGCGAAGCTTTGCACCACTTTCACCCAACACCCTGTAGTGTCAATCACTGAGGTACATGTTACAAATGATCTTGTATTACAAATGTCACAAAATAAAACATTCACGTAGTATTAAATCTTTTTGTCATATTACACATCTAACGTAAGTAACACAACATTTAAGCATAGTCTCTTTCTACAACAAACACAGTCAGTATAGTGGTGTTTTTCCCCCGTCGTTTTCAACGGACAGCGTGTTCCCCAGGCCTCGCGGTTTACACACCGTAATTGTCATGTGACTTTACATGCAAAAGGCAGAGCAGCTTGATGCGATGCAGTCCAGCCTCTTCACTGCTTCATTTTCTTTGAAGAATGAAACATCTTTACTTTGAACACATCCCAAAGATAGTTGAACCCAAACGAGCGCGAGTCTTGCATACTTGTTACTGTGCTGTCGTGTTTGAGGTTTGAAAATATTTCTTTCTTTTTAGGAAAGGTTCACAGGGCATCTGATTGAGACTCGGTTGCACATTGGACCCGTGCTTTGGCAGGACATGAGTAAAATGTGATGCAGACAAAGTTTTCTACTTTCATGTGGGAGCGAGCAGTTAGATATGAAGCTTGCGAGACAAAGAAAGCCCACGCTGATTGATGTGAATATGTGGTGGTGCATGATACATTTACAGCATACTTAGTAACTGCCTGGCCAGGGTTATGATGGTTTAAATTAAGCTACGAATTTGTTTGTATTTTGCTGAACAGAACCGATTAAATTCATTCGAAAACATTCCAAGCAGGTACAAAGATTAATAATTGACTGGTTTTAAAATGCAATCCTGTCTTGCATCAGTCTAATCGAGACCAATTATGAACTCGAGTCTTCTGTCCAAGCTGGAATTCTCATACCATGCTCATACATGTCAACCTTTGGTCAATCAAACCTGTATAACCAACCTCCAAAATCTGTATTTCCCTTATAAAATCCTTATAAGATGCAAATTAAAATAATTTACCTAAAATTTGAATGATAATTAACAATGATATATCCCAGTTACTTTTTATTCAATATTAATAACAATAAACCTTCAGAATGAATACAAAGCTCCAATGTTTGACAAAAACACAAAGTGTTATCAGCGTAGTTACGAAGGAAATACTTCGTTGTTTGGAGACAGGTTTCACCGAGCGGCTATTATGCGCGAGGCTTCATATTAGCCACAAAGTCAGGAAAATCTGTTCGTAAAATTACGTTATAATGACCAAATACAATGAAAAGTATTTTTCCAGTCTCACCTGTGAAAGGTAATCCCATGTGATCTCGTTTGGACGGTAAACCTGTTGGTACAGTTAAACGCAGCACATGAATGAGGCATCTTTATTCTCGGCTACTGTCTAGACGCTATACCAGAGACGGTTGAAGAATCTCCACTTTGCCACATCCAATATGGCGGCGAGGATGACATGTGATTCTACGCAGAAGGCGGCGTCTATGTTTATATGTCTATGACTTCCTGGTTGGCAGGATTCTCGCAATGCGGTGTGCGCATGATCAAAAGTGGAACGAAGTCTCGCTACCACAAGATAACGCACGATTTCATAAGACTCTTTACTGGCTGCCTGTGGTGTACGGTACGTTTGTAAATGTTATGCGCTCTTTTATCATCGTGGGAATTGATTATAGCTCTAAATAAATATTGAAGTTTTTTTAAAGAATCCGTATAACTTTATTTGTACGCCCGTATACTACGTTTATTGAATCAAATCCGTATAAAATATGGACATTCCGTATAGGTTGACATGTATGCATGTTGAAAGTGTTGGGATTATTACCTCCGCCAAGGAGGTTATGTTTTCGGTAGCGTTGGTTGGTTGGTTGGTTTGTCTGTTAGCAACATTACGGAAAAAGTAATGAACGGCTTGCTCGGAAATTTTTTCCAGAGGTGTGACTGGGCACAAGTAACAATCCATTAAATTTTGGCGGTGATCCGGATCACCTTCTGGATCCCGGATTTTTTTAGACGATTCATTTTTTCCCCATTGAAATGAATGGGCGCGCGACGCAAAAAACAGATTTTTCCTTCTGTAGGCCAGACTGTAAGGTGTAAAGTCATGAAACATGGTACACTGATAGAGGAGTGGACTCTGATTGATTTCATCAAGTTTCATGTTGGTACGTCTCACGCTCTAGCGCCACCAACTGATCAGTCTTACATGCGTTCATGCACGTAACTTTTGAGCCATATGTCCGATTTTCATAAGTCTGGTGCTGTTGGAATCCTTGGAGCTAGACGATTCCAACGTATGCTATGACGTCATTCTCCGCCTAATCAGATTTTCCGTCATTTTGAATTTTGTCCAAAGTGAAGGTAGAGTGACCCTGGCCACATGTTTTGTCCGATCATCACGAAACTTGGCACGTGTGATCTCCAGTCCATGCCTAATGAATGATAATCGTTTCGCTCTCATGTCGAAGCGTTCGCCCGTGGCAGCCAATCAAAATCGATGGCGAAGCCACCAAACAGGAAGTGAGCTCATATCATGGAAATGCTTTGACATATCAAGATCATATTTACTGGCATGACTTTGGACACCATCCAAACTACCCTCATCAAATATGGTGTCATTTGGCTACTCGGGGGCGTCACAATTAGCAAAAACGTATTTTGGCTCATATCTCAGAAACGCTTTGACATATCAAGACCATGTTTGTTGAAATGACTTTCGGCACCGGTTCATGTACCCTCATCAAATTTGGTGTCATTTGGTCACTAGGGGGCGCCACAATGAGCAAAAAACGTGTTTTGGGTCATATCTCTTTACGGATTTAGAATTACATCTACATTTTCATGTTAGTGATGCTCTGGGATGTCCCTGTAAAGAACCTTGCCAGCCTGTCATCTCCGTATGAGAATCCGCCTTGTGTCGGCCAAACTTTCGCGTGTTGACACAAAACTTGTCGTGTGGGCGTGCGGTCGCCATGGCGGCACACCTGAGCAAGCACACTTTTGCATTTTCTCCGGAAATGCATTCTAGTTATTGTTATTATTATTACCTCCGCCAAGGAGGTTATGTTTTCAGTAGCGTTGGTTTGTTTGTTGCTTTGTCTGTTAGCAAAGTAATGAACGGATTGCTCTGAAATTTTTTCCAGAGGTGTGACTGGGCACAAATAACAATCCATTAAATTTTGGCGGTGATCCGGATCACCTTCTGGATCCCGGATTTTTTAAAGGATTCTTGGCAGAGGTCTGCGCTCTCCGAGTGCTTTTCTAGTTACTGTCTGGTTTAGGCCACACCCACATCAGGTTTGAAGCTGAATACAATCATTCATCATGTCTACCTCATCTGTCGGTCGCAGGGGAAGCTGGAGCCAATCCCAGCTTACTTCAGGCGAGACTCGGGGTGCACCCTGGGTAAGTCATCAATCTATTAAAGCTGAATACAGATACGGCTATTTGGAGTAATAAACTGATGCAGATAGCATAAGATGATCTGTGATTTTCACCACTATTACAAAACTTGCAGACCCCTGGCTAGGCTTCATGTCCTTGAACCCCACTTTTGAAAACCAGTGACCTAGAGTTTGGTGTTTCTTCAGCTGTTTGAAAAAAATCCCAATCAGACTGAGTAAAAGTAAACCTGATCTGCTTTTAAGCGAAGCTGCATTTATCCCAGAGCATAACCTACTGCCATTGTACAATCAAACAACACTACCGGGTAGCATGGTGGTGTAGTGGTTAGCACTGTTGCCTCACAGCAAGAAGGTTCTGGGTTCAAGCTCAGTGGCCAATGGGGGCCTTTCTGTGTAGGTTTCCTCCGGGTGCTCTGGTTTCCCAGACATGCAGGTTAGGTTAATTGGTGGCTCTAAATTGACCGTAGGTGTGAATGGTTGTGTCTCTCTATGTATCAGCCCTGCGACGACCTGGTGGCTTGTCCAGGGTGTACCCCGCCTTTCACCCATAGTCAGCTGGGATAGGCTCCAGCTTGCCGGCGATCCCGCACAGTGATGGATAATGGATGGAATGGAACAATGCTGGTGGTTGGTTTGACCTAATGTTTAGTCCCTTGAGCTTGTGTTAAAATAATATTAAAAGTGTATACTTTGAGATGTATTTAAACATTCTCTAGCTATTTTATAAGTAGCAGCAACCTCAGTGCTACAAGTGGCCATGTTATCAGGTACGGTAACTATCATATAGGGCACTTTGTAGCTGCACAATTACTTACTATAGCGTATATGTAGCTATGCACAGTTTGTCAGACATTTTAGGCTGGATAAACGTGTTGCATTGTTTTGTCTCCCCCCCCCTTCCTGACAGCATCTCACAGACTAGGAATTGGGGTTAGGCTGACAGGAAGAGTCCGATCAGATCCAACTCCATCCTTCACATTTCTACTTGTACCCCTGCTCCGGGTTTTTTTTTTTTTTAAATACTAGTTTACTTTTATCTATCCGTATCGCCATCTGTTTGAAACACCCTTTTTCTCAGCAACCACACATCATAGCCACTTGGTACTAAACTTCAGCTTGGGGTTCTATACCGTGTACAGTGTTTTCAGGTCTGTTGCACATCAACTTCCTGTTTACTGACAATGTATTTCTGAAAAACACACGGTGGATTTACAAAATCTTCGTAACACTTTTCTTAGCAACTACAAATCACAGCTGCTTGATATTTGGTACCGAGCTTCAGCTTGGGGGTCTATACCGTGTATACCGTTTTCAGGACTGTTGCACATCGACTTCCTGTTTACCAACTGAATATATTTATGAAACATATAGCGTGGATTTGCAAAATCTTTAACACTTTTCTCAACAACTACAAACTTTTAATTTACTTGTTTCAGGGTTAATTATTTGTTGAAGTCAACATTCAAAAGTGTTCTATTCCTTTGATTGCTTGTGTTCTAAGTGAGAGCGGGACTATATGTAAGTGAGCAGTAGCTCACAGTTGATCTTGTGTTCTGCCTCACCTACTAATCTCACAAAACCTATAAAACTTGCTGTAGTGAATTCATGTTGAATCAAGGGCTTCCCTCTCCAAGCCACCCCAATTTCCTGTAGTCTGTGATCGGCGTGTGCTTGATGTCTTTAACCGTTTCAATCCCCCCCACCCATCTCTGCTTTACAGAATTAAAAGTATATTTCATTTGCTACAAATGAAGCTTGGAGGATTTTCAAACATTTCCCTGTATTTCTGCCATGTGTGGATTTGCTTAAAGTGCATATTAAGGGTAAATTCAGGAGCAAGATCAGTGTAATTCTCCTATTTTATATTAAACTTTGGTCAAATATCTGTAACATTTTTTTACCTTACGCAATACCAGAAAAATTCAGTTGAAATCAAGTCATTTGAGGCGAATTGGTCCGCCTCTGAAAAAACTCGCCATTTGGATTTCCGTGACGTCGCGTGCAGGACGCCTCCTGAATCCTACGTCAGCGCTGGTTTGCTTATGAGAAAACGACCTGGTGGTTTTCCGCAAATTTCTCCAACATTCTCACAGGAGGGTGTCGCAACACCAGTCTTGATGGGATTAGTACTCATCATTTCCCAAAAGCCCGGACAGTGAGAGAGAAACGGGAGCGCTTGGTCTACACAGGCTGTGCACTGAAACCGTGCAAAGCTCTCGCAGCCTGCTGGCGCTTCCGCAGGTAACGTCACGATTCTGGCTCCAGACTCTCTTGGGATTTTTTCAGACAGGTTTTATTTTATTTTTTTCTGCTGTAGACAGATGGCCTTGTGCAAAATTACCCTTCTGGATGAGTGTGTAAAGGGACATACTTTCATATAAAAAAAAAAATGAAACTGGTCCAGAATATGCCCTTTAAGCAGCTGATGGTCACTGGTTACATGGACCATTTGGAGTTGCTTAGTTACACTGGATGAAGATCTTCGCTAATAGGCACTCGCTGGTAGTGTTCCTTTCTCTAATTAGCAGTGTATCTTGTTAAAATGCCTAATGGTTAGAGAAGCAGCTTTGGGACCAAAAGGTCACCAGTTCAATTCCCTGGACCAGCAGGAATGGCTTGAATAAGGCACCTAACCCCCAACTGCTCCCCAGGCTGCCCTGGGGATGTTGTTCATCATTCTGGATAAGAGCGTCTGCTAAATGCCTGTAATGTAATGAACAACCTTGTAGTCGTTGAGCCAACTCATGGTAAAGCTGCTGGAATGCTGCATTAGCACACTACATGCCTCGCGTCGTCCAACAGTACTAAAGACATCCACAGACAACCCTGTGCTACATAGCTGTGAGGGTTAAGATGCTCTGGTCTGTTCTGAGGTGCGACCTCTGGTACAAGGGTCAGCACGGTCTGCTCACAATCTCCAGAACTAGGGGAGACATTTCGGGCTGGACGTCCTGAATCTGCAGCACCTGTTTCGTGTGTTCCTCGTTCAGTGTCCTCATTTCAGCCAGGCAAGCCATGACTCTTGGCAACAGCAATCTGGCAGAGAGAGAAAGGGTCAAAGGTCAGAGGATGCTTCATGTCTGTGGAGGTAGTTGCGTATAACAGCTTGGAAGGAATGTTCAGTGTCAAATAAAATTGGAATTGCAAAACCTTGCATCAAGTTAATTTCAAAGACGACACAGTGTGAAAAATGCTAAGTGTGAGACGCTCTCCATTTCGGCGTTTTACACTGTCCTTTAATTAATCAGACGTTTTACTTGGGTTTTTTTTGTAGATTAGGTGTAAGCACATTAATTAGGCTAGAACACGGGTTTCTTACTGTTTCTGTGGGTCGCTCCGCTTCACACTAATGTAGGTGTTTAGTGTGAGCGTTAATGTCTCCTGAAGCTCATCAACCACACTGTGTTGCGTCACACCCGGCCGGTCTGAACACACCACACACACACAAAAAAAAAAACAACACACTGTGAATCCTTAAAGGCTGGGTCACTGTCCATTTTCACGGCACTACCAACTAATTTTTGTACAAAATTCCATTTCTGTACCCTTAAGACAAACCGCCGAACTAACCAGACAGTTAATGTGTTGGCTTTCACCGACACTCCTTCAGCATCACAAGTAGTAAAATGGTCAAATAGTGTATATTAAGTCAACCGTTTGCCTTTATGATATGGAGCTTGGTCTGAAGCTGACAAACATCAAGTTCATATTTTAATTGTATACATGCCACAGTAAATATTTTTTGTGATTAATAAATGTGTTTTTCCCCCAGATGCTTCAACTTTGGCCTAATTCACCTAAATAAATATCTTTATATTTGAAGGCATTACGTTTTTGGGTTGTTCATCCATACATCCATCTGAGAAGTTAAGCACAAGGCTGAATACGAGATGAGACCATTTTATTTATTTTCACTGTATAACTATGACTATGTGAAAGTACCGTAAGTAACATTTCATTATGACAAGCGGGAAGGACGCTATCAAAGAAAAACTATTTCGGCTATTTGACCTTACTGTGACCTTGATCCTGCTTGGATTGATTCCAAAACAATTCTAAATCCGTGCAAATCCTACAAGCATTCAACCAGTCATGCTTGAGATATAGAGCTAACCGTAACCATGAGCAGCATGGATGGACAACCCAAAACTTCGTGGTAGAGGCATAGGAAATACACCACAGGAAATAAAAATTAAAGTGACCTGTTGTTCAAATAATCAAACCTCTTATGCAGATATTTTTGTGTGCTTCTAAGCTCCGTATTATAACAGCCTCCAAACAATTATATCTGAACAATTTATTTCGGCTTTGCTCAGTTTCAGTATTTAAAGCCACATTCCTTCTGGTGCAACTATTCTAACTTTGCTGAGAAGAATGGCCAAACATTTTCATTAATTAGTAAAGCGCACACATGTATTAATTCCCCCATTCGATCCCTGCAACCAGTATTTATTTATTTTTAAAACACCCAGAAATGGTTCAATAGAGGCAGCCATGAAGGTTAGAAAAGCAGCCTTGGGCCCAAAGAGTCGCCGGTTCGATTCCCGGGACCAGCAGGAAAAACGAGAGGGGAGTTGAGTGAATGAACCTCCCTCTGTATCATGAGGCTGAAGCACCCTTCAGCAAGGCGCCTAACCCCCAAAGCAGTAGGCAGCTATGCTACAGCACCTGGAGCGTTTGTGCACGCATGCTGCTTCAGATGGGTTACATTACATAACATACCCAGAGTACCTTGGGTGCCTTGCTCAAGGGCAATTTAGCCATTCCTGCTGCTCCAGGGAATTGAACCGGCAACCTTTTGGTCCTAAAGTTGCTTCTCTAACCGTAGGCCATGGCTTCTCTGTTACACACATGCCCCTTTTCCACCAAAGCAGTTCCAGGGCTGGTTCGGGGCCAGTGCTTAGTTTGGAACCGGGTTTTCTGTTTCCACTGACAAAGAACTGGCTCTGGGGCCAGAAAATCCGGTTCCAGGCTAGCACCAACTCTCTGCTGGGCCAGAGGAAAGAACCGCTTACGTCAGCGGGGGGGCGGAGTTGTTAAGACCGACAACAATAACAAGACCGCGAAAGATCGCCATTTTTAAGCGACGAGAAGCAGCAGCTGTACAAACACGAAGTCTCATCTCATTATCTGTAGCCGCTTTATCCTTCTACAGGGTCGCAAGCAAGCCGGAGCCTATCCCAGCTGACTACGGGCGAAAGGCGGGGTACACCCTGGACAAGTCGCCAGGTCATCACAAGGCTGACACATAGACACAGACAACCATTCACACTCACATTCACACCTACAGTCAATTTAGAGTCACCAGTTAACCTAACCTGCATGTCTTTGGACTGTGGGGGAAACCGGAGCACCCGGAGGAAACCCACGCGGACACGGGGAGAACATGCAAACTCCGCACAGAAAGGCCCTCGCCAGCCACGGGGCTCGAACCCGGACCTTCTTGCTGTGAGGCGACAGCGCTAACCACTACACCACTGTGCTGCCCACCAAACGCGAAGTCATCCATTATTATTATTGTTGCTGCTGCTGCTTCTTCCGTGTTGTTTTTGCTTTGATATTCGTGCCAAGGTTTATGTAAACGTAGCGCCGTAACTGACGTATACGGCGACGTAATGATGTGGCTCCGCTTAGCACCGCGAGCTATGGAAAAGCAAACTGGTTCTCACCTGGCTCGCAAGTTGAACGAGTTGTGAACCAGCACCAGCACTGGCCCCGAACCAGCCCTGGAACTGATTTGGTGGAAAAGGGGTAACAGAGGAGGAATTTCAAGTTTTGTATAGCACTTTTAACAACAGACATTGTTACAAAGCAGCTTTACAGAAAAAAGACTTTAAATATGACCTAATTTGTCCCCACTGAGCAAGCCTGTGGCAAGGAAAAACTCCCTCAGACGAATTTCACTGTGCTTGTGACAAATAAAGGCCGCTTCTTCTTCTTAAACTCCTCTGTATATAAAGATTAGGGTCAGGTTGATCTGACTTAAGTCACTGTAACAACACTTGTAGCATAGTGTGTGTAAACGTGTGCAGTGTACCTGGTGAGAAGAGTGAAATTGCCTGCATCAGGACATACTCTTCCTCATGTAAGTGCAGCCTGCGCAGCGCGTAATGGAACTTCAGGAGAGGGTCCAACAGGTGGCGCTGAAAACCAGCTGTTAAGATGTAGCAGAGAGAGAAAAGTCAAAGCTGATGGGGAGGACGACTGCAAGCAGATAAATCAGTGTCACGTGTCTGACATGCAGTGTAGGACTCGCAGCAATTTTACATGGTCACCCCTTTTTATCCTTCAAGTACTTGGTCGTTGTTAAGGCACAACAAAATTTCTTTTGTGCTGGTCCCAAAGGTGCAAAAAGTTAATAAATAAATAACTTCGTAAATACCTGAGAGCTAAGAAAGGTGATATGTAAATCAAGCAATATGTACAGGTTATGGATTGAATAGAAAAACAACGTATTGCACACGTCATATCTCAGACTGTAGAGATATCAGAGTTCAATAAGTTCATTGCAGTTGAAAGGAAACTGTTTTTAAGCCTGTTGGTGCGTGTGCGTATAGATCTGAAGCGTCTGCCTGATGGGAGGAGCTTAAACAAGTGATGTGCGGGGTGAGTGACGTCGTTTATAATATTTGTGGCCCTTCTGACGCAGCAGATCCAGAGATGGCAACTCGATGCCAATGATGTCCTGTGCAGTCTTCACAACATGCTGTAGGGCTTTTCTGGCAGCTTTGGTGCAGCTGCTGTACCAGGTGGTCCTACAGTTCATTAATATGCTTTCTATGGTGCACCTATAGAAATTGACCAGCAGCTTCTGGGGGACGTTGACTCTCCTTAATCTCCTCAGAAAGTAGAGTCGTCATTATACTTTGCCTACTACCACTGAGGTGTTATCAGTCTGGGAGAGGTCCTCTGTGATGGTCACTCCCAGAAACCTGAAGCTGGAGACTCTCTCCACAGCCTCTGCTCTGATGGTTACTGGGCTGTGTACTATCTTTTTGGAGGTCCTGAAGTCCACAATGGTCTTCTTGGTGTTCAAGACCAGGTTGTTGGTGTCACACCACGCTGCCAGGTTCTGAGCCTCCTCTCTGTATGCAGCTTCGTTGTAAAAAAAAAAATTAACCCTCTGGAGTCTGAGGGTATTTTCTGGCGCACTAATGATTTTGGTCTGCTCTGATTTTGTTGTCAAGTTCAGCTACAATAATCTCTGTAGTATGTACAGTTAGGTCCATATATATTTGGACACTGACACAAATTGTTTTTTTACCTGTTTACTGAAACATATTCAGGTTATAGTTATATAATGGACATGGACATAAAGTCCAGACTTTCAGCTTTCATTTGAGGGTATCCACATTAAAATTGGATGAAGGGTTTAGGAGTTTCAGCTCCTTAACATGTGCCACCCTGTTTTTACAGGGACCAAAAGTAACTGGACAATTAACTCAAAGGCTATTTCATGGGCAGGTGTGGGCAATTCCTTCGTTATGTCATTCTCAATTAAGCAGATAAAAGGCCTGGAGTTGATTTGAGGTGTGGTGCTTGCATTTGGAAGATTTTGCTGTGAAGAAAACATGCGGTCAAAGGAGCTCTCCATGCAGGTGAAACAAGCCATCCTTAAGCTGCGAAAACAGAAGAAAAAAAAACATCCGAGAAAGTGCTATAATATTAGGAGTGGCAAAATTTACAGTTTGGTACATCCTGAGAAAGAAAGAAAGCACTGGTGAACTCATCAATGAGCAATTCCAGCGTTATGGACGTGACACTTGAACTCAAAATGGCAACAAATGACCCAGTGCATGTTTTATTGTCTCCCAGTATTTAAACAGGTGTTGCATATTTTAAGGCTGTACCATACTGGAGAAGTGATAGAACAAGAACAATTCCCATAGTACATCTCGGGCATGCCAGAAAATGCCAATAAAAGATGCGTTATGGATGTGACAGAAAAAGTATCACTTTTCTTGGGTGACTGTACGTTTTTATCAAACTCTGTGAAATTGTAAACCTAATGTCGAAATGGAGATATCCATTTGATAGAGGGGTCCAAGGTGAATATTAAAAAATCTTTGTTTAAAATATTTTGTATTTCATGCAGAGTTTCGGAAGGAGAAGTCAGCGTTATGGATGTGACGCGTCTGAAATAGACATGGCATACGTTTAGAAAATCAGCAATTTAACCACCATAACCCTTTGAAAAACTCTCTAAATATCAGCTAAAACTATCAAAGTTCTTAAATAATATTTAGGATAGCTATTGTTTTGCTGTTTTGTGGATTTTAGCATACATTTCTGTGGCTTGTGGCAATAATATAGAATTGTACATGATCAAAGTTAGCTTGGGGTTTACATTATAAGAAAGAAAGACTGACAGTGACATATTAGGTGATCAAAATATGTATTTATGTATGTATTTATTTGTTTATTGCCTAAGTGATATCTCTGGGAGTGGTTTTGATGTATTACATGTTGCTTTATTTTTGCATGGTGAGGTTGACATTTACATGGAATTGCCCCAATGCAAAAAGACCTGAACGCCCACAGAAGACAACAGTGGTGGATGATCGCAGAATAATTTCCATGGTGAAGAGAAACCCCTTCACAACAGCCAACCAAGTGAACAACACTCTCCAGGAGGTAGGCGTATCAATATCCAAATCTACCATAAAGAGAAGACTGCATGAAAGTAAATACAGAGGGTTCACTGCACGGTGCGAGCCACTCATAAGCCTCAAGAATAAAAAGGCTAGATTGGACTTTGCTAAAAAACATCTAAAAAAGCCAGCACAGTTCTGGAAGAACATTCTTTGGACAGATGAAACCAAGATCAACCTCTACCAGAATGATGGAAAGAAAAAAGTATGGTGAAGGCGTGGTACAGCTCATGATCCAAAGCATACCACATCATCTGTAAAACATGGCGGAGACAGTGTGATGGCTTGGGCATGCATGGCTGCCAGTGGCACTGGGTCACTAGTGTTTATTGATGATGTGACACAGGACAGAAGCAGCCGGATGAATTCTGAGGTGTTCAGAGACTTACTGTGTGCTCAAATCCAGCCAAATGCAGCCAAACTGATTGGTCGGCGTTTCATAATACAGATGGACAATGACCCAGAACATAAAGCCAAAGCAACCCAGGAGTTTATTAAAGCAAAGAAGTGGAATATTCTTGAATGGCCAAGTCAGTCACCTGATCTCAACCCAATTGAGCAGCATTTCACTTGTTAAAGACTAAACTTCAGACAGAAAGGCCCACAAACAAACAGCAACTGAAAACCGCTGCAGTAAAGGCCTGGCAGAGCATTAAAAAGGAGGAAACACAGCGTCTGGTGATGTCCATGAGTTCAAGACTTCAGGCAGTCATTGCCAACAAAGGGTTTTCAACCAAGTATTAGAAATGAACATTTTATTTACAATTATTTAATTTGTCCAATTACTTTTGAGCAGTGTTGGGCACGTTACTTTCAAAAAGTAATTAGTTATAGTTACTAGTTACTTTTCCCAAAAAGTAACTGAGTTAGTAACGGAGTTACTTTGTCATAAAAGTAACTAATTACCAGGGAAAGTAATTATTCCGTTACATTTTGTTCCCCCTCAAAAAAATCAAATTCAATTAGTGTAATTATAATAAAAGTGAATGTTAAATGTGTTTAATGACTGAAATGGACACTTAACAGAACCAGTTAGTAACATTATCTACACTATATTAATATTTTTGTGGGACAATGTGAGATAAGACATCTATCAAATGTAATATATTTTTGCAGTTATTAAAATTATGTTACTAATTACTGGCCACTGACGAGGACAAACGCTTTGTTCCTCGACATAATGTGCATTGCACGTAAACACTCTTGCCTTTTATTTCAAGTAATGAAAAGCACTGGCTGTATTTCCAGTGTGAAAGCGCAGTGCTGGGCTGACCGCTCGCCATCGCTGGCTCTTCCGATTGAAAGCGTGCGCAGTAGTGCAGTAGGCGTGGCCTACCTACATATGTTGTCCAAATCTACTCTGATTGGCTTACTGTGCCGTTGTCTCGTGTCTCCCCGCCCCACACTAAAGCAGAGTAAAGAAAGGCTGAACGAGCAGCGTGCCAGATGAGAACAGCTTTAATAAAGTAACGCATAGTATTTTATTGTAAGTAACGGGAACGGCGTTATAACGATGTAAAAAGTAATTAGTTAGATTACTCGTTACTAAAAAAAGTAACGCCGTTAGTAACGCCGTTTATTCTAACGCCGTTATTCCCATCACTGCTTTTGAGCCCCTGAAATGAAGGGATTGTGTTTAAAAAATGCTTTAGTTCCTCACATTTTTATGCAATCATTTTGTTCAACCCACTGAATTAAAGCTGAAAGTCTGAACTTCAACTGCATCTGAATTGTTTTGTTCAAAATTCATTGTGGTAATGTACAGAACCAAAATTAGAAAAATGTTGTCTCTGTCCAAATATTTATGGACCTAACTGTATGTCATGATTGTATTTGTTTAAAAAAAATGTAAAAAGCAGTTTTAGATGCGTGTTGGAATGTGTGGAAAAAACATGACCTTACCCATTCTGTTGAACCATTTTGATCACTTGAGGTGATTCTATTCAGTCTTGGGAATGTATCAAGCACAAAAACTTAAATCTGTTCCATTAATTCGGACACTTAACTGGCCATCAAAAAATTTGTCTTATTGTTTTGGAAGAAAGGGTTGGCAGTGGGAGGGATAAAAAAAAAATCCATTCCATTCAATGAGAAGAGTGGAAACCCTCCCACTGCCATCTCTTAATCCTATCAGATTAACTCTTAATCCCCTCAGGTCAAGTCACAGTGGGTAAGGCCATATCTCCCCCCCACACACATTTCTCAAACCGATTTTTACAACACCTTCATTTATCTGGTTTTTGACTATTCAGTGCCTTGAAATTTCCTCTTGTACCATTTTACTCAGTTCAGAGCCACAGCCAACTCCATTACACACTAATTCTGCTCCAACTCCAAATTTTACTCTCTAAACTCAAAATAGAGCAAAATTAACTATTTTTGAGCAAAATACTTTTAACTTTGGAAAAATCGCTTAGTCATTTTTCCTGCGTATGCACTACAGCGCACACATCAACCGATCTGCTCATCAGAAATAGAAGAAATATTTACACTTACTCGAGTTCATCTTTGGCTGGATCAAGTCGAAGTAAAAAATAAATGAAAGGCACCGCTCATAATCAGTGTCGCAGTTCTCAAGATTGAATTGAATCGCTGTCCTGAATCACCCGAAGGGCATAAAATCCGCATACCATCTCGCCACAGGTTTTACCTCCAAATAGCCTGAACTATGTCTGTTTACGGTGGGCGTTCCCACTGCGAAAGAGAAACCAATCAAAACCGAAAGTGATTATCCTGCCGTTACCACATGAATAGTCTTTTATGAATGTATAAGTGGGCGCTCAGCACTCTGACTCTGGTGTGACTGAGTAAGATGACAAGTTCTTTGTTTCATCCAAATTAGGTAATTTAAAAATTATAATATTATTTGGCAGTGGGCACATAGGAAAGTGTTAAGTATAAAGACTGTCAATGTGTTTATCATGCTTGTATGATAAAAACTCAAAGATATTTATCGAAATATATGACTCCCTCATTCTAAACCTGCCAAGTTTCGCCCTCAAAACTTTCGCCCCCAGAGAGTTAAGAAACCAAAACCTTACCTTAAGTCTCTCCCTGCCATAAGTCCTCTACGCTGGCTGACCAACCCCCTTGATACCTCAGCAGTACACCCATTGTGGGTTTCATCTATGTCAGGGTCTCTGGTTTCTGTAACATCTTTATTTTTTACAAGACAGGGCTGTTAACCCTGCACCTGACCTCCCCTCCAGTGGACCAGGCTTTCTCTCTGGGTTGTCCTTCCCGTAGACGATTGCATTTACCCTGCTAATGAGTTGCACCTACCCAGGTTTTCTTCTGGGTGTTCTCCCATAGCCTTTGGCTAACTAAAGCCATCCATCCACAAGGCAGTGGAGCCATTTGTCCCGTAGCTGGGAACCAGGTTTACAAGCATCAGGGCATATCCACACGCCGCTGGGCCACAAGGGCCATGCATCTAGGGGCATAGTCACCGCCAAGACCTTGTGCTTCTGCCTGGGTCTGCAGGGTACCCAGTTATCATCTACCACCTTGGGGAAGATCCCATATCTGGGTCACATAGGCCTTACTGTATGAGAGGCTATAACTGGTGGTGAAGGCTTATGAACTCCATGGTTCACAGCATTCTTGCCAGCCAGTGGCATAGCTGAGTGTGAGAGTGACAAGCACAGACACTCCAATACACATTGTACGCATCATACAGCCATTTGGTAGACAAGAAACCAAAAGTACTTGGGCAATCAGGCAGGTGTCCCCCCCCCCCCCCAAATTAAACAGATAAAAGGTTCAGAGTTCATTTCAAGTGTGACATTTGCATTTGGAATCTGCTGCTATGAACTAAATACTAAGTAGAAAAATCTGTCCCTAGCATTGAAGCAAGCCATGATTAGGTCCAAAAATCAAAATAAACCCATCAGAAAGATTGCAAAACATTAGGTGTGGCTCAATCAGCTACAACCCCGATTCCAAAAAAGTTGGGACAAAGTACAAATTGTAAATAAAAACGGAATGCAATGATGTGGAAGTTTCAAAATTCCATATTTTATTCAGAATAGAACATAGATGACATATCAAATGTTTAAACTGAGAAAATGTATCATTTAAAGAGAAAAATTAGGTGATTTTAAATTTCATGACAGCAACACATCTCAAAAAAGTTGTGACAAGGCCATGTTTCCCACTGTGAGACATCCCCTTTTCTCTTTACAACAGTCTGTAAACGTCTGGGGACTGAGGAGACAAGTTGCTCAAGTTTAGGGATAGGAATGTTAATCCATTCTTGTCTAATGTAGGATTCTAGTTGCTCAACTGTCTTGGGTCTTTTTTGCCGTATCTTCCGTTTTATGATGCGCCAAATGTTTTCTATGGGTGAAAGATCTGGACTGCAGGCTGGCCAGTTCAGTACCCGGACCCTTCTTCTACGCAGCCATGATGCTGTAATTGATGCAGTATGTGGTTTGGCATTGTCATGTTGGAAAATGCAAGGTCTTCCCTGAAAGAGACGTCGTCTGGATGGGAGCATATGTTGCTCTAGAACCTGGATATACCTTTCAGCATTGATGGTCTCTTTCCAGATGTGTAAGCTGCCCATGCCACACGCACTAATGCAACCCCATACCATCAGAGATGCAGGCTTCTGAACTGAGCGCTGATAACAACTTGGGTCGTCCTTCTCCTCTTTAGTCTGAATGACACGGCGTCCCTGATTTCCATAAAGAACTTCAAATTTTGATTCGTCTGACCACAGAACAGTTTTCCACTTTGCCACAGTCCATTTTAAATGAGCCTTGGCCCAGAGAAGACGTCTGCGCTTCTGGATCATGTTTAGATACGGCTTCTTCTTTGAACTATAGAGTTTTAGCTGGCAACGGCGGATGGCACGGTGAATTGTGTTCACAGATAATGTTCTCTGGAAATATTCCTGAGCCCATTTTGTGATTTCCAATACAGAAGCATGCCTGTATGTGATGCAGTGCCGTCTAAGGGCCCGAAGATCACGGGCACCCAGTATGGTTTTCCGGCCTTGACCCTTACGCACAGAGATTCTTCCAGATTCTCTGAATCTTTTGATGATATTATGCACTGTAGATGATATGTTCAAACTCTTTGCAATTTTACACTGTCGAACTCCTTTCTGATATTGAGCCAATATCAATTTATCAAATTATTGGCTCAATATCCTTTCTGATATTGAGCCAATGAAATGAGCCAATATTTGGCATGAAATTTCAAAATGTCTCACTTTCGACATTTGATATGTTGTCTATGTTCTACTGTGAATACAATATCAGTTTTTGAGATTTGTAAATTATTGCATTCCGTTTTTATTTACAATTTGTACTTTGTCCCAACTTTTTTGGAATCGGGGTTGTACTTGGTACAGTCTTAAAAAGAAAAAAACACACTGATAAACTCAAGAACACCAGAAGACTACAAAAAAACAACTGGGGTGATTGACCTGAATTCATTCCCTGGTGAAGAAACACCCCTTCACATTAGTTTGCCAAATCAAAAGCAACCTCCAGGAAGTAGGCATGTCTGAGTCAGTCAACGTCAACAATCGAGAGAAGACTTAACTAGAGTAAATACAGAGGGTTTAACACAAGATGTACCCATCAGTAAGCCTCAAAAATAAACATCTACCAAAAGTCTGTACAGTTCTAGAACGGCATCCTATAGACAGACAGGAAGAGAAGAGTGTGGGGGAAGAGGACGAGATGCTCATGAGTCGAATCGTACCACCAAATCTTATGGTGTGGCTGTATACGGCTGCTAAATGATCTGGTTCCCTTGTATTTATTGATATGACAGCTGACAAAATCAGCAGGATAAAGTGTACAGTGCTGTGAAAAAGTATTCCCCCCCTCCATTTTTGCTTATTTGTCACACTTAAATGTTTTAGATCATCCAGGTAAGTCTAATGTAAGATAAAGACAAAGTAAGTAAACGCAAAATGCAGCTTTTAAATGATCACTATTGAAGTAAAGGGTTAATCAAAACCTCTATCATCCATGCGAAAAAGTAATTGCCCCCTTAAACCTCATAACTGGTTGGGCCACCCTTGGTGGCAACAACTGCAATTAAATGTTTGCAGTAACTTGCACGGAGTCTTCTACATCACTGTGGAGGAATTTTTGCCCTCTCTTCTTTGCAAACTTGCTTCAATTCCGCCACGCTGGAGGGTTTTCGAGCATGAACTGCCTGTTTAAGGCATCTCAATTGGATTCAAGTGTCAGGACTTTGACGAGGCCACTCCAAAACTGTAATTTTATTTCTTTTGAGCCATTTAGAGGTGGACTTGCTTGCATGCTTGAAACACACATCACAAAATAGCGGAACTGGCTCATAGCTTTCTAATGATCCAAGTAACATTTGTACATACTGAAGTAATCATGTTATGAACACAGATCATGCTTCTACAAAGTTTACCAATTTCTTCACCCACTTTCTCACACCTGCTTCTCGACTGAATAAGTCATGAAGTCTGTATCACTTGACGATGTACCACAGATCACCTTTTTCCATTAGGCACTACACCGATCAGCCAAAATGTTAAAACCACCTGCCTAGTATTGCATAGGTCCCCCTTGTCCTGCCAAAACAGCTCTGACCCATCGAGGCATGGACTCCAAGACCTCTGAAGGTGTGTTGTGATATCTGGCACCAATACATGAGCATCAGATCCTTCAAGTCCTATAAGTTGCAAGGTGGGGCCTCCATGGATCAGACTTGTTTATCCAATACATCCCACAGATACTTGATCAGCTTGAGATCTGTGGAAATTGGAGGCCAGGTCAACACCTTGAATCCTTTCCTCAAACCATTTCCCATGTACCTCTTAATTTTTGCAGTGTGGCAGGGTGTATTGTCCTCGTGAAGGAGGACACTGCCTTTGGGGAATACTGTTGCCATGAAGGGGTGTATTTGATCTCGGTTTAAGGCCCGGTCCCACTGGCCGATGGACACAAAACGTATGCAAAAAGGACACAGCGGACGAGCAAAATTTCGGGGGTGGCTCTATCCATTTTCATCCGCTCCAGAAATGGACAAAATTGGCGAAAATTGGCGAAAACAGAACGGAAAAGAACGGACGTGGGTAGTATATAGCGGGGATGTTAAACGCATATTCATAGGAAGCCTAGCGGATGAAAGCGGATGGAAGTGGATGACAGCTCCGAAGGGGTTACCGGTGATAACTGAGAAGCGGACGCATAGCGGATGAAGGGGATGCATCACGTACGCCTAACGGAAACAAAGGGGATGTTGCGCGGATGTATATCGGATGCAGACCGTTCACTGCGCAGGGTATGAATTGCGTCTGCTCCGCGGATATAAAGGGATGCAGCACGCACGCCGTCAGCATAAAGCGGAAAGACGTGCTGGCGGCTACATCGATACATCTCTACTACTAGACGATTTTCTCCCCCTTTTTATACAAAATCTCGATTGTCCGCTAGGTGTCCTTCTACATACTCTAGACATACTCCAGACATCCTAAATATACGAGATACATCCCAGATATAAACGCTTTGTCCGTTTTGAATACTTTATATACGAGATGCATACGCTTACATCCTTTCTATTTCCGTGCTACTAACGATGAATAGACGTTTCATGTATCTTATCTTTCCTCCCTCTTTCCGTTTTCAGCTGCAGCGGATGTGAGTTGCGAGGATGCCCAGAGGATGCAGAGAGGATACAGCAGACGTTTAACGGATGATAACGGACATAGAACGTTTGTTGCTCGTATATGTCGCGGATTTACATCGTACACGGCGGAAAGTTCATCCGTTCTAAAAGTTTTGTGCAGCTCAAAACTTTTTGCGCGGATGAAATCACAGTGGACGGATGCTCGATGGATAGAGCGTATGAAGCACGTATGCAATGAGTACACAACGGATGCATAGCGTTTTCCAACGGATGGCAAAGATTTTTTTTACGTTTTACATCCTCTTTGCATCCGTAAGTGCAGTGGGACCGGGCCTTTAGGTGGTCCTGACTACAACACTATCCAACACATCAACTTCGAGAACTGGCTGTTCACTTTCTGCCTAATCTGTCTCACCCCTTGACAGATGCCATTGTTTCAAGATAATCAAATGTTATTCACTTCATCTGTCAAAGGTTTAAATGTTATGACTGATTAGTGTAAGAACATTCTTGCACACTAAGTCACGGAGTTTCCCACCATCATGGCTCAGACATTCCAGACAACCTCTCTAAAGCCTAGGTCACAACCGGACGTGCGATTTTTGGTGTTTCCCAAATCGCTGCGGTTTTTTTGTTCATGGAGAAAGACGCGCGTTGGCCATAAGTTTGTCTTGCAACCTGAAAAATACGTAAGCGCCCGTAGAGTTTGTTTGACATGACAAAGAACCTCTGCGGCCGGTCTGTGGCCAGTCTACGGCTCGAAAATCAGCACGTCACACGTGCGCCCTCTGTGCGTTTCTTGCGTTTTTTGCACGTAGACCGGCCGTAGGAGCACGTACGGCCGGTTGTGACCGAGGCTTAACACAATTATGAAAAGATATCTCTACTGCCTGCATTTTATAATGAGATTCATGTAAAAACATTAATATAAAACATGTACCATCATATCAAATGTACCATCATATCAAATGATGGAAGATCTGGATAGCCTAGACTGTTCTTGGGGTAGGAATGCTACAGCATGTAGGGCTAATCCCTTTTATGTCAAAGATCAGAGTTTAAAAGTAAAGGTAGTGAAATTACCCTGAAAATAGGCTCAGGTTCATAGGGTAATCATCAGCAATGAAAGATCCCAAGCTAGGTTTTCAAAAGGCTGACCGTACACTGCCCAACTCACCACGGTGAGCATCATTCATGCAGTACTTCAGCGAGCCACATTCCCAAATCCCCGTCTTTTCATTAAATAGCATGTTGAAGCGTATGAGGACAATCTCGAACGCAGAACCTTTCAGCAATGCGATCTGATCCTCTATTTTCAGAGCTCTGCAAACAAAACACACAAATGCACGTCCTTTTATAGAATGACAATGCATCTTAAGGAACTGGATAGAAAACAAAACATTCATACAAACACCAGATCTAAGTGGTGATCATTAGGATTCAAGTCCCATAGTATTTGTGAGATAATACAGATACAGTATCGTCACTGGCCATTATTTAAAATGTCTAATTCAGATACGTCAGCTTTCAAAGTTATACAACAGAACTGGAGGGTTGGGTTTTGTTTTTTTTGCCAGTGAATGGGATATAAAAAGAAACTTTGCTGTATGTCTTACTGAACAAAAGCTATTGCTGTGGAAGCTCTACCACACGAACAGACTGGCCTGTGGCAGCCTTTTTGTTTACAAATGTTAACAAGTTTTGGATAATTATTGATGAACGTTCTTGTGATTGTGTTAAAAACCTACGACTAATTCACAAAAGCAGTTTTGTAAAAGTAATTTTTGCAAATTATATACATTAGAACAAATTCAAAGGGGGTGGGGGGTGGAGCTAAATGATAATGTTGGTGTGAGCCACAAAATCAGACATAAAAATGACATTCTGTGTGTGTCGTGGTTTAAGCGCCAATGAACAAAAGGTAAAATGTCAAATATATAAACTAGAGCGGCGGCTACAATTATCGACACCTTTTCAGATTGACCAATAAAAAACAATTTTACAAAGGTGACTTTCAGTTCCAACAGTTATTATTGGTTAATTAATCAACCAGAAGAACCCCCCCCCACCCCACCCTTTGATCTTGTCGTCTGATGACACAGTTCGTTACCGGAGATGGAATTTAACACAATCAGCAATTTTTCGGAAAACCTGGACGTTATCATCGCAGGTGAGCACAGTGGAAAGCTCATGGACATGTTTTTACTGATCAAATTCACTGATATTTCATGATCTACTTGTCAAAACCTACTTTGTTTCTTACTCTTTCATTTGACAGCCGCCATTTTGTGTCTAAACGCGCGTTTGAGAGTCATGTGAGGTGTCGATAATAGTGATCACTTTCACCGGTGTCCACCATTATCGACACCCTGTGGGATTGATCTTTGTGTCACATTGTTGAAGTAGATGAAGTACTTTAAAAAAATAAAAGTGCTGCGATTTAGAATATTTTTTTCTAATTCATAACAGAATGGAATGTTTATAGAGTATTTGGAATCCGATTGCAGTAAATACAATTAGAGCAGAATTAAATTCTTAACATATAAAAAACATTACATGCTTGAAATATGCAGATTTTTCAATTCCGTTCAGAATTTTTTTTTGTAGTTTGTTGTAAATATCTACCACATATTACAATATCAGCAGACATTTTATATTTTGGTTTGAGGAATGACATGCGACCTTTGACCTGGGTTTTCATGCGGTTACAATCTCGATTTCCTGTTGACGTTTATTGGTAAACGACAAGAAATGATGAACGAAATATTTAACGTGCATCAAATCTTTTTGTTCCACTTTCTAAATATTTTCGTGGATCACATTATCAGTTCATTTGTTTACAAACATTCGAATTACTTCCTCATTTACGTAAACACCGACATCCATATATTTATATAAAAATATATTTTGAACTAAATACAAGTCTATGTAAAACAAATTTTAAATAAAACTTTTGTTAATACCACATACATTTTTTTTTTTTAATAAATAATTGTGGAACGGTGTGAAGTGATCTGATACGCTAAGTAATTGGGAATCAACTTTTTTTTTTTTCTCCCCAGTGGAAGTTTGAGTAATTATTCATGCACGATTTACATATTGAAAGTCTTTTCTACTTTTGCAACGGCCAAAAGATCGTTAAGGTGTTGATAATTGTCATCGCTGCTCGAGTGAGATCTATTTCAGGATATTTTGGATTAAGATTTTTCTATCGGATCTCTGAAATTATATGATTGTTACAGGTGTAGAAACGTTTAAACATTACCAATTGTACCTTTTAAAGTGCATCTTAAAGTATCTTGATATACAGTACCAGTTAAAAGTTTATACACCCCTACTCTACTCATTCATAGGTTTTTCTGCATGTTCTACAATGTAGAACAACCCTGAAGACATCAAAACTATGAAATAACATCTGGAAAATGTATTGGTATTAATGCAGTAAACCAAAAAAAAAAAAAAGTTTCATATTTTGGATTCTTCAAAGTAGCCAGAGTTTACCTTGATGACACTTTTCCACACTATTGACATTCTCTTAACCAGCTTCATGAGGTCGTCACCTGGAACGCTTTTCAATTAACAGCTGTGCCTCGTCAAAAGTTAATGAGTGGACGAGTTTCTTGCTACCTTAATGTGTTTGAGATCAAACAGTAAATGATAAAAATCTATTCCACAACTGGGGTGGCATGGTGACGTAGTGGTTAGCACGGTCGCCTCACAGCAAGAAGGTTCTGGGTTCAAGCCCAGTGGCCGATGGGGCCTTTCCGTGTGGAGTTTGCATATTCTCCCCGTGTCTGTGTGGGTTTCCCCCGCAGTCCAAGTGCGGTTAAGTTAACATGGGACGGCCTTGAGCAAGGCACCGAACCCCCGACTGCTCACCGGGCGCTGTAGCTCTGGGTGTGTGCGAGATAAATAAAGTTGTTGTTCTATAAATTACCTAACAATTAGTCATGCCTGACAAGCATCAATAGAAGAAAATTTTTCCCCCTCTCCTAAAAAAAACAAACTGCGGACTCTCAGCCACAGACATTTGTGACATTGCTGGATATCAAAACACAACGTCCCTAGCGGATATCACAAGTCAATATTGAAAAATACCATTAAATACTAGGTATCTCTGATGGGAAACTAATCGTGTACCTGAAAGCTTTGATGAGCTTGGCGTAGCTGATGACCTTCTGGATCATGTAGGTGCTCAGGTCTGTGATGTGAGGGAGGTTAGTGAACTTGATTTTTTCTTGTTGACTCTTGTTTTCTGATTCCTCAGTTTGCAGTTCACAGTCTGTGCTGCCAAAAGCAGAGCCATCCCTCTCGATGTTCTCCATGGTGTCGTCTACCTCTTCCTTTCCTTCCGCCTCAGGAGAAAACTGGTGGCTTAGCGAAGGCTGCTGGGTGTGCTCAGCTTCACAGTCAGGGGGCTGTGGACCACACACAACCATGTAATAAATATACAGTGCACTAGTATCTTGAATTCTCTCACATTTCCAGTCCATTCTTGCTGATCCCTGACTAACTGTTGTAAAGAGAAAAACTAATTCATGTTTACCAACCAGAAGCACAACGAAGAAAGCTGACAACAAACAAACACAGAGGAACAGTGTCTATACAAAAAAACCAAAAACCCCTCCACACAACACTGTGGAAAGGTCACGGACAGATATTTCCCATGTGTCTTTTCAGGATGAATTCTGAAGTTCCTGTTCAGCAGAGGCGAACTGTTAGGGTCTTCTAAGGCTACGTTCACACTGCAGGCTGAAGTGACTCAAATCCGATCTTTTCGCCCATATGTGACCTGTATCCGATCTTTTATTGACAATATGAACGACACAGATCCGATTTTTTCAAATCCGACCCAGGCCGTTTGGATATGTGGTCCTAATTCCGATTCCTATCCGCTCTTTTCATATGCGACTTCAGTCTGAACCGCCAGGTCGCATTCATCCGACTTACATGTCATCAACAAGCCACAAACGTCACTATTCTGCGCTGAAGTAGGCGGCGGGTCTCTCAAAAAAAGTTACAGCAACATGGCGCATAATCACGGGCGCAGATAGAGGGTGGGACTCGTCCCACCCAGATTTAAATTCACCTCGCTCGGTCCCCCCCCACTTATAGGGAGGAAAAAACGTCTATGCTGTCTTTCTTTGCATAAGGCAAACCTCACGGAAAAATCAAAAGACTAATTACCATTCGGTTTATTGAGGTGCACGGCAGTGTATACATAGTTGCAACAACTCACATAAAACAAAACAAAGACTGATATTCGGTTGGTTGAGCTGCGCAGACTGCACAGGTTGCGAGCTCGAGCTTGGTTGCTATGGTAACCCACAAGAAGTTTGACAGGCATATCGGGGTTGGGGTTGGTTTGCTGGCAGCTTTGTCCCCCCCAGTTCAAAAAACGTATCTGCGCTCCTGCGCATGACATCAATGCGAGGGACGCTTCGGGCTGTGAAGGTTCTGAATCTTCTCAATGGAAGGACACAGAGGTTAGGGAGCTGATTTCCATTTGGGGGGATGCAGCTATTCAAGCTAGATTGGATGAGTCATACTGCAACCGGGCGGCTTTACTTCCGTAAACACTGGCCATGCTCACTGCGTGTGACGTCGTCGTATCCTGCAGTGCGCATGCGGAACACTTTTAGGTCGCTTTTCGTTCATACTGAGGATCACATACAAGTCGCATATATTTGTTAATGTAAACGACCTCACAAAAAAATCGGATTTCACAAAAAAATCGGAATTGAGCATTAAGCCTTGCAGTGTGAACGTAGCGTATGCCTTCAGAGAAGCCCAATCATATCAGCATTTCAAATGTTCTATTTGTCATTCTTTCATAATTTCATTATAATTATTCTCTTCTAATTCGGCCTCAATCAAACGTGCTTCAGAAATGAAAGGGTTACTGTCCTGAAAACATTAAAATCGAGTTATGCAATGAGATTTTGTTTGTCTCTAGACAGAAGGCCATGGCGGTCTACGGTATGTTTATGTAGGAAGTGACAGATGAATTCACCAATCAGATTTTGATTTATAGTGGGAGAGACCAAAAATTGATCACTCTTGGCCTTCTCGAAGGCCAGCGTGAGCTTATCCGCGAGTTGGCACAGCAGTGAAGTCACCTTCCAGCCAGTGTAGCGTCCATCAGTCGTGCTAGCAAATGTTAATAAAGTGGTCAAGCCAGTACTATCTATCGGGAACAAGTAGCACAGGCTAATGACCGAGGAACTAAGATTTCTGTCTCCAGACTCTTCTTCCACGCTGCTCGAATAGTAACCGTTCACCACTGCTGGTTAGACATTGACTTAGGGTTGTAACACGATGGTATTATCTATATCTGTTTTCTTATTTGGAAGACCTATACCCTGGAAGCGTGGGAAAACACTAAATAAGAAAAAAAAAAACACAGGGCTGATAAAAAAGGAAGTCATCTTTATACAACTCAACCAGATGTTCTGTGGAACCTTCTTGTGTAGTGCGACTGAATAAAAGTCTGGGGGAAAAAAAAAAGTGTTTTGAAACAAAGCAAGAAACTCTGGCGTTTATTACTAAGGCATTGAGGGTGTGGTCAGTATTTGTGAATGGAAGGTGGAGTCTTAGTCTGGTTTTCTGAATGAGTGAGTAATTCGAGTACACCTGCGTGAGATGAACAATTTTTTTGCATGCTGTGACTGTGCAGAAAAAACTCTTTCCTGAGCAGAGCGAGCCGGTGCTACGGAGCGCAGAGGCTTAATCTGATCGCATCTTGTCGAGCTGCTAAATGATCAACAAACAAACAAAAAGACATCTATGCTCTCTGTGATTCTAGAAAGATCTTAACACAAAATTATTATCTATTATAATGCTCGGATGTCCAGTGTTTCTGGGAGTCAGAACGGGGTCCTTTAAAACAGCATTTCATGATCATGCCTGGATGACTTTCCAAGATTAATGCTCATTCATGGACAATGATCATGTAAGAACGACAAATAACATCTCATCTCATTATCTCTAGCCGCTTTATCCTGTTCTACAGGGTCGCAGGCAAGCTGGAGCCTATCCCAGCTGACTACGGGCGAAAGGCGGGGTACACCCTGGACAAGTCGCCAGGTCATCACAGGGCTGATGTTAGGACTAGGACTGTTTTGGCCTCTAGAGGCCGCTGTTATTTCCTTTTCATGTCGTGTTTATTTTGGCCTCTAGAGGCCGCCACTGTTCCTGTGTTTTGTGTTTGTGTTAATTGCCTAATTATCTTCACCTGTGTCCTTAATTAGTTTGTGTATTTATACCCCTGAGTTCAGTCCTCTTGTCACGGAGTCTTTGTGCTGTTATGTTTATCTCCAGTTTCCTTTGTACTGTGTTTTGTGGATCTTCTGAGCTTTTGCATTTTTGCCTTTTTCTTTTTGAATTATACTCTTTGTTTTTGTTTTTTTGTTTTGCCCTGGATTGTATATAGTGTACATAGTTTAAATAAACCTTTTGATTCTTTTTCTACTTCCGCCTCACGCCTCTGCATTTGAGTCATCCCCCTGGTGGCCTAGTGGGGGTTTGCTGGATTATCACACCAACGAACCAGGTTCGAATCCCAGCAAAACCCTAACAGAAAGACTCCGTCATGACCGACTCAGCAGAGGCTGCTTCAACTGTCTACCCGGCCAACCTTCAGGGAATTATGGCAGCTTTGACACGCTTCGGAGCGACCATGGACGCTCATGGACGTACGCTCACCAGCCAACGTGAGGCCCTCGCTCGCCACGAGGAACTGCTTCAGCAAATTGGGAAAACCCTGGCACAGCTGACATCTCTGCCTGCATCTCCTGCTCCTGATCCAGTTCCTGCTCCTGATCCAGCTCCCACTCCTGCTCCAGTGCCTCCTGCAATGCTGCCTTCTTCACCTCGCGAACCCAGCCTTCCTGCACCACAGAGGTATGACGGCAAGCACAGTGAGTGCCGAGAGTTCCTTACCCAGTGTCAACTCACCTTTGAGCTTCAGCCTACCACCTACACTACGGATCGCCGCAAGATTGCCTTTGTGATCACCTTATTAGCTGGTAAGGCGCGAGCCTGGGCTACTGCTATCTGGCAAAGACAGGGACCTGAGTGCTTTGATTTCCAGCTGTTTTCTGAAGAGATGCTTCGGGTCTTCGATCAGGCAGACATCAGTACCGACGCAGCCCGAAAGCTCATGTCCATCCGGCAAGGAGGAAGCGTCGCAGATTACGCCATCTCGTTCCGAACACTCGCAGCAGTAAGTGGATGGAACGAGACTGCCCTGGTGTCAGCCTTCCACCATGGTCTGTCTGACCCCATCAAGGACGGTCTGGCCTCTATTGGATGCCCAAGTGACCTCGAAACCCTCATCTCACATGCTATTCGTCTGGACAACAGGATGAGAGAACGCCACCAAGCCTTGAGCCCCCCCAGCCTCCCTACCTCTACCTGGAGACCGTCTACCTCCTTCAGTGACTGTCCAGAACCCATGCAAGTGGGTCGTACTCGCCTCTCCGCATCTGAGAGGGAGCGCAGAAGGAGGGACAAGTGCTGCATCTACTGTGGCAAGCCTGGTCACTTCCGAGCATCATGTCCCGAACTCTTGGGAAAAGGACCGCCCCGTCCAGCCGAGGGAGGGTTGTGACGGGGCCTACCCTCTCTCCTGGACTCCCTGGCCAAGGAATCTACATCCCGGTCTCCATCTCCTGGGGTGAGTCTGTCCACTCTTGTCAAGCTTTGATAGACTCAGGGGCGGCTGGGAACTTTATGGATATTCACTTCGCCCAAAGCATCAATATTCCGACTGCACCTCTTGAAGTCCCACTGTCTGTGTCTGCCCTCGATGGCCAAGCGTTAGGTGATGGAAGAGTCACCCAAGTTACTTCTCCTGTTTTCCTCCAGTCTCAAGGTCACAAGGAAGAAATATCCCTGCACCTGATTCCTTCACCTGAGTTCCCAGTTATTCTAGGCCTTCCTTGGCTTACTCGCCACAACCCTCGCATAGACTGGGTAACAAGCCAGGTTGTGGAATGGGGCCCTGCATGCCATGCCTCTTGTCTGCTCTCTAGCTCTCCTGTGTCTCCTGCCGAGCCCCCTGATCTCACCGAGTTATCTCAAGTTCCCACAGAGTACTGGGATCTCAAGGAGGTATTCAGCAAGAGCAGGGCCGCCGTTCTTCCTCCGCACCGGGCCTACGACTGTGCCATCGACTTGCTCCCTGGGACTACCCCTCCTCGTGGCAGACTGTTTTCACTCTCTCAGCCAGAACGCAAGGCCATGGAGGAATACCTCAAAGATGCCCTGGTCTCTGGGTTTATTCGACCCTCCACTTCACCTGCTGGAGCCGGCTTCTTCTTTGTCGGCAAGAAGGATGGGGGGCTCCGACCATGTATTGATTACAGGGGCCTGAATAAGATCACTGTGCGCAACCGATATCCCCTTCCGCTGATGTCCACAGCTTTCGACCTGCTCCAAGGCGCCACCGTCTTCACCAAGTTGGACCTACGGAACGCATACCACCTCATCCGTATCCGACAGGGAGACGAGTGGAAGACTGCCTTTAACACCCCGTCTGGGCACTACGAATACCAGGTGATGCCCTTCGGACTCACCAACGCACCAGCTGTTTTTCAGGCCCTAATCAACGACGTCTTAAGGGACATGATTAACCTATACGTTTTTGTCTACCTCGACGACATCCTTATCTTTTCCAAGACCGTGCAGGAGCACCGCCACCATGTCCGCCAGGTTCTCCAGAGGCTGCTACAGAACAATCTGTTCGCCAAGGCCCAGAAATGCGAATTTCATGTTCCCGAGGTCTCCTTTCTGGGATTTATTGTACGGACAGGCCAACTCCAAATGGACCCTGCCAAGACCCTGGCCGTCCGGGATTGGCCTACTCCCAAGTCCGTTAAGGAGGTTCAGCGGTTCTTAGGATTCGCTAACTTCTACCGCAAGTTCATCAGGAACTTCAGTTCTGTGGCAGCACCCATGTCTGACCTCACCAAAGGGACAGGTGGATCTTATGGCTGGTCTCCTCAGGCAGAAAAGGCGTTCAAAGACCTCAAGGACCGCTTCTGCACGGCACCCATTCTGGTTCTCCCGGACACCTCCCAACCATTCATCGTGGAGGTGGACGCCTCGGACAGTGGTGTCGGCGCGGTGCTCTCTCAACGTTCGGAAGGAAAGCTGCACCCCTGCGCTTACTTCTCCCACCGCCTGAGTCCTGCTGAGTCCCGGTACGATGTGGGGGATCGAGAACTGCTAGCGGTCAAACTGGCCCTTGAGGAGTGGAGGCACTGGCTGGAGGGAGCACAACATCCATTCCTGGTTTGGACTGACCACAAGAACCTGGAGTACCTCCAGCAAGCCAAGAGACTGAACCCTCGACAGGCTAGGTGGGCCCTGTTTTTCAGTCGGTTTGACTTCACCCTCTCATACCGCCCCGGCTCCAAGAACACCAAACCTGACGCACTGTCCAGACTGTTCTCTGCCACTAACAGGGAGAATGAAGTCGGGCCTATTATCCCTGTGTCCCGGATTGTGGCCCCTGTCCGCTGGGGTATTGAGGAGGCTGTCCGACGAACCCAACGCCAGGACCCCGGTCCTGGGACGGGGCCACCAGGCCTCTTGTACGTCCCACATCAAGCCCGGGCCAAGGTTCTCCAGTGGGGTCACTCTTCCCCTCTCACCGCCCACCCGGGAGCTCGGAGGACCCTGGACTTCCTGAAAAGACGCTTCTGGTGGCCTAACATGGAGAAGGAAGTAAGGTCATTTGTCCTGTCCTGTGAGGTTTGCACCAGAACCAAGAACCCACGACAGCGTCCCCAGGGTCTCCTGCATCCTCTGACCATTCCCCGGCGTCCCTGGTCCCACGTGGCAGTCGACTTTATCACGGGTCTCCCTGAGTCACAAGGTAACACGGTCATTTTGGTCTTAGTTGACAGATTCTCCAAGGCCTGCCGCTTCATACCACTGTGCAAACTCCCCTCTGCTCTTGAAACTGCGAAACTTTTGTTTAATCATGTCTTCCGAGTCTTTGGTCTTCCACAGGACATCGTCTCAGACCGAGGGCCCCAGTTCTCCTCCCGAGTGTGGCACGGGTTCTGCAAGGTCATCGGAGCCACTGCCAGCCTCTCCTCTGGGTTTCACCCACAGTCCAATGGTCAGACGGAGAGGCTCAACCAGGACCTGGAAACCACCCTGCGAGGCCTGGCTATGGATAACCCGACATCGTGGAGCACCTGGCTGCCATGGGCGGAGTACGCCCACAACACCCTGCAGTCATCGGCCACCAAGCTGTCGCCATTCCAGTGCCAATTCGGGTTCCAGCCACCTCTGTTCCCGGACCAGGAGGAGGACGCGGGGGTGCCCTCGGTCAACCAATATGTGAGACGGTGTCGCAAGACCTGGAGCAAGGTCAGGAAGACCCTCATACAGACCTCCAGAACCAACCAGACTCAGGCCAACCGCCATAGAAGACCTGCACACGCTTTCCGCCCTGGGCAGCGTGTTTGGCTGTCCACTAAGGACCTTCCACTGCGGGTGGAGAACCGCAAGCTTGCTCCTCGCTACATTGGCCCCTTCAAGGTGGTGCGCAGGGTGAACCCTGTCTCCTACCGGCTCCAGTTGCCCCGGACTCTGAGGATCAACCCCACTTTCCATGTTTCCCTGTTACGGCCCGTACTGACATCTACGTATGCCCCTGCCCCTAGGAACCCCCCACCCCCCCGCATCTTCCAGGGGCAGACTGTGTTCACTGTGAATCGCCTGCTTGACTCCCGCCGGGTCCGCGGCGGGTTGCAATATCTGGTGGACTGGGAGGGCTATGGTCCTGAGGAGCGCTGCTGGGTTCCTGCTCGGGATGTCCTTGATAAAGAACTATGTCGGGACTTCCATTCGGCCCATCCGGATCGCCCTGGGAACGTCAGGAGACGCTCCTAGAGGGGGGGGTCCTGTTAGGACTAGGACTGTTTTGGCCTCTAGAGGCCGCTGTTATTTCCTTTTCATGTCGTGTTTATTTTGGCCTCTAGAGGCCGCCACTGTTCCTGTGTTTTGTGTTTGTGTTAATTGCCTAATTATCTTCACCTGTGTCCTTAATTAGTTTGTGTATTTATACCCCTGAGTTCAGTCCTCTTGTCACGGAGTCTTTGTGCTGTTATGTTTATCTCCAGTTTCCTTTGTACTGTGTTTTGTGGATCTTCTGAGCTTTTGCATTTTTGCCTTTTTCTTTTTGAATTATACTCTTTGTTTTTGTTTTTTTGTTTTGCCCTGGATTGTATATAGTGTACATAGTTTAAATAAACCTTTTGATTCTTTTTCTACTTCCGCCTCACGCCTCTGCATTTGAGTCATCCCCCTGGTGGCCTAGTGGGGGTTTGCTGGATTATCACACCAACGAACCAGGTTCGAATCCCAGCAAAACCCTAACAGCTGACACATAGACACAGACAACCATTCACACTCACATTCACACCTACGCTCAATTTAGAGTCACCAGTTAACCTAACCTGCGTGTCTTTGGACTGTGGGGGAAAACGGAGCACCCGGAGGAAACCCACGCGGACACGGGGAGAACATGCAAACTCCACACAGAAAGGCCCTCGCTGGCCACGGGGCTCGAACCCGGACCTTCTCGCTGTGAGGCGACAGTGCTAACCACTACACCACCGTGCCGCCCCGACAAATAACATGCACAGTGAAGTGTAACCATGGTAATAATTGTATAACAATGATAGATTATGTAAAAGTGTGTTCAGTGGATTAGAAGTTAGCGTTTAAAAAAAAAAAAAATTGCCATTTGTACATCTTTCAGTCATGTGGAAGTAGCTGATAAACAGACATCTCTGGGATAGTATCCATTACCCCTTTTCCACCAAATCAGTTCCAGGGCTGGTTCGGGGCCAGTGCTTAGTTTGGAACCGGGTTTTCTGTTTCCACTGACAAAGAACTGACTCTGGGGCTAGAAAAACCGGTTCCAGGCTAGCACCAACTCTCTGCTGGGCCAGAGGAAAGAACCGCTTACGTCAGCGGGGGGGCGGAGTTGTTAAGACCGACAACAATAGCAAGACCGTGAGAGGGCGCCATTTTTTAAATAAGCGACGAGATATCATGGATGCAGTAAAGCAGCAGTCATCCATTACTGTTGTTGTTGCTGCTGCTGCTTCTTCTCCGTGGTGTTGTTGCTTCGATGTTCACGCCAAGGTTTATGCAAACGCGGCGACATAACTGACATATACAGCGATGTAATGACGTGGCTCCCCTTAGCACCGTGAGCTATGGAAAAGCAAACTGGTTCTCAGCTGGCTCACAAGTTGAACGAGTTGTGAACCAGCACCAGGACTGGCCCTGAACCAGCCCTGGAACTGATTTGGTGGAAAAGGGGTATATGAGGCCTGGGATCTGAAGAATGGTTAAAGGAACAGTCCACCGTACTTCCATAATGAAATATGCTCTTATCTGAATTGAGACGAGCTGCTCCGTACCTCTCCGAGCTTTGCACGACCTCCCAGTCAGTCAGACGCGCTGTCACTCCTGTTAGCAATGTAGCTAGGCTCAGCATGGCCAATGGTATTTTTTGGGGCTGTAGTTAGATGCGACCAAACTCTTCCGCGTTTTTCCTGTTTACATAGGTTTATATGACCAGTGACATGAAACAGGTTCAGTTACACAAATTGAAACGTAGCGATTTTCTATGCTATTGAAAGTCCGCACTATAATGACAGGCATACTAACACCTTCTGCGCGCTTCGGCAGCGCGTTGATATCTGAGCTCCGTATCAATGCGCTGCCGAAGCGCGCAGAAGGTGTTAGTACGCCTGTCATTATAGTGCACACTTTCCATAGCATAGAAAATCGCTACGTTTCAATTTGTGTAACTGAACTTGTTTCATATCACTGCTCATATAAACCTATGTAAACAGGAAAAACGCGGAAGAGTTTGGTCGCATCTAACTACAGCCCCAAAAAATACCATTGGCCATACTGAGCCTAGCTACATTGCTAACAGGAGTGACAGCGCGTCTGACTGCGTCTGACTGACTGGGAGGTCGCGCAAAGCTCGGAGAGGTACGGAGCAGCTCGTCTCAATTCAGATAAGAGCATATTTCATTATGGAAGTACGGTGGACTGTTCCTTTAAGAGATCATTATTAGAGCTTTGTTATTTTAGACCTGGTCTAATTCGCTGCCTGATGGAAAGTGCGTTTCTGGACCAGTGATTTGTGTTAAAACCAGAGCCCTGAAACAGGTATTTACGAGCTCAGGTCACAGATAAAGGGTAAAACCGACAGCACAGAACAGACAGGATGGTATGTGTTGGACAAGATGGTGTGTGTGTGGAAAAGTACACTAGTGTAATCTTTACACACAAGCGTTTGTAATTACACTTGAAAAGCAGGATGCTCTGTGCCATACAATATACAAAAGAGAAACCATTAAACAAAGTCATTTTCCTTTGGAGGCGGCACGGTGGTGTAGTGGTTAGCGCTGTCGCCTCACAGCAAGAAGGTCTGGGTTCGAGGCCCGTGGCCGGCGAGGGCCTTTCTGTGCGGAGTTTGCATGTTCTCCCCGTGTCCGCGTGGGTTTCCTCCGGGTGCTCCGGTTTCCCCCACAGTCCAAAGACATGCAGGTTAGGTTAACTGGTGACTCTAAATTGAGCGTAGGTGTGAATGTGAGTGTGAATGGTTGTCTGTGTCTATGTGTCAGCCCTGTGATGACCTGGCGACTTGTCCAGGGTGTACCCCGCCTTTCGCCCGTAGTCAGCTGGGATAGGCTCCAGCTTGCCTGCGACCCTGTAGAACAGGATAAAGCGGCTCGAGATGATGAGATGAGATATTTAATATAATTAGATATTATTAATTACTTATTCATTATTGCTAATAATAATCATAGGGTCTGAATTTTTTAATATTGAAATCTGTCCCTGGCTGTATTTAAAAAAGAAAAAAACAAAAAACAAAAGGAGGAGCATGAAGGACTTAAAGCAGGAGAGCAAAATGCTGACCCGGAACTGGTTGAAGTCAGAGAAGGTGATGTCGAATGTTTTTTTGTGGGCCATGAGCAGCTCCTGAATAGTGGATTCTTGTTCTTGTGTGAGCTCAGTAGGTTCCTCAGCCATCCTTTTCCTTCGAATGAGCATCCTCCGCTTCTCCACGGCCTCATCTGACATGATCACTTACACACACACACACACACACACACGTATGTAAGTACATCCCATGGAAAGTGTAGACTTTTTTTCAACATATTTAAACAAGCAAACATTTCACTCTCTTTGATACAGTGCCTAGAGAAGGTGGCGATATACTCCAACAAACGGCACATAAAATTGACAGTCATTTTCATAATTTAAACTTAAAAAAAAAAAGTAAAAAAAAAATGTAAGGACACTCTAGAAAAAGTAATTGCACCCTTACATTCATCACACTTTCAAGTCCATAAAATGAGAATCAGATGTTCTAGATGAGGTGCCATTGGTTCGAACCTCCTGCAGGTGGAGGTGCAGGTGGAACCCATCTTATTTAAACCCGACATCTTGGGTCTGGTGTTCTCTTTACTATTGATGCGTGTGATATCATGCCATGATCTAAAGAGCTCTCCAAGTACCTCAGAAAAAAAAGGTTGTGAATGCCTATGAATCTGACAAGGGATTTAAAAAGAGCTCTAAATTATGAGAAATAAGTCATTCCACTGTAAGAATGCATCAGTTGTAGATGATTTGATTTCAAACAACTGCTAATCTGTCCAGGACTGACTGCTCCAGGAAACTCAACCCAAGAGTAGACTATTTGATCCTAAAAGAAGTCTCTAAGAACCCCAAAATTTCATCACTGGATCTCCAGGTAACACTTGGAATGGTTGGTATGAAAGTGCACACATCTATTATCAGAAAGACATTGGAAAGATTGGACCTGCATGCGAGGCGAGCCAGGAAAAGCCTTTGCTGTCCAAAAGGAACGTTAAAGCAAGACGACAGTTTGCCAGTAAACATACAGGCAAAGACCAGGCCTTTGGAATAATGTGCTCTGGACAGACGAATCAAATATGTGGCGCAGACCAAAGACGGCTTTTCAGGAGAAGAACCTCATCCCAAACTGTGAAGCAGCATGGTGCTGGAAATGTTAATGTTATGGTTTGGGGTTGTGTCGCTGCCTCACAGACTGGGAAACTTGCATTCATTGATTCAACTATGAATTCTGAATCATCCCAAAGAGAGCTTGAAGATAATGTGAAGCCATCCATCTGTTCACGAGTTGAAGTTGAACCAGAGGTGGACCTTTCAACAAGATAATGATCTTAAGCACATGAGCAAATCCACCAAGGAACAGCTCAAGAAGAAGAAATGGAGGGAGATGGAATGGCCAGGTCAAAGCCCAGATTTGAACCCCACTGAAATGAAATGATGTTGGGAGATTTGAAAAGGGCAGAACATGCAAGAAAACCCTCAACCATCCCGTAACTGAAGGAATTTTGTATGGTCAAAAATTACAGCAAGCCGAATGTCAGAGACTGGTGGACGATTATCCAAACCGCCTATAAGAAGTTATTTCTGTTAAAGTGGATAATACTGGCTTCTGAAACTAAGGGTGTACTTACTTTCTCCACAAAAGAATATTACAACTATTGATATTTTTGTTGAATAAATGATTGAAAGAGATGATTTTGCTTTTTTTGTTTTGTTCATTACCTTTATCTGCAGGCACTGTGTCAGAAGTGTGAAACGTTTGCTTGTTTAAATATGTTGGGAAAAGTCTACGATTTCCCTGAGATGTACTTATTATTTCACGTGACTGTACACATATTCAGGCACATGACCATCTCCAGCAATGGCAATAAGGTGGTCCTTCAAACAGTTAGAGCTGCCTTTTAAAAACTGTGCTGAGGAAAAAAAACAACATTGAGACAGACCTCACTGTTTTAACACACACACACAAAAAGAAAAGTCTATTACAGCTTCACACTGAGGCAGGTGTGTGTGTGTGTGTGTGTGTGTGTGTGTGTGTGTGTGTGTGTGTGTGTTGGGCCAAACGCAACAGAGTTCTGAGAGAAACATTACACGTACTAAGGACAGAGAATAAATAGAGAAAATTCAGGGAATAAATTCAGCAGTAAGAAAGGCATGACACTCACATTCTTTCAGCATGCCAATCGAGAGGCATTTCTGTAGTCGGCAAGACTGACACTGACGTCGGTTATTCTTGGTGATGACGCAATTGCTCTGGAACGCACAGTGGAAATTAGGTGTACCCTTCATGGCCCGTCTGTAACACAGCAACGTGCAGAGAGGAGAGAATCAGTGGAGACTGCAAATACTACAGACTGGGAAGAGTAAAGGTCCTGAAAGCAATTAACAGAATAACGCTACAGACGAGAAACCTTACAGACTATTAAAACTACAGATTTAAAAAAAATAATAATGAAAAAAATAAGGGGGGGGCGGGGTGAACCCACTCCAGACCAGGATACTGTGAACAAAACAGACTGTAAATATGACAGACTACAAAACTGACAAACACTGCAGACTATTCACAGTACAGACAGTGAACACTATGGGGAATTAATGCAACAGACCATAAATGCTCCAGAGAGTGAACACTACAAACTATACACACACACTACAGAGAGTGAACAGAGCAGAGTGTGAAGAGACTATAAACACTAGTCTGCAGTGTTCACTCTCCGCAGCGTTCACCCTCTGTTGAGATTATAGTCTGTCGTGAACACAACAAACACTACAGAAAGTGAACACTACAGACTATAAATACTACAGAGAGTGAACACTACAAACTATAATCTCAGATTGAACACTACAGACTGTAAACACTACAGAGTGAACACTACAGACTATAATCTCAGATTGAACACTACAGAGAGTGAACGCTACAGACTATAATCTCAGATTGAACACTACAGACTATAAACACTATAGAGAGTGAACACTACAGACTATAATCTCAGATTGAACACTACAGAGAGTGAATGCTACAGACTATAATCTCAGATTGAACACCACAGACTATAAACACTACAGAGCATGAACGCCACAGACTATAAACACTACAGAGCGTGAACGCCACAGACTATAAACACTACAGAGCGTGAACGCCACAGACTATAAACACTACAGACTATAATCTCAGACTGAACACTACAGACTATAAACACTACAGAGCGTGAACGCCACAGACTATAAACACTACAGAGAGTGAACACCACAGACTACAAACACTACAGAGAGTGATCACCACAAACTATAATCTCAGATTGAACACTACAGACTATAAACACTACAGAGAGTGAACGCCACAGACTATAAACACTACAGAGCGTGAACGCCACAGACTATAAACACTACAGAGCGTGAACGCCACAGACTATAAACACTACAGAGCGTGAACGCCACAGACTATAAACACTACAGAGAGTGAACGCCACAGACTACAAACACTACAGTGAACACCACAGACTATAAACACTACAGAGAGTGATCACCACAGACTATAATATCAGATTGAACACTACAGACTATAAACACTACAGAGAGTGAACGCCACAGACTATAAACACTACAGAGCGTGAACGCCACAGACTATAAACACTACAGAGCGTGAATGCCACAGACTATAAACACTACAGAGCGTGAACGCCACAGACTATAAACACTACAGAGAGTGAACGCCACAGACTACAAACACTACAGTGAACACTACAGACTATAAACACTACGGAGAGTGAACACTGAAGAGTATAAACACTAGAGAGTGAACGCCACAGACTATAAACACTACAGAGCGTGAACGCCACAGACTATAAACACTACAGACTATATTCTCAGATTGAACACTACAGACTATAAACACTACAGAGCGTGAACGCCACAGACTATAAACACTACAGAGAGTGATCACCACAGACTATAATCTCAGATTGAACACTACAGACTATAAACACTACAGAGAGTGAACACTACAAACTATAATCTCAGATTGAACACTACAGACTATAAACATTACAGAGAGTGAACGCCACAGACTATAAACACTACAGAGCATGAACGCCACAGACTATAAACACTACAGAGCGTGAACGCCACAGACTATAAACACTACAGAGTGTGAACGCCACAGACTATAAACACTACAGAGAGTGAACACCACAGACTATAAACACTACAGAGAGTGATCACCACAGACTATAATCTCAGATTGAACACTACAGACTATAAACACTACAGAGAGTGAACACTACAGACTATAATCTCAGATTGAACACTACAGACTATAAACACTACAGAGAGTGAACGCCACAGACTATAAACACTACAAAGCATGAACGCCACAGACTATAAACACTACAGAGCGTGAACGCCACAGACTATAAACACTACAGAGTGTGAACGCCACAGACTATAAACACTACAGAGAGTGAACACCACAGACTATAAACACTACAGAGAGTGATCACCACAGACTATAATCTCAGATTGAACACTACAGACTATAAACACTACAGAGAGTGAACACTACAGACTATAATCTCAGATTGAACACTACAGACTATAAACACTACAGAGAGTGAACGCCACAGACTATAAACACTACAGAGCATGAACGCCACAGACTATAAACACTACAGAGCGTGAACGCCACAGACTATAAACACTACAGACTATATTCTCAGATTGAACACTACAGACTATAAACACTACAGAGCGTGAACGCCACAGACTATAAACACTACAGAGAGTGATCACCACAGACTATAATCTCAGATTGAACACTACAGACTATAAACACTACAGAGAGTGAACACTACAAACTATAATCTCAGATTGAACACTACAGACTATAAACATTACAGAGAGTGAACGCCACAGACTATAAACACTACAGAGCATGAACGCCACAGACTATAAACACTACAGAGCGTGAACGCCACAGACTATAAACACTACAGAGTGTGAACGCCACAGACTATAAACACTACAGAGAGTGAACACCACAGACTATAAACACTACAGAGAGTGATCACCACAGACTATAATCTCAGATTGAACACTACAGACTATAAACACTACAGAGAGTGAACACTACAGACTATAATCTCAGATTGAACACTACAGACTATAAACACTACAGAGAGTGAACGCCACAGACTATAAACACTACAGAGCATGAACGCCACAGACTATAAACACTACAGAGCGTGAACGCCACAGACTATAAACACTACAGAGTGTGAACGCCACAGACTATAAACACTACAGAGAGTGAACACCACAGACTATAAACACTACAGAGAGTGATCACCACAGACTATAATCTCAGATTGAACACTACAGACTATAAACACTACAGAGAGTGAACACTACAGACTATAATCTCAGATTGAACACTACAGACTATAAACACTACAGAGAGTGAACGCCACAGACTATAAACACTACAGAGCATGAACGCCACAGACTATAAACACTACAGAGCGTGAACGCCACAGACTATAAACACTACAGAGAGTGAACGCCACAGACTACAAACACTACAGAGCGTGAACGCCACAGACTATAAACACTACAGAGAGTGATCACCACAGACTATAATCTCAGATTGAACACTACAGACTATAAACACTACGGAGAGTGAACACTGCAGAGTATAAACACTACAGAGAGTGAACGCCACAGACTATAAACACTACAGAGTGTGAACGCCACAGACTATAAACACTACAGAGCGTGAACGCCACAGACTATAAACACTACAGACTATATTCTCAGATTGAACACTACAGACTATAAACACTACAGAGCGTGAACGCCACAGACTACAAACACTACAGAGCGTGAACACCACAGACTATAAACACTACAGAGAGTGATCACCACAGACTATAATCTCAGATTGAACACTACAGACTATAAACACTACGGAGAGTGAACACTGCAGAGTATAAACACTACAGAGAGTGAACGCCACAGACTATAAACACTACAGAGTGTGAACGCCACAGACTATAAACACTACAGAGCGTGAACGCCACAGACTATAAACACTACAGAGAGTGATCACCATAGACTATAATCTCAGATTGAACACTACAGACTATAAAAATTACAGAGAGTGAACGCCACAGACTATAAACACTACAGAGCGTGAACGCCACAGACTATAAACACTACAGAGCGTGAACGCCACAGACTATAAACACTACAGACTATATTCTCAGATTGAACACTACAGACTATAAACACTACAGAGCGTGAACGCCACAGACTATAAACACTACAGAGAGTGATCACCATAGACTATAATCTCAGATTGAACACTTCAGACTATAAACATTACAGAGAGTGAACGCCACAGACTATAAACACTACAGAGCGTGAACGCCACAGACTATAAACACTACAGAGCGTGAACGCCACAGACTATAAACACTACAGACTATATTCTCAGATTGAACACTACAGACTATAAACACTACAGAGCGTGAACGCCACAGTCTATAAACACTACAGAGAGTGATCACCATAGACTATAATCTCAGATTGAACACTACAGACTATAAACATTACAGAGAGTGAACGCCACAGACTATAAACACTACAGAGCGTGAACGCCACAGACTATAAACACTACAGAGCGTGAACGCCACAGACTATAAACACTACAGAGCGTGAACGCCACAGACTATAAACACTACAGAGCGTGAACGCCACAGACTATAAACACTACAGAGAGTGAACGCCACAGACTATAAACACTACAGAGAGTGATCGCCACAGACTATAATCTCAGATTGAACGCCACAGACTATAAACACTACAGAGCGTGAACACCACAGACTATAAACACTAGAGCGTGAACGCCACAGACTATAAACACTACAGACTATAATCTCAGATTGAACACTACAGACTATAAACACTACAGAGCGTGAATGCCACAGACTATAAACACTACAGAGCGTGAACGCCACAGACTATAAACACTACAGACTATATTCTCAGATTGAACACTACAGACTATAAACACTACAGAGCGTGAACGCCACAGACTATAAACACTACAGAGAGTGATCACCATAGACTATAATCTCAGATTGAACACTACAGACTATAAACATTACAGAGAGTGAACGCCACAGACTATAAACACTACAGAGCGTGAACGCCACAGACTATAAACACTACAGAGCGTGAACGCCACAGACTATAAACACTACAGAGCGTGAACGCCACAGACTATAAACACTACAGAGAGTGATCACCACAGACTATAATCTCAGATTGAACACTACAGACTATAAACACTACAGAGCGTGAACGCCACAGACTATAAACACTACAGAGCATGAACGCCACAGACTATAAACACTAGAGCGTGAACGCCACAGACTATAAACACTACAGACTATAATCTCAGATTGAACACTACAGACTATAAACACTACAGAGCGTGAACGCCACAGACTATAAACACTACAGAGCGTGAACGCCACAGACTATAAACACTACAGAGCGTGAACGCCACAGACTATAAACACTACAGAGAGTGAACACCACAGACTACAAACACTACAGAGAGTGATCACCACAAACTATAATCTCAGATTGAACACTACAGACTATAAACACTACAGAGAGTGAACACTACAGACTATAATCTCAGATTGAACACTACAGACTATAAACACTACAGAGCGTGAACACCACAGACTACAAACACTACAGAGAGTGATCACCACAAACTATAATCTCAGATTGAACACTACAGACTATAAACACTACAAAGCGTGAACGCCACAGACTATAAACACGACAGAGAGTGAACACCACAGACTATAAACACTACAGAGCGTGAATGCCACAGACTATAAACACTACAGAGCGTGAACGCCACAGACTATAAACACTACAGAGCGTGAACACTACAGACTATAATCTCAGATTGAACACTACAGACTATAAACACTACAGAGAGTGAACACCACAGACTATAAACACTACAGAGAGTGATCACCACAAACTATAATCTCAGATTGAACACTACAGACTATAAACACTACAGAGCGTGAACGCCACAGACTATAAACACGACAGAGAGTGAACACCACAGACTATAAACACTACAGAGCGTGAACGCCACAGACTATAAACACTACAGAGCGTGAACGCCACAGACTATAAACACTACAGAGCGTGAACGCCACAGACTATAAACACTACAGAGCGTGAACGCCACAGACTATAAACACTACAGAGCGTGAACGCCACTGACTATAAACACTACAGAGCGTGAACGCCACAGACTATAAACACTACAGAGCGTGAACGCCACAGACTATAAACACTACAGAGAGTGAACACCACAGACTACAAACACTACAGAGAGTGATCACCACAAACTATAATCTCAGATTGAACACTACAGACTATAAACACTACAGAGCGTGAACGCCACAGACTATAAACACTACAGAGAGTGAACACCACAGACTACAAACACTACAGAGAGTGATCACCACAAACTATAATCTCAGATTGAACACTACAGACTATAAACTCAGATTGAACACGACAGACTATAAACACTACAGAGCGTGAACGCCACAGACTATAAACACTACAGAGCGTGAACGCCACAGACTATAAACACTACAGAGAGTGAACACCACAGACTATAAACACTACAGAGAGTGATCACCACAGACTATAATCTCAGATTGAACACTACAGGCTATAAACACTACAGAGAGTGAACACTGCAGAGTATAAACACTACAGAGCGTGAACGCCACAGACTATAAACACTACAGAGCGTGAACGCCACAGACTATAAACACTACAGAGCGTGAACGCCACAGACTATAAACACTACAGACTATATTCTCAGATTGAACACTACAGACTATAAACACTACAGAGCGTGAACGCCACAGACTATAAACACTACAGAGAGTGATCACCACAGACTATAATCTCAGATTGAACACTACAGACTATAAACACTACAGAGAGTGAACACTACAGACTATAATCTCAGATTGAACACTACAGACTATAAACACTACAGAGAGTGAACGCCACAGACTATAAACACTACAGAGCATGAACGCCACAGACTATAAACACTACAGAGCGTGAACGCCACAGACTATAAACACTAGAGCGTGAACGCCACAGACTATAAACACTACAGACTATAATCTCAGATTGAACACTACAGACTATAAACACTACAGAGCGTGAACGCCACAGACTATAAACACTACAGAGAGTGAACGCCACAGACTATAAACACTATAGAGCGTGAACGCCACAGACTATAAACACTACAGAGCGTGAACGCCACAGACTATAAACACTACAGAGCGTGAACGCCACAGACTATAAACACTACAGAGAGTGATCACCACAGACTATAATCTCAGATTGAACACTACAGACTATAAACACTACAGAGAGTGAACACTACAGACTATAAACACTACAGAGAGTGAACGCCACAGACTATAAACACTACAGAGCATGAACGCCACAGACTATAAACACTACAGAGCGTGAACGCCACAGACTATAAACACTAGAGCGTGAACGCCACAGACTATAAACACTACAGACTATAATCTCAGATTGAACACTACAGACTATAAACACTACAGAGCGTGAACGCCACAGACTATAAACACTACAGAGAGTGAACGACACAGACTATAAACACTATAGAGCGTGAACGCCACAGACTATAAACACTACAGAGCGTGAACGCCACAGACTATAAACACTACAGAGCGTGAACGCCACAGACTATAAACACTACAGAGCGTGAACGCCACAGACTATAAACACTACAGAGAGTGATCACCACAGACTATAATCTCAGATTGAACACTACAGACTATAAACACTATAGAGAGTGAACACTACAGACTATAAACACTACAGAGAGTGAACGCCACAGACTATAAACACTACAGAGCATGAACGCCACAGACTATAAACACTACAGAGCGTGAACGCCACAGACTATAAACACTAGAGCGTGAACGCCACAGACTATAAACACTACAGACTATAATCTCAGATTGAACACTACAGACTATAAACACTACAGAGCGTGAACGCCACAGACTATAAACACTACAGAGCGTGAATGCCACAGACTATAAACACTACAGAGCGTGAACGCCACAGACTATAAACACTACAGAGCGTGAACGCCACAGACTATAAACACTACAGAGAGTGAACACCACAGACTACAAACACTACAGAGAGTGATCACCACAAACTATAATCTCAGATTGAACACTACAGACTATAAACACTACAGAGAGTGAACACTACAGACTATAATCTCAGATTGAACACTACAGACTATAAACACTACAGAGCGTGAACGCCACAGACTATAAACACTACAGAGAGTGAACACCACAGACTACAAACACTACAGAGAGTGATCACCACAAACTATAATCTCAGATTGAACACTACAGACTATAAACACTACAGAGAGTGAACACTACAGACTATAATCTCAGATTGAACACTACAGACTATAAACACTACAGAGAGTGAACGCCACAGACTATAAACACTACAGAGCGTGAACGCCACAGACTATAAACACTACAGAGCGTGAACGCCACAGACTATAAACACTACAGAGCGTGAACGCCACAGACTATAAACACTACAGAGCGTGAACGCCACAGACTATAAACACTACAGAGCGTGAACGCCACAGACTATAAACACTACAGAGAGTGAACACCACAGACTACAAACACTACAGAGAGTGATCACCACAAACTATAATCTCAGATTGAACACTACAGACTATAAACACTACAGAGAGTGATCACCACAGACTATAATCTCAGATTGAACACTACAGACTATAAACACTACAGAGAGTGAACACTACAGACTATAATCTCAGATTGAACACTACAGACTATAAACACTACAGAGTGTGAACGCCACAGACTATAAACACTACAGAGCGTGAACGCCACAGACTATAAACACTACAGAGAGTGAACACCACAGACTACAAACACTACAGAGAGTGAACACCACAGACTATAAACACTACAGAGAGTGATCACCACAGACTATAATCTCAGATTGAACACTACAGACTATAAACACTACAGAGAGTGAACACTGCAGAGTATAAACACTACAGAGAGTGAACGCCACAGACTATAAACACTACAGAGCGTGAACGCCACAGACTATAAACACTACAGAGCGTGAACGCCACAGACTATAAACACTACAGAGCGTGAACGCCACAGACTATAAACACTACAGACTATATTCTCAGATTGAACACTACAGACTATAAACACTACAGAGCGTGAACGCCACAGACTATAAACACTACAGAGAGTGATCACCACAGACTATAATCTCAGATTGAACACTACAGACTATAAACACTACAGAGAGTGAACACTACAGACTATAATCTCAGATTGAACACTACAGACTATAAACATTACAGAGAGTGAACGCCACAGACTATAAACACTACAGAGCGTGAACGCCACAGACTATAAACACTACAGAGCGTGAACGCCACAGACTATAAACACTACAGAGCGTGAATGCCACAGACTATAAACACTACAGAGCGTGAACGCAACAGACTATAAACACTACAGAGCGTGAACGCCACAGACTATAAACACTACAGAGCGTGAACGCAACAGACTATAAACACTACAGAGAGTGAACACCACAGACTATAAACACTACAGAGAGTGATCACCACAGACTATAATCTCAGATTGAACACTACAGACTATAAACACTACAGAGAGTGATCACCACAGACTATAATCTCAGATTGAACACTACAGACTATAAACACTACAGAGAGTGAACACTGCAGAGTATAAACACTACAGAGATTGAACACTACAAACTACAGTCATTACAAACTAAAAGCAACACAAAGAAGGAACATTACAGACTGCACACTGCAAAAAGTTAAGATGAGATACAGTAAACATTATCTCTTGTAAATGCTCCAGAGAGTAAAGAGAACAGACTGAGCACTACAGACTGCACACCACTGATTATAAATACTAGAGACAGTAAACACTACAGGCTGTAAATATGCCATGTCCCAGGGTCCCTACATGCCTTTTTAGCTTATAGTGCTCACTGTTAGTTATGCCGTCGTAGCTAGTCTTCCTGGAGTCCCAGCTTACACTCTGCACACAATGTACAGTAAAAGGTCATACCTAATCATATATTTCTCCCTCTCTCTCTCTCTCTCTCTCTCTCTGAAAACAGTTTATGCTCAAGTCTCATTCATTCTCCAGTAGATAACTTCACTTTGATACTAAAGATTTAAAGTTAAAAACTCTCATGAAAAACCCTTTCAACACATTTAGCACTGCTTAACCTTATTACATACCATTGTTGCTAAGTAATGACTTTTAATCTCACTGTCTGCCGTCACCCAGATGAGGATGGGTTCCTTTTTCAGTCTCGTTCCTCTCAAGCTTTCATCCTTATATCTCTGGGAGTTTTTCCTTCGCCACTGTTGCCTCTGGCTTGCTCATTAGGGGTAAGAAATCTACATCTATATACTGAAATTTTACATTTAACAGGTAGTCATAATCCAGTTTTTTGTTGGCTTATTTTGTTTGCATTTACATAAAACAAGCCAAATGTGTACTTTGTGTAAAACTGAAATAAGATACTCTATCCACATTCACTGGATATGAACAATCGTGCGCTCTGATAGCCTTGTAGTCGAGTAGAGAAACAAAATGGTGGAGTACATCCAGTCAGGGCGGCATGGTGGTGTAGTGGTTAGTGCTGTCGCCTCACAGCAAGAAGGTCCTGGGTTCGAGCCCCGTGGCCGGTGAGGGCCTTTCTGTGCAGAGTTTGCATGTTCTCCCCGTGTCCGCGTGGGTTTCCTCCGGGTGCTCCGGTTTCCCCCACAGTCCAAAGACATGCAGGTTAGGTTAACTGGTGACTCTAAATTGAGCGTAGGTGTGAATGTGAGTGTGAATGGTTGTCTGTGTCTATGTGTCAGCCCTGTGATGACCTGGCGACTTGTCCAGGGTGTACCCCGCCTTTCGCCCGTAGTCAGCTGGGATAGGCTCCAGCTTGCCTGCAACCCTGTAGAAGGATAAAGCGGCTAGAGATAATGAGATGAGATGAGATGAGATGTTGCTGAACCAACCGAGGATGAAATAAAAACTCTACTTGAAAACAAGACACACACATACAGTGCCTCCACAATTATCGGCCTCCCTTGTAAAGATTAGGAAAAAGTGTTAGGAAAAAAATTTAAAAATCCACCTTTTGGTGAAGTCGCTTCATCTCCCACTGAAGAAAAAAAAAATAAATAAAATGAGGAAAATCCAACCTTTAATTTAAATTAATTTATTCAGAGAAAAACAAATCCCTCACCAAGAAATAATTATCTTCAACAAAAACGTCACTGTTATTACCACCCTGCATTTAATACTTTGTACAACCTCCCTTTGCCAGTAAAACAGCCGAGTCTCTCCGATAACACTTTATAAGGTTAGAGATACAGAGCAGGGCATCTGAGACCATTAATCTTTACACAATCTGTATATAATCATGGAGGGCACTGTATCTCTGCAGCTCTGGACACATGAACATGTAGTTTCTATCATTTTATTTCAACCTTATTAATGATATTATTCTATCCACAGTCACTGGATATGAGCAATCATGCGCTCTGATTGGCTACTCTACTACTAGGATATCAGCTCATATACCACGAGTAGAGAAAAACAAAATGGCAGAGCGTGTTGCTGACCCAACCGAGGACAAAATAAAAACCTAAAAAATTATCAAGTATTTAAAAGAAACAGAAATAGCTAAAAGATGATTAGTTCCAACCCCCTCCCTCCAACATCTCCTGTTCCACACTCCAGCCCAGTCGGTGGCAGTAATGCACCTTTAAGTTGGTTTGCCAACTGCCAAAAAAATAAAAAGAAGAAGAAAACCCCCCAAAATACAATAAAGCACAACAAAATATGGAATAAAAGCATTTGTTGGGGGGGGGGGGGGGGTCCGTGTACTTTTTCGTTCATTCATTATTCTATTTTGGAATGAAAGATGAAATTTAAAAAAGGGTGCAGCTTGGTGTTTTATTTAAAACAACACAAGCAGAAATGGCTCTATTTTGTTTTCGAAATGTATTGCCATCATCAAATAGTAGTATTAGAAAAGTGGACAACATTTCTGATCGTTTTCTTATTTTGTAATATTCATTTATTCCTTTATTGAATTTCATTTGACTGATCCTACATTTCACCCGGAAGTAAATTACACCGCCTGGCTCGCGCTCACTCATGTCTCACTTACAACACACGACAACGACGATAGATCGACCTCCAGCGAGTTCACGGATCATGGATGCTATGCAGTACATGCTCTTCAAAGGCCCTAAACGGGTGAATCTACGTGAAGAAGACACAAAACCTCCGTACACTCATAACAGAACAGCCATGTCCTGCGCCAATGTCTTTGAGGTGCTGTGAAATATCTGCATGCGTAGCACGCCTTCGCAACATTTCGCAAATTAAGTCGGAATATGCCTCCAAAGACGCCATGTCATGCGGATGAGAATAAACAAACCATAACGCTCTCAACCCGCCCACAAGCTTAGGCTTCCAGGTCACCTTAAACCTAAGTTCTAAATAAACTAAAACGCAATTCAGAACGGCATTTTTCAAAATTGCTTTTTCCCTTTTTCTGCTGTTCAATGACTCATTTTCAATAATTAAAAATACATCAAAACATGGCTCTGGATTCCATTTCACAAGTCATACAAGTGTAAAAATTCATAAACGAGTCCTTTTTCATTTCTCATGTGACTTCCAAAATAGAATAATGAATGAACAAAAAAGTACACGGACAAGAATTGTTTTCGCATTTTTCACAAATTGCTCATGTCATTTTGCCGGTTTGTTTACGTTCTAAGCAGAAATGATTGTCGGATGTTCTGTATAAAGTTCTTATTTATCGGATTTACAAAAAATAAAAATGCTCAATTTCTCAAAATCCAGTGAATGTAGAGAGAATAAAACAGTTATTCCACTCAATCTCGTCATACCATGGGTTATAGACCACTCGGTGCTACGCGCCTCGTCAGCTATCAGCTCACGTACGACTCGATTTCGTGGAATAACACACACATACATAGATACATACATATATATATGCGCACGTGTGAGTAATCCCCCCCAACTGCACGTACCTAAACGCATCCAGCAGCACAACACCTGCTATTTCAGCCTCTTAAAATGTTTCTAAGATAGTCACAGGTAGAATCAGACTTTGTAGCCTCATATGTGCTCAGCCACTCTCTGGGACATTAACTGCAATCATGCGATAGAGGTGTACGAGTGTGCGCGCTTACCTGAAGAAACCCTTACAGCCCTCACAGGTCATGGCATTGAAGTGGTATCCTGTAGCAGCATCTCCACACACTTGGCACACTTTGGGCTCGTCATCCTCCTCCGGCTCTTCCCATGGCCCTTCTTCTACTCCTGAGTCTCCCAGCGCTCTGCTTCCACTGCTCATCCTGAACACTGCTAAACGCTATCTGACAGAAAGAAAAACATATGTAAAAATATCCTCACTGAACTGTGTCTAAACACTGTAGGTTCTAATTGTTCTACTGCAGCACTTTAATTATTAGCTGAATTAATTACAGCTCCATGTTCACTCCATCGCCTGCTTTCCTTTCTCAATTACCCTCAACAACTGAATGGACACTGTGAGCACTGCTTGGTTGTTCTAGTCATCAGCATCGCCAGACCCATTTTACTGGGCCACATGCCCCAGTATATACCTGCTGTGCCCCAGTAAAATTTCCTGATCACATTTCAGAAACAGCAACGTCTTGGGCACTGTGGAATAACTGGATACGACCGATGCGTCCGAATTGCACCCATTCGGCTCTATTAAATTGCCGGTGGAACACTCATCACACAATTAACACCCATATATACACTTACAGTAATGCTTTTATGGCTGAGGACTACAGGTGACTTGCTAACTTTAGGACTGCAGTTGTCATGAACAGTTTTGCACTCAAGTTTCCATCAGTGAAGAGTTTATAACATCAACGAACCTGACTTCATGTTAAAAATAATCATGTTGTCTGTTATCACCCAAATGAGGATGGGTTCCCTTTTGAGTCTGGTTCCTCTCAAGGTTTCTTCCCCATGTCGTCTGAAGGAGTTTTTCCTTGCCACAGGCTTGTGTGCGCATTCAAATTCTATAAAGCTGCTTTGCGACAATATCTATTGTTAAAACGCTATAGAAATAATCTTGACTTGATATCACGTGAAACCACACGACTTGAGCTTCCCAACAGTGCTATCCACTAGTTGCTGTGATAAATGGTTTGCAATAAAATTAACTCACATCAAATTTAAAATCATATTCTGCATACAGCTCTGCGTTCATCTCTACACCCGTTCTTGTCGGCGCAATACTTCACTAACTCTTGAGTTTACATGACAAGCACACATCAGAATAAACAGCAGTCCCTACCGTTTCGAATGGTATAAAAGTATTCATCTGGGCCTTCTGCCTTTCTCAACGTTTTGAAATTACAGCAACAGTTTGTCTCCAACTTCAGAATGATATTCTTCAGCTGAACACAGATAAAACAGAAGTAATTCTATTTGGAAAAAAAGATGAAAGACTCAGGATTACCACTATTCTTGACACAAAAGGGATTAAAACTAAAGAAATGGTTAAAAATCTTGGTGTTTTCATTGACAGCGAGCTAAACTTTGACAGTCACATGAAAGCAATCACTAAAACGGCATTTTATCACCTAAAAAACATTTCCAAACTAAGAGGACTTATGTCAAAAACTGATCTGGAAAAACTAATACATGCCTTCATCTCTAGTAGGGTTGATTACTGCAATGGCCTTTTCACAGGCCTGCCAAAAAAGACCATCAAACGACTTCAGCTGGTTCAAAATGCAGCGGCGAGGGTTCTCACACGAACAAAAAGAACAGAGCACATTACGCCAATTCTAAGGTCCCTTCACTGGCTTCCAGTAAGCTACAGAATTGACTTTAAAGCATTGCTGCTGGTGTACAAATCTCTAAATGGTACAGGGCCCAATTACCTCTCGGATATGTTGCAGTGGCCTAACCCAATCAGATCTACCAGATCGCAACAGAAAAATTTACTATTAAAACCTGTTGTTAAAACAAAGTGTGGTGAAGCAGCTTTTAGCTACTATGCAGTACAGCTATGGAACCAACTGCCAGAGGACATTAAAAATGCTCCTGCTGTTGGCAGCTTCAAGTCTAGGTTAAAGACCAAGCTGTTTTCAGATGCTTTCTGTTAAATAATTAATATTGTCTTCTTTACATTTTTTATAATCTTTACTTTCTCTGCATGTTTTAAATTTACTTTAACTTTTTTCTATTTTATTCTTTATTCTATTCTGCTGTTTTTTTTTCTCATCCTATTTGAACTACTACTTCATTTTATTATTTTATTTTTACTATTGTTTAATTCTTATTTTCTTTTAATTCTTTTAAGTAATTGTTTTAGAATAAAAATAAAATTATTTTATGTAATTTTATTTCTCTATTGTTTACTGTTTTTGTTTTTACTTCTGTAAAGCACATTGAACTGCCATTGTGTATGAAATGTGCTATATAAATAAACTTGCCTTGCCTTGCCTTGATATTCTAATGTAGCTGACATTACGTAGTTATACCAGTATATGATATATTTTTACAAATTATTGCTAAGACATACAGTAGGTTATCCCACTATCATGATATTTATGTTGCCAGATTCCAGACGTTCCACATAAGTATGAAAAGATATTTGGGTTGCCAAGCTTGCTATAGTAGAATACATTCAATAACAGGGAAAATTCATAAACGCAAAATGTTTTTCCTTGATAGAAAAGCCTGATGTAAATATGCAAATATTATCATAACCTAGACTGTCCTGGGGGGGAGGAATTATAACATTATAGCATGTAGATGGACAGTGGCGATCCTAGAGTGATTTACTCCCCGGGCGAAACCCCCTGCTGGCGCCCCCCCCCCGCCCGTCTTTTTTTTTTTCTGTTTTTTTTTTCGCGCCCGCGCTCGTGCCGCCCCCCGCGTTGGGCTCTGTATTAGCCAACAGAATGTTAACAGCTTTACATGGTCGTTTAAACATTTCTCGTCATGTGTTGTACGTCGCAGACACGGCCCGTTATAAATTTGCTGTTACCAGAATGGCAATGATCAAGTCGTAATGTATTACTTAAGACTCTGTGTAATGTCATAGTAGTGTAGTACTATGGTAGTAAAGTCTTTCTGATGACTAGTACAACGTTCCGCTGGCGGGACTGTGCATATTATGGGGCTATGACAAGTTAGGCACACACACACACTGATGATGTCACCTGCGCAACTTTGGTATCGAGGGCTACCGCATGACGTCACCGCGCCGCGAGATTTTGTTAAGCGCCATATTGGAAGACCAAGTACACATCTATGCAAGTACATACATTCATAAAACAAACTACACCTGAAATGTAGCCAGGGCCGGTTCTGCCCTAATCTGGACCCGGGTGCAACATCGCGCAACCCCCCCCCCCCCCCAAAAAAAACCCAGTCTAAATCAGGACAACCATCACATAACTATAACTATAAACATTTTATATCAACTATTTTAACTAAATGGGCTATAATCAATAAGTCTGCAGGCAGCCACGGCGGGCTGCCTCAGAAAAGTAACCATTCAATGACACAACTGAAAGCCTGCAGCCACGGCGGGCTGCCTCAGAAAAGTAACCATTTGTCCTACCTTAAAACTCGTTTTGCTTTTTCTGCCTCCTTTTTTGTATTTTCGACCCTCCGTTTATTTTCTTTCCTTTTCTGAAAACCCGATTTGTGTCCAGACATTTTGTTCTGCTACCAACGAACTAACTCGTCAGGTCTCGTCTCTCGAGCCCGCGATGATTCCCGTGGGAAGGGCAACAATTGATACATTTTTACAAACAACCAATAAACAGCCAATAGGGAGGTTGCAACGTTCAGGCTCTCCTTTGCTCAGACACTCAGTAATGCACTTATTCTCTGTCTCCTGGCAGAAAGCTCCTTGGTTTGCTTGTGTCTCAATCACAGCTGGTATTCTGTAGAAAGACTTCTTTTATTAATATTAAATATTATTAAATTAATATTATAGTCAGGCTGTCTGTTGTTGCCCAAATGAGGATGGGCTCCCTTTTGAGTCTGGTTCCTCTCGAGGTTTCTTCCTCATGTCGTCTGAGGGAGTTTTTCCTTGCCACCGTCGCCACAGGCTTGCTCATTGGGGATAGATTAGGGATAAAATTAGCTCATGTTTTAAGTCGTTCAAATTCTGTAAAGCTGCTTTGCGACAATGTTATTGTTAAAAGCGCTATACAAATAAACTTGATTTGATTTTGATTTGATTTTCACCTTTCGCATCAGCTTTGTTGGAACACCCTAACAAAGCACAAAAGTTTACCATTGTAGGTTTATGATGAATCAAGTGCCTCGTGGGTTTAAATTCCGCACGCTGCCGTTATTTCCCCCTAATCACGAGTTTGTTGGTCTTCCAATATGGCGCAGGGTTTGTTTACTTCCGGTTTCCGGTGACGTCAGTGAAAAGGGTCTATTGGGCTTCCCCATCCAAAATGTTCACACATACACACACACACACCCGCCCGTCTTGTTTTTTTTTTTCCTTCGGGGTTTTTTTTGGGGGGGATCTTTTTTTTTGGGGGGGGACCGTTTTTTTTTTTTTTTCGCGCCCGCGCTCGTGCCGCCCCCCCCGCGATGCCGCCCTGGGCGGCTGCCCGGTCGGCCCGCCCCCAGGACCGCCCCTGTAGATGGATGACCCTTATAATGACCATGAGCTTAAAAGTACAGGGTTAGTCAAAATTATCTTAACACTCATGGATTATTTTTATTATTCTTATTTTTATTATTCTTTAAATGGTACTGTTGCTTGCTGGTTTTTGTGTGTTGTTCACCATCGTGTTCAGGTTGAGACCATCCTGTAAATCATCTGGCACGTATGATGTAAGTTTTGTGAGTCTTCTTCTTCTTTTGGCTGCTCCCGATTAGGGGTCACCACAGTGGATCTTTCGTCTCCATTGCTCCCTGTCTTCCACATCCTTCTCTACCACACCTGCCACTTTCATGTCCTCTCTCACCACATCCATGCATCTCCTCTTTGGCCTTCCTCGTTTTCGTGTGCCTGGCAGCTCCATCCTCAACATTCTCCTTCCAACATGCTCTGCATCTCTTCTCAGGATGTGCCCATACCATCTCAGTCTCATCTCGCTTAGCTTAATTCCCAAGCTCTCCACATGTGCTGTCCCTCTGATGTGCTCGTTCCTTATCCTGTCCAACCTCGTCACTCCCATTGCAAACCTTAACATCCTCAACTCCGCCTCCTGTCTCTTTGTTAAGGGTACGGTCTCCAATCCATACATCACAGCTGCTCTTACTACTATCTTATACATCTTACCTTTCACTTTTGCTGGGACGTTCCTATCACAAATGACTCCTGAAATCCTTCTCCAACTGCTCCACCCTGCCTGCACTCTCTTCCTCACCTCACTATCACAGCCCCTATTTTCCTGCACAGTTGACCCCAGGTACTTTAATTCATCAACTTTCTTTACGTCTACTCCTTGCATCTTCACTGCACTCTCATCCCCATTCTCACTGATGCACGTATTCTGTTTTGCTCACCTTCATTCCTCTTCGTTCCAATGCATACCTCCATCTCTCCAAACCCAACTCAACCTCCTTTCTACTTTCACCACATATCACAATATCATCCACAAACATCATGTTCCATGGTGACTCCTGCCTCACTTCGTCCGTCAAGCTATCCATCACTATGGCAAACAAGAAAGGACTCAAAGCAGATCCTTGATGGAGTCCCACCTTCACCTTGAACCATTCAGTTGTTCCAACTGCACACCTCACTGCTGTTTCACTGTTCTCATACATGTCTTGCACCGCTCTAATATACTTCTCATTCACTCCACTCTTTCTCATACAATACCATAACTCCTCTCTCGGCACTCTATCGTATGCCTTCTCCAGGTCTACAAACACACAATGTAGCTTTCTCTGGCCTTCCCTGTACTTCTCCATTAATATTCTTAAAGCAAAAATTGCATCCGACGTGCTCTTCCTTGGCATAAACCCGTACTGCTGTTCACAGATTGAGAAGAGAGGTAGCAATCTCGCCTCCAATACCCTTTCCCATAGCTTCATGGTGTGGCTCATCAATTTTCTCCCTCTGTAATTACGGCAGCTCTGTACATCTCCCTTATTCTTGTATATTGGGACTAGCACACTCTTCCTCCATTCAGTTGGCATTTTCCCATTCTCTAGGATCTTAGGCAGCTGGGCCATAGAAGGTTCACGCTGCACGCTGCATGCTGCACACTACACGCTGCACACTACACGCTACACGCGTGTAAAGAAAAGTGGACAAACGTAGCATGACTTGCTCTGGGCCATAGAACGGCGTTCACGTTGCACGCTGCACACTTCACGCGTGAAGCGTGAAATGAACATGCACACTTTTTTCTAGGCGTGAAGATGGAAATTCCAGTCAATGCATGCGGTCACCGCCGCGCCAGCCAATCAGAACGGGTCTAGGGAGATAACTCTATGCTTTCAGGGGAAAACTTCAGAAAAAATATAATTGAATGGTATAATTGAAAAATAGTTCTTCATCGGGATTGTCAAGCAGATTATAGAATGTTCGGTGAAATTCACCACGGGTTTCTCTCAGAAGGAAGTGTTCTCGGCTCCAAATTCTGTTCCTTTTTCTCTTCCTCTGTCTCAGTAAAAGCAGAATGAGGCAATCGTCGTCATCCGAAGAGTCCATATTGTTGGTTATTGTTGTATTACTCGGTCAAAGTAGAACAGACGCAACACGTGAACATCCAAGCATGAAGTTTAATGGCCCAGGGTCCGGTTCTTCACGTGAACGTGTAGCGTGTAGCGTGCAGCATGCAGCGTGCAGCGTGAACCTTCTATGGCCCAGCAGCCTTATTAAACAAACAATCTCATTAGGAACTCCACAGCCATCTCACCCAAACATCTCCAAGCCTCAATCGAGATACCATCTGGTCCGACTGCTTTCCCAGTCTTCATTCTTTTCATGGCTGCCCTCACCTCATCCTTACTAACCAACTCTGCTTCCTGATTTGCTGTCTCCAACGAATCTGACCTTTTCTCTCTTGGATTCTCCTCATTTAATAAATCCTCAAAGTACTCTTTCCACCTTCTTAATACACTCTCTTTCTTTGTCAGCACATTTCCATTTCCATCGTTCATCACTCTTACCTGCTGTACATCCCCTGCTTCCCTGTTTCTCCGCCTAGCTAGTCTGTACAGGTCTTTTTCTCTTTCTTTGGTCTCCAGTCTTTCGTACAACTCCTGGTATGCATCTGCTTTTGCCTTCGCTACTGATCTTTTTGCCTTCTGTCTCGTCTCTCTGTATAACCGCCTGCTTTCCTTGTCTCTCCGACCGTCCCAATTCTTCTTTGCTAACCTCTTCTCTTTTATAATTTCCTGCACTTCTTTGTTCCACCACCATGTCTCCTTGTCTTCCTTCCTCCTTCCCGATGACCACCCTAGCACCTTCCTTGCTGCCTCTCTTACGAGTACAGCAGTTGTATCCCAATCTTCTGGCAGACTTCCATGACCACTCAATGCTCATCTCATTTCTTCCCTAAATTCCTTCTGATATTCAACCTCTTTTAGTTTCCACCACTTAATCTTCAGCTCCACTATTTCACGCTTCCTCTTTTTCACTTTCAAGCTCATCCTGCACACGACCACTTGATGTTGTCTAGCTCCACTCTCCCCTGTCATCACTATACAGTCTCCAATCTCCTTCAGGTTATCCCTTCTGCAGAGTATGTAGTCCACCTGTGTAGATCTTCCTCCACTCTTAAACGTCACCCTGTGTTGCTCTTTCTTCTTGAAGTATGTATTGACTATTGACAAATTCATCCTCTTTGAAAAATCAACCACCATTTGCCCTTCCACATTTCTCTCTCTTACACCATATCTGTCCATCACGTCCTCATCTCCTCTGTTTCCCTCGCCAACATGTCCGTTGAAATCTGCTCTTATCAGCACACGTTCCTCTCTCGGTATACTTTCTACCACTTCATCCATCTTTTCCCAGAAAGACTTTCTCTTCATTCTCACATCCAACCTGTGGGGCGTACGCACACACAACATTGATCACCACTTCTTGAATCTCCAACTTCATGCCTATCACTCTGACACCCTCTTCACATCAATCACACTGTTGACCAACTCTCCCCTCAAAACAATAACAACACCATTTCTCTTTCCATCGACTCCATAATAAAACAACTTGCATCCATCGCCAATGTTCTTGGCCTTGCTTCCTTTCCACCTCATCTCCTGCACACACAAAATGTCCAACTTCCTTCTTTCCATCATACCTGCTAACTCTCTTGGTCTGCCAGTCAATGTTCCCACATTCAGTGTTCCTTCCCTCAATTCTAAGCTCCTTCCCTTCCGTCGTTCACGCTCTCTCCTAACACGCCTCCCCCCTCTCTTTCTCCTTCTCCGTTTTGGCGCAACAGTAGCACACTTTCCACCGGCACCCTGTTGACCAACAGTACCAGAGGCGGTCGTTGTTAACCCGGGCCCCGACCGATCCGGTATGATATTTCTCTTTTCATTCCACATGTTAGATTTGGCACAGTTCTACGCCGGATGCCCTTCCTGACGCAACCCTCTCCAATTTATCTGGGCTTGGGACCAGCACCAAGAGTACGCTTATGCACCCCCAGTGATGTAAGTGATTGTGATGTAAATTTTGTGAGAAAATGGTAGAAACCGTTTAAGTGTTAACATAATTTTGACTAACCCTGTAAAGACCCTGAAAATAGCCTATGGTTAATTTAGCTCGATAATATCAGGAATAGAGTGGATGTTTTTCTACTTCAAGGTGCACTGATGTAGGCAACTTTGTCCCTAAATACAGTATAAGGCGCACATTCTGTGCAGGTCCATGTGGATGTAGGGAACGTGCATGCAGCCAAGCACGCGAAATTGGAGAAGGAAGGTACAGCGACACCATGCAAGTTCACGCAGCAAAAGTATATACAGGGTTAGTAAAAATTATGTTCACACTTAAATGGTAGAAACCAATCGGATTTGTAGTGGAAGTTCATCAATGGCGTACTGCTGCACCATCTGAAAGTAGACGTCTGACGTCACAGTTGGGGTGTCAAAAAAGTAGGGCCCAATTACGCCAGCAGTGGTCACAGCGGACGACACATTCAGGAGAAAAATAATCCATTAGTGTTCACATAATTTTGACTAACCCTGTATTTCAGTGAAGCTGTATGTCCTATAGCACTAAACATTACTGAATTACCTCTGCAGATGGACATCAGGAGATTCTTCGCCCAAGCTTTACATCTAGCAATGGCCTGGCTCTAGTAATTGTTAACCACAACAGATTTACAGTGACTACTCATCAATTCACATTAATCAGCTCACTGAACACAAACTCCATCAAAGCACAAAAATAGATGAACAATATCACACATGACATAATGTGAACTTTTAAGATAAAAAGAAAACAAATGCTCCATGGTATTCACTGATCGTGAGATGGAGGAATATAATCGTATGAACAAGAACACACAGACATATTGCTCGCATGGATGAACATACCCCGATCGTCTGACTCCACTTAAAGACCTTCCTCTCCTTCCTTCACTTCGAGTCAGCACATGCTAATGCTATGCAGCTACCATATAAGCTCTTACTCAATCACTCTCATACAGTCACTTATTAAAGCTTCTTCATATCATGTGTTCCTTACACACACATGCGCACACACACACCAAAAAAAAAAAAACCCTGTTTTTTCTTGAATGGTTTCTAAATTCCTGAGCTTGAGGACTGCAGAAGCTTGCTGCAGTAAAAATATTCAAAGAGCTGATATGGTTGGGAAGCAACCGAAGACAATTTTATTTATTGATAAATAAAATCAATTTTTTTAAACAATAGCCAAATATTATACCATGAATCATCAGTGCACTCTGAAATGTAGAAGATCCCTTGTTCTGTGACAGAAATATATTAGGAAAGCAAATATCTAGTGTGGCGGCACGGTGGTGTAGTGGTTAGCGCTGTCGCCTCACAGCAAGAAGGTCCGGGTTCGAGCCCCGGGGCTGACGAGGGCCTTTCTGTGCGGAGTTTGCATGTTCTCCCCGTGTCCGCGTGGGTTTCCTCTGGGTGCTCCGGTTTCCCCCACAGTCCAAAGACATGCAGGTTAGGTTAACTGGTGACTCTAAATTGACCGTAGGTGTGAATGTGAGTGTGAATGGTTGTCCGTGTCTATGTGTCAGCCCTGTGATGACCTGGCGACTTGTCCAGGGTGTACCCTGCCTTTCGCCCGTAGTCAGCTGGGATAGGCTCCAGCTTGGCTGCGATAGAGCCCTGCACTCCCGCGGGAGTCCCGCGGGACTCACGGGACCCGCCGCAAAGCAGTGCGGCACGGGACAAATTTTGAAAGCTCATTGCGGGCGCGACCGGAAGTGCACATATGCAGGCGGGAGTGCACATATGCAGGCGCGGGCGGGAGCGGTGATAAACTGCAGTCCCGCTAACTAAAAACGTGTTTTAAACAGGTTACACAGTGACGGTAGGCTTGACTCAATGCTATCCCAGAAATCCTTCCTGTAATATGCAAATTTGGCTGTCCAATCAGAGGCGGCCAAATTTGCATATTACAGGAAGGATTTCTGGGATAGCATTGAGTCAAGCCTACCGTCACTGTGTAACCTGTCTCTCTGATTAGAGTTGTAGACTAACTCAAGCAGTAAATCACTTCACTCATGGTACAAAGCAAGCCCATTCACTTTTTTATGCTGATCAGAGAATTACAATGGTTTCTCATGTGACAAAAATGTGCGATTCGCGATTAAATATTTTAATCGCTTGACAGCACTAATTATTATTATTAGAGACACTACATGCTGAATTCAGAAACAAGGTAAATAATAACAAACGTGAACGTGAGCTGTAGATATTTATGCTCAAATCCACTCAAAGTAGGGGGCGGGGCACCATCACGCTGTGTCAAGACAAGAACTTTCCTGAGAAATAACGCAAACGTTTGCATCATGAGGGATTTGCGGGCGGGAGCGGGACAAAATATGGCAGGCGCGGGTGGGAGCGGGACTGAAAATCATAATTTTTTGTGGGTGTGGGCAGGAGCGGGACTGAAAAATCATAATTCTTTGCGGGCGCGGGCAGGAGTGGGACTGCACAATGTGGGCGCGGGCGGGAGCGGGACTGAAAAATCCAACCTGCGCAGACCTCTAGCCTGCGACCCTGTAGAAGGATAAAGCGGCTAGAAATAATGAGATGAGATGAATATCTAGTGTTGTATGAGGAACTAAAGAACATGTAATACCTAATAGTCAAATTTGGGGTCATGACCCCATATTAAGAACAACAACAGTAGCAGCAACAACTTTAATCGCACATACACTTCAGCATAATGAAATTTAACCTCTGCATTTAACCCATCTGAAGCAGTGCACACAAGTGAGCAATGAACACACACACACACACACACACACAGCAGTGGGCAACTATGCTACAGCGCCCAGAGAGCAGTTGGGGGTTCGGTGCCTCGCTCAAGGGCATGTCAGTCCAAGGCCACCTCATGTTAACATAACTGCATGTCTTTGGACTGTGGGGGAAAATCGGAGCACCCGGAGGAAACAGACACAGAGAGAACATGCAAACTCCACACAGGGTTTGTACAGAACCTGTCCAATTCAATTGAAAAACAAACAAATCTGTTCGGGGGAAAAACATAAAGAATAAAAAAAGTACAATAAGCTGATTGCATAAGTGTGCACACCCTTAAACTAATACTTTGTTGAAGCACCTCTTGATTTAATTACAGCATTCAGTCTTTTTGGGTTCACCAAAGACAAGCTAATAGCTATTTAAATGAATAATATAATTTTTTTGTTTTTCTTCTAGTCTTCCTTACAGGAGGAAGGAAGACAAGGAGACATGGTGGTGGAACAAAAGTGCAAGAAATTATAAAAAAGAGAAGAGGACAATTGGGACGATCAGAGAGACGAGGAAAGCAGGCGGTTATACAGAGAGGTAAGACAGAAGACAAAAAGAGCGGTAGCGAAGGCAAAAGCAGATGCATACCAGGAGTTGTACGAAAGACTGGAGACCAAAGAAGGAGAGACAGACCTGTACGGACTAGCTAGGTCAGGACCTACAAATACCTGGGTGTACATCTGGACAACAAGCTGAACTGGACAGTGAACACTGATACCCTCTACAGGAAGGGTCAGAGCAGACTCTACTTCCTGAGGAGGAAGTAGAGACTCTACTTTAGGATCTGCCGAAAACTGCTGCTGATGTTCTACCAGTCTGTGGTAGCCAGTGTCCTCTTCTGTGCTGTAGTGTGCTGGGGAGGCAGCATTAAGAAGAGAGACGCTGGATGGCTCGACAGGCTGGTGAGGAAAGCTGGCTCTGTGCTGGGAACTGAGCGGGAGTCCCTTACATCAGTGGCAGAGGGAAGGGCCCTGAGCAAACTGCTCTCAATCATGGACAATGTTCACCACCCTCTGCACGGCGCCATCATCAGGCAGAGGAGCTTGTTCAGTGGCAGACTGTTGTCCCTGCCCTGCACCATGGACAGATTCAGGAAGTCTTTTGTCCCTCAGGCTATTAGACTGTTCAACTCCTCCCGGCTCGGCAAAAATAAGACTGTGACTCTGCTGTACTCAGGACTAGTTACACTGCTCTTTTCATGTCCATTGCACTTTTCTGCTGCTTACATAGATGTACATTATATACATAGATGGGTATATACAGATATTTGTAGATAAGCTGGTATGTTGTACTTTACCTTATTATATACTTTATTATTATATACTGTTATAATGTACCTACTTATATATTATACATACTGATTTTATATATATATATATATATATATATATATATATATATATATATATATACATATATATATATATATACACATACATACATACATACATACATACATACATACATACATAAAATATTTATATACAACCCCGATTCCAAAAAAGTTGGGACAAAGTACAAATTGTAAATAAAAACGGAATGCAATAATTTACAAATCTCAAAAACTGATATTGTATTCACAATAGAACATAGACAACATATCAAATGTCGAAAGTGAGACATTTTGAAATTTCATGACAGCAACACATCTCAAAAAAGTTGGGACAGGGGCAATAAGAGGCTGGAAAAGTTAAAGGTACAAAAAAGGAACAGCTGGAGGACCAAATTGCAACTCATTAGGTCAATTGGCAATAGGTCATTAACATGACTGGGTATAAAAAGAGCATCTTGGAGTGGCAGCGGCTCTCAGAAGTACAGTGGTGCTTGAAAGTTTGTGAACCCTTTAGAATGTTCTATATTTCTGCATAAATATGACCTAAAACAACATCAGATTTTCACACAAGTCCTAAAAGTAGATAAAGAGAACCCAGTTAAATAAATGAGACAAAAATATTATACTTGGTCATTTATTTATTGAGGAAAATGATCCAATATTACATATCTGTGAGCGGCAAAAGTATGGGAACCTCTAGGATTAGCAGTTAATTTGAAGGTGAAATTAGAGTCAGGTGTTTTCAATCAATGGGATGACAATCAGGTGTGAGTGGGCACCCTGTTTTATTTAAAGAACAGGGATCTATCAAAGTCTGATCTTCACAACACGTGTTTGTGGAAGTGTATCATGGCATGAACAAAGGAGATTTCTGAGGACCTCAGAAAAAGCGTTGTTGATGCTCATCAGGCTGGAAAAGGTTACAAAACCATCTCTAAAGAGTTTGGACTCCACCAATCCAAAGTCAGACAGATTGTGTACAAATGGAGGAAATTCAGCAACAAAGATCACTCCAAGAGCCGGTGAGGTCACAAAGGACCCCAGGGTAACTTCTAAGCAACTGAAGGCCTCTCTCATATTCATGAGTCCACCATCAGGAGAACACTGAACAACAATGGTGTGCATGGCAGGGTTGCAAGGAGAAAGCCACTGCTCTCCAAAAAGAACATTGCTGCTCATCTGCAGTTTGCTAAAGATCACGTGGACAAGCCAGAAGGCTATTGGAATAATGTTTTGTGGATGGATGAGACCAAAATAGAACTTTTTGGTTTAAATGAGAAGCATTATGTTTGGAGAAAGGAAAACAATGCATTCCAGCATAAGAACCTTATCCCGTCTGTGAAACATGGTGGTGGTAGTATCATGGTTTGGGCCTGTTTTGCTGCATCTGGGCCAGGACGGCTTGCCATCATTGATGGAACAATGAATTCTGAATTATACCAGCAAATTCTAAAGGAAAATGTCAGGACATCTGTCCAGGAACTGAATCTCAAGAGAAGGTGGGTCATGCAGCAAGACAACGACCCTAAGCACACAAGTCGTTCTACCAAAGAATGGTTAAAGAAGAATAAAGTTAATGTTTTGGAATGGCCAAGTCAAAGTCCTGACCTTAATCCAATCGAAATGTTGTGGAAGGACCTGAAGCGAGCAGTTCATGTGAGGAAACCCACCAACATCCCAGAGTTGAAGCTGTTCTGTACAGAGGAATGGGCTAAAATTCCTCCAAGCCGGTGTGCAGGACTGATCAACAGTTACTGGAAACATTTAGTTGCAGTTATTGGTGCACAAGGGGGTCACACCAGATACTGAAAGCAAAGGTTCACATATTTTTGCCACTCACAGATATGTAATATTGGATCATTTTCCTCAATAAATAAATGACCAAGTATAATATTTTTGTCTCATTTGTTTAACTGAGTTCTCTTTATCTACTTTTAGGACTTGTGTGAAAATCTGATGATGTTTTAGGTCATTTTTATGTAGAAAAATAAAAAAATTTAAAGGGTTCACAAACTTTCAAGCACCACTGTAAAGATGGGAAGAGGATCACCAATCCCCCTAATTCTGCACTGACAAATAGTGGAGCAATATCAGAAAGGAGTTCGACGGTGTAAAATTGCAAAGAGTTTGAACATATCATCATCTACAGTGCATAATATCATCAAAAGATTCAGAGAATGTGGAAGAATCTCTGTGCGTAAGGGTCAAGGCCGGAAAACCATACTGGGTGCACGTGATCTTCGGGCCCTTAAGGCCAATTTATGCTGACAACCCAGTCCTCGCAGATGGTGTTGCAGATAGCGTCTGCGTAGCCCCCCCACCTTCGCAGACGCTCTGCGCGCACCTCCCAAAAATTGTGACCACCGCAGAAGCCTCGCAGACAGCGTCGCAGACAAGAGGGCTCTGATTGGTCCACTCTACATCCGCTGTACACGCACTTCCGCTTCCCTACTTTCCCGGTTTGGTTTGTTTTCACGACCGCCATTTTTAAAAACACGAGCAAAGATGGAGCAGCACGAAGAGCGGTTGATCGAGGAAGTGAGGAAGTACGTACATCTATACGACTCCAGTTCTAGTCATTATAAGTAACCGGAGGATAAACACTCCACTAACCACACCCACCAACTACTCCTAGCGATTTCGCGACTTCACGCCCCCTTGCGTTGTGGCGGTGAATAACATCGCGCACGCCTTTTACTCCCCGCTCAACGATAAATTACAACTGTCTGCGAAAAGCTATCTGCGAAAGCCTTGTCGCAAGAGCATGCAGAGGCCCTTAGACGGCATTGCATCACATACAGGCATGCTTCTGTATTGGAAATCACAAAATGGGCTCAGGAATATTTCCAGAGAACATTATCTGTGAACACAATTCACCGTGCCGTCCGCCGTTGCCAGCTAAAACTCTATAGTTCAAAGAAGAAGCCGTGTCTAAACACGATCCAGAAGCGCAGGCATCTTCTCTGGGCCAAGGCTCATTTAAAATGGACTGTGGCAAAGTGGAAAACTGTTCTGTGGTCAGACGAATCAAAATTTGAAGTTCTTTATGGAAATCAGGGACGCCGTATCATTCGGACTAAAGAGGAGAAGGACGACCCGAGTTGTTATCAGTGCTCAGTTCAGAAGCCTGCATCTCTGATGGTATGGGGTTGCATTAGTGCGTGTGGCATGGGCAGCTTACACATCTGGAAAGACACCATCAATGCTGAAAGGTATATCCAGGTTCTAGAGCAACATATGCTCCCATCCAGACGACATCTCTTTCAGGGAAGACCTTGCATTTTCCAACATGACAATGCCAAACCACATACTGCATCAATTACAGCATCATGGCTGCGTAGAAGAAGGGTCCGGGTACTGAACTGGCCAGCCTGCAGTCCAGATCTTTCACCCATAGAAAACATTTGGCACATCATAAAACGGAAGATACGACAAAAAAGGCCTAAGACAGTTGAGCAACTAGAATCCTACATTAGACAAGAATGGGTTAACATTCCTATCCCTAAACTTGAGCAACTTGTCTCCTCAGTCCCCAGACGTTTACAGACTGTTGTAAAGAGAAAAGGGGATGTCTCACAGTGGGAAACATGGCCTTGTCCCAACTTTTTTGAGATGTGTTGTTGTCATGAAATTTAAAATCACCTAATTTTTCTCTTTAAATGATACATTTTCTCAGTTTAAACATTTGATATGTCATCTATGTTCTATTCTGAATAAAATATGGAATTTTGAAACTTCCACATCATTGCATTCCGTTTTTATTTACAATTTGTACTTTGTCCCAACTTTTTTGGAATCGGGGTTGTACTAACGATATTATATATCGTATACTATTACACTATTACATATACTATATGTACTGATATGAGCCATTCCACCAAATCGGTGCCATTTCCGTCCCTAGAAAATTATATGTATAAATGCACATAAAAATGTACTTTAAAATACATTTCAAATTTAAGATATATAATTGTAAGGATTAATAGAAACTACCTAAAACACTGAAAAATAGCATGTGTTACCTGTCCCCGCACTCTAACTTTATACTTAACTATGAAATATTATGATTAAAATCCTTCAGAAACAGTATTTCTTTTGCACTGTTGTGTGACTCCATATCCTATCCATGGTTTAAATATATTTTTTTCATAAGAAATCCACAATATCTTAGTTAAAATACACATTTTAGTCGTGTCCCTGGGTTTTCACTCAGTCCTGTTACCCAAACATATTACCCCATCTGACAAATTTGGAACATTCCATAAATCACATGCTCAACAGGAAGTTACATAAGTTGTGTCTTCTGAAGGCCATGGGAAGACCAAAAGTTAGTTCTCTCATTTACTTTTCTGTATATTTGATGATTTTTTAACTTTGACTGATAAGGTCAATGTCAACATACTGTCCTGTTACTTAAATTATTTCTTAGATGATATGTATTTATTTTAAAAATACAGATTTTTGGTAAATCACTAGAATGTGCTAAGTGTGGTCATGCTATTAGCGATGACGCCATGTGGCTTAATTCCATGTATTAGCTAATCCTAGGCTAAAAACTCAGTCCTGTTACTTTCAGAGTTTTGGTAACAGGACTGAAAAAAATGCAGCCATCTTTGACTTCCAAACCTTGTAACGTAGCCTGAGGTTGACCAATACACATTTTGAATAGTTAAATATGTGTGTTATTATAATCAGTGTTGAAAAGATATAACAAATTAAGTTTAATTTGGGAGTGGTACAACAAGCAAATGGCACCCATTTGGTGGAATGTCCCATATATACTTTAACTCTGCCCATCATGTAATATACTATGCTTTTTATCTACCATATCCCACTAAACACACTGCACATGTATGTAACTGTCCACAAAGTATTTGCATTGCTCATTGCACTCTTATTTGCACTGTGACTGGTTACTGCCAACTGCACTACCTCCTACACATAGCTGTACAGTGGTGCTTGAAAGTTTGTGAACCCTTTAGAATTTTCTATATTTCTGCACAGATATAACCTAAAACATCATCAGATTTTCACACAAGTCCTGAAAGTAGATAAAGAGAACCCAGTTAAACAAATGAGACAAAAATATTATACTTGGTAATTTATTTATTGAGGAAAATGATCCAATATTACATATCTGTGAGTGGCAAAAGTATGTGAACCTCTAGGATTAGCAGTTAATTTGAAGGTGAAATTAGAGTCAGGTGTTTTCAATCAATGGGATGACAATCAGGTGTGAGTGGACACCCTGTTTTATTTAAAGAACAGGGATCTATCAAAGTCTGATCTTCACAACATGTGTTTGTGGAAGTGTATCATGGCACGAACAAAGGAGATTTCTGAGGACCTCAGAAAAAGCGTTGTTGATGCTCATCAGGCTGGAAAAGGTTACAAAACCATCCCTCAAGAGTTTGGACTCCACCAATCCACAGTCAGACTGATTGTGTACAAATGGAGGAAATCCAAGACCATTGTTACCCTCCCTAGGAGTGGCCGACCAACAAAGATCACTCCAAGAGCAAGGCATGTAATAGTCGGTGAGGTCACAAAGGACCCCAGGGTAACTTCTAAGCAACTGAAGGCCTCTCTCACATTGGCTAATGTTAATGTTCATGAGTCCACCATCAGGAGAACACTGAACAACAATGGTGTACATGACAGGATTGTAAGGAGAAAGCCACTGCTCTCCAAAAAGAACATTGCTGCTCATCTGGAGTTTGCTAAAGATCACGTGGATAAGCCAGAAGGCTATTGGAAAAATGTTTGGTGGATGGATGAGACCAAAATAGAACTTTTTGGTTTAGATGAGAAGTGTTATGTTTGGAGAAAGGAACACACTGCATTCCAGCATAAGAACCTTATCCTGTCTGTGAAACATGGTGGTGGTAGTATCATGGTTTGGGCCTGTTTTGCTGCATCTGGGCCAGGACGGCTTGCCATCATTGATGGAACAATGAATTCTGAATTATACCAGTGAATTCTAAAGGAAAATGTCAGGACATCTGTCCATGAACTGAATCTCAAGAGAAGGTGGATCATGCAGCAAGACAACGACCCTAAGCACACAAGTCGTTCTACCAAAGAATGGTTAAAGAAGAATAAAGTTAATGTTTTGGAATGGCCAAGTCAAAGTCCTGACCTTAATCCAATGGAAATGTTGTGGAAGGACCTGAAGCGAGCAGTTCATGTGAGGAAACCCACCAACATCCCAGAGTTGAAGCTGTTCTGTACGGAGGAACGGGCTAAAATTCCTCCAAGCCGGTGTGCAGGACTGATCAACAGTTACCGCAAACGTTTAGTTGCAATTATTGCTGCACAGGGGGGTCACACCAGATACTGAAAGCAAAGGTTCACATACTTTTGCCACTCACAGATATGTAATATTGGATCATTTTCCTCAATAAATAAATGATCAAGTATAATAATTTTGTCTCATTTGTTTAACTGGGTTCTCTTTATCTACTTTTAGGACTTGTGTGAAAATCTGATGATGTTTTAGGTCATATTTATGCAGAAATATAGAAAATTCTAAAGGGTTCACAAACTTTCAAGCACCACTGTATATTCTATTACTTGCTCTTATTGGTAATGTTTTATTTCTTTTGGTATTTTGTATTTTAGTTTTTTATACGTATAATGCTATTTAGTTTTTGTATTGATCTTGTGCAATGCAGAAATGTTACTGGATACCTTGAATGTCCCTCTGGGATTAATAAATTATGTATGTACACTACCGTTCAAAAGTTTGGGGTCACTTTGAAATGTCCTTATTTTTGAAAGAAAAGCACTGTTCTTTTCAATGAAGATCACTTTAAACTAATCAGAAATCCACTCTATACATTGCTAATGTGGTAAATGACTATTCTAGCTGCAAATGTCTGGTTTTTGGTGCAATATCTCCATAGGTGTATAGAGGCCCATTTCCAGCAACTCTCACTCCAGTGTTCTAATGGTACAATGTGTTTGCTCATTGCCTCAGAAGGCTAATGGATGATTAGAAAACCCTTGTACAATCATGTTAGCACAGCTGAAAACAGTTGAGCTCTTTAGAGAAGCTATAAAACTGACCTTCCTTTGAGCAGATTGAGTTTCTGGAGCATCACATTTGTGGGGTCGATTAAATGCTCAAAATGGCCAGAAAAATGTCTTGACTATATTTTCTATTCATTTTATAACTTATGGTGGGAAATAAAAGTGTGACTTTTCATGGAAAACACAAAATTGTCTGGGTGACCCCAAACTTTTGAACGGTAGTGTCTGTCTGTCTGTCTGTCTGTCTGTCTGTCTGTCTGTCTGTCGTACTGTGCAGAAGTCTTAGCTGCCTGTTTTTTTTCCATACAAACTTTGTTATAGATTTCTATTTTCTGACTTCTACATTAGTCAAAATATTACAAAAACATTTTAGAGTCCAAATGTTTGTTTCATTTTCCAGCACAAAATTAATGTTACAGGAAAAAAAAAGAAAAAAAAAAGTTTGTACCTGAGCAGCATATTCCATAAGAGAGCACTTTTCAGATTAAAAAAAAGAAAACATAATGAAGGCTGCTGGGTTTTGGTGCAAAATGAAGAAGCGAGTGTGACAGTCAAAGTGTCCAGAAGAACTGAGGCCGGTTCTGGAAGATGCTCAGTAAAACCTACAGCTCATTTCCGCATAAAACTGCACTTGCTGGACCTGAGACTACCTTTTTTTTTTTAAAGCAAAGGGTTGTTTCACACCAAATGTTGACCGTTCCATTTATTATGGCTTACTGAGTACTGTTTATAGTATTTTTAAATGTTGATGTTGCATTTAATTTCATTCTTTGTTCAGCCATTTTTTGGTCTACAGCATTTCTTTACATGTGCCTAAGACTTTTGAAAGAAAGAAAGCACAACTTTATTCATCACACACTTGTGAAATTTCCTCTCTGCATTTAACCCATCTGAAGCAGTGAACACACACACGTGAGCAATGAGCACACACACATACCCAGAGCAGTGGGCAGCCATGCTAACAGCGGCCGGGGAGCAGTTGGGAGTTCGGTGCCTCGCTCAAGGGCACCTCAGCCCAAGGCCGTTCCATATTGACCTAGCCTGCATGTCTTTGGACTGTGGGGGAAACCGGAGCACCCGGAGGAAACCCACGCAGACACGGGGAGAACATGCAAACTCCGCACAGAAAGGCCCTCGCTGGCCGCTGGGTTCGAACCCAGAACCTTCTTGCTGTGAGGCGACCGTGCTAACCACTACACCACCGTGCCGCCCTTTTTAAAGAAAGTGATGTATATTTTACTGTGCACTTGACCTGCTGTAACATCTTAATTTCCCCTCAGGGGATCAGTAAAGGAATATCCTATGTTATCTTTAAAATGACAGTGGCATTCAGAGTTAATGAGGGGGAAATGATCACATTGCAATAATGAAGAGGTAGAAGAGAGTTTGTTGTGAGAAGCCAAAATGTAGTTTCGGGGAGAAACATGCAGAGCTTATAACAGGGGTTTTATTATGTAAGCATGTGTCCATGTTGAAATTTAATTTGCGCCAATATGATTTCCTTTTATAACCTGAAACTGCTGAATTCATTTCAGTCCAGAAGGTTTTGATTAATCTCCTAGAACAATAGCCCTGTCAGTCGTGACCGTATATATTAATGCGTTCGTTCTAATATGTCTGAGCATATGTGTGTGTGCGCGCGCATGTGTGTATTCACTGCTTCAGATGAGTTAAATGCAGAGATTATATTTCACTGTGTGCGTAAGTCTGTGCTTGAGTGTACGTGTGACACAAAGGCTTCTTGGCTTGGTTTCTTCTTCAATAGTAACAACTCACACTTGGCATAAACAACAGAATAAAAACAGCGTACGTTCTTTGATATAGTACGTTTTTCTGTGAGATGTTATCTAGTCGGTACTTTGTAACAGCCAGAGCTAAAGCTGTATATTTAATCTTTCTTATACAGGAAAGTCTTCAAGACTGAGTGCCTTTTTCATCTGATTACGGGAGAGAAGAAAAAAAAGCAAGAGAGGGTACATATCTTCATATAATATATATATGCTAACAGGAACTAACTTGTTTGGTCTTAATGAAATGTCTGTGACATGCTTTGGTCAAAATACCACAAGTATCCTTGACTTGCAAGTGACGTCAAAGCAAAATAGAATCCCGGATGTCGGCCATGTTGGTGGAGATACAAATGTGGGGTCAAGCGACATTCCATACAAAACAGTCATGCGTGCGCAACTTTTTGTTTTTACACTGCATTAAGCGTTCTTTTAGCTCTGCCATATCTTTGTGCTGTATATGGTTGTGCTCACAACAGGACTCGTGACCATGGCACGTTCCGAATTTTTAGAATTCTGTCCGTGATTCGGAAAGAGGGCGAGGAAACTCTAATGCGTAGTACGGAGAGGAGACGAGCACGGCTGAACAACATCGGCAGGGCTGATCTAACAGAGGCTAAAACCAAAACAGCTTGTGTTTGCAGTGATCATTTTATCTCAGGTGAGATTCAAAAGCTTTCTCGATAATATCATGGAAGAATTTTATTTCGTATTGCTAGAATTTTGCTATAAAATGAGCGTTCTCTCTTGTCGTGGTTCACTCGGTCGTTGTTATAATTTTAACACGTGTATTACCATTTCGCTTCTAGGAGCGCCAGCAAAATTATACGATAGAAACAATCCAGACTGGGCGCCCACTCAGAACATGGGCTGTGTTTCATCCAAGGCCGGACTTGATTCTTCGGCAGCCGAACCAGATAGAACGCGATATCTGGGTACTTGATGGTCATTAGAATCATCTTAGGGCCCGTTTACACGAGGACGCTGTCGGGTAAAAACGACTAAATATTTTATCGGAAGTGCCTTTCGTCTACACGGGGACGGCGTTTCCGAGGCTGAAAAACGGAAAAAATTGAAAACGCCTTCCAGAGTGGAAGCCCCCGTTGCATGTCCGTCTAAACTACCCAATACGCGAAACTCTGCTCGGATCTGCTCACGTTGGGTATGCATTTACGTCATACATATGTCATATACTGTACATGCCAGCCCGGGAAGTAAGAAAGTAAGTAAAAAAGTAAGAGCATGTCTGATTACATCGATCCAACGGACCTTCAAGCTGCTCTGGCAGCTTTAATAAACGTCCAGGAGTCCTTCGAACATCTATACCGAATCTGCACATATACCGTTAATGAACAGAGGCGGGTATAGTACACTCTTACTTTTTTACTTACTTTCTTACTTACCATAGCCAGAGTAGTCAAAGTTTTCGCGGCGCCGATGTGCAGATCAGACAAGACGGAAGACGTTGCGCATGCGTGCAGACATAGCGGAGGTCTTTCACAGCACCACCTAGCCGCCTGGCATGCACATCCAATTGAATTCCACACATTTATGCGTCACCATATAGACGCAGATTTCCTCCTTGAAAACGGTCGTGTAGACGCGGAAAAAAGTGAGAACGAAAACGGACTTTTGCGTTTTTGTTTCAGACCGTCCCCGTGTAAAGTGGGCCTTAGCTTCAGAAAAGTCTGACTTTTTTTAATTATATGGGTCAAACCCACACATATCTATCTTCTCTTTGTATCGAATCTTCACTCGACCGTTCAAATCATGGTAATACCGAGAAAATTCAGCATTGTTTACAGACGCGCTTTCAGCGGCTGCCGTCCTAGTTGCTTTGTATATCCACCATCATGGCGGACTTTCACGACGTAGCACATTTTGATCACGTGGTTGCAAGTCATCTATTAAAGCACCACAGCTCCTTCTCACCCTGTCTAAACAGCCCTGTTCAAAATGGCTGATTTGGAAATGGCCTGTTCCTTTAAATGACAATGAGCCACTGTTTACCCCACCCCCTCTATTACCAGCATGATTATTTATGAATATTTATTCACAAAGGAAGTTCTCAAACCATGAGTGGAGACAGTCAGATGAGGGGGCAGGATTATTCTAACGAGTCAAATCTGAGGTTTGTTGAAGCACATGTTTTCTGAAACAGGAGCCCAAAGAAACTGACTAGGTGTCTTATTTCGGAGTTTGCAGGTTGGTAGGCTCCAGATACCCAGTTGGATGTGCACAAGTACTGAAAAAGAGCGCTTATTAGCTTTAATATGTTCCCTTTAAATCTGTGTCAGAATTGGCAGCTTGACTAATGCCATGTACACACGTAGCCGGGTATTTTTAAAACCGAACATTCCCCCCCCCCCGTTTATAAAAATGTTTTATCCACACCACCTTGTCTTCGAAAAAAATCCCTTCCACACATAACCGAACATCTGCGTTTTCAATCACATTCATAAGCATTCCAAACCTGTAGATGGCATTATTTCCCCAAATCCTACCCCCTAATCACATCGCCTGTGCTCTTGGAGCAGTAGTTGGGCTTCTAAAATTAAACATGTAAATAGCACCTGCACAATAATTAACGCTTTCAAGGCACTACTCCGATCCATTACTCTTTAGCTAGCCGCACACTACGCCGATTTTCAGCGTACCGAGCCAACTGAAGTCGCGAGTCAGGCGTAAAGACTAGTTTTCGATGGTACCGACTCATCTCACAGCCGATTCGAAAAACTAATCGGGAGCCAGACTGATCGGCGAGAGTCGCGAGCAATAGCCAATCATATCTTTCGCATATAACACGTGACATCATTAAACACAATTTCTAGCGCGAGAAATACGTGTTGGTAGCACCTAATGCAGGTATATACTGTAATTCCATAGACTGAAGCTTTATCCATAGACACAGTGGGCTGGAAAGCCACTCTGCTCAAGTTGTGTGGCTGAATTCCAAATCGCTTTAACTCCCCTATATAAGTGCACTATTTAAGGTTGGGAATAATAGCTCATGCAGCCTAGATAGTGCGCTACATATTCTATGTTGTGTCATTTGTAATTCGGCCTGTAGCATCTTCAAGTGTTGGATTTAACAGTAACTATATCCAATAGCCAATCACAAAGCTATTAAGTTGTCACGTGTCGCTTCAATCGCGACTGCACTCGTCAACAGTCGGGGGATATGTGCGTGCCCTGTCGGGAGTCGGCTCTGAAATGGGTCGGTTCGGTACCGCGTGGATCGCCGTAGTGTGCGGCTAGCTTAAGTCCATGCTTAATCTGGCTTCTGCAGTAAACAAAGGTCGCACGTTTGACGTCAGGGCAGATTTGTTGTCATTTTTTTGGCGCAGATTGTGACGTTCTAAAACGCAAAACTCCGGTTATCTCTGTCTACACGAAAAGGCATACACGGAGTTTTCAAAAGTCTTCACTTTGCCCGGAGTTTTTTTAAATATTCGTTTTTGATGTGTTTTCATGTGGATGACAGGCCAAAACGTAGAAAAATATCTTCGATTTAGCAGATACCCGGCTACGTGTGGACGGGGTCTTAGAAACAAATCTGCCTTTCCCATCACTCGGTCGTTAATGGTGAGATTATTTGGCTATGATGTCACGAATTTGAATCAGTCTACTCCAAATAATGGCTCAGAAACAGAATACTGAACATGACAGAGTTAACAGGGTTCGTACACATTTTAACCAACAAATTTTCATGACTTTTCCATGAGTTGGCCACAAGTTTCCATGACTACGCATAACCTCTAAAACAGACCTGGGCATTTTACGGCCCGCGGGCCGCATCCGGCCCTTTGGTTCATTCTGACCGGCCCGCGTAAGGTTAATTAGAAATTACAAAATAAACGTATTTTCTAATTTTACCTCATGCATGGACTGAATGTGCATTGCTTTTATTTTGAAGTTGTGTTCAACAAAAATGCAATGCGCGCGACATGAACATGACATGAAATCCCACGAAACCTAATCCCGTGATAACTACTTCCGTAATTTGTCCAGACCAACCACAAACTTGTACGTCATCCTTCAAACGGTCCAGCCAATCACAGTGTGATGTCACCAGCAGGCACCGGAGCCCGAGCCGATCTGTAGATCTGAAACCTACACCGAGGAGACATGCTCAGAAGATGTTTGTTCTCTTTGGCTCTACCTACATATGTGAACAAACATTTTCAGTGATGAAGTTTAACAAATCCAGGTATAGATCATCTCTCACCGATGATCATCTGTCAGCTGTGCTTCGCATCTCCACCTCAGACATTCAGCCTGACTTTGATGCACTCGTTAAAGACCAACAGAGACTAGATTTCTCTCACTGAACAAACTAGATTTCTCTCACTGTGATTAGACTACAAATGTGGGCATCATTATTATAATATGATGTATCTTGCTTGATATTTGGAGTAGAAAGACAATATTGTGATGTCTTTATTGTGTTTTGGGGTGAATGTGACTGAAAAAAAAAATGGTACAAACGTTCACATTTTGTTAACCATTGTTTTGGGAAATTTGATTGAATAAATGACATTTTTTGTAAGGCAACCTCGTTTTTTCCATACTCTTACCAGTCTTAGCAGCTTGTAAAAACAATGTTATTTACTGCTTTATATAAAGAAATACAATTAATATTATGCAGAATTTAGTTCAGCCTTTTGGTCCGGCCCTCCACAAAATTTTCTGTTTCTCATGTGGCCCCATGGAAAAAATAATTGCCCACCCCTGCTCTAAAATGTCAATATTAGGTGTGCTGTATGTATACTTTTGACCCTGTGTTGATTTCAGAAAACCCAAAGAAAATTAAAACTTGTGCACCAAATTCTAGTGGGTTTTTTTTAAATGAAAGATGTATGCTGTACATTCTGCCACAGAAAAAGAACACTTCAAAGAAATGACTGAAAGCCCAAATATTGCCATGACGTTCATATCCAAGAGGACATTCATGTCACTGTATGTAAACTTCTGACCGCAACTGTATATATATGCCAAATATTATGTAAACCATAGTTAGTACAAAGTAAAAGTGTTTAATAGAAGCGACGATGCAACCAAAATGTGCACACCCTTAGAACAAAATTAAAAGGAATTTTCCACATTATAACCATTTAAGTTTATTTATTCAGTAACTCCAGTGAAACTAATAGGAAAGCTGTGTTGCAGTAGGGCTTCACGAATGTGAACCGAGACATTTAATGGATTAATAGGGGTTTTCTTGAGTTACATTCTTTCTGCTTCTCTTATTTGGTGCTGCGTTCACCTCATTCCTTCTCACTTATTTTGTCTGAGCTGAAGACTGGAGTCCATTGTTTGCGTTGTTATTTGATCAACATGTTCAAACATCAAAATATGCATGTTCGGAATAAACAGGATATAAATGTTATGGCTGCTTTCACAATCTCGCGTTCTCATTCTCTTCTTTACCTTGTTATGAAGATAGTCCATATGAGCAGAGATATGCACACTTGCGTTCACCGCACGCAAATCTTGTGGCTATCTGACTATCGGGAAACATGACCTGGAACAACTGGGCTGTATCCTCACACGACTTGAAGGAGTAGTGAGCTTTGATTACCTTTAGCACCCAGAATATCTCCGCAGTAAGCGAGTCATTTCTAGTCACAGCACTTGAAAGCGTTCCTTGTCTCAAAGACGAAGTGGCAGTAATGCAGGTAGACGTCGGCGTGGATGTGGGTGTCGTCGTGTGAGGTTGAAAAAAAACTGGCGATTGAGTTTGCTTGGCGGGCAGCGACTACAACTTGGTGCTTAGCGCCTTTGGCATGGCTAGTAAGAGCTGCTTCTCCCATGTTAGCTATGTCGAATATTTTACTGCACAAGACACATTTGGCTCTTCCAGGGTCCTCTACCCTCTCCAACCACGATTTGTATTTTTCAGCATGAAGCCAGACATTATTAAATGTCCATTTCCCTGGCATTGTGTACTTTGTCTCTTGGCATAGTACAAGCCACGCGATCTGATCTAAAGACTGAGGGAAGTTTACATTGCATCTAGGCAACGCACGTCACACGTGATATGAACAGTGGCCGGAGAGGGGGAAAAAGCGGATCAATAATGATCTCCGCACTGGCCGGGCAATCAAACCAACATGCACGATTTTCTTATTACAAGTTGTTTACAATATACAATAACCAATTTTAAATCGCATTGTCTGTTCACAAAGGAAGGCGGATAAATTCCATAACTTTTCCAGGGTGCTCGTGTTTCCAGGAGTATTCCAGTCCTGGAAAACGACATAAATCACATCCCATAACTTTTCCAGGTTTTCCATGACCGTACGAACCCTGAGTTAAAAATTCCATGATGTACAGTTGGACCAAAGCTTAAAATCAATGGAGACACATAACCAAAATGTCAGTTGTCTGGCATGAATAGTAAGAGCTTCTGGGAAAAATCAATACTGCACACAATCAGTGCCTGAAAGCAAAGTGCAAGGTTTGTTCTGTTCGGGGGTTTTTTTCTCTTCACACTAAGCATTATGATCTCAGAAATACCCCAGGAATATTATCCTGACCAAAACACAGATCCACACAAAATTCAAAACCTTTAGAAAACAATCACAATAACCAATGCTTTGTTTATACCATCGTCTAATATTCATGTTACTTTCATGTGTTGAACATATGAAGTGATTTCATTTAATTTTCAATTTTATCCGAATTGGCAACATCTGCTGAATAACTGAGTGACCCGTCATTGAATTTGCATGAACTGCTGCTCTACATGCTGCTCGTTTATGACTTCCACTAAATAAACTTTGGAAATCTGAAAATCCCTGTAATCTAAATTTGTACCTTTTATTCTGTCCAGTTGAATGAAATCAGAAATATAACTGTCCCAGTCCATTTCTGCCTCATGTTATTGAACGTTAAGTTATCGCAGTACGTAAAAGCAGCGTCCTTTTTCAAAAGCCATAAATCAACTGTTTGCAGAGCTTTCAGTAGTAAACACTGTTCAATAATAATAATAATAATAATAAATGTCTGGTGTACTGGAATTAGTACATGTGAACAAGAAATAGACAACTAATACACAATAACTTCAATTTAAATTATTTTGGCAGTGGACATGATGCTATATTTAAAGCAAGACAGCTTTAATTTACACTAGCAAAAGAAAGGCCGGGCAGCACGGTGGTGTAGTGGTTAGCGCTGTCGCCTCACAGCAAGAAAGTCCGGGTTCGAGCCCCGTGGCCGGCAAGGGCCTTTCTGTGTGGAGTTTGCATGTTCTCCCCGTGTCCGCGTGGGTTTCCTCCGGGTGCTCCGGTTTCCCCCACAGTCCAAAGACATGCAGGTTAGGTTAACTGGTGACTCTAAATTGAGCGTAGGTGTGAATGTGAGTGTGAATGGTTGTCTGTGTCTATGTGTCAGCCCTGTGATGACCTGGCGACTTGTCCAGGGTGTACCCCGCCTTTCGCCCGTAGTCAGCTGGGATAGGCTCCAGCTTGCCTGCGACCCTGTAGAACAGGATAAAGCGGCTAGAGATAATGAGATGAGAAAAGAAAGGCCGATCAATTTTGTATTTTTTAATTTAGCAATGAATAAAATAATAAAGACTGAAGCAACATGCAACATGTTCCAGGGTTTCCCATACATAGACCATTGTGTGGCGCAGCGCCACACAATGGATTCCTATCGCCACATAATCAGACTCGCGATATTAAAAAAAAAAAATCCGTTGCGTATCTCCGTTCATTCATAGTGCTCTTTCTTCTCGTTCACGCGCGCACACACACACACACACAGAGAGAGAGAGAGAGCACGATGGAGAGGTGTGTACACAGGCCTGCCGTTGCGCATGTACCCGGTGTCACGGTCTGATCGTGCGCTGGTATAAATTTACCATGCGCAGACAGATTTTTTTTTTCCCGGTCAACTTCCGGGAAGTCTGGACTGGTGGTAAATTCAGACCGTGACACCGGCCTTATTGCATTATCCCGTTTATCCCGCTTCAGCATTCATGCAAGTTATTAATAATGGCTTGACATTCACAATAAATAAGGATTTCCCACTAGCCTAAATAAAATGTTGTTATACTTGCGGGGATGCCTAGTTGATGCTATCTGAAGCATAAAATCTGAATATTTTAAGAAACAATGCGGTAGTTGAGAGAGGCTACTGTAGGATGCCCATAGGCTAATAATAACTTCGTATTTATTTGACTATTATAATTTCATTGACTCTCAATGTTTGCTGCTTTAACCCAGATGAGTATTGAAAAGTTTTTTCTGAATTGCGAGCGGGATTTCTCAGCTATGAACAGGGTAAGCACATAGAAATTCAGTATTCCTTTGTAAATTTTTTGATGTAATGGAAATTTTTAGTGCTTTGATGAAGAAAATGTACTTTTTTATCCATAGATTAAAACAGACCTCAGGAATAGGCTCCAAGGGGAACACCTGGCAGCCTGCTTACGAATCTCCATAAATGGTCCTGAACTCAGTGACTTCCCTTACGATAGGGCACTTGAGGTTTTTTTCAGGAAGCCACGCAGAATTAAATGTTCTGATAGGGCATGCAGGCTTTGCACCAATTAGGGTAATGCTTTTTCATTATTGTTAGTTGCCTTGGTGTTACCTTAAGTGGTTTCTTACATCTAATTATGATATTTTATTATTATTTTGTTGTTACTTTATGCTATTTATTTCATTTTAGTATTGGTTGAGGCAAGTGTTGAGTTCAATATTTAAAATAAAAACCTCCAGCTTGTTTTTTGCAATTTATTCCTTGAATGTCAACTAAAGAATGATTGAAAGATTGCCACCAAAAAGGTAAAAAACTAAGGTAAAAAACTTCAATTTTGGTGAGTAATTTTCATAAATTTAAAAGACAGGTTTTCCACCAACATCAAGCCCAGCAAACTAACGGCCTGCCCTGTAATGTAAAGTTGGGTCGAGGAATGAAACCAGGCAGGGTTCTGGTAAAAATTGTTTTAGCCGTCTTCTCTTAAAGAACTTGAAAGAATTTAGATTGAACTGAATAATCTCAAATGCTTCTTGTAGCTTTAAAATAGTCCCAGCAGGTGACTCTGAAGAAAAATACTGTGTGTTTGAACACCGCCCGCTGTAAACACTTTGCATACACCCCAATGACCGACTCCACCGACCGCCACGTCACCACCGTGCACGATTCCCTCATCAGCACAGTGGAGCACCACAAATTGCTACCTGGTCTGTGGGAAACACTGTGTTCACTCATCTATTGTATACTATGCTGTATTTAACTTCTCTGGGCGATTTATAGAGAAAACAGCATCATTTATACAACTCTGTTTCCAAAAAAGTCCAGGCGCTAAACTGGCCTGCCTGCAGTCCAAACCTGTTTCCTGCTGAAAACATTTGGGACATTATGAAACGAAAAATACGACAAAGGAGACCCCAAACTGAGCAGCTGAAATCCCATATCAGGCAAGAATGGGACAACGTTTCACTTTTAAAACTTCAGCATTTGGTCTCCTCAGTTCCCAACTGTTTACAGAGTGTTGCTAAAAACAGAGGTGATGCAACACAGTGGTAAACGCACCCCTGCCCCAACTTTTTTTTGAAACGTTTTGCTGGCATCTCCCCCCCCCAAAATAAATAAATAAATAAATAAACCAGACCCAATAACATTTCTCAGTTTCAACATGTTTTCTTTGTACTCTTTTCAATTAAATATAAGATTTCCATGATTTGCAAATTATCACATTGTTTTTATTTACATGTTACTCAGTGTTGCAACTTTAGGAACAGGGTTGCCCATCAAATATATATAGAGTACTGGTTCAGACTTGTTACATCCATAACATCACACATCAGTTTTCCCTGATTATTTATTCCCAAAGCATGAAATATTTTCAAATCTACGTATACTGTGTGTTCATTTACATCTTTAGGTTATACTGTACATATGAAGCTTTCTGTGATGGTCTTTATAATTCAGAGTTTGTGGAAACTATGTTGTCTCCCACAAAGTTGGTCTGTCTGATGTCATGCCTATAAATCGCTGTGCACCCTGGAGAACACCAGGCACACAAATATTAGGGATAATTTAGTTAGGCAATCCCACTTTTTATCTTTTGCAGAATGTAATACATCAAAGCACCAGTTTGACATTTGAAATGTATAATTATAGTAAAAGTATTTTTCTCTACAACCAAGTCAAGTTTATTTGTATAGCGCTTTTAACAATGGACAGTGTCACAAAGCAGCTTTACAGAATTTGAATGACTTTAAACATGAGCTAATTTTATCCCTAATCTATCCCCAGTGAGCAAGCCTGTGGCGACGGTGGCAAGGAAAAACTCCCTCAGACGACATGAGGAAGAAACCTCGAGAGGACCCAAACTCAAAAGGGAGCCCATCCTCATTTGAGTGATAAGAGACATAACATTTTTAACAGTTTTAACATGAAGTCAGTTTCGTTGATGTTATAACTCTTCATTGATGGAAACCTGAATGCAAAACTGTTCATGACAACTGTAGTCCTCAGCCATAGAAGCATTACTGTAAGTGTCCAGAGCATCTTCCAAGTGTGACTTTCAACTGTCCATATGGGCCCGTCCTCCACAGGAGCGATGTGATGAGACTCCAACCAGACGTAGGGCATCAGGACCAACCGACAACCAACCGAGAAGATCGGCACACACCTCCCTTCAGGACGAGGTTTTCTCCAAGTTCTCTCCGGGTTCACCAGTGCCCCCAACAACATACCATTATGTGGATTGCCTAACTAAATTGTCCCTAATGTGTGTGTGCCTGGTGTTCTCCATATTATTTATATATAAACAGTAAAAGCATTTACCAATTTATAATGTTGCCATTCCTTCTCACAACACTTAAAATGATATTTAGGGACTAAAGACACCAAGTGATGAAGTGCTTCAGGTGTTATTTTGTCCCATTCTTCCTGAAAACAGGTCTTAAGGTGTCCAACAGTACGGGGTCGTTTCAAAACTCATCACACATTCTCTATCGGGGACAGAGAGGACACACCCTCTTCTTCCACAGCCACGCCTTTATAATGTGTGCAGAATATAATTTTGCATTGTCTTGTTGAAATCTCCCTGGAAAAGATGTCGTCTTGAAAGCAGAATATGTTGCTCCAAAATCTCAGTGTACTTTTCTGCATTGATGCTCCATCACAGAAGTGTAAGTTGCCTTTACCAAGGGCACTGACCCAAGCCCATACCATGACACACCCTAGCTTTTGGACTTGTTCCTGGTAACAGTCTGGATGGTCCTTTTGTCTTTGGTCCAGAGCACATGGTGTCCATTTCTTCTAAAAAAAAAAAGACCTGGAATACTGAGTCATCTGACCACAATACATATTCCCACTGTGTGATGGTCCATCCCAGACGCCTCGGAAGCCCAGAGAAATCGACGACGCTTCTGGACACAGTTCATCTAAGGCTTCCTTTTTGCACAGTAAATTTTTAACTGGCGTTTGTGGATGTAACTCTGTACTGTAGCTTGCCAAAGGTTTGCCAAAGTAATCCCAAGCCCATGTGGTTCTATCAGCTCTAGATGAATGACGGTTCTTGATGCCGTGCCATCTGAGCGATCAGAGATCACGAGTGAATCGTTTAATGATATTATGCACCACAGAGGGTGAAATATCCAAATCCCTTCATATCTTTATTTGAGGAACATTGCTTTTAAACATTTCAATAATTGTCTCACTCATTTGTTGACAAACTGGAGATCCTCAGCCCATTTTTGCTCCTCAAAGACGAAGCCTTTCTTGGATACCAGTTTTGTACCAAATCATGACTACAGTCACCTGCTGACATCACCTGTTTCAAATCACATCATTATTTAAGTGTTTTACCTAATTTCTAGCCCAACTTACCCCCATCCCAACTTTTTTTTTGGAATGTGTTGCAGATCTGAAATGCAGGAATGGATGTATTTTAACGAACAAAATGAAGTCGACCAACAAAACATGAAATATCTTGGATTCATTCTGTCTGCAATGAAATACAAGTCAAAGTAAATTTAGAAAATCACTGCTTTCTTCTTTATTTACACTACCGTTCAAAAGTTTGGGGTCACCCAGACAATTTTGTGTTTTCCATGAAAAGTCACACTTTTATTTACCACCATAAGTTGTAAAATGAATAGAAAATATAGTCAAGACATTTTTCTGGCCATTTTGAGCATTTAATCGACCCCACAAATGTGATGCTCCAGAAACTCAATCTGCTCAAAGGAAGGTCAGTTTTATAGCTTCTCTAAAGAGCTCAACTGTTTTCAGCTGTGCTAACATGATTGTACAAGGGTTTTCTAATCATCCATTAGCCTTCTGAGGCAATGAGCAAACACATTGTACCATCAGAACACTGGAGTGAGAGTTGCTGGAAATGGGCCTCTATACACCTATGGAGATATTGCACCAAAAACCACACATTTGCAGCTAGAATAGTCATTTACCACATTAGCAATGTATAGAGTGGATTTCTGATTAGTTTAAAGTGATCTTCATTGAAAAGAACAGTGCTTTTCTTTCAAAAATAAGGACATTTCAAAGTGACCCCAAACTTTTGAACGGTAGTGTACATTTTCCATCCCAACCTTTTCCGATTTGGGATTGTAAAATCTGAATATAATTTCAGCCGCTTGTGATCCGATCGCATGATTATGTTAATAAGGCTTATGAAACTGACCTCAGAGTTTTATGTGAATTTCAGACTTTCAAAAGGGAAATGAACCAGACTTGATTTGAGTTAATAATCTGAATGTTCCAGCTTGACTCATTGAACACTTTGCCGTGATGATCTACACTGAGAAAATACTTTCTGGGTTTGTTTCTTGGCACCTTTTAATGACTGGAACTAAAATTACAGGTGAGCGGAACTGGGTTCGGTCAATTGAGTTTAAATGCTTTCTTTTGTTTTGCAGTATAAAAGCCGGAACATTAAGCACCAATTTCAGGTTTCAGGTACTTATGCTGGAGAAAGGAAATTAGCTACATGAAAGACCACGAGAATTTGCGAGTCCATTATTATCTTCAATGGTTGAGACTGAGCAGCTTGGCTGGAGTCATATTTAAAAGTAGTCCTTTTGCACAATTTGCATTTCCAGCTGCTCTTAAATGGAAAAGTTCTTGTATGTGACACATTTTTATATCTCTGTTTGGAACATATTCAACATAAAGTGCTCTTATCAAATAATTTCCCCCTCTCTCCCCATGACTCTCTGTGCCTTGTACGCCCTCGGAGTTGGTCAGTTCCAGTGAAGGACATGTGGCCTCGGAGTCAATCCTGATGAAGTGATTTTTTATTAGGGAGAGAAAATTGGGAAGATGTGATGGTGATCCAAAAACATTTGGTAGTTTAGAGGTAAGAGATAAATAATAAGGTAATGGGCTACACAGAACAGTAAAGATTTTGTTCAGACACAAGTTGTTTTTATTAAAAAATGTCATATGGTTGAGTCTTAAAAAAAAAGTACACATGTATGGGTAATGTAATAAAAAAAATCTAACTATAAACATCATCAGCAGCTCATGATCATAGATTTTGGTTGGGCAGGATGACGATAACGAAATGGCCTAAAACAAGAGTGTTCTGAGACACACTATCCTCCGCTGGCAACTATAAGCGCTTAATACACCTTCATAAAATTGTTGAAATACAAGTTTGGTAAATCAAGGGCCATAACTCTGGTGAAATGTAACTGAATTGAATGAAATTGTAATATGTGCATTACCGACATATAGCAAAGCGTTTTGCTAAGTTTCAGAAAATTCATGCAAAAATTGTGAGGGGACTTGATTTCAGAAGATGAGCACACTTTCATGAAATCGTCGAAGTACAAGTTTGGTAATCAAGGGCCTCAACTCTAAAAATAAATAAATAAAATAAAACTTGACCGAATTGAACTAAATTGCAATATGCGTATTACCGACATATAACAAAGCCTTTTGCCAAGTTTCATGAAATTCCTCCAAAAATTGTGAGAGGAGTTCATTTCAGAAGACGAGCACACTTTCATGAAATCATCAAAGTACAAGTTTGGTAATCAAGGGTCCTAACTCTGGTAAAATGCGACTGAATTGAACAAAATTGCAATATGCGTATTACCAAATTAGAACAAAGAAACCTGTCAAGTTTTGTGAAATTTCTCCAAAAATTGGGAGAGGAGTTCATTTCAGAAGGTGAGCACCCTTCCTGGGACAGACGGATGGACAGATAGATGGACGGACATCGCCACAATATAATCCCCCTTCAGGCCTTTCGGCCAGCAGGAGATAAAAATAAATAGAGAGGTCGTCATACTTGACTTATTCTATCAACTTGATAGAAAGGCAGTAAAAAGCAGTTAAAAAACAAAAACATGCAGAAGGTATATCAGGTGAAAATTCAAATTCAATCCAAATTGCTTGAAACTGTTCTCATTGAATTCAGAACTTTTTCATCTCATCTCATTATCTGTAGCCGCTTTATCCTGTTCTACAGGGTCGCAGGCGAGCTGGAGCCTATCCCAGCTGACTACGGGCGAAAGGCGGGGTACACCCTGGACAAGTCGCCAGGTCATCACAGGGCTGACACATAGACACAGACAACCATTCACACTCACATTCACACCTACGCTCAATTTAGAGTCACCAGTTAACCTAACCTGCATGTCTTTGGACTGTGGGGGAAACCGGAGCACCCGGAGGAAACCCACGCGGACACAGGGAGAACATGCAAACTCCACACAGAGGGGCCCTCGCCGGCCCCGGGGCTCGAACCCAGGACCTTCTTGCTGTGAGGCGACAGCGCTAACCACTACACCACCGTGCCACCCTCAGAACTTTTTACAGAATTAAAATATATGTTTTCATTCTTGAGATATTACAAATCAAAGATTGAAAAAACAGCTTAATTTTTTATTAAATTGGCATAATATTCTGTATGAGGATCACATGGCCCAAAATGAGCCTCATTAACCAATGAAATCAAATGTTTTTTTCTTACTAACTTTATTTTTCAAGATATTTACATGGAAATTTGCAGGAACATAGATGGTTGTATACTGAACACAAAGTTTGAGACATTAGTAAAAACCAATTATGCAAATTAAATACCAATTAGTACAAATTATGCTAATTAGGGAAACGTTAAATCGGTACACTCAATAAAAAAAATTGATTGAGCCTTTGTATTTCTCAAAAGTAGGGCCTACTAGTGTTTATATGAAAGAATATAAATTATTTATTTTGATTAATATTCACAGCTTTCAAGACGAACCTCGAAAAAACTGTGTTAGCCACATCCAATAAACAATTCACATTAACTGAACTGAACTCACGTTTCTGACTCCTATTTTTTTTTAAACATCATTCCCACTACTAAGATCTCAATATTCATCAAAACAACTCCAGTTATATTCTAAAATAATTATTTACATGAAATCAGTTTGATTTGAAAAAAATAAGTAGGTAAAGCTCTGAAAACTCACTTCAAAGTCTCTCGTGAGTCATAACATCAAAACTAGTAGAGGGAAAATTTTGCTGAATCCTTCATCAGAAACAGTGAGAGCAAGAGAACATCCCTATAAAAGTGATCTGATTGATATTCATGAGTAATCCAGTGGGAAACCGACCAGGAGAGAGAGAGAGAGAGAGAGAGCCTGACTGCTTTCCTGTGACTCAAAAAGAAAAGCACCGGCAGTTTCCCGACATCACATGAGCAGAGTTTTTACTCCGTTGTACCAACTTCAACCTGCCGTTACTCCCAAAGTACTGAACAGATCTTAACCAGATACATTTCTTTGGAAAGCAGAGATGATAAGCTCTTTAATGATAGTGTTCATGATAGAAAATATTCAAGAGTTAAGCAATGACATAGATATGTTACGTTCATTATGTCTTCTTCTTAAATCAAATCATTAGTTTTCTTTTGTTTCAGACATGTAAAAGTTTTTTCCTTTACCTGACATGTTTCGACGGTGTAACTTCCGTCTTCATCAGAGGGTCACCCGGATGTTGGTGTGTGACGTGCCTTTATAATCAGCTGATGTTACGGAGGTGTGACCTCCCTGTCAATATTGACAGGTCGGTCACACCTCCCGCTGTCAGTGTTGCCCCCTCAGGACGGCGCTCCAGGTGTGGGAGAGCATGTATGTCCCCTCATCCCTGTTTATTGTTCTTGGGCTACGCTTTCTGATTTCTATTGACTCCTTAATCCAACGGTGGTATCTGTTGTTCTCTTGTTGCATGATCTGAGCATTGTCCCAGTCCATTATATGATTTTCCCTTCTGCAGTGGTCTGTTATTGCTGATTTGAGGTTCTCTTGCATGGCTTTATCTTTTATTGCTCTTGTTTGTCTCTGTTCTGTTTCTTTTTCACATTCCTTTTTATGTTCCTTTTTTCATGTACTAAAGCTCCTTCCTGTCTCCCCAATGTAGGTTTTGTTGCATGACAGGCATGGTATTTCATATATGACATTGCATTTATTGTGTTGGTCGATTTTATCCTTAGGGCGAACTAGTAGCTGTCGTAGTTTGGTATGTGGTTTCACGGGTGTTTGTATGTTGTGTTTTTTCATGGCTCTTTGGATTTGTTCTGTAACTCCTCTGACATACGGTAGAGTCACTACTGCTTTGCTTTCCTGTTTTTGGGTTGTCTGCTTTCTTCCTTGGAAGTTACACCGTCAAAACATATCAGGTAAAGGAAAAAACTTTTACATGTCTGAAACAAAAGAAAACTAATGATTTGAAGCAATGACATATTTGGAAACTTAGATGAGCGTCTGCATGGACAATTTTCACAGCACGGCCAGCGAGCGTCTGATATGCCTACACACAATCAACCAGCATACAGTCTAGTAGCTCATTCTGAGTGGCTTTTGATGTACCTTTGTAATCTACAGCAAGTGTTTCCCATCACAGTGTGCACGGTGCACAAAGAAGCACTAATATCATTAACTGTAGTTGCCAGGTTTCACCAAAATTTCAATCCCAACCATATTGCGAAAATCACATAAAATCATTTAAGATGGAGCTACATTTATTCAATTTGATTCTGATTAATTCCTTACAAGAAACAACCAAACAAAAAAAAAAAAACCACACACACAATGGAAAAATGAGCCGCTTGTGAGCCAGAAGTTTCAACTCTTAACAATGAAATTTCCATTGTTAAATGGCTGAAACATGGTTTGGTCAGATACAGTGGGGCAAAAAAGTATTTAGTCAGCCACCAATTGTGCAAGTTCTCCCACTTGAAAAGATGAGAGAGGCCTGTAATTTTCATCATAGGTACACTTCAACTATGAGAGACAGAATGGGGGGAAAGAATCCAGGAAATCACATTGTAGGATTTTTAATGAATTAATTGGTAAATTCCTCGATAAAATAAGTATTTGGTCACCTACAGTACAAACAAGCAAGATTTCTGGCTCTCACAGACCTGTAACAACTTCTTTAAGAGGCTCCTCTGTCCTCCACTCGTTACCTGTATTAATGGCACCTGTTTGAACTCGTTATCAGTATAAAAGACACCTGTCCACAACCTCAAACAGTCACACTCCAAACTCCACTATGGCCAAGACCAAAGAGCTGTCAAAGGACACCAGAAACAAAATTGTAGACCTGCACCAGGCTGGGAAGACTGAATCTGCAATAGGTAAGCAGCTTGGTGTGAAGAAATCAACTGTGGGAGCAATTATTAGAAAATGGTAGACATACAAGACCACTGATAATCTCCCTCGATCTGGGGCTCCACGCAAGATCTCACCCCGTGGGGTCAAAATGATCACAAGAACGGTGAGCAGAAATCCCAGAACCACACGGGGGGACCTAGTGAATGACCTGCAGAGAGCTGGGACCAAAGTAACAAAGGCTACCATCAGTAACACACTACGCCGCCAGGGACTCAAATCCTGCAGTGCCAGACGTGTCCCCCTGCTTAAGCCAGTACATGTCCAGGCCCGTCTGAAGTTTGTTCGAGAGCATTTGGATGATCCAGAAGAGGATTGGGAGAATGTCATATGGTCAGATGAAACCAAAATAGAACTTTCTGGTAAAAACTCAACTTGTCGTGTTTGGAGGAGAAAGAATGCTGAGTTGCATCCAAAGAACACCATACCTACTGTGAAGCATGGGGGTGGAAACATCATGCTTTGGGGCTGTTTTTTCTGCAAAGGGAGCAGGATGACTGATCCGTGTAAAGGAAAGAATGAATGGGGCCATGTATCTTGAGATTTTGAGTGAAAACCTCCTTCCATCAGCAAGGGCATTGAAGATGAAACGTGGCTGGGTCTTTCAGCATGACAATGATCCCAAACACACCGCCCGGGCAACGAAGGAGTGGCTTTGTAAGAAGTATTTCAAGGTCCTGGAGTGGCCTAGCCAGTCTCCAGATCTCAACCCCATAGAAAATCTTTGGAGGGAGTTGAAAGTCCGTGTTGTCCAGCGACAGCCCCAAAACATCACTGCTCTAGAGGAGATCTGCATGGAGGAATGGGCCAAAATACCAGCAACAGTGTGTGAAAACCTTGTGAAAACATGCAGAAAACGTTTGACCTCTGTCATTGCCAACAAAGGATAGATAAAGTATTGAGATGAACTTTTGTTATTGACCAAATACTTATTTTCCACCATAATTTGCAAATAAATTATTTAAAAATCAGACAATGTGATTTTCTGGATTTTTTTTTCTCATTCTGTCTCTCATAGTTGAAGTGTACCTATGATGAAAATTACAGGCCTCTCTCATCTTTTTAAGTGGGACAACTTGCACAATTGGTGACTGACTAAATACTTTTTTGCCCCACTGTACTTCTCGCAGTCAGACATACTAGTTAAATAAACAGAGGATATTACACAGTTGTGTGACGATATGAGGTTTATCTTTGAGTGGTGAATGGATATATTGAACGAGTGATATTTTAACATAAGATAAACTTCATATTTTCATGCCACTGTGTAATGTTTTTTATATTATATAGACACATCCACAAAAAAATATGCAAGTTGCATCAAAAGATTTTAATTTTGAACCGGTTTGCCATTTTGACATCACCATGTCAGCAGGAAAACACTGGGAGTGATGTCATCGGCGTGAAATATTAAAACAAAATGGCGGTGCGTGTTGCTGAATCAACTGAGGATGAAATAAAAACTCTAACCGAAAACACCCCCCCAATAAATAAATAAAATAAATTAAAAAAATGAAAGTATTTGATGGTAAGAACTTTTTTTTCCCAAGAATTATCATTGCATTTTTCACAAATTGCTCCTGTCATTTCGCCGGTTTGTTTACATTCTAAGCAGAAATTATTTTGTTGGATGTTTTGTATAAAAGTTTTTATTTATCGAATTTGCAAAAAATAAAATAAATGCTCTGTGTCTCAAAATCCAGTGAATGTGGATAGAATAAAGCAGTTATTCTATGGAATCAATTTTGTGCCAAAATGTTCATACAATACTTTTGAAATATCAAACAAAAATGACAAATCAAAATACAAAAAAAAAAGTCAATTTTTTTAGACTGGCAAACAAATTATTCGTGTAATCGTGCAAAATATCAGTCTATTACTCTTCAGAAACCTTTTATTTTTGTTCCGCGTCTTTCTCAGTTTTGTTTGACGTAATTTATTTTGGTTGCGATTCCAGCTTTCTCGTTTGCGCTCCCTGAATTTTTGCTTGCAGTTTTGGCACAAACTTCACGTGTGGGTGGGCTGTCCAGGAATGCATTCCCATTGGCTAACTTGTGTTTGACTGACAGCTACGCTCAGTGATTCCCCCAGAGGCTGTTGAGGCCATTTCCTACTCGGATTCTGGCGGACTGTTTGACAAGTGACCGATCCATTGACGGTAAACAAGGATCGAGTGGACTTCAGTGGTGACTATGATATTGAATTAATTCAACAAAGTGTAAATTCAATATCATAGTCGCCACTGAAGTCCACTCGATCCTTGTTTACCGTCAATGGATCGGTCACTTGTCAAACAGTCCGCCAGAATCCGAGTAGGGAATGGCTGAGCGTAGCTGTCAGTCAAACACAAGTTACCCAATGGGAATGCGTTCCTGGACAGCCCACCCACATGTGAAGTTTGTGCCAAAACTGCAAGCAAAAAGTCAGGGAGCGCAAACGAGAAAGCTGGAATCGCAACCAAAATAAATTACGTCAAACAAAACTGAGAAAGACGCGGAACAAAAATAAAAGGTTTCTGAAGAGTAATAGACTGATATTTTGCACGATTACACGAATAATTTGTTTGCCAGTCTAAAAAAATTGACCTTTTTTTTGTATTTTGTCGTTTTTGTTTGATATTTCAAAAGTATTGTATGAACATTTTGGCACAAAATTGATTCCATATTATTCCACTCACTCACATCGTACATGGCTTATAGGCTACGTTCACACTGCAGGCTGAAGTGACTCAAATCCGATCTTTTCGCCCATATGTGACCTGTATCCGATCTTTTATTGACAATATGAACGACACAGATCCGATTTTTTCAAATCCGACCCAGGCCGTTTGGATATGTGGTGCTAATTCCGATTCCTATCTGCTCTTTTCATATGCGACTTCAGTCTGAACCGCCAGGTCGCATTCATCCGACTTACACGTCATCAACAAGCCACAAACGTCACTATTCTGCACTGAAGTAGGCGGCGGGTCTCTCAAAAAAAGTTACAACAACATGGCGCATAATCACGGGCGCAGATAGAGGGGGGGACTCGTCCCACCCAGATTTAAATTCACCTCGTTTGGTCCCCCCCACTTATAGGGAGGAAAAAACGTCTATGCTGTCTTTCTTTGCATAAGGCAAACCTCACGGAAAAATCAAAAGACTAATTACCATTCGGTTTATTGAGGTGCACAGCAGTGTATACATAGTTGCAACAACTCACATAAAACAAAGACTGATATTCGGTTGGTTGAGCTGCGCAGACTGCACAGGTTGCGAGCTCGAGCTTGGTTGCTATGGTTACTAACAACAAGTTTGACAGGCATATCGGGGTTGGGGTTGGTTTGCTGGCAGCTTTGTCCCCCCCAGTTTTTTGTCCCTCCCAGTTCAAAAAAACGTATCTGCGCCTCTGCGCATGACATCAATGCAAGGGACGCTTCGGGCTGTGAAGGTTCTGAATCTTCTCAATGGAAGGACGCAGAGGTTAGGGAGCTGATTTCCATTTGGGGGGATGCAGCTATTCAAGCTAGATTGGATGAGTCATACCGCAACCGGGCGGTTTTACTTCCGTAAACACTGGCCATGCTCACTGCGTGTGACGTCGTCGTATCCTGCAATGCGCATGCGGAACACTTTTAGGTCGCTTTTCGTTCATACTGAGGATCACATACAAGTCGCATATATTTGTTAATGTGAACGACATCACAAAAAAATCGGATTTCACAAAAAAATCGGAATTGAGCATTAAGCCTTGCAGTGTGAACGTAGCGATAGAGAACTCGGTGCTACGCGACTCGTCGGCTATCAGCTCATGTACGACTCGATTTCGTGGAATAACTGTTAAAGGTCACTCAGAGCCGCGATGTATTTCATATGAAAAATGCAACTTTTTCAACACGAGAAGATAAACTTCATACTTTCAAGCCAACGTGTGATTTTCTTTTTATTATATTGACACATTCACAGAGTCCCCAAAAACAATTCATGGATTTCCTCACGAGTGACAGATGGAGAAACAGGTCACGGTTGTAGTTCGTATGAAAAATACGAGTGGTGTATTTATTAAATACAAAAGCTTTACATTTTTTATATAAATTACAAAATCTCATCAGGGTAAAATGAATGTCGTCGCCACTATCTCCGCTATCCTCACCCTGCAGCAGTTATACAGAGCAGGAATCTGGCACGTTTCCGGGTGCTGAGAAAATAACAGGAAATCCGTGCACTAAAACTCACCGATAACTGTTAAAGCACTCGACAAAAACATGAACATAAAATGAACTTTCATGCTTTCCTCACTCAGCAGTATTTGGAATTTAAATCTGTATCACAGTGTGCTTAAATTCTTGACCCTGATTGTTCAGAAGGTGTTGGATTTATATAAGCACCAGATCGGACAGTGCTTCTGACTGTAACATGAACAACAGGTTTATATTAATGCATTCAGTCTACTATGAGTTGCTTCTATAATAATAATAATAATAATAATAATAATAATAGGCCCTGTTCCTTGGACCTTCCTGAGAAGTCCATTCTCAGTATGCTGGAGATACAGAAAGCGTCTCAGAGCTGTAACATGCTCGGCTCAGTTGGTCTGGAACAACATCTGGAGTAACTGATGGACAGATGTGGAGAGACTTTGACCATAAACGCGGAACATTTGGTCACCTCATGCCTTTCGGACTGTCTCTGCAATCCCTAAACACAGCTTTATTTCAGTCTTAACAGTTATTATCCTAAAATTATCCTCAAGCGCAAAACATTCGCTGATTGTGTAAAAAGTTGCGTCTTCTAAATAAAGGCGCAGGGGTCGGGCTCCACACTCACCATGCCGAGGCGCAGGGGTCGGGCTCCACGCTCACCATGCCGAGGCGCAGGGGTCAGGGGTCAGGCTCCACGCTCACCATGCCGAGGCGCAGGGGTCAGGGGTCAGGCTCCACACTCACCATGCCGAGGGTCAGGGGTCAGGCTCCACACTCACCATGCCGAGGGTCAGGGGTCAGGCTCCACGCTCACCATGCCGAGGCGCAGGGGTCAGGGGTCAGGCTCCACACTCACCATGCCGTCATCACAATCATGTCATGCGCGTGCGGTTCCTGGATAATCCCATTCTCAGACAGCAACATGCTCACGCGCTTCTTCTGCGGTGTGAGATTATTATTGTTGTTGTTGTTATTATTGTTATTGCTCCGCTTTCGCTGCAGTCAGTGCGGAACCGGAGAAACCACCGCTCTGAGGGCACGCGCACTCCCAGAGCACGGAAGTAGCACTTCCTGGAAACTGATCAATCATCAGACACAGAGAGAGAGAGAGACAGGAGGGAGGGGGGAGAGAGAGAGAGGAGGGGGAGAGAGAGAGAGAAGAGGGAGGGGGAGGGAGGGGGGAGAGGGAGGAGGGAGAGGGAGAGGGAGGAGGGAGGGGGGAGAGAGAGGAGGAAGGGGGGAGAGAGGAGGGGTGAGAGAGGAGGGAGGGGGAGAGAGAGGAGGGGAGGGAGAGAGGAGGGGGGAGAGAGGAGTGGGGGAGAGAGGAGGGGGGAGAGGGAGGAGGGGGGAGAGGGAGGAGGGGGGGAGAGGGAGAGGATCTGCTGCTGCAGAACAAAGTAAAATATGTTTATCCGTTCTTGAGATATTACAAATCAAAGATTGAAAAAAAAGGCTTAATTTTTATTAAACTGATGTAATATTCTGTCTGAGGGTCACATGGTCCAAAATGGGCCTCATTAACCAATGAGATCAAATGTTTGTTTGTTTTTTCTTAATAACAATTTTTTTATTTTTCAAGATATTTACATGGAAATTGGCAGCACATAGATGGTTGTATACTGAATACAGTTTGAAAAATGAGTAAAAAACAATTATGCTAATTAGTATTTAATTAGTATTAATTATGCTAATTATGGAAACTGTTGTATTGGTACAATCCAGGGGGCGGCACGGTGGTGTAGTGGTTAGCACTGTCGCTGGGTTCGAGCCCCGTGGCCGGCGAGGGCCTTTCTGTGTGGAGTTTGCATGTTCTCCCCGTGTCCCCGTGGGTTTCCTCCGGGTGCTCCGGTTTCCCCCACAGTCCAAAGACATGCAGGTTAGGTTAACTGGTGACTCTAAATTGACCGTAGGTGTGAATGTGAGTGTGAATGGTTGTCTGTGTCTATGTGTCAGCCCTGTGATGACCTGGCGACTTGTCCAGGGTGTACCCCGCCTTTCATACGTAGTCAGCTGGGATAGGCTCCAGCTTGCCTGCAACCCTGTAGGACAGGATAAAGCGGCTACAGATAATGAAAGGATGCAGGGTACAATCCAGTGGGAAACCGATCAGGAGAGAGAGAGAGAGAGAGAACCTCTGACCGCTTTCCCATGACTCAAAAAGAAAAGCACTGGCAGTTTCCCGACATCACGCGAGCTGAGTTTTTATTCTGTTGTATCGACTTCAACCTGCCGTTACTCCCAATGTACTGAACAGATCTTAACCAGGTACATTTCTTTGGAAAGCAGAGATTATAAGCTTTTTAATGATAGAAAATATTCAAGAGTTAAGCAAAGATAGATTTGGAAGCTTAGATGAGCGTCTGCATGGACAATTTTCACAGCATAGCCAGCGAGCGTCTGATACGCCTATTTGTAAATAAATCAAATTTATTTCAGTTGTTTGTCGGAAACGTGTATGGAAGCTATGGAAGAACCGCTCATAATTATAACTTACATTCATCCATCCATTATTTAGGATGCAGTGCTGCAGCACAGCAACCTATGGGCTCCCCTAGGGGAGCCCATAGGTTGCAGTGCAAAGCACTGCAACTATTGTTCTTCTACGTGTTTCTTCTTTCTTCTTCTTCTTCTTCCGTATTCTTCCTCCTACGCAAATTTTGATTTCGAATAACTCAATAACCATACGTCGCACACAGACAAACAATATATCAAAACGTGCGGCTCGATCGGACTCGCTATGCTATTACTTTTCTCTATAGAATACGATTTTTTCGCGACATAGTCGCGAAAAAATCCCCCAAAAAAACCCCATTCATTTCTATGGAATTAATTGAAAAAAAGCACTTTTTCAACGTTTTTCAAACGTCCGCTGCTCTGGCATGCTTTCACCTAGAGACGTGATTCAAACTCTAAAACGTAGGAAAACTTCTCCTCTGTGGATCTGGCATTCAACTTTTCTGCTAGGTTCTACACTTTCGGATCAGTCCCGGCTCAAATGCCATGTGGGTTCCAGGAGAAAATCTGGCTTTTGAATGGGTGTCTATTGCGTTACACACCAGTGAAGCTCGTTAACTTCACTGTGGAGAGTGGAGAGTGGAGAGAGGTTGAAAATAAAGCTCAAACTTTCTCGCTTAAACTGTGTTTTCAGCCACAAATTTCACTCTACAGACATGATTTTCTCAAAAGTAGTAGGAAAACTTGTCCTGATTCACACAATGTGTCTACCTAAACGATAGGATTTACAGTTTTTGAATGAGAAGCCTCAAACTGAGAAGAGTGCAGCCGAGAGGCTTCATTGACACCCATTATAAATGTGACAGAAAAGTCAGTCATTTTTAAATAGCTCTAGTGTCCTTATTTTTAACCCTACAGACAAAAAAATACATCATTTTATTCAGGAGACCCTTCTAGCGCTCACTGTGAAAGAATTTTGTGAATAGCTGCTTCCGTTGTCGAGTTATTTGTCATTGTTCGAGGCCTGGTCCGTAGTAAAACACAGCACAAAATTCAAGACCTTGTGTGTCTTAGCTCATTGACATCCATTATAAACGTGACAGAAAAGTCAGTTATTTTTAAATCGCTCTAGTGTCCTTATTTTTAACACTACAGAGAAAAAAAATACATCATTTTATTCAGGAGACCCTTCTAGCGCTCACTGTGAAAGAATTTTGTGAATAGCTGCTTTCGTGGTCGAGTTATTTGTCGTTGTTCGAGGCCTGGTCCTGAGCAAAAAAACAGCAGAAAACTCAATACCTTGTGTGTCTTAGCTCGCCTGAGGCCCGTCGCCATGCCGACTGGGGCCAATGACAGGGCGGGGGGGGGGGGGGGGGGGGGGTTGCTGTCTCAAGCACACACATAAATCATGCTCAAAATTTCAAACTTAAACTGTGTTTTCAGCCACAAATTTCACACTACAGACATAATTTTCTGAAAAGTAGTAGTCACACTTTTCCCAAAAAACCCCCATTCATTTCTATGGAATTAATTGAAAAAAAAGCACTTTTTCAAACATCCGCTGCTCTGGCATGCTTTCACCTAGAGACGTGATTCAAACTCTAAAACGTAGGAAAACTTCTCCTCTGTGGATCTGGCATTCAACTTTTCTGCTAGGTTCTACACTTTCGGATCAGTCCCGGCTCAAACGCCATGTGGGTTCCGGGAGAAAATTCGGCTTTTGAATGGGTGTCTATTGCGTTACACACCAGTGAAGCTCGTTAAGTCAGAGTGGAGACGGCTTGGAAAAAAAGCTCAAACTTTCTCGCTTAAACTGTGTTTTCAGCCACAAATTTCACTCTACAGACATGATTTTCTCAAAAGTAGTAGTAAAACTTGTCCTGATTCACACAATGTGTCTATCTAAACGATAGGATTTACAGTTTTTGAATGAGAAGCCTCAAACTGAGAAGAGGGCAGCCGAATGGCCTCATTGACACCCATTATAAACGGGACAGAAAAACAGCCTCGGTCGGCATGACACTTCACCTTAGCCGCCCACTTTATTAGGAACACTTCTGTTCGTACATACAAACTACAACCACTCTTCTTAGAGTTTAGAGTTTATTTTATTTTTAAAAGGGACAGTGCACAAATTAAACATTATCCTTGTGGTAAGGACAGATGTCTGTCCCAGGTTATAGCAGTACATGCTAATTTCCGCCTGTAGTCACTTTGTTTATACTCTTGAATAGCTCTTCTTCATGACGGCTGCTGTCTCAAGCACACACATAATCATTGCATTGAAACATCATTGCAGGTCACACATTCCCGGCCAGCAAACATGCGTGACCGAATTGCTTTGCGCACTGCATCCTCTCACAATTTCCCCCGGGGAATTGTCCAGTCTAGTTATATCTTTTATCCATCAGGTGAGCTGGAGCCAATTCTTCGTGTGCAGCCATGTGACAAAATAGTGTGACGTATGCACCCACCACCATGTTGGATGATATACAAATCCAATATGCCTTCTCGTGTGAACAATAACTGTGATGTATCTCCGACTTTCTCGAAATATTATGATTCTCTGGAGTCCTCTGTTAAAGCCGTCTGATTATACAGAGGATTTAGCCTCATTACCAGCAATTGACTCCCCTGATATTGTGAACTATCTCGTTCTACAAACCTCGTGGACAACCAACACATAAATGAAGGCTTATAAGAGCTTAGATGTCAACATTTTCTTTGTGTCTGGCTGGGTTGGTTGGTCGTCTTCTTACCAAACAATTAACAGATGACAGGGTGCTTGTTCATGCTCATGTAAACCATTCTCAATGATCTCAAGAAACACTGCTCAAAAGTTCAATTTAATCGGCAGAAAACAGAGCTTTAATTAGCAATGAACTCTTACCAGATGTAAAGTGGTCACCACACACACACACACACACACACACACACACACACACACACACACGGGTGTGTTAGCTTTTTCCTCAGTTAAGTCCTTACAACATATGATTTTGAACCACAGCGTATGCATGGCGTTTTCTGGACAGTTCATCTGTTTTGTTGCCGTTTTTAATTATTTTGGGAATTCTGAAGAACCATTTATCTTTGTCACGAGTAGCATTACTACCGCAATTATATCCTGCACACAAAGTAGGCACTGTCTTTCTTCAAAGGCAATGAAATCAAAAGAAAATCATGAAGCGTAGCAGCAGCTCACACATGAAGCGCCACTATCTTGGTTGCTATCATTCAACATGGCAGACTTCTGGTTTGGAAAATAAGCATGACCTCATATGCTCATGAAGAATTCCAGCAGACTTTGGGTGAGAGGCAGGTTACACCCTGGACAGATCACCAATCTATCACAGGGCTAACCCAGAAATGAACAATGATCCATACTCACATTCACACCGACGGGCAATTTAGAGTCGCCCGTTGACCTAATCCACATGTCTTTGGACTGTGGGAGGAAACCGGAGCACCTGGAGAAAACCCACTCAGGCATCCAAACTCCACACAGAAAGGCCCCTGTCAGCCACTGGGCTCAAACCCAGAACCTTCTTGCTGCGAGGTGACAGTGCAAACTACTGTGCCACCATAATTATGACTTACTGTCTCATAAATATGAGCAAGTTTCGTATAACTGGTTGCTGACGTGCATAAAGAACCTCCCAGTATCCCCAATCTGTCAGTCAACAACCAGCAAATAGATAGAGTTGAGTCATAGAGATACCTTAGGAAACAACTGATCACAGACTTACCTTTCAACCAAACACTAAAAACATCTTTTCAGAGTGTCAGCAGTGCCTCTTTTTCTTGAGGAAACTCCATAGACTTCAGGTTCATCAATCAGTCCTGATAGCTTTTTACAAATATTTTATTGGATCTGTAATTACTTTCAAAATTTCAGCCTGGAGCAGCACGGTGGTGTAGTGGTTAGCGCTGTCGCCTCACAGCAAGAAGGTCCGGGTTTGAGCCCCGTGGCCGGCGAGGGCCTTTCTGTGTGGAGTTTGCATGTTCTCCCCATGTCCGCGTGGGTTTCCTCCGGGTGCTCCGGTTTCCCCCACAGTCCAAAGACATGCAGGTTAGGTTAACTGGTGACTCTAAATTGAGCGTAGGTGTGAATGTGAGTGTGAATGGTTGTCTGTGTCTATGTGTCAGCCCTGTGATGACCTGGCGACTTGTCCAGGGTGTACCCCGCCTTTCGCCCGTAGTCAGCTGGGATAGGCTCCAGCTTGCCTGCAACCCTGTAGAAGGATAAAGCGGCTAGAGATAATGAGATAAGATTAGATGAAGTTACTCTGATCAAGTTAACTATGCATTACCCTTTACCATAAAATGGTGTTGTTTTATACAGGGTTAGTCAAAATTATGTGAACACTAATGGATTATTTTTCTCCTGAATGTGTGGTGCGCTGTGACCGCTGCCGGCATAATTGGGGCCTACTTTCTTGACACCCCAACAGTGACGTCAGACGTCTACTTACAGATGGTGCACCCACATCACACACATAACACATCACAGTATCAATATTATATCACCACATCACCCAGCCCTCATTATAATAATAAATAACCTTATTTTAGGGCAACACGGTGGTGTAGTGGTTAGCGCTGTCGCCTCACAGCAAGAAGGTCCGGGTTCGAGCCCCGTGGCCGGCGAGGGCCTTTCTGTGCGGAGTTTGCATGTTCTCCCCGTGTCCGCGTGGGTTTCCTCCGGGTGCTCCGGTTTCCCCCACAGTCCAAAGACATGCAGGTTAGGTTAACTGGTGACTCTAAATTGAGCGTTGGTGTGAATGTGAGTGTGAATGGTTGTCTGTGTCTATGTGTCAGCCCTGTGATGACCTGGCGACTTGTCCAGGGTGTACCCCGCCTTTCGCCCGTAGTCGGCTGGGATAGGCTCCAGCTTGTCTGCAACTCTGTAGAACACGATAAGCAGCTACAGATAATGGATGGATGGATGGCTTCAGGCTTCCATAGCATTTAATTCAAACCAAGGGATTGCATTAATGCATATGTTATCATTTCTATAGTAACAGGACTGTCAGAAAATTTAGTGTAGATTTTACAGTAATTTATTGGTAACCTGGGTACTGTAAAGTATGTGGTGGTTGCATTTGTTTTAAAGCATGTGAATGAATGACCAAAAGGTTTTATCTGTGCACACATACTGATTTGCTTATATACAAACCAGTATTTGTCCTCGAATAGGTGGGTATCATTATGCAAAATACAGTCCACCAATTTACTGCTGACATGAAACTTGACTTGAGATATATGCAGACATCTAGATCACTGATTATAAAGACTAGGTTGTTGAATAATCAACTTTGCCAACATAACTGTGCTTCCCAGTGGTAGCAGATGGAACTAGCCAGTTGGCTAATTAAAATTACAGCAGTGTGGCATTTACTAATGTTAATTTTCCCTGTAATTACTGTAAATCAGTGGCTGTGCTTAAATTAGGTTTAGTCTGATTGCACTTTGTGTTTTTTGGTGTAAATAAGCTCGATGTGCAATCTGCTGTAAAAATCTCCACCAATCATTTACTAATGGAAGTGTGTCTGGCCTTTTGTTTAGTTGTCGTACACACTGATGAAGCAGATTCTGAAATTCAACCCATAATTCTCACGTTGAAGATTTTCATCTATACAGCAGTCAATTCCATAAAAAGGTTTTAAAACTTTTTACTGCACAAAATTCTTGGACATACCCAAGAAAAGGTCTTGATGTCACTTCCCATCCCTGATGAAGGCTCCTGAAGGAGTTGAAAGGATAATTTTCACTTTTTTTTTTTTTCGAGGTCAGAATTGAGGCATTGGTTGTGGGATCAGTGAGGCAGGAAGACCATGCTATCAGAAAGTGTAGTAGAACTCATTCATTCATTCATTCATTCATTCATTCATTCATTATCTCTAGCCGCTTTATCCTGTTCTACAGAGTCGCAGGCAAGCTGGAGCCTATCCCAGCTGACTACGGGTGAAAGGCGGGGTACACCCTGGACAAGTCGCCAGGTCATCACAGGGCTGACACATAGACACAGACAACCATTCACACTCACATTCACACCTACGCTCAATTTAGAGTCACCAGTTAACCTAACCTGCATGTCTTTGGACTGTGGGGGAAACCGGAGCACCCGGAGGAAACCCACGCGGACACGGGGAGAACATGCAAACTCCACACAGAAAGGCCCTCGCCGGCCACGGGGCTCGAACCCGGACCTTCTTGCTGTGAGGCGACAGCGCTAACCAAGTGTAGTAGAACTGATTTGTACATTTATTTTAAAGAATAGTAGAAGTGTATGAGTCTGTTTCACCATGTTGAAGATCTCTGTAGGCTTACTATGGTACATTTGTCAGTTTTTGCCTTTAAACAGACCAAAGGAGCAGAAGGACTCTGATACATACTACTGAATATGAAACAATTTCCACACATATTACTATCTAAACTGCTTTATTTGGTGATTGGTCCTGGTTTCATGTTCACTCTCTATTGCACATATGTTTCTCCAAAGTCACCTGTGTATCAAGAAAAAAAACAATTGGGTCAGTAAACACAACAGCATCCAATAATAAAATAACACTGATTCACAATAACACAAACTTCAAATGATTAAGAAGATAATGAACTAAAACCGTACACTATACGGGCAAAAGTTTGTGAACATTTGACCATCACACTCGTATGTGATTCTTCTTGCCACGAAGTTGGAAGGCACAATTGTCTTGAATGTCTTTGTATTCTGTCAAAAGTCAAAGTCCTTCTCATACCAGAATCTGATCTTCCCAGGCAGTCTCCTGTCCCAGTACTAACCAACTCTTTGAGGCGTATGGGTGCAGTGCCGATCTCCGTTTTGATAGCCCTTGACGTTTCACCTATAGACCCCTTTCACATGACGTCACCGCGCCGCGAGATTTTGTTAGGTGCCATATTGGAAGACCAAGTACATGCACTCACAATATAAAACAAAGTATGAGCGAGAGTAAAGTGACACGATGGATGATAATTCTGGTTATGTGAGTACATTACCAGCTGCAGAAAGGGCACAGTATGTGGAGAAACTGGCTGTGATTGATGGGTTTGACCCATATGGTAAGACTCGCGGCAAGGGAGAATGGAAACATAAGGAGGACCTGACACCAATTCTGCCATCTGTTTGCTACCCAGACATTGTAAACTATTTGTTGTTTACACCCAGTGCCTACACTCAGTGTTCGAACTATGCCGATATTTTCGGGGGGCCCCTTTTTTTCCCTTGGGGGTGTGTGTGCTTGCACTTGTCTCGGAGCGTGGATCTCCAAACACATGAGAAGCCTATCTTACGCACATATCACGCGGACTCCACACCTCCACACACGCATCGCGTCTGAAGTCATAACTCATCAGGGGAAATCGTGTCCACATTGGCATGTTCAAAAAACAACCTCGCGTCAACAATGATACCACACGCAAGAAAAAAAACAGTCAGGCTACTCAACAACCAACCTGACAGCAGCGAGCAAGCCCCAAACCATCCTAAATTATTATTATTATTAAATTGTAGAAGTCTGGGAGGCTTGCTCCTCATACAGTTATCAACTTGGGGCCAATTTAGCATGTTTTAAATCTGAATTTCTTGCGTTTGCTTACCTCAAAGTGTCCGCAGATCATGCACAGACTTATCCATTATATCCACAGTTTTTTGCCAAGCCTCACACAGGTTTCTTTCAAGTCTACTGTTGGGCCAATAAATCATAAATAAAACAGCTCAGATTTGTTTGTTTAAGTCGTTTGCCACTCCACTTTATTCTTGTGGGTTCACATACCGCTGCCGTTATTATCCCCTTATCACGAGTTTGTTGGTCTTCCAAAATGGCGCAGGGTCTGTTTACTTCCGGTTTCGGGTGACGTCAGTGAAAGGGGTCTATACAGCTAGGGTTACAGTGGGGGGCGGGGCCTCTGGTAACCGCGAGAGTTTGACTTCCCCACTTGCATCTGTTTTGCAGCGTGCCTTGCCAGACGGTAGTAGGTAGCATTTTTATGATGGTCTTTGGTATGACCCAACCACGAGTAGAACTCACAATCTCCTGGGCGAGAGGTGGACATGCTAACCACTAGGGCAGCTTGCAGTCGTAGTCTGTAGCATTACAATTTCATTCTGTAACATGACAATGTCCCTGTACACAAAGCCAGCTCCATGAAGACATGGTTTGCCAAGGCTGGAGTGGAAGAATTTGAGTGTCCTGCACAGAACCCTGACCTCAACCCCACTGAACATCTTTGGGATGAACTGGAATGCCAACTGCGCCCCAGGCCTCCTCAACTAACATCAGTGTCTGCCCTCACTAACACGCTTGTGTATCTAGTGGAATGCGGTCCCAGAAGAGTGGAGGTTATAATAACAGAAAAGGTGAATAAATCTGGACTGGGATGTTCAAAAAGCAAATATAGGCGTGATGGTCAGGTGTTCATAAATTTTTAGCTATATAGAATAGTTCTTATAGCTATATATATTATATATTATCACCAAAACCCCTATGGAGAAAAATCTGAGGACCATGACATCGCCCGGGATGACGCAGCCGGGGCCCCACCCTGAAGCCAGGCCCGGGGTTGGGGCTCGTATGCGAGCGCTTGGTAGCCGGGCCTTTGCCCATGGGGCCCGGCCGGGCTCAGCCCGAAGAGGTGACGTGGGCCCGACCTCCTGTGGGTTCACCACCCACAGAGGTAGCAGTAGGGGACTGGTGCAATGTGGATTGGGTGGCAGTTGAAGGCAGGGGCCTCGACGACCTGATCCCCGGACACAGCGGCTGGCTGTTCCTGGACGCCTCCCTCGGGAGGTGTTCCAGGCATGTCCCCCCGGGAGGAGGCCCCAGGGAAGACCCAGGACATGCTGGAGGGACTATGTCTCTCGGCTGGCCTGGGAACGCCTCGGTGTTCTTCCCGAGGAGCTGGCCGAGGTGTCTGGGGAAAGGGAAGTTTGGGCTTCCCTGCTTAGACTGCTGCCTCCGCGACCCGGTCCCGGATAAAGCAGAAGAAGACGAGACGAGAATAGTTCTTACCATTTATTCCCGACTCCGTGTGTTCATTCTCCTGATGGTGATCACCGTTGCATGAAGCCTCCTCCACCTGCTTGACGATCTGAGAGAGCAGTGAGGTGGAGGCTCTGGTCGGGGGAGAGAGGGGCCGAGGGCTTGTGGAGGAGTTATCAGTGCCATGGATGAGGGTACGTGCTGCATTCACATGCCTCCTTTGACTCTGCTTCACTGAAAAGGATAGAGGGGGCGGTTTTATATACACATACACACACTATATATACATTAAAATATTCTGTCTTAACTTCTGTATGGTTGGAAAAGCTGATAAACCAAGGATTAAAGAGATGTTACAAGTTGATTTCTTTTTCATTTTGCAGATGTTTGCTTATAATAGATTTCGTATCACTGAGTTGGACATGTGTGAACCCGGGTTTAGTACATTAATTACTCCACTTCAGTGAGATTGTAATTGGTGGTTATGACCAAAAGTGACATTTTCCATGGAAACATAATGCTAAGACACAATTATAATCACAGTTGTGACTCACTTCAGTGGTAACGCCACCGCAATTATCCAACTCACAGACTACCCTGTGAATTTCTGTAATTTGCTGGAAGTACTAATTTGCCTTACAGCACAATTCATGGCTGGAAATGCTTGACTATTATGCAGCAGGCTGTTTTTGCTAAATGGAACATATGCTGTGACCTTTTGTGATTAACTCCAGTCATTAAAAACACTTCAAAATGATTATTTTTGATAGCTGCTCAAATATGGCTACACATCATTTTTGTCGTGTATGTGGGAGGCGCATGTCTCCCATTCATTACAAGTCCTGGGTCATAACATTCGGGTCACTAACACAAACACTCAACCACTGAAATAAATATCCCTGCTGGGCAGATAAGCCCTGCGCACTCTTTTCGACATGTTTACGCTTCATTTCCCAGAATGCTGGAGATTCAATCTCAGCTGACCTTGTTTCCAGATGCATTTACACTGTGCCCTTAACTTTTTTATCTATCTTTTCGAATTCTTTGTGCTTTTGAGGCACACAATGTGAAGCGCACAGCATGATGTTACTGACTATGACAATTACACCACAAATTGCACACAGCTCAAAATGCAATCAAAATCCTCCTTTCAGTTTTTTGCTTTGATATTCATATCACAAGCTCTGCCAAAATAAACATCTCATCTCATTATCTCTAGCTGCTTTATCCTGTTCTACAGGGTCGCAGGCGAGCTGGAGCCTATCCCAGCTGACTACGGGCGAAAGGCGGGGTACACCCTGGACAAGTCGCCAGGTCATCACAGGGCTGACACATAGACACAGACAACCATTCACACTCACATTCACACCTACGCTCAATTTAGAGTCACCAGTTAACCTAACCTGCATGTCTTTGGACTGTGGGGGAAACCGGAGCACCCGGAGGAAACCCACGTGGACACGGGGAGAACATGCAAACTCCGCACAGAAAGGCCCTCGCCGGCCACAGGGCTCAAACTTCTTGCTGTGAGGCGACAGCGCTAACCACTACGCCACCGTGCCGCCCCCAATATAAACATATTCCTCTATAGTTCAGTCTGAACTTGCTTTACTTTAGCGCGACAAATTTAGGGGGGTCTGGGGGCATGCTCCCCCGGGAAATTTTGGAATTTTTAACCCTCTAAAATGCTATTTCCCGCATTTTGAGAGGCAAATTTTGGTGGAGTAAAGCTAAGTTTAATGTCTCTATTAGAGTACATTTCGTCCATGTATTTTTTTCTATATGAAACAGAACCAATGATACTATAACGTATCATAATTACGTCTCCTTAGTATCGTTGAGAGGATAACACCCTCTTACTATGGGTTGCTGTCAACATGCATTATGACAAAACTTCATACAGTGCCAGTCAAATATTTCAATGATTAGGTCAAATAGCCTTGGAAAATTTGAATAAACACGTAATAATACCTAAAATCCGATCACATCTCTCGGCAATCCTGTTCTGACCGAGGAATAAACCTGTGAAAATAATATTCCCGATCCTTCAAGGACCGCTGTGAGCTCCCGGGAAATCCAGCTGACCGGTAATGACTGGTTGTGACTCCAGATCAGGTGCGAATTATTATTTTTTTTCTGTTTGTTGCATATTTTTCAAATCAAAACTGTGTGACATTGGTGTACTAAAGCATGTGTGAATGACATTATCGGTAAACTGGAAAAACTACATTCCCTTAGTTTTCTCACGGATCCGCTCCTCTCCCCCTCCCACACACACACAAACAAAACGCGAGAAAATTTGTCCTCAATGTCCTTGTTGAATTAAAGAGCTAATAGATTTATATACCTGCTCAGCTACGTGGTATAAAGCAAGAGCACGAATTACTGTCTTTCCTTTAGTCTTCAGTGCGAGTAAACAGTCATTTCTTGGTTTGTGAAATTTGACTTGGGATGTTAAAAAAATTTATTTGCCTTTGTCGAGCCCAAACAGTTTGCAATGGATATTTGTCTGAAACTCATCTTCATATTGATTTTCAGTGAGTGGTTGGGCAGCAAGCGAATTCCTGTAGATCTAGAGCAGCATCAAGTTTTTGGGCCCAAAACTGCTTGTACGCCTCGTGAACGCTAGCTAGCCATCCGGACAGGACACGAGTTATCAGTCAGATACAAATGTAGCGACACTGTCATAGCCTTGCTGTCACAGGGTCCCCGCTTTGGCATGAGTACCCAAGGAGACCAGACATGTCTAGACAGTTGCCACAGCAACGGGTTAATTAGTTCACAGAATATTCATAAATCAGCTTGTCTACTAAAAGTGATGGGTTTTGCAGTTCTGCGTTAGCCAAATAAGGAAAATCCTGGAAAGCAGAGGCAATCGGCGACGTCAGGGCCAGGCTAATTTGCACTGGTTTTGGTGCGAATGGGTGCTACCAACCTACAGTACAAAGGGATGCCGCCAGGGGCTGTTTATTCACACTACTCTCTCCTTTTCTTCCTTGTAAATAGTCAAAGGACCCCCATCGTAACTTGGGGGGGGGCACATAATTTTAGGGGGGCCGGTCGCCCCCCGTCTGCTGCTGACACTGCTTTCATGTTGTGCTCGAATAATAACAGACACGTCTCTTGCTCTGGGAGAAATAACCCACCTCTGTCACGGGCAATAACCTTCTGTACTTCAGGAATGAGGAAGCTGTGGACAAGTTGAGCTACAATCTCCTCTGACTGCATATTGTTTCTCCTGTGAACACACACACACACACACACGCACACACACACACACACATATATAAAGAAAAGGAACAGCATGGGCATCAAAAACCATGTACAATGTTCAATATGGCAAAAAATAAAGAAATCTGTTGTTTAGGAAAATTGAGATCTAAATATGACCAAGTCTTACAGACAGACGGCCTTTCGGTTTCATAAAATCAATGAAATTTAGTTCCCTCTGAAATGTCGTCATTGTGATACGGGTCCGTCTCAGAAACTGGTCTCTCATTTGGGACATTATGATCAAAAAATAAATTTTCTAATTTTACTATTTTTTTTTTTTTTGCATTTACCTAACACTCAATGTTTTTTTGTCATGTTTAATAAGAATAAAGATAGTATCTTGCTTTATCTGGCCTCCACTGTGGAAAATTTTTTTTAATTACAATTCAAATGCTTTTGTAAAATTGATTTCCATATAAAATAACTCCATCATGAAGAATTAAAGCCCCTCCTTCACAGATGAGTGAAAATATTGAATACATTTCCTCTTTTTGATTGCTTGGGTTTAAAATGCCAAGTTATGATGACTGGATTGATTATTCACTTAAATATGAATAATATGATACATTTTGGGTATTTGATACGGCGAAATAGGACACGATGGAAAAATCAAGAACACACCGGAAAGATGAGAATAACGGTGGTGGTAAAAGAACAGCGACTGTACCGGCTGAAGGTCGCGCGGGTCTCTGCTGCGGCGCGCGAGCATCGGGACATCACTACCGCACCGGACGGAGCGCGAGGCGGGGGCGGGGCAAAATGACTGGCCGTAGATTCTATCAAAAGTTCGATCTAAATTGACCGTGGTTGCAAAATATTGGCCAAAAATACGCAAACACTACGAAATATGAAAGTAAGATGAAAAAGAAACATTCTATTGCCTTATACTGCAAGACTAAAACAAAATAAAACTGTCAAAACTCACCTTTTCAGTGATAACGTCCGAACAGATCACTCGCGTAACAGAAAGACCGCAAATGGAAGCCCGATCAACTTCTAACTGTTGGAGTGGAAAATTCCATTCTACACATGCAAATTGTTAATGTGTGTCCTTCCCCGCACACAAATAACACACTACGGTAAAAAATAGACCACAACTCATTTTATAGCTCAGAAATTCATACAAGACCAGCTACCATCGTAACATATTCTGTAAGAAACATATTCTATACCTAACTTTCAGCTTTCGTTTTAAAAAACAAAATCGCAGATTTATAACTAAATTTTTATATAGCGTAGTGATTTTAAGTTACTACTTTTGGTGAGGTAGTGACCTCGACCCTGAGGCTTTCCGTTTAGATCAAAACACACGATCGTATTGGTTTTGGGTCTGCGGAAAATGGAGTTACGACGGTGATCAAATATTTTGCATGATGTTTTATTACGGTTATGATTATTCTGTGAGCGCAACAATCCTTAGGTGTATAAAGTTACAACTTAAAATACAATTAGTGATAACTGTAGACTTTTCAGTGGACTACAACCTTTTTAAGGGAATGCGATGTAGTCGACCGTTTATCATGTCCCAGATCAAGCCACCATTTTTCCACAAATTTGCAGAATTTTTGCCAAATTCTGAATAGAGTATTCACATCAAAGATTTAGTTTTATCTGTATTATTTCTTTCATCATTTTATTTCAAATTAAAACCAACATCACCATTCAAAACCACATAGTTTATTGACTGTGAGTATATTTAGTACAGGTACCCAGTTTCTGAGACAGACCCATATACGTTTATTTCTGTAATATCTCACAAAATATCAGGCCATTCTGTGGCTGGGAAGTTATTTAATTTGAGGGGATTAAAGCAAATAATGTGCATGAAATCACTCGCTTGGTGCAGTCAAGCAGACAGAGGAAGTCCGTGTGCGCATGCGCAGGTTTACCTTCTTCTTCTTTTGGGTTTTACAGCAGCTGGCATCCACAGTGTTGCATTACTGCCATCTACAGGTTTCCCTTTGAGCGTGCACTGACAGTTCCATCATTCTGTCGCTAAAAGAACAGCTGATCACACCGAGGTGCTCGCTGAGCGCCCATATTTATTAGTTTGGTCCTGCGTTTCCTTTCCTTCGTATAGAACATAACGTCTTCTCGCTTTCTTTCCGTTACTGTAGTCGGTCTTTCATGTTTCATTCGCACACTCACGTCCTCCATTTTTCTCTCCTGTTTCAAATTTGTATCCCACAATGCCTTGCGTGAACGGGGAAAGCCCACCACATGATGCATGATGTAATATCTTGTATTGGGTCATGGTGAAGCAGGAAAAAATAGTGGAGAATTTAGGGCCACGTGGAGATCTCATCTCATCTCATTATCTCTAGCTGCTTTATCCTGTTCTACAGGGTCGCAGGCAAGCTGGAGCCTATCCCAGCTGACTACGGGCGAAAGGTGGGGTACACCCTGGACAAGTCGCCAGGTCATCACAGGGCTGACACATAGACACAGACAACCATTCACACTCACATTCACACCTACGCTCAATTTAGAGTCACCAGTTAACCTAATCTGCATGTCTTTGGACTGTGGGGGAAACCGGAGCACCCGGAGGAAACCCACGCGGACACGGGGAGAACATGCAAACTCCACACAGAAAGGCCCTCGCCGGCCACGGGGCTCGAACCCGGACCTTCTTGCTGTGAGGCGACAGCGCTAACCACTACACCACCGTGCCACCCCCACGTGGAGATAAATTCATTAATTGCTCTGTTAAAAAAAAAAAACTAATAAAATTGGAAGTCTGTGATTCGAGTTCAGTAGCTTTTGATCCACTAAACAAAAATAATTGGGTGTCGGGGAAAATTCTTATAACCTATACTTAAAATCTGAAAGGCAGTCTAGCTTTAATATTCATTCAAAGCACACTGAGAATAACCTATAAAACATTTTAGACTAATATGAGACTTAAAATGCTCAAATGTGACTTTACAGCGGAGAATTAAATAACTTCCCAGCCACAGAATGGCCTGATATTTTGTGAGAAATTACAGAAATAAACATATATCACAATGACCACATTTCAGACGGAACTAAATTTCACCGATTTTATGAAATCGAAAGGCCGTCTAGCTTTCAGTCCTGTCTTTGACTGTCACCTGATTTCCCTGACACTGTCTGTCCAAAAAATCTAATCATCTATACATTTCAGTATTTCATCTCTGCACCCATTTTAGACGATTATACATTTCAGTTGGAAAGGTTTATAAATGAAGCCATATTTACTATGAATCCAGAACCTGAGTGTTATTATAATGCTACATTCATTTATCTAACAGTGTTGTACAAACATACGGTACATACATTCAATACTCCTTCTATAAATCAATTTGAAATTTCCAGGATTTCCTATTTGTCAGTAACAAGCCATTTATGTTCAAGGTTTTTTTTTTTTTTTAAATTCTCCAGGACCAGTCATTTTTTTTTCAGATTGTCAAAGCCACTTACTGCCCAACAGAAGTGTAATGAGTGCTTTATGCCTGATAGACACTTTCAGAGCATCTTCTACTCACGCTACATTGCCTCACTATGACCCTCAACACACCCATGGGTATGAAACAGAACAACAAAGTTTAATATATATACCTCCGTACACAAAATTAACCACAAAAAATGAACATAACCACAAAATTAACAGAACAACAAACAACCACACACACAAACATGCAAATGGAAATCATTACAAATAAGAGACAGAAGAATGTAAAATAATCACAAATAACCAGTGTTGGGCACGTTACTTTCAAAAAGTAATTAGTTATAGTTACTAGTTACTTTTCCCAAAAAGTAACTGAGTTAGTAACGGAGTTACTTTGTCATAAAAGTAACTAATTACCAGGGAAAGTAATTATTCCGTTACATTTTGTTCCCTCTCAAAAAAATCAAATTCAATTAGTGTAATCATAATAAAAGTGAATGTTAAATGTGTTTAATGACTGAAATGGACACTTAACAGAACCAATTAGCAACGTTATCTACACTATCTTAATATTTTTGTGGAACAATGTGAGATAAGACATCTATCAAATTTAAGATATTTTTGTAGTTATTAAAATTATGTTACTAATTACTGGCCACTGACGAGGACAAACGCTTTGTTCCTCGACATAATGTGCATTGCACGTAGACATTTTTGCCTTTTATTTCAAGTAATGAAAAGCAATGGCTGTATTTCCAATGTGAAAGCGCAGTGCTGGGCTGACCGCTCGCCATCGCTGGGTCTTCTGATTGAAAGAGCATGCAGTAGTGCAGTAGGCGTGGCCTACCTACAGTATGTATGTTGTCCAAATCTACTCTGATTGGCTTACTGTGCCGTTGTCTCGTGTCTCCCCGCCCCACACTAAAGCAGAGTAAAGAAAGGCCGAACGAGCAGCGTGCCAGATGAGAACAGCTTTAATAAAGTAACGCATAGTATTTTATTGTAAGTAACGGGAACGGCGTTATAACGATGTAAAAAGTAATTAGTTAGATTACTCGTTACTAAAAAAAGTAACGCCGTTAGTAACGCTGTTTATTTCTAATGCCGTTATTCCCATCACTGCAAATAACAAAGGCAAAAAGACAGCAGAATAGCTCAAACCATGGTAAAAGAAATGGATAAAATGACAGTCAGCGATTAGGAAAAGCGGGGTGGTGGAGAGAGAAGAGATACTCCAAAAAAGATTTGTTCGTATGGCCACCGGATCCAGTTTTTATGCCCATTCTTTACCTCTATTTACAAAGCTTAAGATTTTAAATATTACTGATATCAATAGACTTCAGCTAAATATCTTCACTTTCCAATTTCTTAGAAATTCTCTTCCAGACACGTTTGATAGTTTTTTAAATCTTAATTCCTAATTTCATGCTTACCAAACTCGACAAAGCGACCAACTACATATCCCCCAGTGCGAACATCCCTAGGTCAGAAGAGTGTTCAATACAAATGTGTAATTGAATGGAATAACCTCCCCCTCCACCTTAAAAGTTTTACATCCATGATTAGTTTTAAACGTAATCTCAAAAACCACCTATTTTCATTCCCCAGCCACACTTGACCTTTATCTTTAAATATAGTTCAGTCTTGGATCAAATTGTAAAATATTACACTACACCATGCACCAGGCTTCTGTTATTAGTACAATATTTATTCACCATTTCAAAATCAATCAATTATACTTTTTTTACTTTATGTATAGATCCTAAGTTACATTTTATTCGTTTCTTATTTTCACTCGTTAACTTATATTTTGTTATCTGCAATTGACATTGTTTATATTTATTTCAGTTATGATACCTGTTACAGTTTAATGTATAATTTTGTTACCAATTATTATATTATTATTAGCTTTGTTATTATTTATTATTTACTATTGTTAATATAGTTATTCTCTAATTTGTTAAATTTGTATTAATTGCTTGTTAATTTAAATGGGGGAAGACTTAGGCCCTGTCCACATGGCAACGGATTCAGGTGACTCCGATACAATTGCTTATCGTTTCGGCCTGGCGTCCACACGGCACCGGCGTTTTGGGTGCCCAAAACGCAATCTTTTTGAGAACGGGTTCCAGAGTGGAAAGATCTGGCAACGTTGCCGTTGTGAAGTCGTCTGGATGAGTAGAACGGATTTGTTTACGATGACGTCACAACCACATGTGCTTCACGCCGGGTAGAAGTGTAACGAACTCGATGCGAGTTGTCAACAAATCCTATAACTTGGTTCATGAAACGCGCTTACAAAATATTTTCACTGTGAATATTTATTGTGTAATGGTGCAAAGTGAGAGAGAGAGAGAGAGAGAGAGAGAGAGAATAGCCCTTAGGGCAGAGTCAATCCCGCCAGCAAAAATAGGGAAAAAAAGGAGCGATCTCACCTCTTCAGATGTTGGTTTTAGTCCTACAATACATTCCTCAAAAAGGGCATAGAAGAGCAAATTAATCCATCAACGTGTAGCATTCAATTTATTCCGGACCATTAAAGACGCCGCCTTCCGCGTAGAACCATACGTCATCCTCGCCGCCATATTGGATAGGTCAAAGCGGAGAATAAAGATTCATGTGCTGCGTTTAACTGTACCAACAGGTTTACCGTCCAAACGAGATCACATGGGATTACCTTTCACAGGTGAGAAACAACAAATTAATCCATCAACGTGTAGCATTCAATTTATTCCGGACCATTAAAGACGCCGCCTTCCGCGTAGAATCATACGTCATCCTCGCCGCCATATTGGATAGGTCAAAGCGGAGAATAAAGATTAGCTGCGTTTAACTGTACCAACAGGTTTACCGTCCAAACGAGATCACATGGGATTACCTTTCACAGGTGAGACTGGAAAAATACTTTTCATTGTATTTGGTCATTATAATGTAATTTTACGAACAGATTTTCCTGACTTTGTGGCTAATATGAAGTCTCGCGCATAATAGTTTATGCGCATGCGTCCTTACTTCTTCTATTGTTCTGGTGTCTCCGAAGGGACCGTCTTACAGCGCCCCTAGAGGTGTGGCATGTGTATTGCATCGTTTTCAGCAAGCGTTGCGTTGCCATATGGACCTGATATTTTACTGATCGTTGCCCATTTGGACGCGATATATTTTTAAATAACATCTCGTTGCCGTTGTCGTGTGGATGTAGCCTTAGAACAAGCCATTGTGCTTTTTTTTTCCCCCAGCATGTTTTCTGTTTTTTGTTCCATTTATGTTTTCTTGTAAATCTCTTTTATCATGTGCAAATAAATAAATAAATAAATAAGAGATAAGAATTGACTTGAGTTTTGAATATGGTGAGAAGTAGTTTCACGAAGGCACTGGAGGACAGAATTCCACAGCTTGGGGGCTGAGACCCTAAATACCCTTTAACCCATGGTGGACAGTTTACAGACAACAGACAAGAAGATGAAGATCTAAGTCTGAGAATGGGAAAGGGAAAATAGGGCAGAAGTAATTAAATTAATTTAAAAAAAACCCAAACAGCAAGGAGCATAACCTTGGAGTGCTTTAAACGTAAACAAAATAATTTTATAGCAAAACTTGGCCTGAAGCTTAACATTATGGAAAAAAGTAGCGTGATCCTTCTGTTGCTTACGTTTCCTCCATGGTATAGGTGATGTTGTTGAGCTCCTCTGCCATGTGGTGGATCTCTTCTCTGGCCTGAGCCTCGGCGGTTTGATCGATGCTATCCAGGATCACATCTTCCAGGTATAGATCCACTGTGGCCTGGTGCACCTTCATCACCTGAGAGCACACAGTACAATAACAATACAGACATCGTACTTACAGCTGTATGCAGAAACACAATATTTTTATTCAGTTTTGAAGTGAAAAAGGTAAACACAACTGCAGCATAATACAGGGTTAGTCAAAATTATGTTAACACTTAAATGGTAGAAACCATTTATTCACAAAACATACATCATATGTGCAAGATGATTTACAGGACGGTCTCAACCTGTTCACCATCATGTTCAACACATAAAACCAGTGAGCAACAGTATCGTTTAAAGCCCGGACACACATTTTGCGGGGAACAGATGATACCACAGTCCTTATTCTGTCCTTGAGGTCGTTGATATCACGAACTTTCCTGCTATACACGCGCTCCTTCACCATACCCCATAACCAGAAATCACAGGGTGTCAAGTCAGGGGAGTGTGGAGGCCATGGCAAATGGTCCACCATGACCTATCCATCGACCTGGAAATGTGTGGTCGAGATAAGCACGAACAGTACGGCCAAAATGCGGTGGTGTGCCATCCGGTTGGAAATACGCCGCCAATCGGATCTGTAGTGGAAGTTCATCAATGGCGTACTGCTGCACCATCTGTAAGTAGACGTCTGACGTCACTGTTGGGGTGTCAAGAAAGTAGGCCCCAATTATGCCGGCAGCGGTCACAGCGCACCACACATTCAGGAGAAAAATAATCCATTAGTGTTCACATAATTTTGACTAACCCATGCATAGTTAACTTGATCAGAGTAACTTGATAAATAAAAAAATAATAGCTGTTGTGTCAGATGCATAAGTTTGGACACCCTACTAAGTCAGTACTTGCTAGTAACAACCCTCTGGAAGATATCACATCTTGCTAATGCTTTTTGGAGCAAGCTAAAAATCTTTCTAATCTTGTTCAAAGAATTTTCAACCACTGTTTCAAAATATTTCTAGTTCTGAGATTCTTGGGTTGCTTTGCACGCACAGCATGTTTAAGATGTGCCAACAGATTTGAAGTGACGTTCAACTCAGGATACTGTGAGGCCCACAGAGCGTCAACATTTCCTGGCCAAGTTCATGGTGGAATTTTAGGCATATTTTGGATCCTACAGTAGAAACCAATCGCTTTTCAGACTCAGCTTCTCGACTGACTGTGCCACATTTGCATTCAGGATTCGTTGATATTTACTGGAATCCATTCTTCCATCTAGCGGAGCAGTGTTTCCTGTGTAACCAGTATAACCGATCCACCCCATTCTGAACAGTTGGCAAGGTGTTCTTTTAATCAAACATTGTACCTTTGGTTATAATAGTCAAAGAATTGTATTTTTACTTTATTTGTCCACAGCACTTGTTTCCAAAATGCCTTGGGCTTATCTAGATCTTGTTTTATATACATACAACTCATGTTGACTTTTGTACTGTGATGACAGGTAAAGTTTCCTTTTGATGACTCTACCATGCAGATTAGGTTTGTGCGATTGATGCTGCACATGAGAACAGTTCACCACCACGTCTGCATCTGCTAAATCTTCCTGCAGGTCCCTGCTGTCATCTGGGGCTTATGCTTTGCCTTTCTGCCCATCATACTGGCAGTTACAGTGCCTTGCAAAAGTATTCATCCCCTTTGTTGTTTGTCCTGTTTTGTTGCATTACAAACTGGAATTAAAATGGATTTTTGGAGGGTTAGCACCATTTGATTTACACAACATGCCTACCACTTGTTCATGGCGGCATAGTTACCGTTGCTATGGGAGTTGCGTGACGGTGCAAAGCCTCTATTAAGCCCAGAAAATTTATACCTAGAAGGGTGTACAAACGTCTCTCTCTTTCACACACACACACACACACACACACACACACACACACACACACACACACACACACACACTATCTAGTTAGCTACCTAGACTCTGTCAGATGGAATCCATAAGCTGATTATCTCCTCACTGTCAGACAGGAAGATAAGCACAAAGAGAGAACATAAAAAAACTAATTAGGCCTACAAAAAGGCTTGGGCACATAAAGGAAAGGAAAAATGAAAAAAGGATAACATTTCAGAATCAGAATTAGAATCATGTTTATTGGCCAAGTATGTTGACACACACAAGGATTTTGGTTCTGGCAGTTGGTGTCTCTCCAGCGATACAGAAAAATAAGGTGGGGGGATATATGCATATGCAAGTTATATATTTGTAATATAAGAAAAAAAATTAGGGCGGCACGGTGGTGTAGTGGTTAGTACTGTCGCCTCACAGCAAGAAGGTCCTGGGTTCGAGCCCAGCGGCCGACGAGGGCCTTTCTGGGTGGAGTTTGCATGCTCTCCCCATGTCCGCGTGAGTTTCCTCCGGGTGCTCTGGTTTCCCCCAACAGTCCAAACGCATGCAGGTTAGGCTAATTGGTGGCTCTAAACTGACCATAGGTGTGAATGCGAGTGTGAATGGTTGTCTATGTATCAGCCCTACGATGACCTGGTGACTTGTCCAGGGTGCACCCTGCCTCTCACCCATAGTCAGCTGGGATAGACTCCAGCTTGCCTGCGACCCTGTACAGGATAGGCGGCTACAGATAATAGATGGATGGAAGAAAAAAATTGTATATGTTAGGTACAATATGGACAATATAGACATTACACAAGAGAATAAATATGCAATTTATTATGCAATCTATGTCACACCTGCGCACACTGGCACACACAACAGACTTTCTCTTACGCACGCTCTGAACAGCATGCACAATGAACTGACACTCACGCGCAGTCTGAATAGTGTGCGCCTCTAATGACTAACACCTGCCTCAGATTAAGGTGCAATCAGCACACACATATAAGGATACTGAGTACTCACTCACTTTGTGAAGTAGTCTACTGCATTGCTAGTCACCATGACCGAGCCTTAGTTGTTGTGTTGTCTTCCTGGTTTCCTGACTCCAGTTCTGTGTTCTGATTCTGATATTGTTTAGCCTGTTTGTGCCTTGCCTGACCCTTTGCCTGTTCCCCGTTTATGATTGCAACCTGCCGTTTTGGATTGTATTCCTGTTTGTTATTCTCTTATAATAAAGATACTGTTCTGTGAATACATCCGCCTCCTATCTACCTGCATCCTCCTGACAGAATACTTCACCTTAGTAACAATCTACAATAACTATTATATACAATATACATCATATAAAATACCTATATTATATACAGTATGTCTAAAATATCTGTATTATACAATATCTATCCATAATATACAATATCTATAATATATTATGCATAAAACATCTATAATATCAATAATATACAATATCTGTAACATACAGTATACATATTTATAATGTATGCTATCAACAATAGAAACAGTCCACCATATACAGACAATATGCCGGATATTTACAGACATCATATATTAAAAATATACATGACAGTCAGTACACAGAGTGCAGTGAGGTCGTGCAAACAGGAGAATGTTACAGGAGGTACAAGTGGTACAAGAGTATAATGGCAAGGATGGATCAATTCAGATATTTATGATGTTGATGGCACGGGGAAAGAAGCTGCTCTTATCTCTGGTGGTTCTGGTTCGCAGTGCTCTATAGCACCTGCTGGAGGGGAGGAGTTGGAAAAGGTTGTGACCAGGGTGTGAGGAGTCCTTAATGATTTTCTCTGGCTCCTTCCTGGTTGTACATGTACAAATCTTGGAGGCTGGGCAGGGGAGTACTGATGATCCTTTCTGCTGATCTTACTATTTGCTGCAGTCTGTTCCTGTCCTGTTTTGTGGTTGCACCAAACGAGACTGTGATGGATGTGCGCAGAATGGATTCAATGACAGCAGTGTAGAACTGTGTCAGCGATTCCTGTGACAGAGCATGCTTCCTGATTTGCCACAGAAAGTACATCCTCTGCTGGGCTTTTTTAAGGATGGAGTTGATGTTGGATTCCCACTTCAAGTCTTGTGAGATGATAGTTCCCAGGAACTTAAAGGTCTCCACAGTTGACATAGGGCTGCTGGATATTGTGAAGAGGAACATCGCAGAGGGGTGTCTCCTGAAGTCCACTATCATCTCCATTGTCTTGAGTGTGTTTAGCTCCAAGTTATTCTGACTGCACCAGAGCACCAACTGTTTGACCTCTTGCCTGTATGCAGATTCGTTGCTATCTTGGATGAGGCATATGGCCGTAGTCCATCCATCCATCTTCTACCGCTTATCTGGATCCGGGTCGTGGGGGCAGCAGCCTAAGCAGAGCAGCCCAAAGTTCCCTCTCCCCAGCCACCTCCACCAGCTCTTCCGGGGGAATACTGAGGTGTTCCCAGGCCAGCTGAGAGATGTAATCTCTCCAGTATGTCCTGGGTCTGCCCCGGGGTCTCCTCCCGGTGGGGCATGCCCAGAAAACCTCCCTTGGGAGGTGTCCAGGGGGCATCCTAACAAGGTGCCCGAACCACCTCAACTGACTCCTTTCGATGTGGAGGAGCAGTGGTTCTACTCCGAGTCTCTCCCGAATGACCAAGCTTCTCACCCTATGACTGTAGTGTCATCTGCAAATTTCAGGAGTTTTACAGTTGGGTCCATAGAGGTGCAGGCATTGGTGTAAAGAGAGAAGAGCAGTGGAGAGAGGACACATCCCTGAGGAGCACCATGCTGATTGACCGCATGCCAGAAGTGACTGCCCCCAGCCTTACTTGCTGTTCCCTGCCTGTCGGAAGCTGGTGATCCACTGACATATGGCAGGTCAGACATTGAGCTGGGACAGTTTGGAGGAGAGGATTTCTGGAATTATGGTGTTCAACACTGAGCTGAAGTCGATGAACAGGATTCTTGCGTAGTTCCCTGGGCAGTCAAGATGTTGCAGAATGTAGTGTAGTCTCAATCTACTGACCTGTTTGCCCTGTAAGCAAACTGCAGGGGGTCTAGCAGGTGACCTGTAATGCTCTTCAGGTGAGCCAACACTAGTCATTCAAAGGACTTCATGACCACAGATGTCAGAGCGACAGACCTGTTATTTAATTCTGTGATGGAGGGTTTCTTGGGGACTGGAATGATGGTGGAGCACTTGAAGCAGGAGGGGACTTAGCATAGTTTGAGGGATCTGTTGAAGATCTGTGTAAATACTGGAGCCAGTTGGTCAGCACAGGTGTTAAGGCAGGAGGGGGAGAGTCCATCTGGGCCTGGTGCTTTCCTGATATTCTGACTCTGGAAGAGCTGTCTCATGTCCTCTTCACACACCCTGAGTGCAGCCTTCGCTTCAGGGGAGGGTGTAGGGGAGGTTGCCAAGGGTGTTGATGGGCTGGGATGCGTGAGGAGTGTTAATGTCTGTGAAGGTTCTCAGTCATCCAGGTCATAGTAAACTGTAGGTACTAAAAAAGGCAATTGGGCTTGCTTGAAATTCTTGAAGAACTTTCACCTCTCATCTGAAAGGCTTCTTCAGTTCTGTCTGACTAGTGGGGAGTTCCAGGTATTTATCCTCTAGTGGAACCAAAGCAACCCTAAGGAGAGTCGTTGAGGTCATCTGGGTTGTTGAGTCATCCTGTAGGTGTAGATCACTGGGGGCTGGGTGTGAACAGTGTTAGCAGCCTAGAGGGTTGTTAAGGTAATCTGTGGGTCGTTGGCTCTCTCTGCCATCATGTGAGTCATTGAAGTCAGCTGAGTTTTGGTGTGGATGTGCATTCAGTTTTTTGGGAAGTGTGCCAGGGACTGCATTGTAGGTGGTTGATAAGTGGTGTCTCAGACCACCGCCTCTGTTCAGTGATGGTCATTCCAGATTGACAAAAATGGCTTCTTTTACTCCTCTTTCAAACCACCAGTCTTCTCTTGCTAAAATGCATACATTGCAGTTCTGAAACGAGTGCCCTGTGTTACTGAGATGAAGATAGACTGCAGAGTCCTGGCCTGAGGAGCTGGCTCTCCTGTGTTGAGCCATGCGCCCATAAAGCGGTTGTTTCGTTTCCCCAATGTACAGTTAATTAACATTTTTCTTGATACCAGGGAGACGGTAATACCGTTTATCTATTTGAACGATTTGAACAACTAAAACAGCACAAAAATGAACCATGATGAAGACAGATTAAGCCTTGCTTACACGAAAGACAGTGTTTATTTGACCCCCAGGTGAAATTATCACATGATGCGTGACGCCATGCGCAAGGAGTCTATTGACCTGAACTTCTCTCAGTTAATAAATGCAATGAGTTTGCATCCTTCTTCAAAGGTAAAATTGATAAAATACGGCAGAATATTTCTCATAATATATCTCAGTTGCAAAAAATTGAAAAACTGCAATCACCAATGACACAGATAGATAACTTTAACACAATGTCAGAATTTTGTTTAATTGATTATGAGACTCTTGAAAAAACTGTACAAAATCTCAGTTCCTCAACATCTGAACTGGACATTCTGCCCACCAACTTTTTTAAGTCTGTTCTTCATCTTATAATTACAGATGTGCTTCAAATTATAAATACATCCTTGGAGACTGGTGTTGTTCCTGTGTCCCTAAAAAAAGCTGTTGTAAAGCCCCTTCTTAAAAAAAATAATCTGGATCCTTCAGTGTTAAATAATTACAGGCCAATATCAAATCTACCATTTATCGGGAAAATCCTGGAAAAAATTGTCTTCAATCAATTAACTGCCTTCTTGATATCAAACAGCCGTTTTGATAATTTTCAGTCAGGATTTCGTGCCAATCATAGCACTGAAACAGCGCTGATTAAAGTTATAAATGACATACGTCTTAATACTGATGCAGGCAAAACATCGGTCCTGGTATTGCTGGACCTCAGTGCAGCTTTTGATACTGTTGATCACAACATACTGCTATATCGACTTGAACACTGGGTTGGATTGACTGGTAAAGTTATCAATTGGTTAAAATCATACTTAAAAGATAGAAGCTTCTTTGTTACCATGGGAAATTGTTCCTCAACGTCAATGCCCTTGACCTGTGGTGTCCCCCAGGGGTCGATTCTTGGACCATTACTTTTCAACCTTTATATGCTCCCACTTGGGCAAATTATCAATAAAAATTCAATTTTGTATCACTGCTATGCAGATGATACCCAAATTTATTTTGCTCTATCACCAAATGATTATGCCCCCCTTGAATGTCTCTACCAGTGTATCGATCAAATCAATAGCTGGATGTCACAAAATTTTCTTCAGCTGAACACAGATAAAACAGAAATAATTCTATTTGGAAAAAAAGATGAAAGACTCAGGATTACCACTATTCTTGACACAAAAGGGATTAAAACTAAAGAAATGGTTAAAAATCTTGGTGTTTTCATTGACAGCGAGCTAAACTTTGACAGTCACATGAAAGCAATCACTAAAACGGCATTTTATCACCTAAAAAACATTTCCAAACTAAGAGGACTTATGTCAAAACATGATCTGGAAAAACTAATACATGCCTTCATCTCTAGTAGGGTTGATTACTGCAATGGCCTTTTCACAGGCCTGCCAAAAAAGACCATCAAACGACTTCAGCTGGTTCAAAATGCAGCGGCGAGGGTTCTCACATGAACAAAAAGAACAGAGCACATTACTCCAATTCTAAGGTCCCTTCACTGGCTTCCAGTAAGCTACAGAATTGACTTTAAAGCATTGCTGCTGGTGTACAAATCTCTAAATGGTACAGGGCCCAATTACCTCTCTGATATGTTGCAGCGGCCTAACCCAATCAGATCTACCAGATCGCAACAGAAAAATTTACTATTAAAACCTGTTGTTAAAACAAAGTGTGGTGAAGCAGCTTTTAGCTACTATGCAGTGCAGCTATGGAACCAACTGCCAGAGGACATTAAAAATGCTCCTGCTGTTGGCAGCTTCAAATCTAGGTTAAAGACCAAGCTGTTTTCAGATGCTTTCTGTTAAATAATTAATATTTTTACATTTTTTATAATCTTTTTCTCTGCATGTTTTAAATTTATTTTAACTTTATTCTATTTTATTCTGCTAGGTTTTTTTTCTCTTTCTCTTTCTTTTTCTCCTTTTTCTTTTTGGCATTTTAATATTTTATTTCTACTATTGTTTAATTCTTATTATTTTCTTTTAATTCTTTTAATTAATTATTTTAGAATAAAGATAAAATTATTTTATGTAATTTTATTTCTCTATTGTTTACTGTTTTTGTTTTTACTTCTGTAAAGCACATTGAACTGCCATTGTGTATGAAATGTGCTATATAAATAAACTTGCCTTGCCTTGCCTATTGTGGCACAAAACCTAAAGGCCTCTTTTAGAAGCTGAAGAAAAATTTCACCATCCAGCAAAATCATGACCCAAAGCACAAATCCAAGTCAGGCCACACCAATTCGATTAGTTGGTTCTCGGAATCGCCGCTTGAAGAAAATGCAAAATGAAAAAAAAAAATCGAAATCAAACTCCCGCCAACAGAAAAGGTCACGTGACATGAGATCACGTGACGTCGAAAACTAATCAAATCGCCCCTTTCACTTTCGGTAAAGACTTGTGAAGTAGCCTACTCCTGGTCAAATCTTTTTTTCTGTGCATTGTAGATGTTCAATCGACTGTAATTCAATTGTTTATTTAGCCTATCTGTTTACTGGTTTGCCTGTATTGTTTGGTCTATTTCCATCGCTAATTTTACCATCAGAGCATTTTTTTATTTTTATTTCGCCCGCTTGCTTCATATTTTTCCTGAAAAAATCCGAGAACCAACTAATTAAATTGGTGTGGCCTCAACAAATAAAGTAGTAGAAGAAGATCAAAGCTTTGGAATGGCTCAGTCAGAGCCCAGGTTTAAATCTGACTGAAAACCTGTGGGAAGAACTGAAATGGGCTTTGCACAGGAGATCATCTCACAGTTTGATAGATTTGATAGAAAATTGCCAAACCAAGATGTAAATTGCTCGAATCTTACCCAAAATGACTGAGTGCTGTATTACAAGCCAAAGGTACTTTAAGAAAGTATTATTTAAGGCAGGGGTCACCAAACTTTTTTCTCTGGGGGCCACATTGTCGTTCCTGACTGTGATGGGGGGCCGGGATCGGGTCAGCTATATAACATAGAATTGTATGACCCAGACAAATATGACCACCAGCAGGCCTCATTGTGTAGTAGAGATTACTAGCCTGGCACAGCCATCCCCACTACTATATCCACACACTACTATATCCCCATTACTATATCCACACTACTATATCCCCACTACTATATCCACACTACTATAGCAACACTACTATATCCCCACTACTATATCCCCACTACTATATCCCCACTACTATGTATATCCACACTACTATATCAACACTACTATATCCACACTACTATATCCCCACCACTATATCCACACTACTATATCCACACTACTATATCCACACTACTATATCTCCACTACTATATCCCCACTACTATATCCACACTACTATATCCCCACTACTATATCCACACTACTATATCCCCACTACTATATCCACACTACTATATCAACACTACTATATCCCCACTACTATATCCCCACTACTATATCCCCACTACTATGTATATCCACACTACTATATCAACACTACTATATCCCCACCACTATATCCACACTACTATATCCACACTACTATATCTCCACTACTATATCCCCGCCACTATATCCCCACTACTATATCAACACTACTATATCCCCACTACTATATCCACACTACTATATCTCCACTACTATATCCCCACTACTATATCCCCACTACTATATCCACACTACTATATCTCCACTACTATATCCCCACTACTATATCCACACTACTATATCCACACTACTATATCTCCACTACTATATCCCGCCACTATATCCCCACTACTATATCCACACTACTATATTCCCACTACTATATCCCCACTACTATATCCCCACTACTATATCCACACTACTATATCCCCACTACTATATCCACACTACTATATCCCCACTACTATATCCCCTACTACTATATCCACACTACTATATCCCCACTACTATATCAACACTTGATTCCTGGCACATATTTGTTTATCTTTACTAGTGGTTTGCAAAAGTAGTAATCGAGTCTTCACACTTTGTTTTAATTTGAAATACCCCAGATATTCCATTTATTTATTTTCTAATAAAAATAACATCAAATCTGTCAAGGTAAGAAACATCTGCCTAGTTGAGGTGATTGACACTGGCAAAGGTGAGTGAAAAATTATAAATTGTAGGTAGGCCTGTTGATATTATTAATAATATTAATAATAATTGTGTGCAGCACTTAATAAAGGTCAAATAAATAGGCCTATAAAATAAATACATTTAAAAAACAGTGAAATTATAATAATATGAGCAATAGATCAATAGATCACAGCAGTTGTGCTGTGTCCTGCACGTCATTGCTCTCATCCATGGCCAAAGCAAAAAACTCGAATTCTGACGCTCTCTCATTCAGCTGGTCATACACGTTGTCCCCCAAATCTTCGATTCGCCTGGTCATAGTAGGTGCGGAGAGACTCACCGCGTTGAGCGCATCCTTCTTGTCGGGACACACCTCCTCGGCCACAGCAAGCATGCATACTTTAACAAAGTCCCCATCAGTAAACGGCTTTCCATGGGTAGCTAGTAGGTGAGCTACCTTATAGCTAGCTCAGACAGCAGCCTGGTTGATCTGGGTTTGGCGAAGGAATACATTCTGTTGTGCAGCCAGTCCGCATTTCATCCTCCGAATCCTGTCTTCTCTTGTTTGCCCTCGCAAACTAGCATACTCTTTGTGGCGGGTTTCGTAGTGACGACGCAGATTATATTCTTTGAAAACCGACACACTTTCTTTACATACAAGACAAACTGCACAGTCCTTACACTGAACGAAAAAATAATCGGTGGTCCACTGTTCTTTAAAAACTCTGCACTCTCTGTCAGCTTTTCGCTTACCGCTCGCCATTTTGCTGTCCTGAACACTGACAGTTCTCTGCGCGTGCGCTGCCTGTCACCGCTTGATCGCGAGCATATGACGAAAATTCGGAAAATATGAATAGTTCATTTTATAACTAAATATCAATTTTAATTGATAACATCAACAAAATACAAGATGCAGACATGTTGTTATTTGCCAAAAAGCAATTTAAAAAAATAGGCCATGACCACTTTTGGGGATTGCCTCATTGGGCCGGTTCAAGTGGTGGGGGGCAGAGGGGCTGGGGGCCGGTCAAAGGGGGGTGGCGGGCCGGAGTCGGCCCGCGGGCCATAGTTTGATGACCCCTGATTTAAGGGACGTGCATATTTATGCAACCAGGTTATTGTAAGATTTATTTTCCTGTATCCCATAACATTTCTGTGTGTTTTTCACTTGAATTATTTTGCTTGCTATCACATTAAAGGTAGAAAAAGATCTGACTTGATCTATCTTGATTTTGCTTTTTACATCACAAAACCCTGCAAATGTTAATTAGGGGTGTGCAAAAATATCGATACGGTGATATATCGCGATACTTTGTCTTCTGATTCAATATCGATACTCAAAATTTGAATATCGATATTTTTTCAAATAATAAATCATGTTTCAGACGGGTTGTAAATCCAGTACGACTTCCGCACCTCCGCTCCGCGAGGTGTCGCTGTGCCGCTCCCTCACTGCAAGGCACTCTTCGTCTTCTCTTTTTTCCCCGGCGGTTGCAGTGAGGAAAAAAAACAAGCAAGCATGGCTGTTAACGTAAACCTAGAGACGCCACCGAACTTTAAGGCAGATGTTTGGAGGCACTTTGGATTCCAAAGGAAAGGAGAAAAAAACAGTGAGACGGTGTTCTGTAAAGTTATCCTACCTCTTGGATTTGTCCTACCAAGCCTACTGCGCATGCGCGAAATCCAGGAGGGTAGGAAAATTCAACAGTAGTTTTGTCCTACCGATCAGCTGGCCTGATAGAAAATCGGTGAGTATTTCACGCATTTGCCGATTTTTATGTTTTGTGCGTATTGGTCGAGTCTTTGGCCGAGTCAAATAATTTGTAATGCCTTGTTTTGAATAATAAACCGGTCTGTATGAGAACTTGCTAATTCATGTGTTCTGCGCATGCGCAGTAGGAGACTAAGATGCCCACTGCACTTTTCAATGTGTTTCAGACAGTGTGTTGTTCCTGCAAAATAAGCACAAGTTAAATGTTCTCAGGTATATGTTCTCAAGTTTACAAAGAACAAATTGATATTAGTGTTAGCACTGAAATGTATGTGCAGTCTGCAGTGCAAGTTTTAAGTTTTCATAAAACAATTTGATTCTGCTTGTTAAGCAGCACTGATGTGTCCATGCTTACAGAAAAGTTGAGAATACGAGCACAGAAATGGGAATTTTCTGTATGTTGTAGTGAAGCAACTCTTGGTTTTGCCAGCAGTGGAATAGAGACAAATATATGTCTGGCAAGAGTGTGTAGTTATGTATGTGAAATGTAATTTTACAGTGGTCAATAAATTCTGATTTTCTTCAGGGACACACATCGTGATGTGGTTGAAATTTCTTGCAATATATCGATTATCGCAGAATCGCTGTACCGTGATATTATCGTTATCGTGGGCAAAATATCGCCATAGTATCGTATCGTGAGGTATCTGGTGATACCCAGCCCTAATGTTAATGGTATGTAGACTTTTATACCCACTGTGTCTCCATGGCAGTGAACCTCAGTAAAAGCAAAGCATAAATTAACACGACAAATATCTGACACCCTTGAGAGTCGTTAAATGAAGTTGACTAAGTGCAGAAGTGTGATTAAGGAGAGGAAATGTGTTCACCTGTCGAAAGATCTCATCTTCCTCTCTCCGTCTCCGTTCTTCCACCTGTCTCCGCCCACTCTCCTCAGCCTCGCGAAGGCGGCGGTCTCTTTCAGCCAGCAGAATGAAAGCATGGATCCTTCTTTCCTCCTGGAGGCGAACCAGCTCCTTCGCCAGGAAGTCCAGCGTGTCGCCAATCACCTCCCCTGAAAGGCCATCCACATAACTCTGTATCTCAGACATCTGAGGGAAATAACGAGAGAGAGGATTGGGGAGCAACAAACAAATAAAAACAAGACATTAACTGCAAGTCACAAAAAAAACCCATGACAAATGTATTATAATTCAGCAATTCTAAAATCTGATTAGTCAGAAAGTTGATTAATTTTCAAGAATGTTGGCTCTGACAATACCTGAGGTTTATATTAATGCGTACTATAATGCATGATCTTATCTTTTTTTTAATTACACGACTCATTTGAATACTTGATTCTGATTGGTCAGTTACAGCATTCAGTGGTCTGTTATTTCTTTATGAAAGACTGATGCTATGGACCACGTTAGAAGCAATAAAATCATTTTTAAATCCACATTTGTGTCAAGTCATTGATTTCCTATGTAATAAGTGGGATAACATACAGTGAGCCGGTCATTATTGCAAAATAAACCCCGACAGGGTGATCCAGGACTCTGACGTGAAGTGGATAATTTACTTTAGCATAAATATTGAGATGATTCTAGGTAATCGCATGTACTGATTGGTTGAGAAATTCAGACTATTTCTCGATAATCACCTCGAGCGACTCGGCAAAATGTTAGCCAATCGCTTAGTCACCATAAGTGAGGAAGAATTACAAATTACGAAACAAAATGCTGTTCCTAAAAGCACTAAAGATGCTACGAAGTTTGGTCTAAAACTATTCAAAGGTAAGGTGGAATTACGATTTATTTTATCAATTTCAAAACAAAGTATTTTATGTGAGTCGGCGTAGATAAGTGACTCGAGTCTGCGCCGCACCGTTATTACATTTACATGCCGCTTTTGAAATTTGAAATAATTTAATATAATTTTTTAAAATAATCACCTGTGTATTTATACTAAAACAATTATCTTGATTATTCACCGATATTCATTTCGCCTTCAGCGAATAATTGTTAATTATCCCTTACATTCACAACAGCTCATTCACAAGGACATGTATGGCAGATGCGGCATGGTGGTGTAGTGGTTAGCGCTGTCGCCTCACAGCAAGAAGGTCCAGGTTCGAGCCCCGTGGCCGGCGAGGGCCTTTCTGTGCGGAGTTTGCATGTTCTCCCCGTGTCCGTGTGGGTTTCCTCTGGGTGCTCCGGTTTCCCCCACAATCCAAAGACATGCAGGTTAGGTTAACTGGTGACTCTAAATTGAGCGTAGGTGTGAATGTGAGTGTGAATGGTTGTCTGTGTCTATGTGTCAGCCCTGTGATGACCTGGCGACTTGTCCAGGGTGTACCCCGCCTTTCGCCCGTAGTCAGCTGGGATAGGCTCCAGCTTGCCTGCGACCCTGTAGAACAGGATAAAGCGGCTAGAGATAATGAGATGATATGAGATGTATGGCAGATGCTTCATATAAAGCCATAATGGTTAGAGAAACAGCTTTAGGACTAAAAGGGTGCCGGTTCGATTCCCTGGACCAGCAGGAATGGCTGAAGTGCCCTTGAGCAAGGCACCTAACCTCCAACTGCTCCCCAGGCTGCTCTGGGTATGTTATACGTAGCTCTGGATAACAGTGTCTGCTAAATGCCATGAATGGAATGTAATAAATTCTAGTAATAATAAACAGATTAAAAACGTGTTGATATTTAACAATTAAAAATGTATAATTGTGGATAGGGCAGCACGGTGGTGTAGTGGTTAGCGCTGTAGCCTCACAGCAAGAAGGTCCTGGGTTCGAGCCCCGTGGCCGGCGAGGGCCTTTCTGTGCGGAGTTTGCATGTTCTCCCCGTGTCCGCGTGGGTTTCCTCCGGGTGCTCCGGTTTCCCCCACAGTCCAAAGACATGCAGGTTAGGTTAACTGGTGACTCTAAATTGAGCGTAGGTGTGAATGTGAGTGTGAATGGTTGTCTGTGTCTATGTGTCAGCCCTGTGATGACCTGGCGACTTGTCCAGGGTGTACCCCGCCTTTCGCCCGTAGTCAGCTGGGATAGGCTCCAGCTTGCCTGCAACCCTGTAGAAGGATAAAGCGGCTAGAGATAATGAGATGAGGTTGTGAACATTTATGGAAGATGTTTCGATTGTCAAAGTTTTGTAACGATCAGTAAGTTTTCCGCCATGGGAAAGTCTTCAGAACAGAACGGATAGACTCTGTCTCTATTATGTGACGTTTTTTACTCAGTTACTTCTTTTACAAATGTCAATGTCCTTTTCTTACCATAACATCAACTTTGTAAAGAATTTAGAGCAGGAGTACATTACAACAAAAGGAACTGGAGCAGAGGTTAGATGTAAATCAGTGCATTTTTGTTTCACTGTTGCACTCACGCACAACATGCAGCATGGCTCACAGTGAACAGGCGGTTAATCTGCTTACCCTGCTCTCATGTTTCTCTCTCTCTCTCCGCAGGGCCAGTGTGACCTGTTTATCTGCTCTCTGTAGTTCTTGCTCCTCTTGCTGCAGGGCGTGGGTGGTGCGGAGCTCCTGGATCAGCTCCAGCTGCTTCTCTACGCCTTCCAGCATCTGGAACACACCAGATAGTACATCAGTGAACAGTTACACAGATTAACACTTGACAAACAATTGCTGAGAAAGAGATACAGTCATCACGTTCACATAAACCCCTTTTACACGGCCTGTTCAAGGTAGAATCCTCACGCCGTTATGACATTACAGGCATTTAGCAGATGCTGTTATCCAGAGCGATGTACAACATACCCAGAGCAGCCTGGGGAGCAGTTGGGGGTTAGGTGCCTTGCTCAAGGGCACTTCAGCCATTCCTGCTGAAGTGTTCAGGGAATCAAACCAGCAACCTTTTGGTCCCAAATCTGCTTTTCTAACCATTAGGTTATGGGTTCCCCTACCTTGTGTTCTGTATAAAATGTGACATTTTTGACCCCCGAGACTTTCCGAGACCAGCGCGTATTCAAATGTCTTCGTCTACATTATCTAAAGTCCATGCACCTTTCTGCCTCAAATTACCTCCTAGTTCTTTTCACTTTCTCCTCCAACATATTTCTGATCACACAGGCTTGCTCATTGGGGATAGATTAGGGAAAAAATTAGCTCATATTTTAAGTCGTTCAAATTCTGTAACCTGCTTTGTGACAATGTTTATTGTTAAAAGCGCGATACAAATAAACTTGACTTGACAAACATGTTGCTTGCAAGAGTCTCTCCACTCCTCTCTTCCTCATTACCTCTCTTCCTCTCTCTCTCTCTCTGCTTTTGAGCACAATTATCTATGGCTACGTTCAGACTGCAACCTGAAACGACCCATATCCGATTTGTTGTGAAATCCGATTTTTTTGTTAGGCCGTTCACATTACCAATTATATGAGACTTGTATGCGATCTCCAATATGAACGGAAAACGACCCAAAAGTGTCCCGCATGCGCAAATTCACATGTAATAAGCACATCTACGTAATACGTAAACAAAAAAAAAGCGCCCTCTTCATGTTTAATGATTTCTTTTTGTTTGTTTGTTTAATTATCTGGTTAGTGTTAAAGTGTGAGGTCTCGTGTGTGTTTTTGTTTCTGAACTGAAATGAAAACGTGTAGCCTGGTAACGAGGGTTGACTCCTAAATGTCTCTCTAATTTCTATACAAGTGCACTACATGTTACTAGGAAGTAATGGATTTTTAAACTCTATATAGTGCACTCGAGCTTCAGTAGGCAGTCATTTGGGATACGGCCGCTGTATTACCAAACTCTTAATTCAGGCTTAATAATTTGCACATATTTATTTCGTCATATTAATAAACTTTTTCTACATTTTTATAAATATTTATTTAGATTGTTTATAGCCAGCTGAATTCTGCAACTTCTCTCAGCGCTGGCTCAAGGTGCAGAAACACCAGTGCAGTTTGCGATGGAGATGAGGCGAGACCTGGCGATGTGGTTTTTGTGGCGGCGGCGGAACTCACACAATAATCTGATTAATGTGGGCAGCAGACTAATGAGACCGAAGGTGTCAAATTACTGGAAATTTCCAGAACAATCTTATAATCTTGTAATACAGGATGGTTTAAGTTATAAATCAGTTATAGAAACTGTTTTATTTAATCAGGCTAACAGATCAACATCCAGGTCCCTACCAAATCCACCATTAGCTTGATCAATTCTATAAAAGTCTATTTAAATTCTGAAAACTGTACAAATGTTGTTGTTTTCCACCAAAGAGGCGGGATTAGCCAACGCAGAATAGTGACGTTTGTCTCTTGTTGATGACGTGTAGGTCGCATGAATGCGACCTGTCCGGTCAGACTGCAGTCGCATGTGAAAATAACGGATATGCATCGGAATTAGGACCACATATCCAAGCGGCCTGGGTCGCATGTGAAAAAATCGGATCTGTGTCGTTCAGATTGTCAATAACAAATCGGATACAGGTCGCATATGGGCAAAAAAATCGGATATGGGTCGTTTCAGGGTGCAGTCTGAACGTAGCCTATGACACTTTTCCCCCTGAAAAGCCAGCTTGGTTTGTGCTCTAAAGGGCACAAACATGTTATATACGGCCCATTCTGTACTTGCGGGTACATTTCAAGCGTTGACTCTGTTAGTCATCGTAAACATCGTCAAGCATACAAACGCATTATTCGTAAAAGCACACACTCTGAAATTCACTGATCTGGTTAAACACAAGACTGCACAAATTATGTATAAAGCAAGACATAACCTTCTTCCGGGTGAGGTACAAAATACGTTTATGGAAAGGCAGGGTGGGTATAACCTGAGAGGGGAAATGAATTTTAAGAGAGTAAATGTTAGAACAACTCTGAAAAGTATGTGCATAACAGTCTGTGGGGTGAAATTGTGGAATGGTCTGGATAATGAACTCAAAAATAGCACCAACATAAAACTGTTTAAAAAATTATATAAAAACATGTTAATAAAAATATATGAGAATGAGGACAGGCAGACTATATAGGTGATGATGAAATTGAGAGTAAGTCTGTGACTGGTCTTCTTGTATTTAGTGTATAGTTATAGGTATGTGTATATGTATGTACTGTATATATGTATTGTATGTGTGTATATATGCATAACATAAGTATCTGTATATATGATTTGATTTGGTCGATATTATACCATGTTGGTATGTTTTGGTATGTTGGTATGTTTTCTTTTTTGTTTATTGCTTTTGTTTTCTTTTGTATATATAGTTTATTATGGTGGAAAGTGATGTTTGATTAGCGGTGGTATAGAGGGTTAGGATTGGATAAGTTATTACTTCTTCCTAATCCTTTCTGAACATTGTTATGTTATTGCCTTGTGGCTACGCTATTCTGTTTGTTTATGATGATGTTTTGATTATTGTATTTTTTATTTAAATTTTTATTTTTATATCTTTCTTCTTTATTGTTCAGAATAAAGTAATCAATCAATCAATCAATCAATCAATCAATCAATCAATCAATCAATCAATCAATCAAAAAACTCTGTTATCGTTAACCGGGACAATCCATTCACAGACTTGATGATAACAAAGTGGACATCTTCCACCATTTTGTGTCTTAACTCCACATGCTGACCTCAAACTAGCTACCCCACGGCATGTATAAAAACAGAATGTTATGGGTTTTCATCATATTATTGTTTTTTAAAAATGAGCGAGAGATTCACTCCAATATCACAATAACAGAGTTGATGAATAATTAATCTACTGTTGGTGTAAAATCCTCAACATTTTGTTCAAATTAATGAGGGAAGAAACAGAGCCTTTCTCACTGCCTTTCTGAAGTTTCCTGCCAGAGGAAGTGACATCACTTGGTGCAGGTGTCATGCGTATTATTAAAAGTCTTTGTGGGTGTTATGTGTTTTATAACAGAGTTGACAAGAACATTCGGATGGATAAAAATATATTTTTTATGACTGAAATTTCACATAATACGGAAAATAGACTTTTTATGCAATTGATTTAATAGAATAAGCCCCCAAAAACAGATTGTTAGACTGAATCACTTCATGTTTATTCGAGTTGAATGGATGAATCAGGAGTCAAAGTGGGGGAGGAGTCATCATTTAGTTAATGTTTTATGGATAAATTGGGTCTAAAATGTGGATCAAGCATTGCTATTGGTGAAAGTTTCTCATAATTTGCATTATTGTTCAAAACTGATTTAATAAAGATTTCTCATCTCATCTCATTATCTGTAGCCGCTTTATCCTGTTCTACAGGGTCACAGGCAAGCTGGAGCCTATCCCAGCTGACTACGGGCGAAAGGCGGGGTACACCCTGGACAAGTCGCCAGGTCATCACAGGGCTGACACATAGACACAGACAACCATTCACACTCACATTCACACCTACGCTCAATTTAGAGTCACCAGTTAACCTAACCTGCATGTCTTTGGACTGTGGGGGAAACCGGAGCACCCGGAGGAAACCCACGCGGACACGGGGAGAACATGCAAACTCCGCACAGAAAGGCCCTCGCCGGCCACGGGGCTCGAACCCGGACCTTCTTGCTGTGAGGCGACAGCGCTAACCACTACACCACCGTGCCGCCCCAATAAAGATTTCTTTTTGTGGAAAATAACAAAAGGTTTATCTCGGAGATGCAAAATCTACCCTGAATTCTAGAATTCCCCGTATATGTTGAGGATGTTACTATTCTTAAATGTAAATTATTTAAAGGAAGTGATTCCTTTGCATATGATGCTCAGTAACTTTGCTTGTGTTTGAAGAGTGGTATAAATGTGCACAGCTAACAAAAGCACCTCAACACTCAGTTCACCCGCCGTTGTTTTTAAAGCAGCGCCAGTATTCATATTTCAAACACATAGATACATCACCCCAGACACCCATGCTGTGTTATGATGCATCACACCTCTGATTGCAGAATGGCGGCTCGCAATGTACAAACACACTGGCACAGCTTCATGCTGACTTTATTTGGTTCAGTGTAAATCACTAAAGCCGGAATACTGAGGTGCCTTCTTTACGCCGATATTACAGAACAGCTGAATAAAAAGGGCTATGCACACTTACAGTATATACACTGCAGGAAATATAAGCTGAACAGTTGTTTAAATGTCATGTCCAGAACTTTCACGAGTCAATAAAGATTCATGACTTATAAATGTCAATATAAAAGTCACACGTAGGTTAGATAAAGATTCCTTTCATCTACTCTTCTCTGTGTACCTGGTTCTGGATGGATCTGCCTCTGAGCAGCTTCTGTAGGAAAATGACAGCAAGCTCCTTTTCCTCTTCTCCCTGCAAAATGTACAGTATTTTCCACATAGCATCATGCTTTCTATGTGACAATATTTCATTCAGATACAAAAAAAATGCCATTTTGTTATTAATAAATATTTTTAATTAGCTTTTTGCCGTCAGAAACTGCTTTAGCTGTAAAAAATATTCACACACCCCTCAGGACAAATTTATTTTACAAACAAGTGATTCAAAATCATGACACATTATTTAAATGTGTGTAATATTTATTAGAGTGAGGGAGTTTTTTTAAATTTATTTACTTTTCATCTATGGAGCCCGTTTTTTAAAATTTAAATTGACAGATGGCAAATGACATAATTTATAGGCATAATATCTTGAATAATAATTGTGATTTGTTATGTTTTTTTTAAATCCAGGACCCCTTGCTATGCTTCACAGACCCCAATTTCAGAACCGTGGTTCTCGAGAACACCACTGTTATCTAGTGTGGGATCTGCCATGGGAACTATGTGGCCAGTCTTTGTAAAAATAAGAGTCTTGTTTGTACAGGTAGCGGTTTACCAATTCAGTGCCAAGAAAATCAGTAAGGATAGTGAGTGTTTTCACAGCTCCAGCTGTGAGCAGGTTACCTCAGGAGGCGCGTCCACCACAGGTGTCGGGGGACGAGGGACTGGTTTCTCCACCCTGTAAAGGAAGCGTAGAGGCTTCTTTTCCTCCACCTGAACCTTCTTGTCTATCAATGCCTGCAGCAGATGTAGTGAATGACATTACTGTCTGCACTCTGTAAACTCAAATAGACCATCTGTGCAGTTTATGCCTGAATGTTATGCTGATATTCTCTTAACTGGTAGTGGGGTGGACAAAGTAGTGAAAATTTATACTGAAAGCATAAACCATGTATCAAATGTATACAGCAAAATAAAATAAAATAAAAAAAATAGATCGATCGATCGATCGATCGATCGATAGATAGATAGATAGATAGATAGATAGATAGATAGATAGATAGATAGATAGATAGATAGATAGGTAGATTTATACTGAAAGCATAAACCATGTATCAAATGTATACAGCAAAATAAAATAAAAAATAGATAGATAGATAGATAGATAGATAGATAGATAGATAGATAGATAGATTTATACTGAAAGCATAAACCATGTATCAAATGTATACAGCAAAATAAAATAAAAAATAGATAGATAGATAGATAGATAGATAGATAGATAGATAGATAGATAGATAGATAGATAGATACTGAAAGCATAAACCATGTATCAAATGTCTCATCTCATCTCATTATCCCTAGCCGCTTTATCCTTCTACAGGGTCGCAGGCAAGCTGGAGCCTATCCCAGCTGACTACGGGCGAAAGGCGGGGTTCACCCTGGACAAGTCGCCAGGTCATCACAGGGCTGACACATAGACACAGACAACCATTCACACTCACATTCACACCTATGCTCAATTTAGAGTCACCAGTTAACCTAACCTGCATGTCTTTGGACTGTGGGGGAAACCGGAGCACCCGGAGGAAACCCACGCGGACACGGGGAGAACATGCAAACTCCGCACAGAAAGGCCCTCGCCGGCCACGGGGCTCGAACCCGGACCTTCTTGCTGTGAGGCGACAGTGCTAACCACTACACCACCGTGCCGCCCCAATAAAGATTTCTTTTTGTGGAAAATAACAAAAGGTTTATCTCGGAGATGCAAAATCTACCCTGAATTCTAGAATTCCCCGTATATGTTGAGGATGTTACTATTCTTAAATGTAAATTATTTAAAGGAAGTGATTCCACCATGGTGATTACACCACCGTGCCGCCCTGTATCAAATGTATACAGCAAAATAAAATAAAATAAAAAATAGATAGATAGATAGATAGATAGATAGATAGATAGATAGATAGATAGATAGATAGATAGATAGATAGATACTGAAAGCATAAACCATGTATCAAATGTATACAGCAAAATAAAATAAAATAAAAAAAATAGATCGATCGATCGATCGATCGATAGATAGATAGATAGATAGATAGATAGATAGATAGATAGATAGATAGATAGATAGGTAGATTTATACTGAAAGCATAAACCATGTATCAAATGTATACAGCAAAATAAAATAAAAAATAGATAGATAGATAGATAGATAGATAGATAGATAGATTTATACTGAAAGCATAAACCATGTATCAAATGTATACAGCAAAATAAAATAAAAAATAGATAGATAGATAGATAGATAGATAGATAGATAGATAGATAGATACTGAAAGCATAAACCATGTATCAAATGTCTCATCTCATCTCATTATCTCTAGCCGCTTTATCCTTCTACAGGGTCGCAGGCAAGCTGGAGCCTATCCCAGCTGACTACGGGCGAAAGGCGGGGTACACCCTGGACAAGTCGCCAGGTCATCACAGGGCTGACACATAGACACAGACAACCATTCACACTCACATTCACACCTACGCTCAATTTAGAGTCACCAGTTAACCTAACCTGCATGTCTTTGGACTGTGGGGGAAACCGGAGCACCCGGAGGAAACCCACGCGGACACGGGGAGAACATGCAAACTCCGCACAGAAAGGCCCTCGCCGGCCACGGGGCTCGAACCCGGACCTTCTTGCTGTGAGGCGACAGTGCTAACCACTACACCACCGTGCCGCCCCAATAAAGATTTCTTTTTGTGGAAAATAACAAAAGGTTTATCTCGGAGATGCAAAATCTACCCTGAATTCTAGAATTCCCCGTATATGTTGAGGATGTTACTATTCTTAAATGTAAATTATTTAAAGGAAGTGATTCCACCATGGTGATTACACCACCGTGCCGCCCTGTATCAAATGTATACAGCAAAATAAAATAAAATAAAAAATAGATAGATAGATAGATAGATAGATAGATAGATAGATAGATAGATAGATAGATAGATAGATAGATAGATAGATAGATAGATAGATAGATACTGAAAGCATAAACCATGTATCAAATGTATACAGCAAAATAAAATAAAATAAAATAAAAATAGATAGATAGATAGATAGATAGATAGATAGATAGATAGATAGATAGATAGATAGATAGATAGATAGATAGATAGATAGAGGTGGCATGGTGGTGTAGTGGTTAGCACTGTTGCCTCACTGAATTATTCGATCTGAATGGCAGATCTTCTTGTGAAGTGACGATGTAGGCTACCAGTGACGCGTGAGCGCGACTTTGTGGGCAGGGGGTGTGGGCGGGGTCGATGGGAGTACTGTACTTTAAACATCCCTCATGTGTAGATGTAGAATTGGGCATGTTGAGCTCAAGCTAAACGCAAACAAACATCCTGGTGGATGCATTGAAAGGAAAGAAATCTTCATGCACTTCAGCCTATAGATATACAGTACTAGCAGCTCATCACCCCCCCCCCCCCCCCCCCATAAATAAATAAATAAATAAAGGATCTGTATGATTCATGTGGGTTTTTATTTATATTTTCAGGTTGGAAAATTAGGAATTCCAGATTACTCCGGAAGAATGACGTACCTGTAGTTTGTTGTGAGAATATAAGTTTTGCCTGAAAACATCAATCAGTGGTCATATGCATGACTATTGTTGCATAGTTTGTTAATGAAGTAATCAAACAAAATATCCTGCAATTAACCAATTTAGCCAATTACCACTAGCTAGAATTTGATTTGCGCAACATGTTTTTTTCAGATTAGATGGAGTTCATGGCTACTGGCAAGGCAAATATAATGCCACATTATATACGAGTCTTTGCCTACTCTGGCATATTGAAAATTTTAACTGAGGTAGGGCCAGGAGCACTCGATTTCCACACTGTAGTCCACTGGCATATTATCATGCTCATACAGATAGCTATAGTACTAATTACACTGTGTAGCATGAGAACGTCACTGCAGATGAAGAAAGAATCTTGAATTTTTTTTAGACATTGATAAACTTGATTGGATGCTTTAAACTGAAACAACTGGATGTTAAACTGAACCCATTCAACTGACATATAACAAAGTCATTGGCTGGATGAGAGAAGAGACCTTTGAGATTTGTAACAAGAGATTTGTCAGATTTTTTGCTCTTGGAAATGTAATTAGGAGTATAAGCATTCAACTTGGGGAAGCCATGGCTTAATGGTTAGAGAAGCAGCTTTGGGACCCAAAGGTCACTGGTTTGATTCCCTGGCCCAGCAGGAATGACTGAAGTGTCCTTGAGCAAGGTACCTAACCCCCAACTGTACCCCAGGCTGCGTATATTGTATGCTGCTCTGGATAACAGCTTCTGCTAAATGTCTGTAATGTAATAGCGCTCAAGTAAAGCAGATATACATCTGTATGTTCCAACTCTGGCTATTAGAGAATGATTAATAGTCAAACTTTGTACCATTTCACGACTTAAAAAAGATGTTCTGCAATCTTCTGAGAATGTCACCGTGGAACAGCGAGAAGATGTGAGTTATTAACCACACCGAATGAGAATATGGCTAACAGAAGGTCAATTCCATTTGAAAAGCATGTTGTTTCTCTTCTCTCACCCAATATAAAGACCCTGATTACATGTTTTCTTACCTGGTGAGTCTTCATTAACTCAAGATCCCAGCGGTCTGAGCGACTGATGAAACCTTTGTTCTTTGGCTTAGGGGCTTTTGTTTGTGGCTCCAGGACCGAAGGTGGAAGACTTGCTTCCAGCTCTGAAAGACCTTGCAAACACAAAGAGCACAAGATACATTTAAAAGTTATTCCATGAAATTGAGTCATACATGAGCCGAGAGCCGACAAAGCTCATAGCGCCGAGTCAGCAATAAGCCATGTACGACGAGATTGAGTGGATTAATTGTTTTATTATATCCACATTCACTGGATTTTGAGAAAATAGGTTCAACACTGAAAAATCTACACAAAGAGAACATTTCCAGAAATGTGCTACACTGATGTACTATTCATAGAGACCTCAGTAATATGACCATGTGACAGCCAGGAAGCCATCAAATAGCTTCCATGGATTCTCTTTGGTGATTATAGCACACCAGAGTGACCCCATACCTTATCTGGTGACGGGTACACATACACACCTATGGGCAATTTAGAGTAGTCAATTGACCTAAACCACATGCCTTTGGACTGTGGGAAGAAACCAGACCATCTGGAGAAAACCAGTGGCTGACGGGGGCCTTTCTGTGTGGAGTTTGCATGTTCTCCCTGTATCTGCGTGGTTTTCCTCTGGGTGCTTCAGTCAATCCAAAGACATGCAGTTAGGTTAACTGGCTACTCTAAATTGTCAATAGGTGAAAATGTATGTGAGTGCGCAGAAAGGAACTGGCCACCCTACTGCTGCAATTCTGGCCAAGTCAACCAAACATGGTTCGCTTCAAGCCCGGATCAGGTTCGGCAATGATGACGACCGATTCTGTCAAGAAGAGTGGTCAAATACCCAGCCAGAATCCTGCCAGAAGATTGTTGATGGCTACCACAAGCATCTGGTCAATGTGGAACTTGCTAAGAGACAATTAACTAAATATTAGGTGTACTGTATGAATATTTTTGACCCTGTATGTAAATTTTGTAAATTATATTGTACAATCATTCTGCCATTGAAAAAGAACAGTTCAAAGAAATCACTGAAAACCCAATTTTGCCATGACATTGATGTCTATGATGACATTTATGCCTGTGTATGTAAAATTTTGACTATAATTGCAACTTCACGAATCAAACCAGAAAGGTAAATACCGTAAATAAAATGATTTCTTTTTCTAATTCCTTTTCTCTGCCCCAATGTTCTTATACCATGTCAGCCATAGTTTACTGAAGATTTGTTAACTAGCTCAGGAGAACTTCTCTGGGTGGACATCAAGGACGTAGAACGGTTCCCACCCAACCATTCACACCTATGGGCAATTTAGAGTAGCCAGTTAACCTAAGCGCATGTCTTTGGACAGTGGGGGAAACTGGAGCACCTGGTGGAAACCTACACCAAACATGCAAACTCCACACAGAAAGGCCCCCGTCAGCCATGAGGTTCAAACCTGGAACCTTCTCACTATTACCCCTTTTCCACCAAATCAGTTCCAGGGCTGGTTCGGGGCCAGTGCTGGTGCTGGTTCACAACTCGTTCAACTTGCGAGCCAGCTGAGAACCAGTTTGCTTTTCCATAGCTCGCAGTGCTAAGGGAAGCCACGTCATTATGTCGCTGTATACGTCAGTTACGTCGCTGTATACGTCAGTTACGTCGCTACGTTTGCATAAACCTTGGCGCGAATATCGAAGCAAAAACAACGCGGAAGAAGCAGCAGCAGCAGCAGCAACAACAACAACAATAATAATAATGGATGACTTTGCGTTTGTACAGCTGCTGCTTCTCGTCGCTTAAAAATGGCGATCTTTCGTGGTCTTGTTATTGGTCTTAACAACTCCGCCCCCCCGCTGACATAAGCGGTTCTTTACTCTGGCCCAGCAGAGAGTTGGTGCTACCCTGGAACCGGTTTTTCTGGCCCCAGAGCCAGTTCTTTGTCAGTGGGAACAGAAAACCCGGTTCCAAACTAAGCACTGGCCCCGAACCAGCCCTGGAACTGCTTTGGTGGAAAAGGGGCATATGACGGGACAGTGCTAACCACTGCACCATCATACCTTCTGCTGGCTCAAAGAACATTCAGGTAAATGATTTTTGTAAATACTAGCGATTTTGTTACCTGCAGAAGCCGAGGTGGTTCATGTTTTAGAAACTGGACTCACTGAACTACGGCCAGTTTTTTTTTTTAATACATTTTTTAAAATACATTTTTTTTTCCCCGACCTGGCGACTTGTCCAGGGTGTACCCCGCCTTTCACCCGTAGTCAGCTGGGATAGGCTCCAGCTTGCCTGCGACCCTGTAGAACAGGATAAAGCGGCTACAGATAATGAGATGAGATGAGATTTTTTTTTTTTCCTGTGCTTGATTTGGTCTGGTGAAATAATTTGCTTCATCCATTTTTTGATGACCCCCTGTTATACAATAATACACCCTGCACTGTCAAATGTGAACACATTTATAAAAGAACACACACCTATGTAGTATCTGCACTGCGCATTAGATAGGAGGTGGAACTAATCAATGATACACTACAGACCTTGGTAGGTATTGAGGAAGTGGGTCTTGACAGTGTCGAGTTGTGAGTGTCGATCAGGGAAGACTCCGTGGCGGGAGAGTGGAGCGTACGTCTGAGAGCTGTAATCCAAGTGCTCACTGATAATATTCCGTTTCATCCACTTCCCTTCCACTGTCTTCCTCTTTGCCATGAGTTTCCGTAAAGCTGTGATACAGAGCAATTTAAGGATTAACAACACATTACGAACTTCTACTTTGCTTTCATTTACTTTTAATATAAATGCATGTAATTATTTTCAGCAATGATTATACTACTTATATATAGCTCACCCTCTGCATAATTAAGTATAACTGACAACCCCAATTTCAAAAAAGTTGGGACACTGTGTAAAACATAAATAAAAACAGAATGTGAAGATTTGCAAATCATGGAAACCATATATTTCGTTGAAAATAGTACAAAGATAACATATCAAATGTTGAAAATGAGAAATTTTATTATTTTGGTTTTTTTTTTTTTAAATATGCTTATTTTGAATTTGATGTCAGCAACACATTTCAGAAAAATTGAGACTGGAGCAACAAAAGACTGAAAAATTGTGTAATGCTAAAAAACAAATTAAATATGTGAACTGGAAACAGGTCAGTAACATGATTGGGTATAAAAAGAGCATCCCAGAGAGGCGGACTCTCTCAGAAGTAAAGGTGGGGCGGGGTTCACTGCTCTGTGAAAGACTGCGTAGGCAAACAGTGTAAAAATTTAAGAATAACATTCCTCAATGTAAAATTGCAAAGAATTTGGGGATCATATCATCTATGGTCCATAATATCATTAAAATATTTAGAGAATCTGGAGAAATCTCTGTATGCAAGAGACAAGGCTGAAAACTGACACTGGATGCCTGTGATCTTCAGGCCCTCGGGTGGCACTGCATTAAAATCAGACACGTGTTTGTAGTGGAAATCACTGTATGGGCTCAGGAACACTTCAGAAAACCATCTTCTGGGAAAACAGTTCATTACTGCATCCACAAATGCAAGTTAAAACCAGATATAAACAATATGCAGAAACACCGCCACCTTCTCTGGGCCCAAACTCTTTTATGATGGACCGAGGCAAAGTGGAAAACTGTCCCAAGGTCTGACGAATCAAAAGTAGAAATTCTTTTTAGAAATCATGGACACCACGTCCTCCAGGCTAAAGAGGAGAGGGACCATCCGGGTTATTATCAGTGCACAGCTCAAAAGGCAGCATCTGTGATGGTATGAGGGTGCATTAGTGCACATGACATGGGGAACTTGTACATCTGGGAAGGCATCATTAATGCTGAATGATATATACACGTTTCAGAGCAATATGCTGCCATCCAGACAAAATCTTTTTCCGAAAAGGCCTTCCTTCTTTCAGCAAGACAATGACAAGCCGCTTTCTGCACATATTAAAACTGCATGGCTCCATAGTAAGAGAGTCTGGGTGCTAAACTGGCCTGCCTGCAGTCCAGACCTGTCTCCCACTTAAAACATTTGGTGCATTATGAAGCACAAAATATGACAAAGGAGACCCCAAACTGTTGAGCAACTGAAATTATATATCAGGCAAGAATAGGACAACATTTCTCTTTCAAAACTATAGCAATTGGCCTCCTCAGTTCCCAAATGCTTACAGAGTGTTGCTAAAAGTAGAGGTGATGCAACACAGTGGTAAATATGCCCCTGTCCCAATTTTTTTAAACATGTTGCTGACATCAAATTCAAAATGAGCATATATTTTTCAAAAACAATAAAATTTCTCAGTTTCAACATTTGATTTGTTGTCTTTGTACTATTTTCAATGAAATATAGGGTTTCCATGATTTGCAAATGATCCCATTCTGTTTTTATTTACAGTTTACACAGCATCCCAAATTTTTTGGAATTGGGGTTGTACTTGAGACCAGTCTTGGTCCAAGACCGGTCACAAGACCACTTTTTGAAGGTCTCGGTCTCTGACATAGAGGACTCCGGATTTTATTTCAAGATCGGTCAAGATCACAACTGTGGGGAATAAATTGCCTGTGCATTGTCTGATTTATTTGTTAACATAGTTACTGTGATTGGATGTAAAACTTTCTACTTCAAATGCAACCAATAACGTGACTCACTGCTAATTCAAAATTTTAGTTGCTGTTAACAGCCATCACCCCTCCCTGGCCCCCCTTCACACCCACTGGTCTGGTCCTGGTCTTGACTCAGGCCCCGTCCACATGAGTACGCGGCCTCACCCAATACGCTGTCGTTTTGAAAAAAAAATCTCCATAAACACGGCGTCATTTCGATTCACTGGAAACGACCCAAAATGCTGTAGTACATATGCCAGGCCTGTATGTGGCGCTGTGACACCACCACACCAGTACACTAAAACCGGAAGAGAAGCCATGGAGCATGCGTATAAAGGTTACGCGCTGTTTACAAAACAAGCTCATAACACGAGAAGTTTTGTTGCTCCTCACAGTAATATAAAAGCAGAAGGTTTTGTTGTAGCATCCATAATAGACTGAGTTGTTTCTGCAGTACGAGCACAAGCCTGTAGTCCGCCATTGTTGTTGTTATGACGCATCTAGCGGCGGCGGCTGAGGTTAAAGGTTAGAGAGGCGGGGCTTATACGTCATCATTTCTGAAAAAATCTGCTTCGCCGTCCAGACGACTCCGGGCTATCCGGTGTTTTTGGATTTTCCCACTCTGGGACCTGTTTTCAAAAAATACCGGTTTCACACCTCGAAAAAGCCAGCTCCGTCTGGACACAAGGCCGAAATGATAAAGTATTTATGCGGATTCGACAAAAACGTACTCATGTGGACAGGGCCTCAGTCTCGCCCTGCCTTGGTCTTGACTTGGTCTCAACCTCTCAAAGTCTTGGTCTTGTCTCAGCCTCAATACACTAGTCTTAGTCACAACTTGGTCTCAGTTTAGGTTGTTTTGACTACAAAGCTAATAAGAGGTTATTTTCCTTTACTTGTTTTGAAGGGTCAGTAAAGTAAGTGTTTGTTTCCTCAGAGAAGCTTTGACCTTTTACTGGGAAAATGGTCAGTGGAATGATATTGACAGATAATGAATGTGGTCTTTTCTTTCCTTTAATAGAGATGTACAGCAAGTGCTTGTAGTCTTACAGCGTTCATAGTTATTGCGTATTTTCTGGAGTCGTTCTTCTTTCTCTCTTTGCTGCTGGGAAAAATGCTTATCCAGCTGCTGCACTGTGATCTTCTCCTGTTGTGACTCTCTCTCCTGTAAAAACCGCCTGAGAAGAGCCAATCGAGCCTCTTGCAGCCTGCAACACACAGAGACAAAGATATACTAGTACACACCTTGGTGTAGCCACAATACACACATATTCATGTTTACATGGATTTTCCAGTGACTTACATGATAATATAACTAGGACAATTTAGGGAGCAATATAGCACTATTAGCAAGATACTTGACTCCAGTTGGGTGTTTCATTGAATTCTTGCCATATTTTCATTTATACAACACCATATTAATGTTTTATTTAATATATTTTCTTTCTATATAATTGTCTTGAGGCTTAAGGTAAGGTTATCTAAGGTAAAGGTAAGTACTTGTCTTAGCACAGAGGGCTTTGGTAAGAAAACTGTTTCTCACTTCTCAATCTCCTTCTCCCTGAAAGCCCACTCCTTCCTCTCCATCTCATCCATCATCCTCTTCCTCTTGTCCAGCTGAGTGAGATCATTCAGAGGTGGTAGGCTGGCCTCCCATGTCCTCTTCTTCCTTGCTCTTTCAATCATTTCAACTTCATCCAGGCCAGCAGGAAGCCCATGACCTGAACATACAATTCCTTTGGTTATTTTCAGGTCTCCATTTTGCCCCATAGGTGCACTGAACTAGAATTTCATTAGTAAAGTCTCTTTTCTGGTCTAGTCTTCCAAAGGTATGGTTTTGAAAACCATCTGGATTGGTTTTCTGTTTAATTCTGTTCAGTTACACCTACTGCACACAGGCTAAGCAACATAACACAGCCTTATAAGAGACAGGTATCTTTCTTTAAAGTGTCTTTGAGTCAGATAGAGGAGCACGTTGATCGATTATAACAAAGATATGAATTTGACTTTCAAAAAAAGTCTTCTGTTTTAGCTGTTTTATGTTGTATGCAGCACAACTGCCATTGTTGTTCCACATATAACTCACAGTAGCATTTTTCTACCAGAGAGGGTGCACTTCCAAAATCTTACATCCTGGAGCTTTAACCGTACAATGGTTCATAATCGATAAAACTCTGTAGATTCCTAATATTCATATAATTTCAGAGAATTTTTTTTTGTTAGCAGTACAGCCCTATTATACTACTAGTTTCTACATTTAAGCTCTGCTCCTGCTCCTAAAAGCGTATACGCAGAACCATGGCCTCACTTTCATTTATAAATGCTTTGAGACCTCAAGAATGGCACAGGAATAGTTTTAAGCGTTAACAATAAATCTAATATAGTAATTTTTACGATTAAAGTGATTCATATAGGTAGCGGTCTGAGTGAATGACCTTGATGTCCGTGACGTCACAACAGGAAGTCTATCGGTCTCATCGCCATTTCCGCTATACTAAAACACAGAGCTGACTGCAACTCTGATCCTCCATTTTGAGCTAATTTATCGCCATGCCACGTAGATGTGCCAGCAACACGACAGATGGCGGATTTATGTTGCATTCATGGCCCAAGAATGTTCAAACTGCAAAGATTTGGAAGCGTTTTGCAAGAAGTTCACGGGCACATTGGGCGCCTACGAAGTGGTCTCTCCTCTGCTCTGCACATTTGTGACCGCTCACCGAATCCAGGGACACATGCCGGCCGAAACGAATCCGAGATAATCGCAAAAGAAGCATTTTTTTTTCGAAATTTGTGATTTTTGTTTTTTTCCATCATGTGCAAGTTGAGATCTTGAAGAATGCAATCAGTATTTCAGATAATAGATTGTTTTGTTGGAAAAGCATACATTTTTTGTTGCAAATTGTCTCGTTTTTGTCAGGACTGTAGCCTGCTGGGGGGTGTGGGTAAATTACCATATGGGCCATTCACATGATGATTTAAGTCATTTGTTTTTTTTTTTCGCGAATCAGCTGTATGATCCGAGTTGAGCGCATGGCTACTTAACCTGCATACAGGCATGTGATTTCACTATGGAATGAGTTACTAAACAGAGCGCAGAGGAGCAAACACCGCGAAGCAAACAGACACTCTGTATTTACATCGGAGATCACCATTTCTAGCAAAAAAAACCGCAACCTCGTTTTCCAGATTGAATGGAATACTTGAATGATCGGATGATACACGGACCGTTCTAGGATTATATTCCATCGGAGGCATTGGTGTGTGCAAGGCGCCGTTTCTCTTTCTGATGGGGTAAGTTTATTAATCTAAGGCTGTGTGGATATTTTTGCATGTAACGGAGAGTGTTGTGGTTTGGTTAAGCCTAGGTCACAACCGGACGTACGATTTTTTGGCCGTGTGATTTTTGGCGTTTCCCAAATCGCTGCGGTTTTTTTTTGTTCACGGAGAAAGACGCGCGTTGGCCGTAAGTTTGTCTTGCAACCTGAAAAAAACGTAAGCGCCCGTAGAGTTTGTTTGACATGACAAAGAACCTCTGCGGCCGGTCTGCGGCTCGAAAATCAGCACATCACACGCACGCTCTCGTGCGTTTCATGCGCGCTCTCCGTGTGTTTCTTGCGTTTTTTGCGTGTAGACCGGCTGTAGGAGCACATACGGCCGGTTGTGACCGAGGCTTTACATGAAACTAGTGTTGTGTTAGTTGTGTCATCATCGTGCTATCTTTCTTTCTTACGGTGTGAGTAATTTTTCGACCACAAAACATTAAAGTATACTTTAGGACTTATTTTTGTACTTCATAATTGTGTTGGGCATACTTTGCATGGAAGGAAAATTGACGTGGTGATCTTTGTTTACATGAAAGTAGCATCGTGCTAGCTCGTAGGGAGTAGGGCTTTCCTTAATGTCATGCAAATGAGCAGCATTATGTGCCCGCCCTACACCCAGAGTAGCTGAGATGGAAAACTTTGAGGGCAATTTTCTCCCTTTTCTGTTTTAAGAAGTATACACTTTCAAAAGGCCACACATTCTTCAAATATTGTCAGATCTCCACATGGAAGGCATCATTGGAAAGCTTAGAAACTGTACTTTCTGAATCTGTCAATAACTCAAAATGCCCCCGGGCCGACATGTGTCCCTGGATTCTGTGATCTGCCACATTTTACTGAAGTATGAGACCTCTGATCTGTTGAGGAGCGTTGGCTATAAGCCTGTATTGAAAGAGGGTGCAGTACCAAAAATTAAATAAAACTACAAGAAAAAGAAAGCATTTATTTTATTTATTTTTTAAAAGGAAAGTAAATTCAGTTGCACCAGTTCTCCCGGGGTGTGAGCCAAGGGTTGTTGGTAAAACCTGGGATGGAACGGGACAGGACAGGACATATTGCTCGGCCAGTGACCTCCCCGCGGTTATTGCTAAAACCAGTGACATCCCGTTCCGTCCCGGGTTTTAGTAATTGCCTGAGCCGAGCAGTAATGGCGGAGTGCTCAGTATGGAGAAAATGGAGAATGAATGGAGCAGCTGTCTGATTTCTTGCTGCCATTTCACCCTTACGTGGAAGAAGCGAATGAATGGAGAACTGAACAAACAACTGAAAGTCAGATTGTTTCAAAACAATCGGCCACAAGATCGGCCTTCAAGAAGTGAGAACACAGACAGGTAAGCGCCGACTCTCATTTGGATATAAAACAACAAAAACATGTTTACCTGCATTTGGATTAATACATGTAACTTACATTGTGTGTTTAAGTTACCGGTATAAGATTTATTTAATTTGCTTCAGAATGCGATTGTCTCAGTTCATCTGACTACTTAATTAGCCTTTTATGTTTTATCAGTGAAAATGCATGCATGTACATGTATGCTGCATAAGTTATAACACTGTGGCAGCGGGGGCATGGTCAAGCGCCGGTCTGTGACAGGAGGGCGGAGTCAGGGAAGGTAAGTGGCAGAATCACTACACCTGACTGCAATTAACCTGTTTGTGTGTGTCTTCCCAGTGACCGTGCCCTATTTAGGGAGGGAGAGCAGAGAGCAGAGGGGCTCTTCCCGAACCAGACGCTGAGTGTGTGTGTGTCTGCAAAGTGCATACCAAATTGTTATGCTGAAAAGTGTGGCAATAAAACGTTCTGTCAAACCTGATCTCTGTCCTGCTGTCCTCTGTGCTCCACCCACGAACACTGAACCATTACAGTGGTGCCGAAACCCAGGATCTGGAGCACAGCAGCCTAACAGCCCCATGGAGTCCTCCCCGTTCGCTGAACTGGTCCACGCCCTCGCCACGGCCCAGCAAAGCCAGCACCATGCGCTACTCACCCTCCGAAAGGAGCAAGAACAGCGGTTCGAGGCCCTGGTGTTGGCCCAACAAGAAGATAGAGAGGCGTTCCGGCACCTCCTCGCGTCGGCGGGGTCCACCAGCGCTCCTACCGCGGGCCCGTCTCCCCTCACCATCACCAAGATGGGCCCGCAGGACGACCCCGAGCCGTTCATCACGCTCTTCGAGCAAGTCGCCGAAGCCTCGGGGTGGCCGATGGAGCAGCGCGCGGCGTGCCTCCTCCCCCTGCTAACGGGAGAGGCACAGCTGGCCGCGCTACAGCTCCCCGCCGACCGCCGGCTGGCCTATGCGGACCTCCGCCGGGCCATCCTCCAGCACATGGGGTGCACTCCAGAACAGCAGCGCCAGCGCTTCCGCGCTTTGCGCTTGGAGGAAGTCGGCCGGCCGTTCGTGTTTGGCCAGCAGCTCTGGGACGCCTGCTGGCAGTGGCTGAGGGCCGACAACCGCGACGCCGAGGGAATCATCGACCAGGTGGTGCTGGAACAGTTCATCGCTCGCTTGCCAGCAGGAACTGCGGACTGGGTCCAGTGCCACCGCCCGGCGTCGCTGGATCAGGCAGTCGAGCTGGCGGAGGACCATTTGGCGGCTGTCCCGGCGGCAGGACAGCAGATGGCATCATCTCTTCTCTCCTCTTCTCTCTCTCTCTCCCCCTCCTCCTGTGTCCCGTCCTCGCCCCATTCCCCCACCGCGGAGGCGGGGGCCGGCACCACCCCAGCCGGCCCGCCGCACCCGCGGTGCCCTCCCGTTTCTCCCTTCTGTGTCTGTCTCTCCCCCTCCTCAGGTGAGTGAGCCCCAGATCACCGGTGCAGAGGGAAAGCCCGGGCTGGTTTGCTGGCACTGCGGGGAGCCGGGCCACTTTCAACAGCAGTGCACGGCGATGGAGGTGGGCGCGGTGGTTCGGATCCCTGACGTGCCAGAGGCCGCCCTCTGTGACTAGCTCCTTGACTTCCTGACTGGCAGTGGCACCTCGAACATCTGAGGGCCTTCCTTAGGTCGCTGAGGTGAGCAGGGCTCACAGCCAACCCAAAGAAGTGTGCGATTGGGCGGGTGGAAGTACGGTATCTGGGCTTCCACTTGGGCAACAAGCAGGTGCGTCCCCAAATTAATAAGACGGGAGCAATTGCGGCCTGCCCGAGGCCCAAGACCAAAAAGGGGGTGAGACAGTTCCTGGGGCTGGCTGGCTATTACCGTAGGTTTATACCTAATTATTCGGACGTCACCAGCCCGCTGACTGATCTCACTAAAAAGGGGGCACCAGATCCGGTCCAGTGGACGGAGCAGTGCCAGCGGGCTTTTTCGGAGGTAAAGGCTGCACTGTGTGGGGGGCCACTTTTACACTCCCCTGACTTTTGTCTCCCCTTTGTGTTGCAGACCGATGCATCGGACAGAGGGCTGGGGGCGGTTTTGTCCCAGGAGGTGGAGGGGGAGGACCGCCCCGTCCTGTACATCAGCAGGAAGCTGTCAGTGCATGAGGGGCGCTACAGTACGATAGAGAAAGAGTGTCTGGCGATCAAGTGGGCGGTCCTCGCCCTCCGTTACTACCTGCTGGGGCGCCCTTTCACCCTCTGTTCGGACCACGCGCCCCTCCAGTGGCTTCACCGCATGAAAGATGCCAACGCGTGGATCACCCGTTGGTATCTGGCAATCCAACCCTTCAATTTTAAGGTGGTCCACAGGCCGGGGGCGCAGATGGTTGTGGCGGACTTCCTCTCCCGTCGGGGGGGGGGGAGTCGGCTGCAGGCTGGACAGCCGCCCGGCCTGAGTCGGGCGGTGGGGATATGTGGCAGCGGGGGCGTGGTCAAGCGCCGGTCTGTGACAGGAGTGCGGAGTCAGGGAAGGTAAGTGGCAGAATCACTACACCTGACTGCAATTAACCTGTTTGTGTGTCTTCCCAGTGACCGCGCCCTATTTAGGGAGGGAGAGCAGAGAGGCTCTTCCCGAACCAGACGCTGAGTGTGTGTGTGTCTGCAAAGTGCATACCAAATTGTTATGCTGAAAAGTGTGGCAATAAAACGTTCTGTCAAACCTGATCTCTGTCCTGCCGTCCTCTGTGCTCCACCCACGAACACTGAAACATTACAAACACCTATCCTGTTTTAATGAGAGTCAACCCACAATCAGTGAAGTCAAATCAGTCTTAGTTGAGCAAGTCAGTAACGGTATTTCTTACTTTCACCATAAACTTTTATTTATATGACTTTGGTCTATAGCTGTAAAAGGCCTCGGCCTTAAAACCGGTTCCTGCTGTGATATCAAGCACTCAGGGCTAGCTGGCTCAGCGGAGCAGCTCGAATGCCAACTTTGCAGTTGATTTTAACTCTCAAAAATATATTTTTTTAAATTCCCATTTATGCAGCATACAAGAGTCAAGGAATGGAGATACTATCCACTCAGAAATTTATTTAAAAATAAAGGTTCTGCATATCTCCTTTAAAATGTGGCTCACAAGCCAGTCATGAGGTTGGTAACATTTTATCACCGTTTCCATTGCAACAGCACAAGGCTGTAAAAACAGGTTACAGTCTAGTGTAAGACGTGTGTGTGTGTGTGTGTGTGTGTGTGTGTGTATGAACATGCCTGTCTATATACAAGTTGTTTGCCAAAGTTCTGGCACCACTTTCTTATTATGCATGCAAAAGGCCCAATAATATTTCATAACTAGAAACATTCTGCAAGGAAATGCGAGTGAAAATTCATTAAACAAAAAGAGAAAGACTCCTACCTGGGTACAAAAATGGTTTTCACACCATGATATCTGCAACCAGGAGTGTTACAACGTATTGATTGAGCAGGGTGTCCAAACATTTTTCTATTTGTTAATCCATCTGTCCATTTTTTTTCCACCTATCCGAAGTTAGGTCATGATGGCAGCAAGCTAAGCAGGGTATTCCAGGCATCTCTCTCTCCAGCAACATGTTCCAGTTCCTCTGGGGAGATCCCTTGGTGCTCCCAGGCCAGATGAGATATATAATCTTTCCAGCATGTTCTGGGTCTACCCCGAGGTCTCCTCCCAGTTCGATGTTCCTGGAAAACCTCCAAAGGAAGGCATCCAGGAGGCATCCTAATCAGATGCTGGAACCACCTCAGCTGACTCCTTTCGATATGGAGGAACAGCGGCTCGACTCTGAGATCCCTCCGGATGTCTGAGCTCCTCATCCTATCTCTAAGGGTGAGCCCAGCCACCCTACACAGACAGCTCATTTTAGCCACTTGTATCCACGACCTCATCCTTTTGATCACTACCCAAAGCTCACGACCATAGGTGAGGGTTGGAAAATAGATTGACTGGTAAATTGAAAGCTTTGCCTTCTGGCTCAGCTCCCTCTTCACCACGATGGCCCGGTACAATGCCCACATTACTGGTGATGCCGCCCCAATCCACCTGTCCATCTCACACTCCATTTTACTATCACTCATGAACAAGACCCCAAGACACTTGAACTCCTTCACTTGGGGCAGCAACTCACTCCCAACCCAGAGGGAGCACTCCACCATTTTCTGGCATAGAATCATGGCCTCAGACTTGGAGGTGCTGACTGTTATCCCAGCTGCTTCACTCTCGGCTGCAAACCATCCCAGTGCTTGTTGAAGGTCATGCTCTGAAGAAGCCAACAGAGCCACATCATCTGCAAAGAGCAGAGATGCAATTCTGAGGTTCCCAAACTGGACACCTTCCTCACCTTGAGATCCCATCCATGAATATCACAAACAAGATCAGTGACAAGGGGCAGCCTTGGCAGAGTCCAACACCCACACACATTTGACTTTGTGCCAAGACTTTGGAAACAGCTCACACTTTGGTTGTACAAGGACCAGATGGCTCGTAGCAATGGCCCCAATACCCCATATTCCCACAGTGCCCCCCACAAGAGCCTCCAGGGGACACGGTCATAAGCCCTTTCCAAATCTTCAAAACACATGTAGACTGGCTGGTCATACTCCCATGAACCCCCCAACAACCTTGCCAGGGTAAAGAGCTGGTCCACCGTTCCATGGCCAAGATGGAATCCTCATTGCTCCTCCTGAATCTGAGGTTCGACAATCGGTTGGAGCCTCCTTTCCAGCACCCTGGGATAAACTTTCCCGGGGAGGCTGAGCAGTGTGATACCCCTATAACTGAAGCACACTATCCAGTCCCCCTTTTTGAAAAGAGGAACCACCACCCAGTCTGCCACTCCACAGACACTGTACCCAACCTCCACGCGACATTGAAGAGGCATGCCAGCCAAGACAGCCCTACAATGTCCAGAGCCTTCAGCATCTCAGGGCAAATCTCATCCACCCCTGGTGCCTTGCCACTGAGGAGCTTCTTGACTGCCTCAGTGACCTCTGCCACGGATATGGGTGAAGCTTCCCCTGAGTCCTCAGACTCCACCTCCTCCATGGAGGATGTGTAGGATGGGTTCAGGAGTTCCTCAAAGTACTCCTTCCACTGTTCAACAATATCCACAGTTCAGGTCTGCAGTTCTCCTCCCCGGTTGCACACACCCTGAGGCAAGCCCTGCTTCCTTTTCCTGAGTCACCGAACAGTTTACCAGAACTTCCTTGAGGTCAGCTGAAAGTCCTTCTCCATGGCCTCCCTGAACTCCTCCCACACCCAGGTTTTTGCTTCAGCAACTGCCGAAGCTACAGCTCTTCTGGCCTCCTGGTACCTGCCTGCTGCCTCAAGGGACCCCTGGGCCAACCAAGCCCAAAAGGCCTCTTTCTTTAGCTTGACAGCTTCCTTCACCACCAGCAGGTTCTTAGGTTACTGCCAAGACAGGCACTGACAACCTTTCAACCATAGCTCCTACCAGCTGCCTCTCTACAATGGAGGCTTTGAACATGGTCCATTCCGATTTCATGTCCGCAACCTCCCCTGGGATGCAGAAAAAGCTGTTCTGGAGGTGGGAATTGAAGACCTCAAGAACAGAGGACTCCACCAGATGTTCCCAGTTCACCCTAACTATACGCGTGGGTTTGCCAGGTGTCTGGTAGCCTCCCCCGCCATCTGATCCAACTCACCACCAGGTGGTGATCAGTTGACAGCTCTGCCTTCTCTTCACCTGAGTGTCCAAGACATATGGGTGCAGATCTGATGATACAACCACAAAGTCAATCATCGATCTTTGGCCTAAGGTATTCTGGTACCAGGTATACTTATGAATCACCTTATGTGCAAACACGGTGTTTGCTATGGCTAATCCATGACGAGCACAGAAGTCCAACAATAAAACACTGCTCAGTTTAGATCAGACAGGCTATTCCTCCCAATCACCCCCCTCCAGGTTTCTCCATCATTGCCCACATGAGCACTGAAGTCCACCAGGAGAACTATGGAGTCCCCAGTTGGCACCCCTGCCAGGACACCACCCAGTGACTCCAAGAAGGCTGAATACTCTGCACTGCTGTTTGGTGCATAAGCACAAACAACAGTCACAGTTTTCCTCTCAGCAACTTGCAGTCGCACAGAGATGACCCTCTTGTTCTCCGGGGAGAACTCCAAAACAGCAGCGCTCAGCCAGGGGCTCATCAGTATCCCCACACCTGCCTGGCGCCTCTCATCCTGGGTAACAACAGAAAAGGAGATAGTCCACCCCCTCCCCAAGAGTTTGGTTCCAGAATCAGTGTTGGAGGCGAGCCCAACTATATCCAGTTGGTACTGCTCTGCCTCCCGCACCAGCTCCAGTTCCTTCCTGGCCAGAGAGGTGACGTTCCACATCCCAATGACTAGTCTGTGCTGCCGAGAATCAGCATACCCAGGCCTTTGCCTGCCACCCGTCTGAGAATGCATCCGACCCCAGTGCCTGTCCTTGTGGGTGGTGAGCCCACATGGCAGTGGCTCCATGTAATTTCTTCAGGCTGTGCTCAGCCAGGCCCCATAGGCCAAGGCCCGGCCACCAGATGCTTGCTGGCGAGCTCCCCTCCCAGATCTGGCTCCAGGAGGAAGCCCTGGTTTCCCACTCCAGAGTGAGGTGCTGCAACTCCTTCTTTGCCGTTTCATCAGGGTCTTGAATCGCTCTTACTGTGGCCCCTCCCCTGGAACCAGTTTGCCTTGGGAGACCCTACCAGGGTGGGTGGCACGGTGGTGTAGTGGTTAGCACTGTCACCTCACAGCAAGAAGGTTTGAGCCCAGCGGCCGACAGGGGCCTTTCTGTGTGGAGTTTGCATGTTCTCCCTGTGTCTGCGTCAGTTTCCTCTGGGTGCTCCGGTTTCCCCCACAGTCCAAAAACATGCAGGTTAGGCTAATTGGTGGTTCTAAATTGACCGTAGGTGTCAATGGTTGTGTGTCTCTATGTGTCAACCCTGCGATGACCTAGTGACTTGTCCAAGGTGTACCCTGCCTCTCGCTCATAGTCAGCTAGGATAGGCTCCAGCTTGCCTGCGACCCTGCACAGGATAAGCAGTTACGGATAATGGATGGAGACCCTACCAGGAGCTAACGCCCCCAACAACATAGCTCCCAGGATCACCAGGACACCCAAACCCCTCCACCACGTTAAGGTGGTGATTCTTTGGACAGGTCTATTTGTTAAGTTCATCAAATATAAAGTAACTGCATTTGCAGAAAACTGTATTTTTTTTTATTGTTACAGCCATTGTGTTTCCATCTTTTCACTTTAAAAAGCAACAAAATCCGTAATCTGGCCAAAAGTTTTGCATACAACTGTATGTCTTCATGTTTGTATACCCCAAGAGAATGTGGCCAGAGTGAGGATTTCTGGAATCGCTGCTCCTGGATGTAGGACATACTCAGGGGTGTACGGATCAGTTTGAGTCTCACTGTCACGGTAATCTGTCTGAACTCCCACTGTGCGCTGAACACTCATCCACTCAGAGCCTTCCTGCTGGGTATTTTGAGAGTCACCGCTGAGATAAAAAATCAAAGATACACAGATCAGTCCACATGCAACAAATTAATGCACTCACATACATAGAAAATATTCAGACAGACACTGTGTTGTTTAAGCTAAAGTGCCTTTAACAAATTTATCAAGCACTATATTGCTGAAAACACACACACACACACATTTGTGATAAGTATCATGTGACTTACTTGGGTAATGCAAAAATAACATCAGGTGGGATCTGCTGAGCAAAGGGGATGAGTGGACTGATAGAAATAAGAAAGACAGGAAATGAGAAGGAAGAATTAATATGCATTCTTATAACAAAAAAGTTGATTTCGTTATAAGAGTAATTACTCTCAAAAGTTAAGCCTGCCTTACACAACTGTCCCTATGCGTTTCTCATTTATACAAACTAGGAATGCATTGATCTGAAAGTGTGTATTGGTATCAGGCCAGCATTTGATTGGATTCAACATTTTTTTCTGAACCAGTTCACTATCACTCATGTGCATAATTATAAAGCATATACACAAATCATTCTCACATATAATACATACAGCAGAATTTAGATGCAAATGATCTCATGCACAATTTATTTAAAGAGAGCATATTATGAAAAACTCTTTCAATGCTTGTGCACATACGTACTTTTGAGTATCTGGAGCCTACCAGCCCACAAACTCTGAAATAAGAAAACCCATCAAATTTGGCTAACCCCTCTATGTCACAAGGGGAACTCATTAGAATTATCCCGCCCTCTCATCTGAGTATCTCCATTCATGGCTTGAGACCTGCCTTTGTGAATAAATATTCATGAGGAAAGTGCTACCTGATTGGCTGGTAGAAGCGGGGGTGGGGTGAGCATTGCCTCATTATCATTTAAAGGAAAAGGCCTTTCCTCAAATCAGCCATTTTGAACAGGGCCGTTTAGACAGGATGAGAAGGAGCTGTGGTGCTTTACCCTTGTGGTATTTTGACCAAAGCATGTCACAGACATATATGTTATTTACCAGCTGGGAGGTCCGTATCGTGAAATACCGTGACCAAGGTCTTGAAAGTACTGACCGAGGCCCTCTGGGCCGAGGTCAGTATTTAAGGCTGAGGTCATGGTATTTCACCATACCAGGGCTCTATGTTAACTTTGAGACATTTGTAGAAATCTGGTTGCCCGAACTCAGAACATGGTTCCCCAAATATTACATACTTTTTTCCTTTGAATATGCCACAAACACATATGCTTACAACACAATGTTCACTCGCATGCTCTACTAATGCCTCTTAAAAGCTTATTTTGTTGATTTTCTTATCCTTCTTTGTGTTCCCTTGGTTTCTGGGTTCAATTATATCGTGTCTAACCACTTTTTGTGTAAACCACCATGAATGTGCATTGTGTTCTTCTTTTGTGTGCTCATAATTCTATAATTCCACAATTACAAGTTGCTCTCTGGTGATGGTACCATTAAGTTTTCATTTCTACGCCATTTGAACAAAAGAATTGGTTTCAAATTTGCACATTCATGCCTGTCCCAAGTCATTAAAGGTGAGGGCACAAAAAGTCTGATGAAAATAGTACCAACTGAAAGGGAGGGAAGGTATGATATATGATATCAATGCACAAAAGATCAAAACAGACATCATCTGGACCTGTTGGAATTTTGAAGTGATTTATGAATTATATTATGTCTGGAAATTTTATACCTTTATTCAGATCATGTTTCAACCACAAAAAAGTCATCATACATATCATGAAATTCAGTTCTTCTGATCAAATGGCACGTGTAACTGACTGCCAGTGTTTCTTTAAGGAATCCTTCCTAAATGTGGAACAGCCTTTCACTAGGGATGAGCTGCTATCAGCCAGGGCAGGGTACTTCAGGTATATGGAGCAAATCAGTTTCCCTTGGTCAGCAGTGTCATTATTATTATTCCTATCAGCATGATCAGTATCACTTGAATGGCTGGTACTAGCTCTGGGCTCATCTGATTCAACATCCAAATTGGGATCATCTTTGGAGAGTTTGCTGGGTGGCCCAGGTTCATTCTCAGGTTTGACCAACTTCAATCCAGGAAACTCTGAATACCAGCTGGGAATAACAGTTCTTTGCCTTTTCACCTCATACAGTTTCTTTGAATCCACTGATGAGCTTGATTGAGTTTTCTTTTTCTTCTCTTCCTTGTCTTTGTTTATTTTAAAACCAAATTTCTCCAAACCAGACATAATGCCAAAGTTTGTGACTTTAATGTTTATTTTATTTTTTTATTTATTATTCAACCTTCTCAGATGCTGTCTGTATCAACAAGCATTGACACTAGCGCCCCGTGCGAGTAATGCGGTAATTAGTATTGTAGTGAAGGACATACCAATAGAACACTGAATATGCACTACGCGATAATTATTAGCAATGGGAAACTGCATTGTGAGCCCACGATGTGCAAATGTGAATTCCGCTAGTTGTTGAACATCCCGTAATGATAACATGGACGTGGCCTTTCCGAGTCAATCGCAAATCGTGATGGAATTTCATCATAATATGAATGAATAAACATCGTTTTTCACGCAAGTTGACATATTTGGGTAGTTGCCCGATCGGGCAAGCATTTGTGAGAGTCTGGTTGTCCGAATCTATTGAATGGTTGCCCCGGGCAATCGGGCTACTGTTAATGTCGAGCCCTGCATAAGGACCGACCTTAAGCTGGTAAATAATATATTAATTTTTTTCTTTACCAAATTCTAACAGAAAACGAGAGCGCCCGAAAGGGAAAACCGAGCCGAACCGCCATTTTGAATCCTCATTCACGGCTGTTATACAAATTGCTTCCTCCTCAGTATACAAATGCACTTCCATGGTAGGAAAAAAACTACATTTTGCAGCCTATGTAGTCCCCTATTTATACAAAATTGAGTCATTCAGGATTCAGCCATGTTTTTGCTCGGCGTTAGCAACAGTTACAGGTTTTTAGCTTTCTCCTGAAATATTTTCTTTTATTTCTTCTTCCACAGGGTAGTAAAACTCGCTTTCGCTGTGAACACTGTCGTTATAGCTATCCATGCTGTAAAATTAATGCTATTCTCCTGAGAAATGCGAAAATAAATGTTGACAAAAAATTGCTACTATGTTTGTTGTTCCGCGTGGGCTTCCTCCGGGTGCTCCGGTTTCCCCCACAGTCCAAAGACATGCAGGTTAGGTTAACTGGTGACTCTAAATTGACCGTAGGTGTGAATGGTTGTCTGTGTCTATGTGTCAGCCCTGTGATGACCTGGCGACTTGTCCAGGGTGTACCCTGCCTTTCGCCCGTAGTCAGCTGGGATAGGCTCCAGCTTGCCTGCGACCTTGTAGAACAGGATAAAGCGGCTAGAGATAATGAGATGAGAATGAGATAATGAGATGAGATGTTTGTTGTGAATGAGCGAATTCGCCAGAGGCCCGTAACCGGGGTCCATAACTGGGGTTCATACCATAGGATACAGACCCACTCACCAGCCAATCAGTGCGCAAGATTTGATGGAAACTGGACCGCGAAAAAAAAAAATTTCATTAAGACCTCAGGGAACTGTGATAACTTGTGGAAAAGGTGTATGTCACTTTTAAGGACTTCATGATGTTGCTTTCCAAATATGTTCTTTAGGAATTTAATACATTTTTATTAAACACAGTAAACGTCTATAACTTGTTATTAGGACACTGTTTAAAACTTAAAAACAGAACGCAATGATTTGTAAATCCTTTTCAACCTATATTTAATTTTATACAAGACAAAAACAAAATATTTAATGTTCAAATATTTGTAAACATATACTTATTTTGAATTAAACATGCCTGCAACATGTTCCAAAACAGTTGTGACAGGAACAACAAAAGACAAGGAAATTTGTGGACTGCTCAAAACCTGTTCGAACAAGTGTTGCCAGACAAAACAAACCTCACCCAGCATTACTTATTTTATACCTACACAGTGGTGCTTGAAAGTCAAGATTCAAGATGTTTATTTGTCATATACACAATAACAGACACAGCGGTTTATTATTGGGTAATGAAATTCTTATTTTGCAACTGCCCAACCAAACTATGCTTACTAATATAAAAAGAAATATATATAAATACGAAATATAGAATATAAAGTGCATATGGAATGCAAAATATAAAAGCTGAATGAAAATAAACGAAAATAACATTAAAAAAAGGGGCAATCAAACAATATGCAAACATAGAGGTAGATATACTGTGCCCAGGGCCGTAACTACCATTGAGGACACCGAGGTCATGTCCTCGGCATTTTTTCCCACGGTATTTTTTTTTTTCACTCAGAAATGTGAAATTAATATATGATGAAAATCGTTCTGACTTTGATCAGGGGAAAATTCTAAATTCAGCTTGCATCCCCCTGTTCTCATTTGTTTGTCTAAAAATAAAGTCCACATAATCATTTTTAAACGAAGCTGAAATATCCGACATTGGAAACATTTCATATCAGGCAGCCTCGCGATAGTCAGCTAAGCACCACGGGATATACACGAGCTGAGAAGTGTTCTCATCAAGGTCCGACTCCGCAGCCAGGCAGTTTGTCAATTAGTCGTGGAATCTGAAAATTGACATAAGATGAAGAAATCTACTACACTAAAACAAACCAAACTCAGCTCTGGAAAGTCAACAAGTGAGAGAAAAAGAAAGAGGGAAGAAGGTGAGTTAATTTTGCCAGTCACTGACAGTTATGTGCCGGAATGCTTATGATCATTAACAGTGTAATTTTAATTAGCATTTCAAGCAACAACAGTCGAAGCCACTTAGCTAGATAGGATTTTCGTTTTCCAGGCGGCACAAACTCTTTTATTGTCTCTCTCGATTTGATTTGGTGCGTTTCAGATCAGAGAAGGCTGGACAGTCGTGACCTGTTGTTTATGAAGTTATTGGGTGCTGACGAGACTTGAGCTATTTTGCTAACTTACCAGACTATAGGCTAACGTGAACACAAGACACTATTGTTTTGATCATTGGTTGTATTTTCGAACGGAAATGAAAACGGGTAGCAAACTTATTATGTTCACATTTTATTTACACGGGCGGCACGGTGGTGTAGTGGTTAGCGCTGTCGCCTCACAGCAAGAAGGTCCTGGGTTCGAGCCCCGGGGCCGGCGAGGGCCTTTCTGTGTGGAGTTTGCATGTTCTCCCCGTGTCCGCGTGGGTTTCCTCCGGGTGCTCCGGTTTCCCCCACAGTCCAAAGACATGCAGGTTAGGTTAACTGGTGACTCTAAATTGACCGTAGGTGTGAATGTGAATGGTTGTCTGTGTCTATGTGTCAGCCCTGTGATGACCTGGCGACTTGTCCAGGGTGTACCCCGCCTTTCGCCCGTAGTCAGCTGGGATAGGCTCCAGCTTGCCTGCGACCCTGTAGAAGGATAAAGCGGCTAGAGATAATGAGATGAGATGAGATTTTATTTACAACATGATGTACCACCTCTGACTGCTTTCTGTCAATCATGACCAGCCCAGCCGCGTTCACAGCTCCTCCTCCGATCACCAGCTGGAGATTAGCCTCCTCTCGGGAAGTCTTGTCCCGCCCCTCTTATTGACTCCCATCTCCAGTGAGGCTCAGTCTCCGAATGTGGCGTTTTAGTCGGTTTTGTCCAATAACCGTCTAGTATTTTGCTATTGAAAAGGGCATATATTTTTTAAAAAGCAATTGAAGTCCATTCAGGCTCGGCTAGATTGCGTTGTCACTCTCACTCACTCACACTCCATCACTCACTCACACTCTCACTCACTCACTCACTCACTCACACTCCATCACTCACTCAAACTCTCACTCACTCACTCTCACTCACTCACCCACACTCACTCACACTCTCACTCACACTCACTCACTCACACTCCATCACTCACTCAAACTCTCACTCACTCACTCACTCACTCACTCACCCACACTCACTCACTCACTCACTCACTCACTCACTCACTCACTCACTCACTCACTCACTCACTCACTCACTCACGCACACACACAAAATACTTTTGTGATCGTGCAGTTTTGAAATTGTTAAAATAAACATGTTCACCTACATGTTCATCTTGTTGGGCTTGTGATTTTGACTCGTTTCCAAAATGTATGAAAAGTCACCATATTAGGACATTTTTTTGGCAAATAAGATGTATCGCAATGTTTGACCTCGGTATTTGAAAAATCCTGGTTACGGCCCTGACTGTGCTATGTGCAATGTCTCGTGCAAGATTGCAAATATAGAGGTAGCTGGTGATTATAATCCATGGTTCAAAAGCCTGATGGAAATATAGAGGTAGATGGTGATTATAATCCGTGGTTCAAAAGCCTGATGGCCTGGGGGTAAAAACTGTTTGTCAGTCTAGTAGTCCTTGCTTTCACACTCCTGTAGCGTCTGCCAGATGGTAGGAGTGTGAATAGTCTGTGTTATGGGTGTGTTTGGTCCCTGATGATGCTCTGTGCCCTTTTTGTGACCCGGGTGTTGTAAATGTCCTGTAGTGGGAGGAGGACAGCTCTACAGATGAACTGTGCCATTTTAATGACACGCTGGAGAGCCTTTCTGTCCTGAGTTGTGCAGTTCCCGTACCACACAGTGATGGAATTTGTCAGGATGCTCTCCACTGTGCACCTGTAAAAGTTGCTGAGGAGTTTGGTGCACAGTCCAAATTTCCTCAGCTTCCTCAGGAAGAAGAGTCTCTGCTGAGCCTTCTTGATGGTCTGCTGTGTGTTGTATGTCCAGGTGAGATCCTCACTGATGTGAGTTCCAAGGAATTTAAATGTTTTCACCCTCTCCACCTGTGTCCCGTCGATGTACAGCGAGGCGTGCTGGTCTCTCCTCCTCTTCCTCGGGTCAATAATCATCTCCTTGGTCTTCTCAGCATTCAAGGAGAGGTTATTTTCCCAGCACCAGGAGACCAACTGAGCCACCTCCTCCCTGTAGGCTCTCTCATCTCCGCCGGTGATCAGCCCAATGACAGTGGTGTCGTCAGCAAACTTGATGATGGAAGTGTTACTCTGGAAGGGGGTGCAGTCGTAGGTGAAGAGGGTGTACAGGAGTGGACTGAGCACACAGCCTTGGGGGGGGGGGTCCCTGTGCTCACTGTCTTGGTGCTGGATATTCTGGTACCGACTCTGACAGCCTGGGGTCTGTTTGTGAGAAAGTCCAGGACCCAGCAGCAGAGGGAGGATGTCAGTCCAAGGGTGGAGAGCTTCTCAGTCAGTCTGCTGGGGATGACAGTGTTGAAGGCCTATGTTCGAATGCTGTAGTCCACAAACAGCATTCGAACATAGGTGTCCCTGTGTTCCAGGTGTGACAAGACTGTGTGGATGGCTGCATTGACGGCATCGTCAGTTGAACGGTTCTGACGATATACAAATTGAAGGGGGTCTATTGTGTCTGGGATGTCCTTTTTGATATGTGACATGACTATCCTCTCAAAACACTTCATTACAACTGAAGTGAGTGCAATTGGGCGATAGTCATTCAGGCATGTTATATTGTTTTTCTTTGGGAGGGGCACTATGGTGGTGGTCTTGAAGCATGTGGGCACAGGCGACATGGGAGAGGGAAAGGTTGAAAATGTCTGTGAAGATCTCTGCTAACTGTGTGGAGCAGGCCCTCAAAGCACGGCCGGGGATGTTGTCAAGGCCCGCTGTCTTTCGGGGGTTAGTCCTCCTGAAGACCTTGCTCACCTCGGTTATGGTCACAGCAGGTGAAGAGCTCTGTGCTGCCTCTGCTGGTAGAATCCCTCTGCGTTGGTTGGTGTTGAGGGTGTCGAAGCGAGCATAGAACTCGTTCAGCTCATCTGGTGATGTGTTATGGTTGGCTGTGACCCTGCTGTTCTTCTGCTGGAAATTGGTGATGTGTTGCAGGCCCTGCCACATGCATCTGGAGTCTGAGGTGTCTGTGAAGCCTTTAGAATTTTCTATATTTCTGCATAAATATGACCTAAAACATCATCAGATTTTCACACAAGTCCTAAAAGTAGATAAAGAGAACCCACTGAAACAAATGAGACAAAAATATAATACTTGGTCATTTATTTATTGAGGAAAATGATCCAATATTACATAGCTGTGAGTGGCAAAAGTATGTGAACCTCTAGGATTAACAGGTAATTTGAAGGTGAAATTAGAGTCAGGTGTTTTCAATCAATGGGATGACAATCAGGTGTGAGTGGGCACCCTGTTTTATTTAAAGAACAGGGCTCTATCAAAGTCTGAGCTTCACAACACGTGTTTGTGGAAGTGTATCATGGCACGAACAAAAGAGATTTCTGAGGACCTCAGAAAAAGCATTGTTGATGCTCATCAGGCTGGAAAAGGTTACAAAACCATCTCTAAAGAGTTTGGACTCCACCAATCCACAGTCAGACAGATTGTGTACAAAATGGAGGAAATTCAAGACCATTGTTACCCTCCCCAGGAGTGGCCGACCAACAAAGATCACTCCAAGAGCAAGGCGTGTAACAGTTGGCGAGGTCACAAAGGACCCCAGGGTAATTTCTAAGCAACTGAAGGCCTCTCTCACATTGGCTGATGTTCATGAGTCCACCATCAGGAGAACACTGAACAACAATGGTGTGCATGGCAGGGTTGCAAGGAGAAAGCCACTGCTCTCCAAAAAGAACACTGCTGCTCGTCTGCAGTTTGCTAAAGATCACATGCTGACAAGCCAGAAGGATACTGGAAAAATGTTTTGTGGATGAATGAGACCAAAATAGAACTTTTTGGTTTAAATGAGAAGCATTATGTTTGGAGAAAGGAAAACACTGCATTCCAGCATCAGAACCTTATCCCATCTGTGAAACATGGTGGTGGTAGTATCATGATTTGGGCCTGTTTTGCTGCATCTGGGCCAGGACGGCTTGCCATCATTGATGGAATTATACCAGCAAATTCTAAAGGAAAATGTCAGGACATCTGTCCATGAACTGAATCTCAAGAGAAGGTGGGCCATGCAGCAAGACAACGACCCTCAGCACACAAGTCGTTCTACCAAAGAATGGTTAAAGAAGAATAAACTTAATGTTTTAGAATGGCCAAGTCAAAGTCCTGACCTTAATCCAATCGAAATGTTGTGGAAGGACCTGAAGTGAGCAGTTCATGTGAGGAAACCCACCGACATCCCAGAGTTGAAGCTGTTCTGTACGGAGGAATGGGCTAAAATTCCTCCAAGTTGGTGTGCAGGACTGATCAACAGTTACTGGAAACGTTTAGTTGCAGTTATTGCTGCACAAGGGGGTCACACCAGGTACTGAAAGCAAAGGTTCACATACTTTTACCACTCACAGATATGTAATATTGGATCATTTCCCTCAATAAATAAATGACCAAGTATAATATTTTTGTCGCATTTGTTTAACTGGGTTCTCTTTATCTACTTTTAGGACTTGTGTGAAAATCTGATGATGTTTTAGGTCATATTTATGCAGAAATATAGAAAATTCTAAAGGGTTCACAAACTTTCAAGCACCACTGTAAGTTGATAATGGTAATATTTCTCAATCATCAGTTGTCAGATTATAGTCCTATGAAAATCCATGACCTTGAGTTTGACATTTCAAAGTCATTCAAGGATTCATTCATGGCAGCAACTGAAAGCCCATATGGGACTTATTATATGTTGATAATGGTAAATATCGGGGTATCATGAACCATTTTAAAGTTATAGGCCTTTGAAAACCCATGACCTTCAGTGTGACCTTTCTAGGTCACTCAAGGTCAAAGATCATAGTGCCAAATAAAAGCCCATATGGCACTTTCTGTAAGTTGATAATGGTAAATATCTGTCTACCATCAACCGTTTACAGCCCTCTGAAAGTCTGTGACCTTGAGTTTGACCTTTCAAGGTTACTCAAGGTCAAAGATCATGGTGCCAAATGAAAGGCCATATGGGAGTTCCTATATGCCCATAATAGTAAACATTTGCCTATCGGCAACCGTTTTTGAGTTAAAATGGAAAATATGTTATTTTGACTGAAAGGTTGACCTTTCCGGTGATCTTGACCTTCACCTGGTTACCCCCAAAATTTAATCAGGTAATCTACGGACCACTGCCTACCTACCCTGAAAATTTTAAAAGGATAGTTCGGGATTTTTGACATGAATCTGTATGGCATCCCCATCAATAGTGTCGTGCAAACACACTGACTTACCCCTGACAGCATTCTGTGAGTCCAGTTCTTGTCCAGTTTTGGTCCAGACGAAAGTAGTCCGGCAAGTTTGTTGGGGTCACGAAAGTAAAACGTTTTTCGTCTCAAAACAGTATGTGTTCAAAAGAGTGATTGTAGCGCTTTTTGAAGTGTAGGTGGAGCACAGAGGATGGCAGGACAACGCTTTAGATGCAAGAAGGCTTTTTATTTCCAAACTTTTCAGTCTAATCGCCAATTCACTTCAAAGAGCCGGCTCTTTGAACCGGATCATTCGCGACCGACACATCACTACATTGTTTACTGCTAGCAAAGTTAGCGACAACATGTCTGACTACGACGGTGAAATGTGTGCGGAGATTCAGCCACATCTTTGTTGCTACAGCCTGGATAGTCGCAAGTGCGCACCATTTTCACAAATATATTATTGTATAGGTTATAGAAGGTGATAAATTTGTCGCTGTTCTTGCTCTCAAATTAGCTTGTTAGCGTCGCTGATCTGAACTCCTAATCACTGCCAAACAATGGGAAAGGTGTTGATTCCTGCGCAGATGTCAACATGACAGCGCGCAGTGATACCGAGGGAGAGAAAATAGTGCCAAGCGATTTCGAGGTCTGACTTTTTATTTGGCAACGGTTTTGTGATGCAAATATATCACTCTTTAGAACACATACTGTTTTGAGACGAAAAACGTTTTACTTTCATGACCCCAACAAACTTGCCGGACTACTTTCGTCTGGACCAAAACTGGACAAGAACTGGACTCACAGGATGCTGTCAGGGGTAAGTCAGTGTGTTTGCACGACACTATTGATGGGGATGCCATACAGATTCATGTCAAAATCCCGAACTATCCCTTTAAGTCAGTCGGTGCAACCGTCTAGACGCTAGATTGATAATAGACAGACACACAAACAAACCACACTGATTACAATACCTCGCCCCGCTTACTCCTTCGCGGGCGACGTTAACCTTCCACAGGTAAACAGGTACAACAGCAAAAGACCACATCAAGTTCCACTCCTCTCAGCCAAAAACAAGAATCTGAGGCTGCAGTGGGCAGAGACTCAGTGAAACTATTTAGCTGAAAATTAGATAAGCATTGTCTGGTCTCTAATCTGATGTTTGATATGAACATTAACTGAAGAGCCTGGCCTACAGCTGTATAATTTTGTAAGGTATTTCGCTGATTCCACATGAAGCATATGAAGCATGTCTTCTAAGTTGCAATTATCTGTCATGCCATGTGACGTGTGCCATGTGAGGATGTTAATATTAGATCAATGTTCGTCAATATTTAGAGTTGAGGATTTGTGCATTCCAAATTCCCACACAATACCACCTGAATGACAGTGTAAATGTGTTGATGGATGGTAATACACATTTGTTTGAATGTATATGTTTATAAAGTTTACCTCCTAAAAAACTTCCAGCGGTCTGCTCCAGAGACGTCCTCAGGTTTGGGCTTGTGCAGCTGAACACCCGGCAGCACCCTGGTACAAGAACACACACGCAAGCTGCTGCAAAAAGTGTTCACCACATCACACACAAATACAGTATGTGTGGGGTATAGATGAGAGTGGTTTGCAAGGTAAAACATTTTTTTTTTTTTACTAAAATGTGTTATGTTTTGTACAGTGTGGAATGTGAAACTGTGTGTTCCTGTCTGATTACAGAGGAAAGGAAAGACAGTGTGACTGGAAAGAGACAGGTACAGTATGTGTGGGTGTGTACATTTCCTTTCAGGGTGCAGGTACAGGAAATCGTGTGTGTGTGTGTGTGTGTGTGTGTGTGTGTGTGTGTGTGTATATATACCCTGCTAGTGTCTGCAGTGTCTGTCTCCTCTGCTCAGCATGTCCTCTCCAGCGGCGGTTGATGAAAGCAGGAACGGGATCAGCAGCATGCAGGCGCAGTGTGAAACGTGGGTGGTGTGGGAGATTACTGAACATGGAGTTAAACTCAGGAAGCTTCCTCTACAATTACACACACACACACACACACACACACACACACACACACACACACACACACACACGACTTCTTGATGCATACTAAAGTAAAGTTTGGTGTTCCACAAGGTTCTGTCTTAGGCCCACTGCACGGGCGATTGCTCTAAGACAACGAGGGAGGCTCAGCCTCCTCTAAAAATGACGAACATCGAATCATAGAAATATATGTGCTCAACCCAACTACAGTGCGAAATCATTCCATTATAACTTTCCCCAGTTCGCCTAATGTGTGCGTGAGTTTTTCCGCCTTGTGACAGCGCGATGCAGCCCAGACTCAGTGCACTTCAATGGCATTTGGGAGCTATGCGCTTTCAATCTCAAAAGGCAAGACGGTTATTGGACAAATACTGCGAAAACGCCCGCCCACGGAGTCTCACGGACTCCCAGCCTCAGTGGACTTCAACGGCATTTGGGAGCTATGCGCTTTTCAATATCAAAATGCAAGACGGTTATTGGACAAATACTGCGAAAATGCCCGCCTATGGACTCCGAGCCTCACATGGGAGGGACATGGCAGTTTCCGCGAGGAGACTGGTGATTGGTGAAAGCGGCCGGATATTTTCTTTGATTGACAGCTCGTTTCAACTATAGACAGGCAGCGGTGAATCTCAGTTCAGTCCCATGCGGAATCGGAAGTGCTGTGGTGTATTGTAAGAGCTCAGCTTACATTTCAATTTCATTCATTACATACGGTTTCTACCAGCTTTTTTAGTTTGTATATATTTTCATTGTAAATAAAGTGTAAATATAGTGTTGTCAAGTTTGCTTTCTTAGTTCCAGAAATGTCATTTATTTGAGTGACTGAACTTGAACTTGAGGGGGCTAGTCAGCTAGCAAGAAAGCTGCGCACGGATGCCAAGCATTGCTGATTTAATTTTGGCAAAGCCATTTGTCAGTCTTCCTTTCGAGGAAAAAATTAAAATTAAAGAGCAGGGTAGACCAACGCCTCAAATTGACTTGGTGAAAAAGGTAGGGAACAATACTCGTTCCTTTCAGCTCTCCTGGTACGAGAAAGTGAATTGGCTAACAGCAAGTGACCCACATCAACAACAGTAAATAGGCTACTTTAGTAATATGTCATGGATGGACCAAAAATATAGAATCTATTTAAAATGTTTATGCTGAGTATATTATATTGGAATATATATTTTTCTGGATATGAATTAAACACAGCTACAATTTGGAAAACATTTTTAAACAAAAACACAGCCGAGAACATTTCACACTACAGACCTGGATTAAAAGTGAAGGGTTATCAAAATTGTCAATAAAACATTTCTCAGTCAAAATAAGTAAAATATAGGGAAAGTGTCATTGAATGCTGAGGTTCCTGACAAAGAGCTGCTTTCAATAATGATCACTTTTGAAACAACATGCCACAATTTTAAAATATAAAATGTTAAAATATAACCCCCCCCCAACACCACCATCATGTATATTGGACAGTAGGCTAATGGGCCAAAAGAACCTGTTATTTCACAGTTTGTGACCCTGCCAACAATCAGCCAGATCAGAGGCAAGAGTATGGGCAAAACTGATGTCTTTTTTCTTTTAAAATCTGGAAATATCATAACCGACCAGCCTCCCCTGTTTGAAAGACTACCAGCCGCCACTGGCCCACTGCTTATTTCTTTATATACAGTACTGAGCAAAAGTCTTAGGCACCCTATTTTTTTCATTCAAACTTTATCGATTTCTATTTTATGACTTCTACATTATCGAATCAGTACAAAAACATGTTAGAGTTCCAAACATTCATTTTCCAGTACCAAATTAAATGTTACAGAAAAAAATATGTTTCTGAGCAGCTTATTCCATCCATCAGAGACCACTTTTCAGATTAAAAAAGAAAACATAATGAAGGCTATTGTGTTTTGCGACAAAATTAAGAAGCAAGTGTGACAAAGTGTCCAGAAGAACTGTGGTATCAGTAATAGTGCCGAAAGCACAGGTTCCGAACAGCCTTCAAACATGGCCACGATGGACTACAGCTCCCAAGCGCCACAGTGCCCCTCCTCCCCGGAATACTAATCACACCTGTTTCCCATTTCCCAATCATCTACCTGCCTATATAAGCCCCATGCAAACAAACAGACAAAGTGAAGTATTGCTCAGTGCTATGACCTGACTTTACTGAGGCTTGAGGTCCTATTCCTGTGACTCTGACCTCGTTTCCGTGTATTTCTGACCTCAGCCTAGTTTAGTCTCTGATATTCTGTTCGTACATCGACTGACCTTTGCCTGACCCTGACTGTGCTTCCTGGATTGTGACTTGAATTTGGTTACCAGTTTGCGACACACCCGCTCTCCCCTGCACCTGCATTCAGTAAGTGTCTGCACCCTGGCATGTGGCTGGTTCTGTAAGATGCTCAGTAAAACTGAAAGCTCATTTCCTTCTAAAACTGCATTTACTGTACCTGAGACTACTATGTTTTTAAAGCAAAGAGGTTGTTGTGTTTTTTTTTTAATGTGGAAACTTTACTACAGTATTTTAAGCCATTTTTGGTCTACAGCATTTCTTTACATGTGCCTAAGACTTTTGCACAAGACTGTATGCTACCTCTCTGCGATGATCTGGCAACTTGTCCAGGGTGTATCCCGCCTCTCGCCCATAGTCAGCTGGGATAGGCTCCAGTTTGCCTGCAGCCCTGCGCAGGATATGTGGTTATGGATAATGGATGGGTGGATGCTACCTCTGGGTAATATTATTCATAAGCATGGTATTAGGTTTCACTATTGGCCCTTTTCCACTACCCTTTTTTAGCTCACTTCAGCTCACTTCAGCCCGACACGGCTCGCGTTTCGACTACCTCAGAACAGCACGACTCAGCTCGCTTCAGCCCTGCTTAGCACCCAAAACTCGCACGGTTTTGGAGTGGGGCTGAAGCGAGCCAAACCGAGCTGAGTGAGGCTGGGGGCGTGAGCAGACACTCCCCTGTGCACTGATTGGTGAGGAGTGTCCTCACATGCCCACACACACCCCGCGAGCACGCTGGGATCTGTAAACACCGTAAACCCGGAAGAAGAAGAATTATGAGAATTTCTGAAGCCTTATGCGCCTCGCCTCATCTATACGCTCTTGCCAGTATCTGTTGGCGTTGTCGGTGACAACAAGCCACAGAACCAAGAACAGCAACACTAACGACTCCATGTTTATTGTTTACTATCCGGGTCGTGAGACTACCGCTTAAAAGATCAGTGATGTCACTGTTTGCGCCACTTAACGACATCACGTGACGTCCACCCACTTTCGCTAACTCCACCCAATGTGTCCACCCACTTCCAGCCAGCACGGTTCAGCGCGGTTGTAGTCGAAATGCAACTCCAACAGCCCCACTCAGCTCGACTCAGCCCAACTCAGCACAGCACGGCTCAGCCGCGTTTGTAGTGGAAAAGCGGCATATTATGCTGATGACACACAGTTGTATATTTTAGCAAAGCCAGATTACAGACACAAGCTTAACAAAATTGAGGAATGTGTGAAGGACATTAGACACTAGATGATTATTAACTTCCTTCTACTAAATTCTGACAAGAGAGAAGTACTTGTACTAGGACTACATGTAGCCAGAAATACAGTGGTGCTTGAAAGTTTGTGAACCCTTTAGAATTTTCTATATTTCTGCATAAATATGACTGAAAACAACATCAGATTTTCACACAAGTCCTAAAAGTAGATAAAGAGAACCTAGTGAAACAAATGAGACAAAAATATTATACTTGGCCATTTATTTATTGAGGAAAATGATTCAATATTACATAGCTGTGAGTGGCAAAAGTATGTGAACCTCTAGGATTAGCACTTAATTTGAAGGTGAAATTGAGTAAAGGGTTTTCAATCAATTGGATGACAATCAGGTGTGAGTGGGCACCCTGTTTTATTTAAAGAACAGGGATCTATCAAACTCTGATCTTCACAACACGTGTTTGTGGAAGTGTATCATGGCACAAACAAAGGAGATTTCTGAGGACATCAGAAAAAGCGTTGTTGATGCTCATCAGGCTGGAAAAGGTTACAAAACCATCTCTAGAGAGTTTGGACTCCACCAATCCACAGTCAGACAGATTGTGTACAAATGGAGGAAATTCAAGACCATTGTTACCCTCCCCAGGAGTGGTCAAACAACAAAGATCACTCCAAGAGCCGGTGAGGTCACAAAGGACCCCAGGGTAACTTCTAAGCAACTGAAGGCCTCTCTCATATTCATGAGTCCACCATCAGGAGAACACTGAACAACAATGGTGTGCATGGCAGGGTTGCAAGGAGAAAGTCACTGCTCTCCAAAAAGAACATTGCTGCTCGTCTGCAGTTTGCTAAAGATCATGTGCTGACAAGCCAGAAGGATACTGGAAAAAGGTTTTGTGGATGGATGAGACCAAAATAGAACTTTTTGGTTTAAATGAAAAGCATTATGTTTGGAGAAAGGAAAACACTGCATTCCAGCATAGGAACCTTATCCCATCTGTGAAACATGGTGGTGGTAGTATCATGATTTGGGCCTGTTTTGCTGCATCTGGGCCAGGACAGCTTGCCATCATTGATGGAACAATGAATTCTGAATTATACCAGCAAATTCTAAAGGAAAATGTCAGGACATCTGTCCATGAACTGAATCTCAAGAGAAGGTGGATCATGCAGCAAGACAACGACCCTAAACACACAAGTCGTTCTACCAAAGAATGGTTAAAGAAGAATAAAGTTAATGTTTTGGAATGGCCAAGTCAAAGTCCTGACCTTAATCCAATCGAAATGTTGTGGAAGGACCTGAAGTGAGCAGTTCATGTGAGGAAACCCACCAACATCCCAGAGTTGACGCTGTTCTGTACGGAGGAATGGGCTAAAATTCCTCCAAGCTGGTGTGCAGGACTGATCAACAGTTACCGGAAATGTTTAGTTGCAGTTATTGCTGCACAAGGGGGTCACAGCAGATACTGAAAGCAAAGGTTCACATACTTTTGCCACTCACAGCTATGTAATATTGGATCATTTTCCTCAATAAATAAATGACCAAGTATAAGATTTTTGCCTCATTTGTTTAACTGAGTTCTCTTTATCTACTTTTCAGACTTGTGTGGAAATTATGATGTTTTAGGTCATATTTATGCAGAAACATAGAAAATTCTAAAGGATTCATAAACTTTCAAGCACCACTGTAAGTTTTCCGATTACATGGTAACTCTGGATGGCCTTTCTGTTTCTTTATGTGCAGCAGTAAAATACCTCAGGATGATCATTGACTCCAGTCTTTCATTTGCAACGCCTGTCAATAATATTACGAGCTTAGCCTTCTTTCATCTCAGAAATATAGCGAAGAATAGAAGGGCACTCAGTAAAGCACATATATCTCCCAAGCCACATACTGGAAAATCCAGATGTTTACATGCATATCTGAATTTGCATCAAAATCTGATCAATTGCTCCTTGGCCCATGGACCACCTTGCCTCAGAATGTCATCCAAATCTGTTCACTACCGTTTGAGCTCAGTTGGGAACAATCAACCAAACAAACTAGACTAGGGTGTAATTTTGGGTAGGGACGCTAGGGACATGTCCCTACCAATATTCAGCCGCTACTGTGTAATCACGATCAATAAAACCGATGTCCTAACCTGAGCAATGATTATATGGCACACAAAGGGTTAAATGTATGACACTGCTAATAATCCCCCCTCTAACGTAGATATCATTCTCTGATTAGCTACCTGTTTCTCGCTAACTTACATGGTTGGCTATCCCAGCTGTCACTCCATCTGCTGTAACAGCAGTACACTTCCCACAGTCGCCGTGACTACCTGCCCATCAACCCCCCCGTATCTCACACCGTATGTCTTCAGAAAAGTGTACAACTTAACATTACTGTTACCTTGGTATCCAAACTCATTTTGTCCGATTATCTGCTTTGTAGATAACCTAGACAATGCCACCAAAAAAGAAAAAAAGATATACGGAGCTACTTCAACACACAGAGAGTAAGTAGTGCCCAGAACAGGTTGACATTATTTAGCTATAGCCTACAACGCGACGCAAACCTAACATTGCAAAATGTTATAGGCTAGGCTACCACCAGTCTTTCTACTGTGGAAAATTGTGAGACTTCTAACGTAGCCTACATTTAATGACAAGGGGTAATAATATTAACCATGCAATTCATGCCAAAATGCTAACCATCTCCCGTTTCGCTGTAGAAATTGATAGGCTAAAGTTAGTGTAGCCTGTTACTAAGGCTACTATTAAACCTGACACTATGAAAGCTAATTAATGAATCATTTGTGTACAGGAAAGAGAGCATAAGGCCGATGCAAACCTAGAACAGGTTAATGAGGAATCAGTGCTTGAGGTGAGGATGTCATCATGTCATATTAATATAGTCATGTCAAGTCATGCCATAATTTCGGTTGTTTTATTAGTAGCTGTTGCACGAATAATGTGTGGGTGGAGCACAGAGGACGGCAGGACAACGTTTGGAGGTAGAGAAGGCTTATTTATTTTCCCCAACTTTTCAGTCTAGGCAACGTAAGCACACGCACTCTCAGACACACACACTCTTCCTCCAATCCCGGGTCGCGCTCCCTCTGCTCTCTCTCAGCCTCCGTAAATAGGGAGCGGTTTACTGGGGAAAACACACACAAAACACAGGTTAATTACCGTCAGGTGTAGCGATTCTGCCACTCACCTTCCCTGGCTCCACCCTCCTGTCACAGACCGGCGCTTGACCACGCCCCCGCTGCCACATACCCCCACCGCCCGACTCAGGCCGGGCGCCCGTCCGGCCCGCAGCTGACTCCCCCCCCCTTGACGGGAGAGGAAGTCCGCCACAACCATCTGCGCCCCCGGCCTGTGGACCACCTTGAAGTTGAAGGGTTGGAGTGCCAGATACCAACGGGGGATCCGCGCGTTGGCATCCTTCATGCGGTGGAGCCACTGGAGGGGCGCGTGGTCCGAACAGAGGGTGAAAGAGCGCCCCAGCAGGTAGTAACGGAGGGCGAGGACCACCCACTTGATCGCCAGGCACTCTTTCTCAATTGTGCTGTAGCGCCCCTCACACACTGACAGCTTCCGGCTGATGTATAGGACTGGGCGATCCTCCCCCTCCACCTGCTGGGACAAAACAGCCCCCAGCCCTCTGTCCGACGCATCCGTCTGCAACAAAAAAGGGAGAGAGAAGTCAGGGGAGTGTAAAAGTGGCCCCCCACACAGTGCAGCCTTTACCTCAGAGAAAGCCCGCTGGCACTGCTCCGTCCACTGGACCGGATCTGGCGCCCCCTTTTTAGTGAGGTCAGTCAGCGGGCTGGTGACGTCCGAATAATTAGGTATAAACCTGCGATAATAGCCAGCCAGCCCCAGGAACTGTCTCACCCCCTTTTTGGTCTTGGGCCTCGGGCAGGCCGCAATCGCTGCTGTCTTATTAATTTGGGGACGCACCTGCCCGTTACCCAAGTGGAAGCCCAGATACCATACTTCCACCCGCCCAATCGCACACTTCTTCGGGTTGGCAGTGAGCCCCGCCCGCCTCACCGACCTAAGGACGGCCCTCAGGTGTTGCAGGTGCTGCTGCCAGTCATTACTATAAATGATGATGTCGTCTAGGTAAGCGGCCGCATAGGTGGCGTGGGGCCGGAGGACCCGGTCCATCAGCCGCTGAAATGTAGCGGGCGCCCCAAACAGCCCAAACGGAAGTGTGACGAACTGGTGTAAGCCAAACGGTGTGGAAAAGGCCGTTTTCTCCCGGGATAATGGAGTCAAGGGGATCTGCCAATATCCCTTCGTCAAATCCAGTGTCGAGTAAAAGCGAGCCGTGCCTAGTCGATCGAGCAGCTCATCAATACGAGGCATTGGGTACGCGTCGAATTTAGACACCGCGTTGACTTTTCTATAGTCCACACAGAACCGGACCGAGCCGTCGGCCTTGGGAACCAAGACCACCGGGCTGCTCCAGTCACTGTGGGACTCCTTGACGATGCCCATTTCGAGCATGGCCTGAAGTTCTTCCCGAACCACCTTTTTTTTGTGTTCGGGTAATCTATAAGGACGGCTACGCACTACCACCCCCGGGGGCGTCTCTATGTGGTGTTCTATGAGGTTAGTGCGACCGGGCAGGGGCGAGAACACGTCCGAAAACTCAGCCTGCAACTGGGCGACCTCCGTGAGTTGGGTCGGGGAGAGGTGGTCTCCACAGGGGACCGGAGAGGTACGTGATGCCAATGTCCCTTTTTGGACCTCCGGCCCCAGCTCCGCCTTCTCCGGAACTACCGACACCAACGCCACGGGGACCTCCTCGTTCCAGAGTTTCAGCAGATTGAGGTGGTAGATCTGTAGTGCCCCCTCCCTGTCCATTCGCCTAACCTCATAGTCGACGTCCCCGACTCGCCGTGTGACCTCAAAGGGTCCTTGCCACTTGGCGATTAATTTGGAGCTCGACGTGGGCAACAGTACGAGTACCTTATCTCCCGGAGTGAACTCTCTAAGGCGTGTGCCCTTGTTGTACAGGCGGGTTTGCCGTTCCTGGGCCTGCCGCGAATTCTCCTGAGTTAGGTGGGTGAGCGTGTGAAGTTTTGCGCGCAGATCCATAACGTACTGAATTTCGTTTTTGCTCTGTGAAGGTCCCTCCTCCCAATTTTCCTGCAGAACATCTAAGATGCCGCGCAGCTTACGCCCATATAATAATTCAAATGGGGAGAACCCCGTGGAGGCTTGGGGGACCTCTCGCACTGCAAACAGCAAGGGTTCGAGCCACTTATCCCAGTTACGTGCGTCCTCACTTACGAATTTTTTGATAATATTCTTGAGGGTGCGATTGAACCATTCAACTAAACCGTCCATCTGTGGGTGATAAACGCTGGTGCGGATCGGCTTAATACCCAGTAGCCCATACAGTTCGCTCAGTGTTCGTGACATAAACGAGGTGCCTTGGTCAGTCAGAATCTCTTTCGGGATCCCAACCCGGGAGATGACGTGGAAGAGGGCCTCTGCAATACTGCGTGCTGAGATATTGCGAAGAGGCACCGCTTCCGGGTATCGCGTTGCATAGTCCACCAGAACTAATATAAAGTGGTACCCTCGTGTTGACCAATCTAATGGCCCGATCCATCCCAATTCTTTCGAACGGGGTCTCGATTAATGGTAGGGGGCGCAAGGGCGCTTTTGGAATGGCCGCTGGATTTACTAACTGGCATTCGCGGCACGCCGTACACCACTTCCGGACGTCGCCACGAATCCCTGGCCAATAGAATCGGGCCATTATCCGGGCGAGTGTCTTATCCTGCCCGAGGTGTCCAGCCATGGGATTAAAGTGAGCCGCCTGGAATACCAATTCCCGGCGGCTCTTTGGAATTAACAACTGGGTGACTCGCTCTTTTGTCTGAGTGTCCTGCGTCACTTGGTATAGCCTATCCTTCAAAATGGAAAAATAGGGGAAGGACGGGGTGGCGTTCGGCTGGAGCGTTTGACCATCGATTACTCTCACTTGGTCAAACGCGTGTCGCAGAGTCTCGTCTCGCGATTGTTCCAGTGGGAAATCTGCGAGGGATTCCCCAATAGAAAGAGAAGGGGCCGGCGGCTCCTCGCTCTGTCGCGGAGATGACGTAGACGGCTCTGCGACCGCAGCTCCAGCCAAAGCGACACCAGAACCTTCCCCTGTCAACCGGCAGGACCCACTCTTTACTAGGCGTGCCATTAAACCCCGAAATCCCGGCCAATCAGTCCCCAAGATCAAAGAGTGGGTAAGGCGAGGATTAACCGCCGCCTTCACTATCGATTTTTCCCCTCTGAAATGTATGTGGACCGACACCAACGGGTAGCTGTGAATATCCCCGTGCACACACAACACCTTCACCCCTTGCGCTCCCCCCAATGCCTCGTCTTGCACCAGGCTTTGGCGGCTCGAGGTCTGATTGCAACCTGAATCCACCAACGCCTGATATGTAGCCCCTTGTACACTTACCGGTATGCGATACGCTCCGGCCCGATCGAGGGCAGCTTCTGGCGCGTCGGGGATCCGCACCACCGCCCCCACCTCCATCGCTGCACACTGTTGCTGCAAGTGGCCCGGTTCCCCGCAGCGCCAGCAAACCGGCCCGGGCCTTCCCTCTGCAGCTGTGTTCGGGGGCTCACTCACCTGAGGGGGGGTAGAGACAGACACAGAAGGGAGAAATGGGAGGGCACCACGGGTGCGGCAGGCCAGCTGGGGTGGAGCCGGCCCCCGCCTCCGTGGTGGGGGAATGGGGCGAGGACGGGACACGGGAGGAGGGGGGGGAGAAAGAGAGAGAGAAGAGGAGAGAGAAGACGATGTCATCCGTTGTCCTGCCGCCGGAACAGCCGCCAGATGATCCTCCGCCAGTCCTACGGCCTGATCCAGCGACGCCGGGCGGTGGCACTGGACCCACTCCGCGGTTCCGGCTGGTAAGCGGGCGATGAACTGTTCCAGCGCCACCTGGTCGATGATTCCCTCGGCGTCGCGATCTTCGGCCCTCAGCCACCGCCAGCAGGCATCCCGGAGCTGCTGGCCAAACGCGAACGGGCTGCCGACTTCCTCCATCCGCAGCGCGCGGAAGCGCTGACGCTGCTGCTCCGGCGTGCGCCCCACGCGCTGGAGGACGGCCTGGCGAAGGTCGGCGTAGGCCAGCCGGTGGGGAGCTGTGGTGCGGCCAGCTGCGCCTCTCCCGTCAGGATGGGGAGGAGGCGTGCCGCGCGCTGCTCCATCGGCCACCCCGAGGCTTCGGCGACCTGCTCAAACAAGGTGATGAAAGCCTCGGGGTCGTCCTGCGGGCCCATCTTGGTCAAGGTGAGGGGAGACGGGCCCGCGGCCGGGGCGCTAGTGGACCCCGCCGACACGAGGAGACGCCGGAACGCCTCTCGACCTTCCTGCTGGGCCAGCACCAGGGCTTCGAAGCGGCGCTCCTGCTCCTTTCGGAGCATGACGAGTGCCTGGTGCTGACTCTGCTGAGCCGTGGCGAGGGCGTGGACCAAGTCCGCGAACGGGGAGGATTCCATGGAGCTGCAGGACTGGTGCTCCACCTTTCCTGGGTTTCGGCACCACTGTTGCGCGAATAATGTGTGGGTGGAGCACAGAGGACGGCAGGACAACGTTTGGAGGTAGAGAAGGCTTATTTATTTTCCCCAACTTTTCAGTCTAGGCAACGTAAGCACACACACTCTCAGACACACACACTCTTCCTCCAATCCCGGGTCGCGCTCCCTCTGCTCTCTCTCAGCCTCCTTAAATAGGGAGCGGTTTACTGGGGAAAACACACACAAAACACAGGTTAATTACCGTCAGGTGTAGCGATTCTGCCACTCACCTTCCCTGGCTCCACCCTCCTGTCACAGACCGGTGCTTGACCACGCCCCCGCTGCCACAGTAGCTTAGGCCAAATACATTTGCATGATAAAAGGTGTATTCCTACTAATGTTAGGTTTCTGGTTAATTTTCATTAACACATTATTTGATCACATAGGAAACTCAGAAATCCAGTACAAAGGATCAAGAGCAGGTTGAGGGAGAAGAAGCTGGAGAGCTTCAGGTGAGGTCTGAATGTTAAGGCATTTAGGAGCATCAAAGGATTAGCAATGAAATGGAAGGATCTTTGGAAAATTAGGACTATGTGTTTTGGTTGTGATGTATTTTGAATAGGCTAGCAGAAAATGTCAGCTTATTTCTTTAATATTTCAAATTGATGTGAAATAAATGTAGGTGTAATACATAGAACTATGTATCCCAAGATAGGTCTGCAATTTATTCAATGTGTGTAATATATATATATATATATATATATATATATATATATATATATATATATAAATAATTTTTTTTTTTAACATATAGGATGTTCAGACATCCTGTGAAGATACTATAGGACAGGTAGAGTCAGAAGTGGCTGAAACTGCAGGGTTCCAGGTGAGATTTTGATTCTGTGATGGGAGATACTATGCATTACAAGCAAATTATTTTAGTCAACCTACTTCGTTGTTAGTGTTACTCTTTATAAAATCTTGCTACTGTGAACACAGACCAGGTTAAGTTTTGTTTGCTCTCTAGGAGACAGTCATTGTGAGTGACAGTGACTCTCAAGCAAGTCAGTGTAGCAGTGTCCTGGACATGGGGAGTAAACCATACCAGCCTGATCCAAAATTCATTGCAGTACAGCAACTGCCAAACAAGAAGCTATGGTTTCAGGCAAAGTGGTATAATCGCTACCCATGGCTGCATTATAGTCCCATACTACAAAAAGTTCTTTGTTTTGAGTGTGTCAAGGCATTCACAATCAAAAAGACCACTCTGGGGAAAAAAGAATGACCCTGCATTTTACTTAAATGGTTTTGGTAACTGGAAAAATGCCACTGACAGCTTTAATTGCCATCAAGCAAGTACTCGAACTTTACGTACCATTTGCAGTGTTTGTCATTAGAAATAGTAAATAAAGCGTTAGATTGTTCAGCATTATGTCGTCATATCATATGTATTATGCTCTACTTGTGCATGTAATAGTATGGGTGGTTAAGTAAGTAGCTCGGCAGAGGATTGGTGTTGGGGGGGGGGATTGGTATTGTCCCTACCAAAGCTGAGACCAAACCTACGCCCTTGAAACTAGAAGGGCATTCGATACAGTGCCCACTTCTGCCAAACCACATATTCAGACTTGCATAAAATTCTAATCTATTGTTCCTTGGCCCATGGCTCACCTTTCCTTAATTTCATCAAAATCTGTTACTACTTTGAGTTACACTGGGAACAGACAAAAAAAAAGTCCTGGATCTACATACATATCCGGATTTGCATCAAAATCTAATCAATTGTTTGTTGGCCCATGGCACACCTTTTCTTAACATTTCATCAAAATCCGTTCAATACTTTGAGTTACATTGGGAAAAGACAAACAAACAAATGGAGGCAAAAACATAAGCTCCTCCAACAAAGCTGGCAGAGGTAATAATATGTCACTACACAATGCAGAAAAACTAGTTCATCCCTTTTTGTTACCTTTAGGTTGGATAACTGTAATGCCTTACTGTATGGATATTTGATTAGGTGCATAAACAAGCTCCAGTTAGTCCAAAATGCAGCAGAAAGAGTCCTTACTAGAACCATAATACAGTGGGGCAAAAAAGTATTTAGTCAGCCACCAATTGTGCAAGTTCTCCCACTTAAAAAGATGAGAGAGGCCTGTAATTTTCATCATAGGTATACCTCAACTATGAGAGACAGAATGGGGGGAAAGAATCCAGGAAATCACATTGTAGGATTTTTAATGAATTAATTGGTAAATTCCTTGGTAAAATAAGTATTTGGTCACCTACAAACAAGCAAGATTTCTGGCTCTCACAGACCTGTAACTTCTTTAAGAGGCTCCTCTGTCCTCCACTCGTTAACTGTATTAATGGCACCTGTTTGAACTCGTTATCAGTATAAAAGACACCTGTCCACAACCTCAAGCAGTCACACTCCAAACTCCACTATGGCCAAGACCAAAGAGCTGTCAAAGGACACCAGAAACAAAATTGTAGACCTGCACCAGGCTGGGAAGACTGAATCTGCAATAGGTAAGCAGCTTGATGTGAAGAAATCAACTGTGGGAGCAATTATTAGAAAATGGAAGACATACAAGACCACTGATAATCTCCCTCGATCTGGGGCTCCACGCAAGATCTCACCCCATGGGGTCAAAATGATCACAAGAACGGTGAGCAAAAATCCCAGAACCACACGGGGGGACCTAGTGAATGACCTGCAGAGAGCTGGGACCAAAGTAACAAAGGCTACCATCAGTAACACACTACGCCGCCAGGGACTCAAATCCTGCAGTGCCAGACGTGTCCCCCTGCTTAAGCCAGTACATGTCCAGGCCCGTCTGAAGTTTGCTAGAGAACATTTGGATGATCCAGAAGAGGATTGGGAGAATGTCATATGGTCAGATGAAACCAAAATAGAACTTTTTGGTAAAAACTCAACTTGTGTTTGGAGGAGAAAGAATGCTGAGTTGCATCCGAAGAACACCATACCTACTGTGAAGCATGGGGGTGAAAACATCATGCTTTGGGGCTGTTTTTCTGCAAAGGGACCAGGACGACTGATCCGTGTAAAGGAAAGAATGAATGGGGCCATGTATCGTGAGATTTTGAGTGAAAACCTCCTTCCATCAGCAAGGGCATTGAAGATGAAATGTGGCTGGGTCTTTCAGCATGACAATGATCCCAAACACACCGCCCGGACAACGAAGGAGTGGTTTCGTAAGAAGCATTTCAAGGTCCTGGAGTGGCCTAGCCAGTCTCCAGATCTCAACCCCATAGAAAATCTTTGGAGGGAGTTGAAAGTCTGTGTTGCCCAGCAACAGCCCCAAAACATCACTGCTCTAGAGGGGATCTGCATGGAGGAATGGGCCAAAATACCATCAACAGTGTGTGAAAACCTTGTGAAGACTTGCAGAAAACGTTTGACCTCTGTCATTGCCAACAAAGGGTAGATAAAGTATTGAGATGAACTTTTGTTATTGACCAAATACTTATTTTCCACCATAATTTGCAAATAAATTATTTAAAAATCAGACAATGTGATTTTTCTGGATTTTTTTTTCTCATTTTGTCTCTCATAGTTGAGGTATACCTATGATAAATCACAGGCCTCTCATCTTTTTAAGTGGGAGAACTTGCACAATTGGTGACTGACTAAATACTTTTTTGCCCCACTGTATATGACCATATCACCCCTGTCTTAGCCACACTGCATTGGCTCACAATCAAATTTTGCATTTATTATAAAATACTACTATTGACCTTTTAAAGCACTGAATGGTCTCATGCCACAGTACCTGAGGGAACTTCTAGTCCTTTATGACCTACCACACCTACTTGGATCAAAAGGTGCAGGATATCTACTCCCTTTTTACTCATGACTACAGACCTGTACATTACACTAACACCATCATCAAATTTGCGGATGACACCCCTGTGATAAGCCTCATCAAGTACAATGATGAGTCAGCCTACAGGGAGGAGGTGGACCGCCTGGCTGTGTGGTGCAGCAAGAACAACCTGCTGCTCAATACCAGTAAGACCAAGGAGCTCCTCGTGGACTTCAGGAGGAATGCTCTCTCTCTCTCACTCACACACACACACACACACACACACATATATCAACAGTGCAGCAGTGGAGTGTGTGACCAACTTGAAATTCCTGGGGATCCACATCTCGCAGGACCTCACCTGGACAACCAACTGCTCCAACCTGGCCAAGAAGGCTCACCAGTGTCTCTTTTTCTTGACGACTCTGAAGAAAAACCACCTCTCTTCAGACATCCTGGTGAACTTCTACTGCTGTACCATCGAGAGCATCCTAACCCGGCCACACCAACCGGGTATTAGTCTGGTATGGGAACTGCTCTGTCTCAGACTGGAAGGCACTGCAGAGGGTGGTGAAAATCGCCCAGCGTGTCGTGGGAGCCTCACTTCCTGTTATTGAGGACATCTACAGGAAGCGATTGTCTTAGGAGAGCCATAAACATCAACAAAGACTCCTGCCACCCAGCATACAAACTGTTCACTCTCCTGCCCTCTGGAAGGCGCTACATGAGCCTTTGGACCAAAACCACCAGGTTCAGGAACAGGTTTTTTTTTTCCCCTTCAGCTGTCTCACTGCTGAACTCCACCCCCCCGAAGGAACTGAATTGACTTGAACTGACTTCACTGCACTACCACCATTTGCACTACTGTTTATTCATACCACATTTTTGTATATACAGTACTGCAAATATCTATGCCATAACATTGCACTATATAGCACATTTATATTGCACTGTGGCAACCCTTTGTTAAATCCAGTGTCGAGTAAAAGCGAGACGTGCCTAGTCGATCGAGCAACTCATCAATACGAGGCATTGGGTACGCGTCGAATTTAGACACCGCGTTGACTTTTCTATAGTCTACACAGAACCGGACCGACCCGTCGGCCTTGGGTACCAAGACCACCGGGCTGCTCCAGTCACTGTGGGACTCCTCGACGATGCCCATTTCGAGCATGGCCTCGAGTTCTTCCCGAACCACTTTTTTCTTGTGTTCGGGTAGCCTGTCAGGGCGGCTATGCACTACCACCCCCGGGGGCGTCTCAATGTGGTGCTCTATGAGGTTGGTGTGGCCGGGCAGGGGCGAGAACACGTCCGAAAACTCGGTCTGCAACTGGGTAACCTCCGCGAGTTGGGTCGGGGAGAGGTGGTCTCCACAGGGGACCAGAGAGGTACGTGATGCCAATGTTCCCTTTTGAACCTCTGGCCCCAGCTCCGCCTTCTCCGGAACCACCGACATCAACGCCACGGGGACCTCCTCGTTCCAGAGTTTGAGCAGATTGAGGTGGTAAATCTGTAGCGCCCCACCCCTGTCCATTCACCTCACCTCATAGAGCACCACATTGAGATGCCCCCGGGGGCGGTAGTGCATAGCCGCCCTTACAGGCTACCCGAACACAAGGAAAAAAGTGGTTCGGGAAGAACTCGAGGCCATGCTCGAAATGGGCATCGTCGAGGAGTCCCACAGTGACTGGAGCAGCCCGGTGGTCTTGGTACCCAAGGCCGACGGGTCGGTCCAGTTCTGTGTAGACTATAGAAAAGTCAACGCGGTGTCTAAATTCGACGCGTACCCAATGCCTCGTATTGATGAGTTGCTTGATTGACTAGGCACGGCTTGCTTTTACTCGACACTGGATTTAACTCCCCTCCCGTTTCTCCCTTCTGTGTCTGTCTCTCCCCCCCAGGTGAGTGAGCCCCAGAGCACCAGTGCGGAGAGGAAGCCCGGGCTGGTTTGCTGGCGCTGCGGGGAGCCGGGCCACCTCCAACAGCAGTGCTCGGTAATGGAGGTGGGCGCGGTGGTTCGGATCCCCAACGCACCAGAAGCCGCCCTCGATTGGGTCGGAGCGTATCGCATACCATTGAGGGTCACTGGGGAAGACACACAAACACATTAACATCAGGTGCAGTGATTCTGCCACTTACCTTCCCTGACTCCGCCCTCCGGTCACAGACCGATGCTTGACCACGCCCCCACTGCCACACGCACATTTGTACATATTGTAAATATTTATCATATCATTATACCATTCCATATACTGTAATTCCTGTACATTTATATTTGTATATTACACGTTATTTACTGCTATGCACTTCTAGTTAGATGCAATCCTGCATTTTGTTGCCTTGTACCTGTGACATGTGCAATGACAAAGTTGAATCTAATCTAATATTTATTTGTTGATACCTCAAATAGTGAAGGCTACATCATGGGGCAGAGCCTTTTCTTACAAACCCTCACAGTTATGGAACAGGCTGGCTCCTTTATGTCCAAGGGCTCCCTCATGTCTGTGTTCCCTTCTAGCTCTTCCATTTAGTTATACTGTCATAGTTAGTTTTGCTGGAGTCCTTGCTTGCACTCAGTGCACAAGACACTGTTCTTAACCATTAGTTGACAACAGGCATACCTAACAACCTATGTGATGGTTTTATTTTCTCTCTCTCTCTCTCTCTCTGCTTGTCTCTCTCTGAGTTACACATCAATCCTGAGATACCAGTGATGCTGGCTGCTCCTGCTCTTCAGATCTGCCTAATCCATCCTGATGCCCTACATCTGGCTGGAGTGTCATCACATTGCTCCTGTGGAGCCCCATATGAATAGTCTACAGATACATTTAGAAGCTGGCTCTGGACACTTACAGTTTTGCTACGATGGTTTAGGAATATAATTGACATAATTTTAGGACTGCAGTTGTCATGAACAGTTTTGCACTCAAGTCATCATCAATGAATAGTTGATAACTTCAACAAAACAGACTTCATGTTAAAACTATAATGAATTTCCTGGTTAAACAATTATACTTTGTGACTATATAGGACACTGTTATAGAAGTGAATTATTTATAATCACATTATCGGTTATCACTCAGATGAGGATGGGTTCCCTTTTGAGTCTGGTTCTTCTCAAGGTTTCTTCCTCATGTCACCTCAGGGTGTTTTTTCCTTGCCACCATTGCTTCAGGCTTGCTCATTAAGGATTAAATAAACTTATTACGGATAGAATTAGCTCATATGTTTAAAGTCTTTATTTTGATGTAAAGCTGCTTTCTGACAATGTCTATTGTTAAAAGCGCTATACAAATAAACTTGACTTTGCATTGGGCTTCATCACACCTCCCTGTTATTGATTATTTTCCCATAGCAGTACTTCCCAAGTATGTTACTCCTTACTTTATATACCGCTTTAAAAAAAGATAAAATATGACATGAATGAATCTTAACTAGAAAAGCACTCGGAGAGCACAGACCTCCGCCAAGAATCCTTTAAAAAAAATCCAGGATCCACAAGGTGATCCGGATCACCGCCAAAATTTAATGGATTGTTACTTGTGCCCAGTCACACCTCTGGAAAAAATTTCAGAGCAATCCGTTCATTACTTTTTCCATAATGTTGCTAACAGACAAACCAGCAAACAAACCAACGCTACTGAAAACATAACCTCCTTGGCGGAGGTAATAATAATAACTAGAATGCATTTCCGGAGAAAATGCGAAAGTGTGCTTGCTCAGGTGTGCCGCCATGGCGATCCGGCAAGAGAGGCGACTGCACGCCCACATGACAAGTTTTGTGTCAACACGGGAAAATTGGGCCAAGACACAAGGCGGATTCTCATATGGAGATGACAGGCTGGCAAGGTTCTTTACAGGGACATTCCAGAGCATCACTAACATGAAAATGTAGATGTAATTCTAAATCCGTAAAGAGATATGACCCAAAACACGTTTTTGCTCATTGTGGCGCCCACTAGTGGCCAAATGACAGCAAATTTGATGGAGTTACATGAACTGGTGCCTAAAGTCATCTCAGCAAATATGGTCTTGATACGTCAAAGCGTTTCTGAGATATGAGCCAAAATATGTTTTTGCTAATTGTGACGCCCCCTAGTGGCCAAATGACACCATATTTGATGAGAGTAGTTCGGATGGTGTCCAAAGTCATGCCACTAAATATGGTCTTGATATGTCAAAGTGTTTCCATGATATGAGCTCACTTCCTGTTTGGTGGCTTCGCCATCGATTTTGATTGGCTGCCACGGGCGAACGCTTCAACGTATGAGAGCGAAACGAATATCATTCATTAGGCATGGACTGGAGATCATATGTGCCAAGTTTTGTGATGATCTGACAAAACATGTGGCCAGGGTCACTCTATATTCACTTTGGATAAAATTCAAAATGGCGGAAAATATGATTAGGTGGAGAATTACGTCATATGGTGCGTTGGAATCGTCTAGCTCCAAGGATTCCAACGGCACCAGACTTATGAAAATCGGACAGACGGATCAAAAGTTACGTGCATGAACGCATGTAAGACTGATCAGTTGGTGGCACTACAGCGTGAGACGTACCAACATGAAACTTGATGAAATCAATCAGGGTCCACTCCTCTATCAGTGTACCACATTTCATGACTTTACACCTTACAGTCTGGCCTACAGAAGGAAAAATCTGTTTTTTGCGTCGCGCGCCCATTCATTTCAATGGGGAAAAAATTAATCCTTTAAAAAAATCCGGGATCCAGAAGGTGATCCGGATCACCGCCAAAATTTAATGGATTGCTACTTGTGCCCAGTCACACCTCTGGAAAAAATTTCAGAGCAAGCCGTTCATTACTTTTTCCGTAATGTTGCTAACAGAGAAACCAACAAACAAACAAACCAACGCTACCGAAAACATAACCTCCTTGGCGGAGGTAATAAATGTATAAATGATAACATTCATTCATTTATAGACACTGCATATAGTCTTGTGACCAATATGGTACTATACTGTAAAATAAACAGGTTTAATCATGGTAATTTGTTCCAGTGTCTTTCACAGCAGTGTCTCTTGTTCTCTTTTTAGAGGCTCATTTTAGCCCCATTATGTTTCCAAGGATGTTATGAGTGAAATCCTAAAAGGGATGGAGCTGAGAACCTTTATGCGGTGATATCATCGTCAATGTAACGATCAAAATTGCTTCCTTCTGGAAATAATTTTGATCATTACATTGACGATGACAAGGATCAATGTCCGTATCTTCAAGCTGAATGTTGAAGGATTTATAAGAACTAAAAGAGACCTTATCCGCCATCTAGCGGACGAAAACAATGCCAGTGTGATTCTCCTGCAAGAGACCCATGCTGACAGCGAAGACAAACTCACAATTGAGTACTATAGCCTATATACTCAACAAGTACCATGGTATCGCTACCTATGTGCGTGAAGGCGTCCACGTGAAATCTCTCCCAAAATCCCCTAGAGATGAAAGTGGTGCAAAGAAAAAACCCCTGAACTTTTGAAAGTCAAAATAAGATATGGGGGGACAACGTCCCCCGAAAATATTTTAATAACATAACACGCAAAAGCCTGCATTCTAGTGCATTTTAGTACTTATTTTCACTAAAAAAAGTTGTAACTTTTAAGCCTTTTTCTTTCATGCACATTAATGATTAACATGTCAAAAATATCAAATTTAATTCCCCTAGTTAATGAGTAATTTTCAGGAGTGCATTTAGAAAACGCAGTGATTTTCCTGCTACACAGTTCATTACTTCGAAAAAAAATCAGACAGTTGAAAGTAAACTCAGCAAAATCCCAAAACAGTACTGTTAAAAAGTAAAGGTCTGTTAGAGTTTCTAAAGCTTTCAGGTTTCAATGTTGGGGACATTGAGCCTCGTTTATCAATCTTTTAGTAGAGTTGTGCGTTTGCAGAAGCTAAAGTGAACTAAAAATTTCCAATTCATATTTATGCGAGGCGGCACGGTGGTGTAGTGGTTAGCGCTGTCGCCTCACAGCAAGAAGGTCCTGGGTTCGAGCCCCGGGGCTGGCGAGGGCCTTTCTGTGTGGAGTTTGCATGTTCTCCCCGTGTCCGCGTGGGTTTCCTCCGGGTGCTCCGGTTTCCCCCACAGTCCAAAGACATGCAGGTTAGGTTAACTGGTGACTCTAAATTGAGCGTAGGTGTGAATGTGAGTGTGAATGGTTGTCTGTGTCTATGTGTCAGCCCTGTGATGACCTGGCGACTTGTCCAGGGTGTACCCCGCCTTTCGCCCGTAGTCAGCTGGGATAGGCTCCAGCTTGCCTGCGACCCTGTAGAAGGATAAAGCGGCTACAGATAATGAGATGAGAGAGATGAGATATTTATGCGAGTTGAAGCCAATTGTTTACATTAGTTCGTATTGTCTGTAAATTTAAACATACCAATGAATACCAAATTTCTCATGTAAATCAGGGGCATAGGGTGTGTGTGTGTGTGTGTGTGTGTGTGTCAGTCACACACTGACTGGCAGTCTGAGTGCATTATGTAACAAAAAATAAATTACCATTGCTAATTTTAGGTAGCTTAGAAACCGGCTCTTCCATTATTACTGTTTCTTCCACGTTTTCTTGATGATGTGTTCTAGAAATGGCACTAAAACTTAGCTTCGAAACCACAAAATGCAACTTTGATGGAAAAAAATACATAATAAATTGCTTACCTCTCTTCACGTTGAAAGAAGGAGGAAAGTTTTGCTTGTTTTGACATGGCGAATTAATAACACGAGGAAATACTCGTAACTTGCAACTAAAAAGACTGCAGCTACACTGGCAGCTTGAACATGTTTTCTAGTGCGATTGTGTTGCGCTTGCGCAGAACGGTGTCAGTCCTGCGCGCCTTAGCACAACGAGCTCCGGCACGCGCACCGTTAACAAAGAACACCTGTCTTTAATCAGTGAACTATGTTTGGGCTATTTAAGGACCGCGCCCATGCAAGGACGATGCGAAGTATTACGCTGCGTCTAGGAACACGAAAAATAAATTTCTCCATTCGGAAAACCGGAGATTTTCAAGAGTTTTGTCAAATATCTGGATTTCCAGGTATTTCCGGAAGACTTTTATTCCTGATCCCCAGAGGGCAGCCAAATCCAGTGGACCTGTGCCACCATCGAGAATGTATCCATAATGAACAAAGACATGCGGTTAGGTTAATATGGGACGGCCTTGGGCTGAGGTGCCCTTGAGCGAGGCACCTAACTCCCAACTGCTCCCCGGGTGCTGTTAGCATGGCTGCCCACTGCTCTGGGTATATGTATGTGCTCATTGCTCACGTGTGTGTGTGCATGCGTGTTCACTGCTTCAGATGGGTTAAATGCAGAGAGGAATTTCACAAGTGTGTGATGAATAAAGTTGTTGTTGTTCTTCATACACAAGCCCCTGCCAAATGCAGCCAACATCAAAAGCTTACCCCCTGTAAGCACTACCACCACTGCCTGTGGGGACTTCAACAGCAGAAACACCCTATGGGGTATCTGGACACTAACGAGAATGGCGAGATAGTCGCCCAGTAGGCTGAAATATCTGACCTACATCTGCTTAATGATGCTAAAGACAACAAGTCATTCTTTTCAGGCCGCCACAAGACATGGACTAATCCTTACTTGTGCTTTGTCTCTAACTCAATTGCTGAATCCTGCGAATGGTATGTACTGGACAAGTTCCCACGATCTGGACACTGTCCCATTGTCATTGGCACCAAAGTTGGAATGAAGATCAACAGTCTTAGCAAAAAGAGGTGGAATTTTCGTAAGGCTAACTGGAGTAAATTTTCCGGCCTTACCAACTTGCTATCCTGCGACCTCCTGGATCCATCAGGGTCAGCCACAGACACCTACAAGGCCTTCACATCCCTGCTTTCCTCTGCTGCTAAGGCATCCATTCCCTGAGGCAGACATGACGCATATATCCCCTGCTGGGACAAAGAGTGCGAGGCAGCCTTCCAAGACTACAACACAGCAAGCATAGATGAGAAGCCTATCAAGGGCAACCAGCTAATGCATAGCCTTGGAAAACAGCGACAGGCACGGTGGGAGGAAACTGTCACCTCAATTGACTTCACCCATTCAAGCCGAAAGGCATGGGCTACAATCAACTGCCTTTCAGGGCACAGCAGCAAACCCAAGCCATGCCTTGTTACCGCCAATTCTATTGCGTCGGTCCTCGTCGATAACGGCAAATGGAAGAACAAGAACGAAGAATCCAAGCTGCACACTCATGAAGTCAACAGGAAGATCAAAGAGACCACCACCCACCAACCCGCCTCAATAAATCTCTCCGGACCAGTTACCCTAGAACAGCTAATGGTTGCCATCCTATGCCTGAAAAAGGGCAAAGCCCCCAGCATCAACTTGGTTCATGCAGAATTCTTTTGCTACCTGGGAACCCATGCTCTTGAATGGCTATACCAGTTCCTCTCTAATTGCTTGGCCACCCTATCCATCCCTGCTGCATGGCGGCAAGTCCAAGTGGTTGCCATTCTCAAACCCAAGAAACCAGCAGATGATCCCAAGAGCTACAGGCCAATCTCGCTGTTCTGTATTACGTACAAGCTGATGGAGAGAATAATCCTGGCGCGCATCAACGACATCATTGAAATACACCTTCTACGAAAGCAGGCTGGCTTCCGTAAAGGTAGCTCTACCACAGACCAAATAGCCCGTCTTGCCAATGACACTGAAGCCACTTTCCAGAGAAAAGAAAAGGTTGGAGTAGTCCACATCGATCTGACAGCTGCATACAACCATGTATGGCACCGTGGACTTTACCTGAAGCTTCTTCAACTGATACCCGATGTGAAGCTTGTGAAGTTCATCATGCTCATGCTTCAAAACCATTCCTTCTATGTGGTTAACTCCAGTGGCAAACAAAGTAGGAAACGGCACCTCCGAAACAGTCTGTTGCAAGGCTCAGTCCTTGCCCCATCCTCTTCAATGTCTACATAGCAGACTATCCTGTCACAACGTCAACCAAGTACTTGTACGCAGATGACAGTATAATCGGCTACGCAGCTGAAACCTACAAGGAGATCCAGTCCACCCTAGAAGCAGACGTCTCTACTCTCTGCAACTACTTCAGCCTCTGGCACCTGAAATTAAGCAAGTCCAATACAGTTTGCTCAATCTACCATCTAGCTAGTCAACTTGCAAAAAAGGAGCTGGACATAAAGATGCAAGACAAGAAGTTGAGATTCGACCCACAGCCTGTATACCTCAGTGTGACCCTGGACCACAGCCTTACGTTTGGCCCTCACCTCAAGAACGTGGCTACCAAAACCTCCAAACATGTTAACATCATTAAGAAGCTCAGTGGACTACAGTGGGGAGCCAATTTCACCACTTTACGAACATCAGTCCTCATCCTTGTGTATTCTGCTGCTGAATATGCTGCAGCTGTCTGGTCCCACAGTGTCCACACCAAGGCTGTCTGTGGGTCTCAATGAAGCGATGCGTCTTATCTCTGGGACCTTGAAACCTACACTGACTGAGATGCTCCCTGTAGTCTCAGGAATTCCTCCTGCAAGCATCCGGCGAGACTATCAAGTCCTCAAGCTAGCAGAGAAGGCACTCGAGGACAATAGCCTTGTTCCACTAACTCAGGATGATAACACCCCCCAACAGCTATCAAGGCAGCACTTTGCCATCAAAGCTGCAGTGCTCTTGAGAGCTGGACCAGCCTCTGACTCCTGGGTGGAGCAGAGATGTCAGGAGGAATGGAGCCGCTCACGCACCACCTTGCACTCTTTCACTGATTTCCCCTCTGCAAAGCCCTGTGGTTACCATCTCACCTGCCTCCGCACTGGATAGGGCAGGACCCAGTCCTTCCTCAAGACAAATGGAGCTAGTGAGGACAACGCCTGCCAGTATGGTTGAATGCAGACAATCCCCCACATCCTTCAGGAGTGCCCAGTCATGAGGCCACCCCATGGGCCTGACGGTCTCATCAAACTGGACGTGGACACAGTCAGCTGGCTGGAGAATGCTGACATCTCAGTATAATTCCCTTGGAAATTACACGAACGATGATGAGGAGTGAAATGCCGTTTACAGCATGAGACAAAAACATGAGCTTGAGAAAGAGAGGATGATTTTGTATTTGATTCTATTTTAGCATTAACTCTACCTATTAAAGTATAACAAGACTGCCACAAATAATACCAAATGCACAAATTACACAAACTCTTCTCAACATCAGATGCATGTGTTACGATAGCTGTGAGATTAACGCTCATAGGCAACGGTTTTAATTTTATGCACAATTGAAACTTTATATGTTAAAAAACCCTCTGTAATTTTCTTCTGGTCCCAAGAAGTATTGTTAATAAGTAATAATTAAAATAAGTTAGCGTGGATCACGGTGAATTTCTGTTCGGCTGTTTTCGTGACCACTCGGCGCGTGACGTCATTTAAGCCAAACAAACCGCTTGAGTTGAGTCCACTTCCGTTTACTCACGTTGCCGTTCGGCTTGAGTGCAGATGTGCGTTCAGGAATTTCCAAAATAAAACCATGCCTTATTGTTGTGCAGTGAACTGTAACAACAGGACCAGTTCAGGAAGAAGTTTTTACCTTTTTCCAAGAGAGGAAAAGAGGCAGAAAGAGTGGATTGGCTTTTTCCGGAAGAGGAGAAGAGGCAGAGTGAGAGGATTGGCTTTTTCCGAAAAAGGAGAAGAGGCAGAGCGAGTGGGTTGGCTTTTTCCAAAAAAGGAGACGAGGCGAAGAGAGTGGATTGTGCGCGTGAAACAAAATCAAGCAGTCAAAGAAGAAACGGAGCAGCAACGCTCAAGCAAAAAGGAGAAGATTGGAGGTAAACATTTTTACTTTTGCTTGCAATTGACAAGTCAAGAATCCTGAGGGATCCTGTACAATCATTGTGGAAATGAGACAAAGGGATATTTCCTCACACAGAGTAGACTATAAATAGTATAATGCCGCGGATGGCAGGCTAACGTGGCCTACCGGCGCGCTGTCCAGTAATCGTTACCTATATCCACTAGGGAGGGCGGTTTAATTATTCTTCAAAAGGGCTCTTATTTAGTATTACGACGAAAGTAAGAATTTATCATAACTACCAGGATAAATCGTTTGGGCGCGAGTCTTGTTGAGGTCCGGCGTCACCGTGATCAGAGTCGGCCGAGTCGCTTCGCAACGGCCATAGGTTCATATGTATATGGTTTCACCTCTCGATATTTAATTTGGAGAGTTCCTACTTCAAAATCGCTATCGCTTTCAGACATTTTACACAACCTCTCACAACCATATACGTGTGCTCGGTTCGCAAGTAAACACAGAACTGCTCCTAGTCTGTTTGGCTTAAATGAAGTCACGACGACAGTCCCCTGGCGGTGAAAGTGCGCATAAGTGAGATGTAAACAAACCTTCGGAAATTGGGCAAAACAGTATATTTTAACCGTCTTATTCAATTTTAGGGTGCAAATTAGACACTAAGAAAATTTAATTCGCTTTTTGGGTCGTTCTTCTATAAAATAAAGTTTATATTCTACGTTTCACCCCGGACCATTGCCTATGACCTTTAAGCATCATCACTTACCAGGCGATCCACAGATTCCTGAGCCTTACAGCTCTCCCGGATGTGGTCCTTCTCTGCCGACACAGTGAAAACTGGATCTAAAACAGAACAGAAATTTTCTACCTTCACAATCAAGTACATATCACCCTGCTTTACCTTTTATTTAAGAATTATAACACTGTAATGATAATATATCAGAAGACAATTTATATTTTGGTTTGAGGAATGACATGCGACCTTTGACCTGGATTTTCATGTGGTTACGATCTCAATTTCCTGTTGACATTTATTGGTAAACTACAAAACTAGAAATTAATACAAACAACAACGAATGATGAACAAAACGTGATCTACGAAAATACTTAGAAAGTGGAACAGAAAGATTTTCTGACGGAGGTTAAACATTATCAGTTCATTTGTTTACAAACATTAGAATTACTTCCTCATTTACGTAAACACAGACATCCATATATTTATATAAAATATTTTGTACTAAATACAAGTCTATATAAAACACATTTTAAATAAAAACTATGCTTTGTTAACTTAATACCACGTACCGATTATATTTTTTTATAAATAATCATCTGGGTGTCGATAACTGTGGATAAAGGTGATGATAATTGTGGAACAGTGTCGATAACTCTGGACAAAGGTGTCGATAATTGTGGAATGGTGTCTAACTCTGGACAAAGGTATCGATAACTGTGGACAAAGGTGTCGATAACTGTGGAACGGTGTCAATAACTGTGGACAATGGTGATGATGATAATTGTGGAACTGTGTCGATAACTGTGGACAAAGGTGTCGATAATTGTGGAACGGTGTCTAACTCTGGACAAAGGTATCAATAACAGTGGAACGGTGTCGATAACTGTGGACAAAGGTGTCGATAACTGTGGACAAAGGTGTCAATAACTGTCGACAAAGGTGTCGATAATTGTGGAACGTGTCGATAACTATGGACAAAGGTCTTGATAATTGTGGAACGGTGTCGATAATTGTGGATCGGTGTCAATAACTGTGGACAAAGGTGATGATAATTGTGGATCGGTGTCAATAACTGTGGACAAAGGTGTCGACAATTGAGGAACGGTGTCGATAATTGTGGAACGGTGTCTAACTGGACAAAGGTATCAATAACTGTGGTCAAAGGTGTCGATAACTGCAGACAAAGGTGTCGATAATTGTGGAACGGTGTCGATAACTGTGGACAAAGGTGTCGATAATTGTGGAACGGTGTCGATAACTGTGGACAAAGGTCTTGATAATTGTGGAATGGTGTCGATAACTGTGATCAAGGGTGTTGATAATTGTGGAACGGTGTCAATAACTGTGGACAAAGATCTTGATAATTGTGGAACGGTGTCGATAACTGTGGACAAAGGTGTCGATAATTGTGGAACCGTGTCGATAACTGTGGACAAAGGTGATGATAATTGTGGAACGGTGTCGATAACTATGGACAAAGGTGTCGATAATTGTGGAACGGTGTTGATAACTGTAGACAAAGGTGTCGATAATTGTGGAACCGTGTCGATAACTGTGGACAATAACTGTGGACGATAACAGTGTCGATAACTGTGGACAAAGATGATGATGATAATTGTGGAAGTGTCGATAACTGTGGACAAAGGTGATAATTGTGGAACGGTGTTGATAGCTGTGGACAAAGGTGTCGATAATTAATTGTGGAACGGTGTCTACCTCTGGACAAAGGTATCACAGTGGAACGGTGTCGATAACTGTGGACAAAGGTGTCGATAACTGCAGACAAAGGTGTCGATAATTGTGGAACTGTGTCGATAACTGTGGACAAAGGTGTTGATAATTGTGGAACGGTGTCGATAACTGTGGACAAAGGTGATGATAATTGTGGAACGGTGTCGATAACTGTGGACAAAGGTGATGATAATTGTGGAACGCATACATGTCAACCTATACGGAATGTCTGTATTCTATACGGATTTGATTCAATAAACGTAGTATACGGGCGTACAAATAAATTTATACGGATTCTTTAAAAAACTTCAATATTTATTTTGAGCTATAATCAATTCCCACGATGATAAAAGAGCGCATAACATTCATTTACAAACGTACTGTACACCACAGAAAGCACAAACAGCCAGTAAAGAGTCTTATGAAATCGCGTGTTATCTTGTGGTAGCGTGACTTCGTTCCACTTTTGATCATGCGCACACCGCATTGCGAGAATCCCGCTAACCGGGAAGTAACATTTTGTCTGAAATGCGTATTTCCACCTGAGCGACTTTCACTAGCGACTGAAAAGATTCTGAATGGGCACTCCGGCAAGATCAACACAGACACTTGCTGTGACATGCAGCCTCGTGAGGTATTGGTGCAGAGTGCTAAAAAAAGCTGTCATGGAGTACAATTCAGAACATTAGAGTGACACTTTGTGTTTTTGTCGAACATTGGAGCTTTGTATTCATTCTGAAGGTTTATTGTTATTAATATTGAATAAAAAGTAGCTTGGATATATCATTGTTAATTATCATTCAAATTTTAGGTAAATTATTTTAATTTGCATCTTATATGGATTTTATAAGGGAAATACGGATTTTGGAGGTTGGTTATATAGGTTTGATTGACCAAAGGTTGACATGTATGGGAACGGTGTTGATAACTGTGGACAATAACTGTGGACGATAACAGTGTCGATAACTGTGGACAAAGATGATGATGATGATTGTGGAACAGTGTCGATAACTGTGGATAAAGGTGATGATAATTGTGGAACGGTGTCAATAACTATGGACAAAGGTGTCGATAATTGTGGAACGGTGTTGATAACTGTGGACAAAGGTGTCAATAATTGAGGAACGGTGTCGATAACTGTGGACAAAGGTGTTGATAACTGCAGACAAAGGTGTCTAACTGTGGACAAAGGTGTCAATAATTGAGGAACGGTGTCGATAACTGTGGACAAAGGTGTTGATAACTGCAGACAAAGGTGTCTAACTGTGGACAAAGGTGTCAATAATTGAGGAACGGTCTCGATAACTGTGGACAAAGGTGTTGATAACTGCAGACAAAGGTGTCTAACTGTGGACAAAGGTGTCAATAACTGCAGACAAAGGTGTCGATAATTGTGGAACTGTGCCGATAACTATGGACAAAGGTGTTGATAATTGTGGAACGGTGTCGATAACTGTGGACAAAGGTGATGATAATTGTGGAACGGTGTCGATAACAGTGTCGATAACTGTGGACAAAGGTGATGATAATTGTGCAATGGTGTTGATAGCTGTGGACAAAGGTGATAATTGTGGAACGGTGTCGATAACTATAGACAAAGGTGTCGATAATTGTGGAACGGTGTCTAACTGTGGACAAAGGTGTCGATAATTGTGGAACGGTGTCGATAACTGTGGACAAAGGTGTCGATAATTGTGGAACGGAGTCGTGATCTGATACGCTAAGTAATCGGGAATCAACTCGTTTTTTCCCATGGAAGTTTGAGTATTCATGCACAATTTACGTATTAAGGTGTCGATAATTGTTGCCGCCGCTCTACTACTGCGAAGAAGTTGTTTGTATAAAACAGATCATTGTGGAACTCTGCACTGCTGAAACATGCTAGCAAGTGAAAATGTTTAGAGTATGGACTTTGGGGGATGATTTTGTTTGTTTCTAGGAATAAATGTTTAAATTTAGTAAAGTTATTTGCCAATAGAACAAGATTATTTCAAGTTTTAAATCAGTAAATAAAAGTCTAAAGTGGTTTAGTAAGGTTTAGGAGCAGATATATGATTTGTTGCAATATTAAAATAGGAAACACTAAATAAACCAGTGAAGTCATTTTCCCAGTGTGTGGTTACTTACAGGCGGATGTTGATCCCAGTCAGCTCTTGTGAACTTACCGTAAAGATAATCATACGCCCTCTGCGCTCTCAGGCCCTTCCTGCCTTCGTCTTTCTTGTAGAGAGTGCGTGTGATGGACATGCTCATTCTGGACGTGTTGCAATTTATAAAAGTAGTAAAGGAGAGAAAAATAACGTGCTATAATGTTATTGCACAGCGAGCCAACTCGTACAAAACGGTGCCATGGCGGGTTTCCATGGAAACTGTAAACGACTAGGCAAAGTATTATTTTAATTTTACCACCAGAGGGCGCAGTCGGTTTATAATCACTTTAGAGCTTAATCAGTACTGCCTGTAATAATAATAATAATAATAATAATAATAATAATAATAATTATTATTATTATTATTGCATTGTTTTATTTTATTATTGTTGCATTATTTTTCAGCACAATCTCCTTTAACTTCAATGCACTTGGTCCACTGATGTTCAAGCTTCACTATCCCTTCATGGAAGAAGGTCACATCTTGAGCCTCCAGATTCTCCTTAACAGCATAGATGACTTCATCTTCACTCTGAAAATGGCGGCCACACAATTAGGATTTCAGTTTGGGAAACAGATAGAAGTCAGATGGTGCCAGGTCAGGTGAGGAAGGTGCCCGGGGCAACAGTTCAAAGCCACATTTGGCTGCTTCTGCCCCTGCCCCCTGTGCTGTGTGGACGGGCGCATTGTCCTGGAGCAACACGCCAGCTCGAAGCTTTCTTCTCATTTTTTCTTTGCTTGCTTCTTTCATTTGAGTTTTTGTTGACAGTGATATAAGGCTTTATAGTCTACAGTTATGCCCCAAAATGGAAGTTATGCCCCTTGTTTCTGGGTGAGGCCAAAAACTTTTTGAAGTACCCTTGTAAACAATGGTACATACGTGTTCATACTGTGACTGCACAGACTGCCATATTATTGTACATTTAAACAACTGTACGTGTGAAATACTGCTAACTGCACATACAACCCTACATGTTCACTAATCATGTCCACTTTCCCTCTGTAAATATGCATTAATATTTACAAACATAATATTTCTACATTGTAAGATATACATTATCCATCACTATATATACTGTAACATATAGCATCATTATGCTGCAGTACTTACTTCTGGCACTCATCTGCCAATAATACTGTATTTTGCACTTCTGGCTTGATGTTAACCACATTTCATTGGCTTTGTCATTGTGCAGAGTACAGGTACAAAGTTGAATCTAATCTAATATACAACCCCGATTCCAAAAAAGTTGGGACAAAGTACAAATTGTAAATAAAAACGGAATGCAATGATGTGGAAGTTTCAAAATTCCATATTTTATTCAGAATAGAACATAGATGACATATCAAATGTTTAAACTGAGAAAATGTATCATTTAAAGAGAAAAATTAGGTGATTTTAAACTTCATGACAACAACACATCTCAAAAAAGTTGGGACAAGGCCATGTTTACCACTGTGAGACATCCCCTTTTCTCTTTACAACAGTCTGTAAACGTCTGGGGACTGAGGAGACAAGTTGCTCAAGTTTAGGGATAGGAATGTTAACCCATTCTTGTCTAATGTAGGATTCTAGTTGCTCAACTGTCTTAGGTCTTTTTTGTCGTATCTTCCGTTTTATGATGCGCCAAATGTTTTCTATGGGTGAAAGATCTGGACTGCAGGCTGGCCAGTTCAGTACCCGGACCCTTCTTCTACGCAGCCATGATGCTGTAATTGATGCAGTATGTGGTTTGGCATTGTCATGTTGGAAAATGCAAGGTCTTCCCTGAAAGAGACGTCGTCTGGATGGGAGCATATGTTGCTCTAGAACCTGGATATACCTTTCAGCATTGATGGTGTCTTTCAAGATGTGTAAGCTGCCCATGCCACACGCACTAATGCAACCCCATACCATCAGAGATGCAGGCTTCTGAACTGAGCGCCGATAACAACTTGGGTCGTCCTTCTCCTCTTTAGTCCAAATGACACGGCGTCCCTGATTTCCATAAAGAACTTCAAATTTTGATTCGTCTGACCACAGAACAGCTTTCCACTTTGCCACAGTCCATTTTAAATGAGCCTTGGCCCAGAGAAGACGTCTGCACTTCTGGATCATGTTTAGATACGGCTTCTTCTTTGAACTATAGAGTTTTAGCTGGCAACGGCGGATGGCACGGTGAATTATGTTCACAGACAATGTTCTCTGGAAATATTCCTGAGCCCATTTTGTGATTTCCAATACAGAAGCATGCCTGTATGTGATGCAGTGCCGTCTAAGGGCCCAAAGATCACGGGCACCCAGTATGGTTTTCTGGCCTTGACCCTTACGCACAGAGATTCTTCCAGATTCTCTGAATCTTTTGATGATATTATGCACTGTAGATGATGATATGTTCAAACTCTTTGCAATTTTACACTGTCGAACTCCTTTCTGATATTGCTCCACTATTTGTCGGCGCAGAATTAGGGGGATTGGTGATCCTCTTCCCATCTTTACTTCTGAGAGCCGCTGCCACTCCAAGATGCTCTTTTTATACCCAGTCATGTTAATGACCTATTGCCAATTGACCTGATAAGTTGCAATTTGGTCCTCCGGCTGTTCCTTTTTTGTACCTGTAACTTTTCCAGCCTCTTATTGCCCCTGTCCCAACTTTTTTGAGATGTGTTGCTGTCGTGAAATTTCAAATGAGCCAATATTTGGCATGAAATTTCAAAATGTCTCACTTTCGACATTTGATATGTCGTCTATGTTCTATTGCAAATACAATATCAGTTTTTGAGATTTGTAAATTATTGCATTCCGTGTTTATTTACAATTTGTACTTTGTCCCAACTTTTTTGGAATCGGGGTTCTAAATAGATATGAAACATAATGGGTTACATAATGGGGCCCTGAAGACCATTCTGAAAGTCCATCCATCCATTATCTGTAGCCATTTATCCTGTGCAGGGTAGCAGGCGAGCTGGAGCCTATCCCAGCTGACTATGGGTGAGAGGCGGGGTACACCCTGGACAAGTCACCAGGTCATCACAGGGCTGACACATAGCAGGGTACCCCCAGGATTGTTAAACCAAAATTTAAGACTTTTTAAGACTTTTTTAATGCCATTTCAAGTGAAATTTAATACCTTTGTTGCACTCATTAGGGAAGAATAAATCATATTGAGCACCAGATTAAACCTCAAATAATTACTATTTACGAGTGTTTGAAATAACAAAATTACATTTATTAAAATAATCAATCAGAATTCATTCTACTCACACCCCCTGGACACCATGCAGAGGAGAGCACCCCCATGTAAGTCCAGACAATCACCCCTCATACACACACACACACACACGCCAGAGAAGCATTCAAAAGACAAAAAGAATAGTATAGCTATAATAGTATAGTATAGCTGCCTGCTTCTGAATTGTGGATGCAAACGAAATATGTTTACCACTTTTCATGTGAGAATCCAGAGCTGTAAGCCCCATTGTCCCTAGTTGAAAGGTTTTTTTACACAAAGTGCATAATGCCTCACGGTCATTATTTGGAACCCCCTTAACCCAGGCGTATTTAGGCCCCGGTCACACCGCCCGAACTTTGCTGGAGCGTTCCTGGAGCGGTGAAAAAAATTAATCACCGCTCGTAACCGTTCACCACCGTTTAACAAAAGTTGGCCCCCGTTAAAGCAACGCCGTATACGCTCGGCCACCGCTGATGTTTCTCGAGGGGCCCTCCTACCGCTCCGAAAGTTTTGAGCTGCACAAAATATTGCGAGCGGTGAGGAGGGGGCAATTTTCCGCCCCGGCAAAGTTCACCCCCGCTCCACCAACGCCCAGTCAAAGTTTGGCACCGCTAGACGCAAGTTCGTGGACGCTTGGGTCCGCTAGGCCAACGCAGAAATCTTGAACACTGGACCACCGCTGCTTCGCCAGCGTTGCCCGGGCGGCGATTAAACGTTGCACAAACTTCGGTGGAGCGGTTGTAAGCATTTTACGAGCGGACACGGGGTTGCTGGAACGGTGTCGGGCGTTGAAGCAGCTATCCATGGCGGCGATGAACTTTGGTTTGGCGTTGGTATAGAGGTGTCGGAGCGGGACCAGAATTTGGCTATAAATACGGGGAGAAATGGACCAGGAGCTCATTTGGAATCGAGCTGCCGTTGAGTTCAGACCTCATCTATATCGAATTTGCTCAAAGTTACAGTAAAACTGTATCACCATGGATGCTGAGAGACTTGCTATGATTGGTGCTAAACCAACTTTATACCCCCGCCGAGCCAAAGCCCGCATGCGCAGAACGCCGCTATACCAACGCTCGCGTCACCGCTAAACCAACGCTAAAGCAACGCCGGCTTCAGCGGTGCACCGCTAAGCCAACGCCCGTGTTTTCGATTTTTTTTCCCCATTTTGTGCGTGGTGACGAGCATTGTCGAAATTCGGCCCCCCCTCCCTACCGTTCAAGGAACGCTCCAGCAAAGTTCGGGCGGTGTGACCGGGGCCTTAGGGTCGAGCGGCCACTTCGGGTTGAATCTGCACTTCCCCATGCTCTCTCCCCCTCACCCTCTCTGCTCTATGCGCCTGCTGCTCTCGTTTCGTGTGAACCCTTTACGGCGCGACGTGAATTTCCCGCTGTTTGCGTGTGAACGCCAGGGCAGCGCAAAACATTTTAGATTTTGCTTCATTTTCATCACAGAGAATTTAATCTAGGTTATGCAACGATGTTAGACTTTCTTTGGAAAATTAAGACCTCCGTGGAAAAAATTAAGACTTTCAAGATGAAATTTAATACTTTTAAGGCCTTAATTCTGGAAAATGAAATTCAATACTTTTTTAATACTTTTAAGACTCCGCGGGTACCCTGCATAGAGACAAACAACCATTCACACTCACATTCACACTTACGGTCAATTTAGAGTCACCAATTATCCTAAGCTGCATGTCTTTGGACTGTGGGGGAAACCGGAGCACCTGGAGGAAACCCACACAGACATGGGGAGAACATGCAAACTCCATACAGAAAGGACCCCATCGGCCTCTGGGCTCAAACCCAGAACCTTCTTACTGCAAGGCGACAGTGCTAACCACTACACCACCATGCCGCCATTCTAGAAGTAAATAACATTTTCACAATTAACATCCAAGGTAACCGCTTCTCCATAATGTATATTTGTTACATACTTGCAGTTTAGGGAATGAGTAACTGTGAGACAGGCTTGACAGCTCAAAGTGTGTTTTATTTTTAGTTTATAGATCTCTTTTCAGCGACTTTCTTTTTCTCTGATCCGTGTGCACACACGGCACTGGGTAGGTCAGCTGTCTCTAGTTACTGGGTTTTTTTTCTGAAAGAACACAGAAGACACAAAAATAAATTGTCAGCAGTCAAACACAGGTCAAACTCATCACATATTTCATGCTGGCTCTATCTGACTCCTTGCCACCCACAGCTGATGCTTGACCACTCCCCCGCTGCCACACACCCCACCGCCCGACTCAGGCTGGGAAGCCATCTAACCTGTAGCTCACTCCCCCACCCCAGTAGAAGAGGTAATCTGCCGCCACACACCTCACCTTCACCAACTGTGCATGTCCCAATGTCTGCACTGAATCAGGCTTTGATGACCTGTGGTCTGATTATAACCCAGGTCCACCAAGGCCTGATGTGATGTGTACCACCTTGAATACTCACTGCCACTCGATACACTCTTGCTCGATACACTCTTGGTCTTGGTGAGCATGGATGGTTCCACCTGAAGAGACAGAGAGGGCGGTAGCGGCAGTATTGGCACAGAGGTACAAGGGGGTGAGAGAAAATGAAGAGGAACACTGGTTCGGGGAGTAAGCTTTGGGGGAATTGGCCCCTGTTTCCACGATGCTAGAGTAGGGGAGAGATGAGGGGAGAGAGAGAGAGAGAGAGAGAGCGAGCATGTGAAGGAGAAGGGGCGGGAGTGCCTGTTCCCAGAAATGCCGCCAGATGGTCCTCCACCAGTCGGACCACCTCCTCCAGGCAATGCTGTGCAGTGGCACTGAACTCAGGCCAACGTTCTTCTCAGCAGTCAAACGACATACTGTTCCAGTGGCACTTGGTCGATGATGTCCTTGGCATCGCACTCTCTCCAGTCAGCAGCCACCATTGGCAGACGTCTCACTCAGAGCTGTTAGGCGAAGGTGAATGGGCAACCTATCTCACTGTAGAATAGGCCGCATCAGATCCAGATACTCCAGCAGGTTGGTGGCTGGGGGCTGCTGAGCTGCCAGCTGGGCTTCCCCTGACAGGAGTGGCAATAGGTGGACCACCCACTGCAAAGATGGCCAACAGCACACTTCAGCGACACACTCAAACACTTCTGGATCATCCTTTAGTCCCATCTTTTGTAGTTGCACGTGGGTTTTGGCTACAGTATCTGCAGGAGTGGCTGCTGAAGTACCTGCTAGCTGGATCAGGCTCTGGATCACAGCCTGGAAGCGCTGCTCCTGATCTGTGCACAGCGCTGCAAGGGCACGATGTTTGAGCTTGGTGGTCTGTAGGATCTCCGCAACTGATGTGGACTTCGTGATGGCCCTTTCTCCTTATTTCAGTGTAACATTCCTCACAGTTTAAGGAATGAGGAACGGGGAGACAGGCTTGATAACTCAAGGTGTGTCTTATTTTTAGTTTATAGGTCACTTTTCAGCAACTTTATTTTTCTCTGATCTCTGCACACCCGTGGTACTGGGTAGTTCATCTCTCTCTAGTTACTGGCTTTTTTCTGAAAGAACACAGAAGACACACAAAAGTAAATTGCCAGTAATCAAACACAGGTGAAACTCATCACATGTTGCATGCTGGTTCTCCCTGACGCCTCACCACCCACAGCTGACACTTGACCACACCCCTGCTGCCACAATATTCAATATATAACATTCACGATGAGCCCTTTACCTGACTCTTGGAGTACATGTAAGCTTAGGATTGAGGATGCAGTATAGTGACTGCTCTGTTGCTTACATTTCCTCCATGGTGTAGGTGGTGATGTTTAGTTCCTCTGCCACATGGTGGATCTCTTCTCTGGCTAGAGCCTTGGTGATTTGATTGATACTATCCGGGATCACAGCTGCTTTGCAACAGTGTCTGTTGTTAAAAGCACTATACGAATAAACTTGACTTGACATTCTCTCCAGGTACAGATCCACTGTGGCCTGGTGCATCTTTATTGCCTAAGAGCACACAGTACAATAATGATAGAGACATCACAGTGACAGCTGTATGCAGAAATACCTTATTTGTATTCAGTTTTCAAGTTAAAAAGGTAAACACAACTGCAGCAAAATAACCAGTGTCAGTGACACAGTAGCTCACATGGCCGTACCATGAGAAACCAGACTCGTTTATAATTAGCTAAGTTGCTCTTCATGAGAACAATTACAACAATTAGATCTTCCAAACAAAACAATCAGAATCAAAATCCATTGAAAACTCAGGGAGGAGTAACAATTTTTGTGAATTGTGGACAGACGGATGGACGATGGGTGCCGCATGATGGCAATAGCTCATCACCCTTTGGCTGGTGAGCTAAAAACACCACTATTTTTGATAAAGGATAATGGACAGTTAACTTAGATTTGATTAATCTGAAAGATAGAAAAAATAACATTGATGTCACATGCATAAGTTTCTCATACCAAGTGTCCTGCATAGAGCCCTTACCTTAACCCCACTGAACATCTTTGGGATGAACTGGAATGCCAACTGCGACCCCGGGCCAGGTGATGGTCAGGTGTCCATAAACTTTTAGTCCTATAGTGTAGTTCTAACCAATTATCCTTAATCAGTGTGTTCATTCTCCTGATCATTCTAGTAATCACTGTTGCATGAAGCCTCCTCCACCTGCTCGATTATCTGAGAGAGCAGTGAGGTGGACACTCTGGTTGGGGGAGAGAGAGGCCGAGGGCTTGTGGAGGAGCTGTCAGTGCCATGGATGAGGGTACGTGCTGCAGTCAAGTGCCTCCTTTGATTCTTCCTCACTGAAAAGGATAGACGGGATAGAAGTATTTTTTAATGAAAAAAAATAGAGTGCAATTTAATTGCCTGTATACATCTTTTGCAGCACTGCCACTAAGTTTGTGGATTTTTATTTTCATTATTATCTCCAACACATCCTATTTACAGAGTAGATTTTCTCAGCCTTTAACACCACCATCAGAAGCGGACCGATCTTTTATTTGGGAAACCTTGCCTCTGGTAGAGGAGTTTACATAGCCCAGGATCTTATTCTTTAGTGATGGAAAAAGAGAGCGGTAAGTGGATGGGGTTAACTACAGCATTACAGTTGCTCTAACACTGTCGTGGGGAAGCAGGAGCTCAGTTTGCAGAAAATGATCTCTGTTTATTGGTCATTCTATCTCCCTGTCTCCACCTATGGTCACATGCTGTAGATAGTGACCAAAAGAATAAAGGCCAAAAGTACAGGCAGTGGAGATGAGGTTCCTCAGCAGGGTTGCTGGGCTTAGTCTCCATGATAGGGTAAGGACAGAAAGCCAAAGAACCTCAGAGTAGAGCTGCTCCTAGTTAAAATTGAGAGGAGTCACTTGAGGTGGTTTGGGCAGTTCTAGACTGACCTTTTTCCCCCAACAGGAAAATCCATCCATCCATCCATCCATCCATCCATCCATCTATAACCACTTATCCTGTGCAGGGTCACAGGCAAGCTGGAGCCTATCCCAGCTGATTATGGGTGAGAGGCGGGGTACACCCTGGACAAGTCTCCAGATCATCACAGGACTGACACATAGAGACAACCAACCATCCACACTCACATTCACACCTACGGTCAATTTAGAGTCACCAGTTAACCTAACCTGCATGTCTTTGGACTGTGGGGGAAACCGGAGCACCCGGAGGAAACCCACACAGACACGGGGAGAACATGCAAACTCCGCACAGAAAGGCCCTCGTCAGCCACTGGGCTCGAACCCAAAACCTTCTTGCTGTGAGGCAACAGGGCTAACCACTACACCACCGTGCTGCCCCCAACAGGAAAAGTGAAACTGTTTCAAAATGTTTGCGAGCATTTGCCTTTGTTTGAATATTTGAATGTGTCTCTGTTCTCCTTTTAAATCCTCACTCATAGATGTGAATGATTTAGATAGATAGATAGATAGATAGATAGATAGATAGATAGATAGATAGATAGATAGATAGATAGATAGATAGATAGATAGATAGAGCCCCGCCTAGCAGTATTGGCACCCCTTAATTTTATTCACAACTTTTGTAATATCTCCAGAAATAAATGGAAATGGACACAATTTGCAATACCAAGATCTTTTAATTGAAGGTCCAAAGGAACTGAAAAGTTGTTTTCGTTCAAAATAGGCATTTTAATTTCTAAGACAACAAAAAACAGAAATACAGCAGGTGCAGGAATATTGGCACCCCTCCTTAGTATTTGGTTGCACACCCTTTGGCAGCGATGACGGCCTCCAAACATTTCCTGTAGCCATCAATGAGCTTCTTGCATTTGTCTTGTGGTATTTTCTCCCACTCTTCCTTCGCTATGCGCTCTAGGTCTTGGATATTTGAAGGATTCCTTCTGCCAATGGCAGATTTCAACTCCCCCCAAAGATTCTCAATTGGATTGAGGTCAGGACTCATTGCTGGCCATTTCAAAACAGTCCATTTTTTCTTTTCTAACCATTTTTGTGTGCTTTTAGATGTGTATTTGGGGTCTTTGTCCTGCTGGAGTACCCAAGATCTTCGCCTCAAACCGAGCTTTCTTACACTGGGCAGGACATTTTGCTCCAAAATCTGTTGATAATCTTCAGATTTCATAATACCTATGACACGGGTAAGGCCTCCAGTCCTAGATGCAGCAAAGCAGCCCCACAGCATTATTGATCCTCCACCATGCTTGACTGTTGGTAGGGTGTTCTTTTCTATGAATGCTTCATTGCAGCGCCTGTAAACATACTGCCTGTGAGAATTCCCAAAAAGCTCTACTTTTGTCTCATCTGTCCACAGGACATTTTCCCAGAAGGACTGTAGCTTGTCCAGGTTCTCTTTCGCAAACTCCAGACGCGCCTTTTTGTGTCTTTTTTTCAATAATGGGGTCTTCCTTGGCCTCCGCCGATGTAGCCCTATTGTGTTGAGTGTGCGCCTTATGGTGCTTCTTGAAACAGTTATCCCAGACTGTTCCAGGTGGGCCTGCAGGTCCGTAGATGTTAACTGAGGTGATTCTGCCACCAATCGCACCAACCTTCGATGACTTCTATCATTGATTTTTCTCTTACCCCCATGCCCAGGGAGGTTCTTGACAGTTCCATGCTTCAAATATTTCTTAATAACATTACGCACTGTTGACACAGGGATACCAAGCTCTTTGGAGATGGCTTTATATCCTTTGGGGCTCTTGTGTTTGTCAACAACTGCATTTCTTGTTTCTTCAGACAGCTCTTTTGTCTTCACCATTGTGAAAAAGGGACTGAGTGAAACAGTTGGTTTTTCAAAACACAAATCTCATCATTCATTGGCCATTTCATGTCACATGGGCACAGACACGTCTTCACAGGTGATTTCCATTTGTAATTTACCATAGGTGAGTCAAATTAGGTTTAGTTAGGTTAGGTTTTAGGACTAACAGCAAAGGGTGCCAATACTAGTGATACAGCAAGATTTACCTTTTTCATTTTTTTCACTCTAATTGTTTTTTTTTATTTTGTTGATACTTTGCTCTTTTATATTAACCACGAGCTATCTGTAGAAAAAATTCTGCATCACTACATCACTTTTGTTCAGGAGATGCTTAACTTTAAGTACATAAACTTCAAGGGTGCCAATACTACTAGGCGGCACTGTAGATAGATGTTAGAAAAAGTTGGATTTTGTTGCATTTTGAGGAAACATAAACTCATCATGAAGCCATGGCCTAATGGTTAGAGAAGCAGCTTTAGGACCAAAAGGTTGCCCGTTCAGTTCCCTGGACCAGCAGGAACGGCTTGAGCATGGCACCTAACCCCCAACTGCTCCCCAGGCTGTTCCGAGTGTCTTGTATGCCACTCTGAATAAGAGCATCTGCTAAATGCCATTAATGTAATGTAATAAAGCTGTAACTTCCCAGTAGATCATGTGCAGGTGTCATAAATGAATGATAAAATTGACAGACCATTTATTTACATGCATTACATGCAGAATTAGAGGCTCTAGATGTATTAAGCAAAAGGGCTTAACTAAAAACTTGCATTTGTCCTCAGCTGTGTTTAATCCCAACTCATTTACCATCCGATTCACACATAAGCCCTGTGCATTCTGTTCTACAGGTTTACGCTTCATTTCCCAGAATGCCTGTGATTCAATCTTAGCTGATCCTGTTTCCAGCTGCACATTTACACTGTTCCCCTCACATGTTTTAGCTGTCTTTTAGCATTCTTAGCGCTTTTGAGGAACACAATCTGCAGTGCAGTGTGTTGTTACTGACCATGACAATTACACCATATTAACAGCACTTTTTTTTTTGCTAAATAAATTGCACATAGTTCAAAATGCAAACAAAATCATCCTTTCAATTTTTTCCTCTAATGGTTGTATCAGAAGCTTTGCCAATATACAGTGGTGCTTGAATGTTTGTGAACCCTTTAGAATTTTCTATATTTCTGCATAAATATGACCTAAAACATCATCAGATTTTCACACAAGTCCTAAAAGTAGATAAAGAGAACCCAGTTAAACAAATTATACAAAAATATTATATTTGGTCATTTATTTATTGAGAAAAATGAGCCAATATTACAAATCTGTGAGTGGCAAAAGTATGTGAACCTTTGCTTTCAGTATCTGGTGCAGCAATAACTGCAACTAAACATTTCCGCTAACTGTTGATCAGTCCTGCACACTAGCTTGGAGGAATTTTAGCCCATTCCTCTGTACAGAACAGCTTCAACTCTGGGATGTTGGTGGATTTCCTCCAACAGCAGTGGCTTTCTCCTTGCAACCCTGCCATGCGCACCATTGTTGTTCAGTGTTCTCCTGATGGTGGACTCATGAACATTAACATTAGCCAATGTGAGAGAGGCCTTCAGTTGCTTAGAAGTTACTCTGGGGTCCTTTGTGACCTCGCCGACTATTACACACCTTGCTCTTGGAGTGATCTTTATTGGTCGACCACTCCTGGGGAGGGTAACAATGGTCTTGAATTTCCTCCATTTGTACACAATCTGTCTGACTCTGGATTGGTGGAGTCCAAACTCTTTAGAGATGGTTTTATAACCTTTTCCAGCCTGATGAGCATCAACAACGGTTTTTCTGAGGTCTTCAGAAATCTCTTTTGTTCGTGCCATGATACACTTCCACAAACATGTGTTGTGAAGATCAGACTTTGATAGATCCCTGTTCTTTAAATAAAACAGGGTGCCCACTCACACCTGATTGTCATCCCATTGATTGAAAACACCTGACTCTAATTTCACCTTCAAATTAACTGCTAATCCTAGAGGTTCACATACTTTTGCCACTCACAGATATGTAATATTGGATCATTTTCCTCAATAAATAAATGACCAAGTATAATATTTTTGTCTCATTTGTTTCAGTGCGTTCTCTTTATCTACTTTTAGGACTTGTGGGAAAATCTGATGATGTTTTAGGTCATATTTATGCAGAAATATAGAAAATTCTAAAGGGTTCACAAACTTTTAAGCGCCACTGTAAACATATTTCTCTATAGTTCAGCCTGGACTTGCTTTTCTTTCATGTTGTGCTTGAATAATAACAGACATGTCTCTTACTCTGGGAGAAATAACCCACCTCTGTCACGGGCAATGCCCTTGTTTACTTCAGGAATGAGGAAGCTGTGGACAAGTTGAGCTACAATCTCCTCTGACTGCATATTGTTTCTCCTGTGAACACACACACACACACACACACACACACACACACACACACAAAGAAAAGGAACAGTATGGGCATCAAAAATAATGTACAATGTTCAATATAACAAAAAACAAGTGTTCAGTATAACAAAAAATAAAGAAATCTGTTGTTTAGGAAAACTGAGATGTAAGTCTTAATATTCAAAGTACACTGAGAATAATCTATAAAACATTTTATACTGATATGACACTTAAAATGCTCAAATAGAACTGAACAGTGGAGAATTTATTATATTCAGAACCTGGAATATAAATTGTTGTTAGGATTTTTTTTCTAAATCACTTTCTATATTGCAGAATTCCAGCACTGTAACCTTATCTGAGACCTTATCACATAAAGACAAAATGGTTTCCCTAAAACTCTGTAAAATCTCTGTATTTTTCCTTAAACATAGACGGCCTTTCGATTTCATAAAACCGGTGAAATTTAGTTCCGTCTGAAATGTGGTGATTGTGATATCTGTTTATTTCTGTAATATCTCACAAAATATCAGGCCATTCTGTGGCTGGGAAGTTATTTAATTTGAGGGGATTAAAGCAAATAATGTGCATGAAATCGCTCGCTTCGTGCAGTCAAGCAGACAGAGGAAGTCCGTGTGCGCATGCGCAGGTTTACCTTCTTCTTCTTTTGGGTTTTACAGCAGCTGGCATCCACAGTGTTGCATTACTGCCATCTACAGGTTTACCTTTGAGCGTGCACTGACAGTTCCATCATTCTGTCGCTAAACGAACAGCTGATCACACCGAGGTGCTCGCTGAGCGCCGATATTTATTAGTTTGGTCCTGCGTTTCCTTTCCTTTGTATAGAACATAACGTCTTTTCTTCTCACTTTCTGTTACTGTAGTCGGTCTTTCACGTTTCATTCGCACACTCATGTCCTCTATTTTTCTCTCCGGTTTCAAATTTGTATCCCACAATGCCTTGCGTGAACGGGGAAAGCCCACCACGTGACGCATGACGTAGGTGCTACATAATGGTAGATGAAAGTACATTAAGCACTCAAGGTTATTTTTTATTTTATCCTAAAGGACCAGTCATTTATTTCAGATTGTCAAAGCCACTTACTGCCCAACAGAAGTGTAATGAGTGCTTTATGCCTGATAGCCACTTTCAGAGCATCTTCTACTCACGCTACATTGCCTCACTATGACCCTCAACACACCCATGGATACAAAACATCACTGGGGCTTTGAAGTAAATATCATTTTCACAATCAACATCCAAGGCAACATCATCTCCACAAAATATATTCAATATACAGTATAACATTCACCACGAGCGCCTCCAATATAACAACACTGCCCCATTTACACGATGCTACACATTAAACTCTTGGAGTACATGTAGCATAAACTGGCCTGAAGCTTAGCATTAAGGAAACAGTAGCGTGACCCTTCTGTTGCTTACGTTTCCTCCATGGCATAGGTGATGTTGTTGAGCTCCTCTGCCATGTGGTGGATCTCTTTTCTGGCCTGAGCCTCGGCGGTTTGATCGATGCTAACCAGGATCACATCTTCCAGGTATAGATCTACTGTGGCCTGGTGCACCTTCATCACCTGAGAGCACACAGTACAATAACAATACAGACATTGCACTTACAGCTGTATGCAGAAACATAATATTTTTGTTCAGTTGAAGAAAAGTTAGTAATATTTTAAGAAATGTGAGAAAATGTTACTATAAGCCACTGTACCAAATTTTAAGTTTTACTGAAAATTTGTTACTGGGAAAAAACAAACAAACATTTGAAGCAACTCAGGGTAGGGTTTTCCAGAAAATCTGAAGTAGCTGGCTAAAAAAGGTAGTAGGCGGGTCGGGAATTTACACCAAAGGCACACTAATGCTAGAGAGGTCAATGTACATGCCTTCTGGTGCATTCTCAGCTAATAAATTGCTAACCATTTCCCTGCAAAATACTTGCAAAATGTGTATGAAATTTCTTTCCAGATGTGTGTGTGTGTGTGTGTGTGTGTGGGGGGGGGGGGGGGGCGTTCTCAGTTACCCTCTGTAGTACACTGCCTGGCTCTGTAACATAACTACACATGCTACGGTGTGGTCATGTGGTCCAGCTCAGCCAATCAGAGTGCGATCAACAAAAATGGCGTCACTTCTGGTTGTGACCCGAATCGAAGACAATTTCGTGGTAAAATTATTGGATTTGCAGCAAATTATGGGCTGCGGAGACAATAGAAATCGCTTGAACATTGAAAGGCAAGTTTTTTTTTTTCTGGGATCGAGTAGCTGCCGCAGACCATCTGTGTAGGCGGAGAACACCGCCAGTTGCTGATGCTTGTGGACATCTCTGTCAGTGATCTGTTTGTATGAAAGTTGAGGATTGTCCACAAAATGGTATAAAAATCACACGTGTGACATTTTGTGAAAATCAGACAATGAGATAGGACATCTATTGTACTTAGTCAGTTTGATGAAAATTGTGTGGCTCATATAATCAAGACAGACTGATGCATCAAAGTGTCACAAAATCAAAAATTTTACAAAAACAGCTTAAGATGTATAAATAGAGAGAATAAAATGGTCAAAGAATTTTGACTCTAGGCCACGCCATTATTGAGATACCTGTGAAAACATAAATATCTTTGTTATAGTGCTATCTTTTGACCGTTTGCTCCAAGGCTTTGTACGGTCCTTCTATATGAGGTCATTAATCTCCCTACCAATATTCATGTCAACTGGACGTTCACAGTGGAAACTACAAACTTCTAAATTGTGATTGGCTGCTGGCAGCCACATTAAGTTATAAACGTGATATTTTGAGAAAAGTAAGGTAATGTCAATATGAGCCACTGTACCAAATTTGAAGTTTTTCTAACAATATGTCACTGAAAAAATGCAATTTTTATTTACAGTGCCTTCAATGATCTATTTGTACAAAACTTGGGGATCATCCACAGAATGCCATACAGAGCGCAGGTGTGAAATTTTGTGCAAATCAAATCATGTGTTGATGTTATTTTGGTTGCTATCACATTCAAGGTGGGAAAAAAAATCTGACATGATTTATCTTGGTTCATTTTTTAACATCACAAAACGCTGCAAACTTTAATGGTATCTAGACTTTTATACCCACTGTGTCTCCATGGCAGTGAACCTCAGTAAAAGGAAAGCATAAATTAACACGACAAATATCTGACACCCTTGTGAGTCGTTAAATGAAGATGACTAAGTCCGGGACAGCTCAGCTTTTAACTGTATGCAGAAACATATTTTAGTTGAAAGATTGTGCAATATTAATGCAAATAGTATTCTTGTGCAATGGATAAAGGAATTCCTTACAGATCGACCACAAAGAGTGGTGTTCAGTGGCATCACTTCTGAAACTGTAATCTTAAATACGGGGGCGCCTCAAGGCTGTGTACTTTCACCTGTTTTGTTTTCCTTGTATACTAATGAAATGCAAATTATGAACTCTACTTGTCACTTGTATAAGTATGCTGATGATATGGTTGTGGTGGGTTTAATGCAGGCAGGGAATACAGCCAACCAATCTGCATATTTTAACTGCATTGAGGAGCTTACTACTTGGTGCAATGATAGTGCTCTTTTTATTAATGAGGGAAAAACTAAAGAGATGGTGATAATGAAACAGAAAAATGCCTGCCATGAACTCGTACCTGTTGTAATCAACGGCCAACATGTAGAGGAGGTCGAGGACTTCAAATATTTAGGAACATATTTTGATTCCACCTTGAGTTTTACTAAAAATACTGAGTATATTTTTTAAAAAGGCAATGCAGCGCCTATATCTACTTAGAAAGCTGAATTCCTATGGGGTCAGCAAGAATGTTTTGGAGACTGTGTACAGGAGTTTGGTTGAGAGCGTGTTGACATTTGATGTGTATACTTGGTTTGGAAACCTGGGGGCTAAGAACAGAAACAAACTATCCAGGATCGTGAACATGGGCAGTAAAATTGTTGGCAAAGGGCAGAAACCATTAGCAGATATATATGCCACATATGTAAGACGTAAGGCCCAGCATATTGTGTCTGATTCAGTGCATCCTCTGTTTAGAGAATTCAGGAAACTGCCATCAGGAAGGAGGTACACAGCTGCTATAGTAACCAAGAATATATATAAAAAGTCATTCATACCAAGTGCAATATCACTGCTTAATTCCCAATAGTCCATGTGAAATATCTGTGCACTTACTCTAGATATTTGGGTCTATCTAACATTTAGACTATTGCTGCTGCTGGTAATGTGTTGTATGTATCAAGATGAATGTGATATATGTTGTATTTTGTTGTTTATTTATTGTGTATGTATTGTGTTTCTTGTTGTTTATTTATTGTATTTTTAAAACCCACCTGTGGAGCCAAAGACAAATTTCCACTTTTGTGGACAAATAAAGTTATTATTAATATTATTATTAAATGCAGAAGTGTGATTAAGGAGAGGAAATGTGTTCACCTGTCTAAAGATCTCGTCTTCCTCTCTCCGTCTCCGTTCTTCCACCTGTCTCCACCCACTCTCTTTAGCCTCACGAAGGCGGCGGTCTCTTTCAGCCAGCAGAATGAAAGCATGGATCCTTCTTTCTTCCTGGAGGCGAATCAGCTCCTTTGACAGGAAGTCCAGCATGTCGCCAATCACTGCCCCTGAAAGGCCATCCACATCGACTTCTGAGAGCTCTGAGAGAGAGAGAGAGAGAGAGAGAGAGAGGCAGAAAAATAAAACAAGGCATTAACTGCAAGTCACATACATGGAAAAAAATTAATGACATAATTATTATATTCTGTTAGATTCTTAAATCTAATTACAGTAGTTGGAAGGTTGATTAATTTTCTAAACATCAGTTCTGAAAATAGTTTACAGGTTTATTTTAATGCATAATATGTTATTTCTATAACAGCTCATTTACAAGGACTTGTATGGCAGATGCTCCACATAAAGTCTAATAATAAACAGATTAAAAATGTGATGATATTTAAATAATAATATATAATAATAATATTTATTTATTTATTTATTTATTTATTTTTTGAGCACATTCCATGTAAATCTCAATGCTCTTACAAAATAGAAATAACATATGTAAAAAACCCCATAATTTTAAAATACATATTCACTGTGTCTAAAAATGTCAATCAACAATGTCGAATGGTTATCTTTGATTAAATAACTAAGTTTTTAGCTTTTTCTTGAAAATTTCACAGGAGAGTGCTTCACGTATCTCCAATGGAATAGCATTCCACAGTCTGGGAGCACAAGTAGAGAATGCTCGTGCTCCGTAGCTGTTGGTCTTGAATTGAAACAAAGAAAAATATGGTTGTCAAGATGGAACATTTATGGAAGAAGTCCGGGTTGTCAAAGTTTTGTAACGATCAGTAAGTTTTCCGCCATGGGAAAGTCTTCAGAACAGAAGATGTTGAGCGTTGTGTCTTTTTATGTCTTAATAACTATAAGGGAAAGAAAAAATAGCCTCAGTGAGGCTGAAGCTCATACCGGCCACTGTTGTTGTGTGTGAATTTGAAATCTGATCAATCCTGTAGGAGGAGTAGCAATTTTTGTGAAATTGCATACCCTGTGTAGCCGCATACATGGCAGGTGGCGCCACCTGGTGAACAATTCTTGTTGGAATATGTCGTTAGAGTCTTCTGGGTGAGTTTCAGTGAAAACGTCCCAGCAGTTTATGAACAGTAGTGTTTGATGTGACGAGTCACCCAAAATTTTCAAATGCCCTTAAATGTTAAATATGACGGTGGCATGACTGTCTTGACATCTTTTATACAAACCAACCTGGGGAACAGTCTGTATGAGTTTGATCAAAATCTGATCACTCCTGTAGGAGGAGGAGTGATTTTTCGTGAAATTGCACGTGATCCCTCTGTAGCCTCATCCATGGCAGGTGGCGCCACCTGGTGAACAATTCTTGTTGGTATACATCTTTAGAGTCTTTTGGGTGAGTTTCAGTGAAAATGTCCCAGCAGTTTATGAAGAGTAGTGGATTCCTACAAGTACCTCGGGCTGTGGCTGGACAGCAAGCTGGACTGGACTTACAACACCAACCACCTGTACAGGAAGGGACAGAGCAGGCTGTACTTCCTGAGGAGGCTGCGGTCCTTTAACATCTGCAGGAAACTCCTGTGGATGTTCGATCAGTCCGTGGTTGCAAGTGTCCTGTTTTACACCGTGGTGCGCTGGGGGGGGGGGGGGCAGCACATCCAAGAAGGACACATCCAGGCTGGACAAACTGATCAGGCGAGCCGGCTCTGTGGTCAGCATGAAGCTGGACTCTCTAGTGATGGTGGCAGAGAAGACGACTATGGACAAAATACTGAACATCATGGACGATGCCAGTCACCCTCTGCACACCGTCATCAGCAACCAGAGGAGCCTGTTCAGTGACAGAATGCTCCTTCCCAAGTGCAGGACGAACAGACTCAAAAACTCCTTTGTCCCTCACGCCATCAGACTGTACAACTCCTCTCTGGGGGGGAGGAGGGGTAACAGGAGGACAGAGGACGGGAAGGAGCAGCAGCCTAGCCTGACAATAAGCAATACTGGACAATGTGCAATATAATATGCAATACCTCTTCCGTTGGCCCTTTTTTCCCTCCCCCTCTTCCCCATATCTTATTCTTTTTTATATTTGTATATGCAAATACCTAATTTAATTTATCTTGAAGTTTTTTCTCTATTTCTATTCTCTGTTTATCCTGTAATGATGCTATTGGGATTTTAATTTCCCTGAGGGAACCCGCCCAAAGGGATCAGTAAAGTTCTATCTAATCTAATCTTAAGTAGATCACACATTAACCTTGGGGGAAAAAATAGAGATTCTTCTAATCTGCCTTTTTAAAATTAATTATTTCAATCTGTTTCAAATGGAATTGTATTTTTCAGTCTTTTATGACTGTCGACTTAATTTTCTTACCTTAAGATCCTTGTAAAGAATTTAGAGCAGGAGTGCTTGACTCATAGTGAAAGTATTGAATGAACCGGCTGTTTATCTTCTTACTTTTCATGGCTCTCTCTTGCTCTTTCTCTCTCCGCAGGGCCAGTGTGACCTCTTTATCTGCTCTCTGTAGTTCTTGCTCCTCCAGCTGCAGGGCATGGGTGGTGCGCAGCTCCTGGATCAGCTCCAGCTGCTTTTCTGCACCTTCCAGCATCTGGAACACACCAGATAGTACATCAGTGAACAACTACACAGATTCAGAATTAACAAACAGTTGACATGTACAGTATATCCATCCATCCATCCATCCATCCATTGTCTAGACTGCTTATCTGCCACTGTGCCACCAACAGTACAGTGGGGCAAAAAAGTATTTAGTCAGCCACCAATTGTGCAAGTTCTCCCACTTAAAAAGATGAGAGAGGCCTGTAATTTTCATCACAGGTACACTTCAACTATGAGAGACAGAATGGGGGGAAAGAATTCAGGAAATCACACTGTAGGATTTTTAATGAATTAATTGGTAAATTCCTCGGTAAAATAAGTATTTGGTCACCTACAAACAAGCAAGATTTCTGGCTCTCACAGACCTGTAACAACTTCTTTAAGAGGCTCCTCTGTCCTCCACTCGTTACCTGTATTAATGACACCTGTTTGAACTGGTTATCAGTATAAAAGACACCTGTCCACAACCTCAAACAGTCACACTCCAAACTCCACTATGGCCAAGACCAAAGAGCTGTCAAAGGACACCAGAAACAAAATTGTAGACCTGCACCAGGCTGGGAAGACTGAATCTGCAGTAGGCAAACAGCTTGGTGTGAAGAAATCAACTGTGGGAGCAATTATTAGAAAATGGAAGACATACAAGGCCACTGATAATCTCCCTCGATCTGGGGCTCCACGCAAGATCTCACCCCATGGGGTCAAAATGATCACAAGAATGTTGAGCAAAAATCCCAGAACCACACGGGGGGACCTAGTGAATGACCTGCAGAGAGCTGGGACCAAAGTAACAAAGGCTACCATCAGTAATACACTATGCTGCCAGGGACTCAAATCCTGCAGTGCCAGACGTGTCCCCCTGCTTAAGCCAGTACATGTCCAGGCCCGTCTGAAGTTTGCTAGAGAGCATTTGGATGATCCAGAAGAGGATTAGGAGAATGTCATATGGTCAGATGAAACCAAAATAGAACTTTTTGGTAAAAACTCAACTTGTCGTGTTTGGAGGAGAAAGAATGCAGAGTTGCATCCAAAGAACACCATACCTACTGTGAAGCATAGGGGTGGAAACATCATGCTTTGGGGCTGTTTTTCTGCAAAGGGACCAGGACGACTGATCCATGTAAAGGAAAGGATGAATGGGGCCATGTATCGTGAGATTTTGAGTGAAAACCTGCTTCCATCAGCAAGGGCACTGAAGATGAAACGTGGCTGGGTCTTTCAGCATGACAATGATCCCAAACACACCGCCCGGGCAACGAAGGAGTGGCTTCGTAAGAAGCATTTCAAGGTCCTGGAGTGGCCTAGCCAGTCTCCAGATCTCAACCCCATAGAAAATCTTTGGAGGGAGTTGAAATTCCGTGTTGCCCAGCGACAGCCCCAAACCATCACTGCTCTAGAGGAGATCTGCATGGAGGAATGGGCCAAAATACCAGCAACAGTGTGTGAAAACCTTGTGAAGACTTACAGAAAATGTTTGACCTCTGTCATTGCCAACAAAGGGTATATAACAAAGTATTGAGATGAACTTTTGTTATTGACCAAATACTTATTTTCCACCATAATTTGCAAATAAATTCTTTAAAAATCAGACAATGTGATTTTCTGGATTTTTTTTTTCTCATTCTGTCTCTCATAGTTGAAGTGTACCTATGATGAAAATTACAGGCCTCTCTCATCTTTTTAAGTGGGAGAACTTGCACAATTGGTGACTGACTAAATACTTTTTTGCCCCACTGTATATACACTGCAGGAAATATAAGCTGAACAGTTGTTTAAATGTCATGTCCAGAACTTTTACGAGTCAATAAAGATTCATGACTTATAAATGTCAATATAAAAGTCACACGTAGGTTAGATAAAGATTTCTTTCATCTACTCTTCTCTGTGTACCTGGTTCTGGATGGATCTGCCTCTGAGCAGCTTCTGTAGGAAAATGACAGCAAGCTCCTTTTCCTCTTCTCCCTGCAAAATGTACAGTATTTTCCACATAGCATCATGCTTTTTACATGACAATATTTCATTCATATACAAAAACTGCCATTTTGTTATTAATAATTTTTTTAAATGGGCTTTTTGCTGTCAGGAACTGCTTTAGATGTAAAATATTCACACACCCCTCACGACACATTTATTTTACAAACAAGTGATTTAAAACCGTGACACATTATTTAAATGTGTGTAATAATATTTATTAGAGTGAGGGAGTTTCTAAAAATTTCTTTACTTTTCATCTATGGAGCCCGTTTTTTTAAATTTAAATTGACAGATGGCAAATGACATAATTTATAGGCATAATATCTTGAATAATAATTGTGATTTGTTATGTTTTTTTTAAATCCAGGACCCCTTGCTATGCTTCACAGACCCCAATTTCAGAACCGTGGTTCTCGAGAACACCACTGTTATCTAGTGTGGGATCTGCCATGGGAACTATGTGGCCAGTCTTTGTAAAAATAAGAGTCTTGTTTGTACAGGTAGCGGTTTACCAATTCAGTGCCAAGAAAATCAGTAAGGATAGTGAGTGTTTTCACAGCTACAGCTGTGAGCAGGTTACCTCAGGAGGCGCGTCCACCACAGGTGTCGGGGGACGAGGGACTGGTTTCTCCACCCTGTAAAGGAAGCGTAGAGGCTTCTTTTCCTCCACCTGAAACTTCTTGTCTATCAATGCCTGCAGCAAATGTAGTGAATGACATTACTGTCTGCACTCTGTAAGCTCAAATAGACCATCTGTGCAGTTTATGCCTGAATGTTATGCTGATATTCTCTTAACTGGTAGTGGGGTGGACAAAGTAGTGAAAATTTATACTGAAACACAACATACACCATGTATCAAAAGTATTACCAAAAGCCAAAAGAATTAATGGAGTAAGAGTTAAAAAAAGCAAAGAAAGAAATTGCCACTTTTAAATGTCCTAAAGTATTAAAAAGCAAATATTTTTAACTTACGAAAGTAATTAAATATTTTATTCTGACATGAATAAAATATTTAATTACTTTCGTAAGTTAAAAATATTTGCTTTTTAATACTTTAGGACATTTAAAAGTGGCAATTTCTTTCTTTGCTTTTTTTTTTAACTTTGTTCTATTTGTTTTATTACTTTGTTCTAAGAATATGACTTTTGCCTGAAAACATCAATCAATCTTTGTAAGTTTGCTTATGCATGTGCATATGCATGACTAATGCTTCATAGTTTGTTAATGAATTAATTAGACGTAAAATATCCTGTAATTCATCAATACTGCTAATTAGCATCAACTAGAAATTCATTTGTTGCCTAGTCATTTATGTTAGCAACTGGAATTGAAGCTAGTCTAACATGGCATTAGCAAAGAAAACAGGCCAATAGAGCTAATTAATGTTGGAAAATTAGCTAAACATAACTCTCCTTACAAAAAAGTTGTTTATTCAAGTGTGCTTCTAGTATACTGCTTTTAAACTAAAAACAAGAGAGTATGCTTTCAGTTTACTTTTTATTTACTTATCAGAGATATACTTAATAAAGTTATACATAAGTATAACTTTATTAAATATATAAGGCTTATACTGAAAAGTATATAGAAAAGTCTAAGTATATTAAACTTTTGATCAAGATATACTTAACAAAAGTGTAATAAAGTATTAAAATATTTGTGCCTTATGTTTAAGTGGACTTGCCCTATAGTTGTGCTTCATCATTGTTGACTCTTAGGTATGTCTGTGGTTCCATATAATTTTTTTTTTTTAATTTCTCCTGAGTGGGATAATTAAATTTATTTATTTATTTATTTATTTATTTATTTTTCTTTAGAGCTTGGATGTCAATTTCAGTCGTCATTGCCATGTTTTTATACTTTGGCATTTAATATAATGTTGCTTTAAATTTTGATTTTTAAAGAAAATGAATATATTCTTAATCCTGAGTATCTGCTGTTATTTTGTGAATTCTTACTTTTATAACTTCATTGTAACTTAAGGTACAAAACACTTAAGTTGTCTACTGGTAGTGTGCATGAGGTGAGGGTTAGGGCTAGAAAACTAACAGTACACCTAGAAGGGTAATTGCAGTAAACCTCTTCAAAACTAAAAAAAGTGGACTAGATGTATATAACCAGTAACTAACAGTATATTTCCAGTATACTATAAAGTATACTTTAGTAAACTAAAAAGTGGACTAGAAGTATAAAATAAGTAAACTCATAGTATATTTCCAGTAATACTAAGTATGCTTTTGTAAACTAAAGAGTGGACTACAAGTATAGAACTAGTAAAATAAAAACATGTGTTCTATTCCCTTCTAGTGGGTTTCATTCATTTGGTTCAATAGCATGCAATATTGTTAGCATATCACTTATCCTATGTGTATTATGTCACTCTACCCAATGGAGAATGAGCATTGAATATGGTTTATGATATTGCATGGTTCAATATTCAAGACAACATGTCATACGTCGGAGCTGATGTGACTATCCAATGGCAAAACTTTTCTGCTGCACATGTGCAGAATCATTTCTTTGTCCACCGGGAGAGGGAGAAGACGAGGCTAATCCAGTGCTAGGATTAAGCACTAAATAAATAAACTGAAAACTGAAACTGAAGATGCGCTGAACACCCGAAACACTACCAAAACTTCATTAGATATTCTTCACGCATATTTACAAGAGAAAAACATACCAATGGACATAAAAAAACTGGAAAAGAGATACACTGGAGACGTAAAACTTCCGTGCTAGCGAGTGACTGTGACAATTTATAAACAAACATGGTTTGCTTCATTAAGTGAAAGACTTTGAGAGAATTTTGACAAGCTCAACGCTAGCGAAAACAAGTGAGACTTGCCCTAAATGTGTAAGAGGGTATATAGATGGCTCAGAGATGATTTTTAAGTGCACACAAGACAGGATTGCGGCGATTTCTCTATCAAAACGCTGGTTGACATGGACGCTAATGCTGGGCAGAAGTGCAACTTGCAGCAGTGACCGCACAAAAAGTAAACAAACCGCCATAACAACAACAAACGCGAGGAGATACTTCTTTACGTTGATGATTCTCCTGTCCGGTGACGTACACACGCATCCGGGCCCACAAGTGACCAACAACAGGACAAAATCTACAGTGGCTCAAGGATCATACGAGAATGCTGACTTTGATTGCCTGAGATCAAAGGGTTTGAACTTTGTCCACCTGAATGCTCGTAGCCTGCTCCCGAAGCTGGACGAATTGAGGGTATTCTCGGCCAACACGAAGGTAGCAGTCATCGGTATCACAGAGACATGGTTGGACGATTTCGTCACCGATTCCGAGTTGGAAATCACGGGCTACCTGATTGTTCGTCGCGATCGGAACCACAATGGTGGTGGAGTCTGCATGTACATCCACGGTGACATCGCGTTCAATCCTAGATGTGACATCAGTGACAATCTAGAGATTGTGTGGACGGAACTGTATATCCCCAAGACGAAGCCTATCCTGGTGGGTGTGTGTTACAGACCGCCAAAACAACTGGAATTCTTTAACTGTCTTCAAAGATCCTGTATGGATTGTGATAACTTCTCCAGTTGTGAGTGTATTTTGCTTGGTGATTTTAATGTTGACTGTACTCAAATTAAGGATAGAACGAATGTCTTATGTCAAGATCTTCAACATTTTATGTCCTTGTTTAGTATGTCTCAACTCATCACCAATCCTACTCGTATCACTAAGACTACATCTACAATACTTGACCTTATCATTGTGTCTGACCCAATCAAAATCAAAAACAGCGGTGTTTTAAATTTTTGTGTGAGTGACCACATGCTAGTGTATTGTACTCGTAAAATCAGAAAGGTACCTGTTAACCAGCATAACTGTGTTAAGGTGAGATCACATAAAAACTATTCAAAAGAAGTTTTAGAATATAAACTTCAAGAAGTTAACTGGCAAGATGTTTATGATTGTGACTCGGTGTGTAATGCCTGGTGTATCTTTAAATGTAAATTCCTGTCTATTGTTGATGCTATTGCTCCGCTGAAAAATGTACGTGTCAAGCCTAACACTGTGCCCTGGATGACTGGTGAGATCATACATCTCATCAGCGAACGGAATCTTGCCTTCCGTAAATTTAAGACAAGTAAAGACCATAGTTTTTATGATAAATATGTTTATCTTCGTAACCAGGTGCATCAAAAGAAAAAGGTGGCTAAATCAGAGTACATCAATAACAAGATCAACGAATACAAACAGCAACCGAAGAAACTGTGGCAAATACTTAAAGGTCTTGGTACAACTTCTCAAAGTAAAACTAAGCCTGGTAATATTGGTCTAAATATAGACAATGAAATCTGTTTTGACAAACAAAAGGTGTCAGACAAGTTCAATATTTTTTTTACCACTGTATCTTCTAGTCTTGTGAATAAACTCCCTCCTTGTACTGGGATATTCGGTCTGTCATATATCCATCAGTTCTACAGTTCCTTTAATCTGCAGGGTTAACAGTTTCCGCTTAGCCGAGGTCACGGAGGAAGAAGTATGCAGGATTTTGTCCAATCTAAATTCGAGCAAGGCAACTGGATTGGATCAATTATCTCCCAAGTTTCTTAAAGATGGTGCCAAGCTCATTGCGTCTCCCCTTGCACATATTGTAAATTTGTCCCTCACTTCTGGTATTATTCCGGATGATCTTAAATTAGCAAGGGTGACGCCTATCCATAAAAAGAACAGCAAATTAGAACCCGGCAACTACCGACCAGTCTCTATTCTGAGCACCATCTCAAAATTATTTGAGAGGATAGTCTACAATCAACTAGATCTATATCTCTCCAACCACAAACTCCTATTTGAGTTTCAATCCGGTTTTCGGACATCATATTCAACTGACACCTGCTTGGTACATCTTACAGACTTTATCAAGTTGGAACAGGACAAAGGCAATTATGTAGGTATGGTGCTCCTTGACCTGCAGAAAGCCTTTGATACAGTTAACCATCAAATACTTCTACATAAATTAGAAGCAATCGGTCTTCATAGATCTGCCATCAACTGGTTTAATTCCTACTTGAGTGAGTGCCAACAAGTTGTGGAAATAGGTGGCACAATGTCAAGGGCTTCTAAAATTACTTGTGGAGTGCCACAAGGGTCAATATTAGGCCCTTTACTTTTCCTCATCTATGTCAACGACATTTCCTCAGCTGTTAAATGTAAACTTCTGCTTTATGCAGATGACTCAGCAATAATTGTACCAGGCAGCAATCCAGAGGAAATTCAACATAGATTATCAAGGGAGTTAGAGTCAATCAGGGAATGGCTGATTGACAATAAGCTCTCCTTACATCTTGGCAAAACGGAGTCAATTCTCTTTGGATCTAAGAGAAAACTCAACAAAATTAGTTCCATTCAGGTGCAATGTGGGCGGCACGGTGGTGTAGTGGTTAGCGCTGTCGCCTCACAGCAAGAAGGTCCTGGGTTCGAGCCCCGGGGCCGGCGAGGGCCTTTCTGTGTGGAGTTTGCATGTTCTCCCCGTGTCCGCGTGGGTTTCCTCCGGGTGCTCCGGTTTCCCCCACAGTCCAAAGACATGCAGGTTAGGTTAACTGGTGACTCTAAATTGAGCGTAGGTGTGAATGTGAGTGTGAATGGTTGTCTGTGTCTATGTGTCAGCCCTGTGATGACCTGGCGACTTGTCCAGGGTGTACCCCGCCTTTTGCCCGTAGTCAGCTGGGATAGGCTCCAGCTTGTCTGCAACCCTGTAGAAGGATAAAGCGGCTAGAGATAATGAGATGAGGTGCAATGTGCTGGCAGTACTTTGACATGTCAATCCAGTGTTAAGTATTTGGGGGTCGAATTGGACCAATCCCTGGATGGGGAATGCATTGTGGATAAAATAGTTAAGAAATCCAATGCTAAATTAAAGTTTCTGTATAGACAGACTAAAAATGTCAACCTTGAAACTAAAAAGCTGCTTGTGTCAGCCTTAATCCAAAGTCACTATGACTATGCCAGTGCATCATGGTATTCTGGATTAACCAAGAAGCATAGGTCTCGGTTACAGATTTCTCAGAACAAAATCATTAGAAACCTTTTGAATGCACCGTCAAGGAGCCATGTTGGAGCTGATGAATTTTGCCTGGTTAGGATGTTGCCGGTGGAACTTCGTATTAAACAACTTAAATTAAATTTAGTACATAAAATTGTCAATGGAAACGCCCCTTCTTATCTTTCTCAGTCCCTTACCCGTAATATTCACGGCATTGGTACAAGATCCAACACCTCTTCTCTCCATGTTCCTCATGTCAAATCTTTTGGTAATACCTCTTTTTTTTATACCGGTACTTTAGCCTGGAATGAGCTTCCATCTCATATTCAATGTACATAAAGCAGGTCTCTCTTCAAGTTGCTAGTCAAACAGTTTTTATTCAGTGAACTTATTAACCAGGAACACAGTCCTTATGTATATTACTAGTCATTTTGATTTTATACTCTTTATTTTGTTTAATTTATTTTAACAATTTGTATAATATTCTATTTTCATTTTTAGTCACTTGTTACATGCTAGTCACTTGACCCAAGGACCACAATGGAAACAAGCGCTGTGCGCTTTATTGTGTTATCCTGGTATGATTATGTTAATATTTTATATATTTATTTATGTAAAATTTTTACATGTTTATACCGAATCAATCAATCAATCAATCAATCAATCAATCAATCAATTGGCTGCCAGGTCACTCTGTTGTGTGTAGCTGTTGATGTTGATTTTAAAAGTAACTCAGTAAATTACACAGGGAAATGAATACTGAAGACTGAGTGAAAAATACTGTGGTGAGCGTGCAGTGTGGAAGAAGAGTCTGAAGACAGAAATCTTAGTTTTTCAGTCGTTAACCTGTGCTACTTGGGCTCGATAGCACTGGCTTGACTGTGCTAACATTGGCCTTCGCTAACACTACTGCTGAACGCTTCACCAGCTGGAAGGTGAGAATGCTGATATGAAGAGAGTGTATTAATAATAATAATAATAATAATAATAATAGGCTTTTTTCATGGTCTATCAGATATATTCCATTCAGCTACTCGTCTTCAACTTGTTCAGTATCATGCGAGCTGAATGGAATATATCTGATAGACCACTCAACACCAGTCAGTATTATTTAAATGTCACTCAGATCTGTGATGTATTTCATCTGAAAAATGAGAGTTTTTCAACACGAGAAGATAAACTTCATATCTTTAAGTCAACGTGTGATTTTCTTTTTATTATATTGACAAATTCACAAACAAAAAGTACCCAAATTTATCAAAACAATTCATTGATTTCCTCATGAGTGACATATAGAGATTTATTTCACGGTTTTGGATCTTCATGTCCTGGATGGAGCTCGGATGAAAAGTACGAGTGGCGTATTTCCCAGTAAAACACTTGTGTCCATATATGAAATTACATTAAATCTCATCTCATCTCATTATCTCTAGCCGCTTTATCCTTCTACAGGGTCGCAGGCAAGCTGGAGCCTATCCCAGCTGACTACGGGCGAAAGGCAGGGTACACCCTGAACAAGTCGCCAGGTCATCACAGGGCTGACACATATGGCCCTTTTCCACTACCCTTTTTCAGCTCGCTTCAGCTCACTTCAGCCCGACACGGCTCGCGTTTCGACTACCAAAAAACAGCATGACTCAGCTCGCTTCAGCCCTGCTTAGCCCCTAAAACTTGCACCGTTTTGGAGTGGGGCTGAAGCGAGCCAAACCGTGCCGAGTGAGGCTGGGGGCGTGAACAGACACTCCCCTGTGCACTGATTGGTGAGGAGGAGTGTCCTCACATGCCCACACACGCCCCGCGAGCACGCTGGGCTCTGTAAACACCGTAAACCCGGAAGAAGGAGAATTACGAATTACGAGAATTATGAAGCCTTATGCGCCTCGCCTCATCTATACGTTCTTGCCAGTATCTGTTGGCGTTGTCGGTGACAACAAGCCACAGCACCAAGACCAGCAACACTAACGACTCCATGTCCTCCATGTTTATTGTTTACTATTCGGGTCGTGAGACTACCGCTTAAAAGATCACTGATGTCACTGTTTGCGCTGCTTAATGACATCACGTAACGTCCACCCACTTTCGCTAACTCCACCCAATGTGTCCACCCACTTCCAGCCAGCACGGTTCAGCACGGTTGTAGTCGAAATGCAACTCCAACAGCCCCGCTCAGCCCGACTCAGCCCAACTCAGCACGGCACGGCTCAGACCAACTCAGCCGCGTTTGTAGTGGAAAAGCGGCAACAGACACAGACAACCATTCACACTCACATTCACACCTACGGTCAATTTAGAGTCACCAGTTAACCTAACCTGCATGTCTTTGGACTGTGGGGGAAACTGGAGCACCCGGAGGAAACCCACGCGGACACGGGGAGAACATGCAAACTCCACACAGAAAGGCCCTCGCCGGCCGCGGGGCTCGAACCCGGACCTTCTTCCTGTGAGGCGACAGCGCTAACCACTACACCACCATGCCGCCCATTACATTAAATATATAATATATTAAATTGCAATAAAAATTTGTTCTGCAGACTTGAGAGAATGTCACCTCGGAACAGTGAGAAGACGCGAGTTATTAACCACACTGAATGAGAATATAGCTATCAGAAGGTCAGTTCCATTTGAAAAGCATGCTGTTTGTCTTCTCTCACCCAATATAAAGACCCTGATTACGTGTTTTCTTACCTGGTGAATCTTCATTATCTCAATTTCTCTGCGGTCTGAGCGACTGATGAAACCTTTGTTCTTTGGCATTGGGGTTTTTGTTTGTAGCTCCAGGACCGAAAGTGGAAGACTTGCCTCCAGCTCCAACAGACCTTTACAAACACAAACAGCAGGAGATACATTTGGAGATATGCTTAGAGGAACATCTTTGTAACAATATAGTCCCAAACATTAAAAGTAGCACATTTTATAGACCATGTGAAATTAATTTGTAACTTTATAGAAACTAATGAATTTAAATCACCAAGTGAACGCTGATGGACGTTTTTTTTGTCTTCTCATCTGTGGATTGCAATAGAATATTGTCTTGTGTATGGATTAAAACTTAAAGAAATAAATGGTGCACATCAATCTGCACAGAAAAATATAGAATTTATGTGAAGTTAACCACTAGCCTCAGCAGAAATCGTGAACCCCAACCAGAGAATAACAGATAGTGCAATGTGAATTGATGGTATGAGGCACACAGTTAAAGAGTGACTGAGTGGGCCGAACATCAGAAAAACACAATGGCCCTCAATCTAGTGTAGAAACTAGCGCACATTTGAAATCATTGAACAACAGGATTCACGTGTGATTCATGAAACATTTGTATCTCTTCAATGACAGTGTAAGAATGATCGGGTGCTGATAAACATGGTGGCTGAAAAACATCGCCGTCTAAATAAACACGCCCCTAAATATTCTGTTTAGAGGCCACGCCTCTACATTTTACAACATGTAGAGGTGTAATACGACCAAGAAGAGAAACTTCCCCGCCCTCAAAATAGAAACTCTGGAGCAGGAGAGAGGGCAGAAAGAGAGGAGAGTGGGGTAGGAGAGAGGGCATAACAGAAAGAGGAGAGAGGGGTAGGAGAGAGGGCAGAAAGAGAGGAGAGTGGGGTAGGAGAGAGGGCAGAAAGAGAGGAGAGTGGGGTAGGAGAGAGGGCAGAACAGAAAGAGGAGAGAGGGGTAGGAGAGAGGGCAGAAAGAGAGGAGAGTGGGGTAGGAGAGAGGGCAGAAAGAGAGGAGAGTGGGGTAGGAGAGAGGGCAGAACAGAAAGAGGGGAGAGGGCAGAAAGAGAGGAGAGAGGGGTAGGAGAGAGGGCAGAAAGGGAGGAGAGTGAGGTAGTAGAGAGGGCAGAAAGGGAGGAGAGTGGGGTAGGAGAGAGGGCAGAACAGAAAGAGAGGAGAGTGGGGTAGGAGAGAGGGCATAACAGAAAGAGGAGAGAGGGGTAGGAGAGAGGGCAGAAAGAGAGGAGAGTGGGGTAGGAGAGAGGGCAGAAAGAGAGGAGAGTGGGGTAGGAGAGAGGGCAGAACAGAAAGAGGGGAGAGGGCAGAAAGAGAGGAGAGAAGGGTAGGAGAGAGGGCAGAAAGGGAGGAGAGTGAGGTAGTAGAGAGGGCAGAAAGGGAGGAGAGTGGGGTAGGAGAGAGGGCAGAAAGAGAGGAGAGTGGGGTAGGAGAGAGGGCAGAAAGAGAGGAGAGTGGGGTAGGAGAGAGGGCAGAACAGAAAGAGAGGAGAGTGGGGTAGGAGAGAGGGCATAACAGAAAGAGGAGAGAGGGGTAGGAGAGAGGGCAGAAAGAGAGGAGAGTGGGGTAGGAGAGAGGGCAGAAAGAGAGGAGAGTGGGGTAGGAGAGAGGGCATAACAGAAAGAGAGGAGAGTGGGGTAGGAGAGAGGGCATAACAGAAAGAGGAGAGAGGGGTAGGATAGAGGGCAGAAAGAGAGGAGAGTGGGGTAGGAGAGAGGGCAGAACAGAAAGAGGGGAGAGGGCAGAAAGAGAGGAGAGAAGGGTAGGAGAGAGGGCAGAAAGGGAGGAGAGTGAGGTAGTAGAGAGGGCAGAAAGGGAGGAGAGTGAGGTAGGAGAGAGGGCAGAACAGAAAGAGGGGAGAGGGCAAAAGAGAGGAGAGAGGGGTAGGAGAGAGGGCAGAAAGGGAGGAGAGTGAGGTAGGAGAGATGGCAGAACAGAAAGAGGAGAGGGGACAAGAGAGGGCAGAACAGAAAGAGAGGAGAGAGGGCAGAAAGAGTGGAGCAGAAAAATGGCAGGAAGAGAGCAGAGAGAAAAAGAAGACTAAGACAAACTAAAATAATTCATTAAAACTAAAATAAAATTACTTTTCATTATAATGTGTGCAAGAATCATCATCAAGACAAGATCTCGGCAAAAAATTAATGCATGATGAAAATAAATCCTGTGACATTGCAGAAGGTTGTTGAAAGAATCCCACAGAGAATGCGTGCCATAATCAAAGCTAAAGGCGGTCCAACAAAATATTACTGTGTGGGACTTTTTTGGCAGGACAGTGTATAAAAAATTGTTAGTGTTCATAAAATTGCTGTTGTATAAGATGAATAAACAACTTTGTGACATGCTGTAATAGAAAAATAATTAGGTTTGGGGTGATATGAGTAACATCAGGCTGCATTACACCTCCCTGTCACTGATTATTTTCCAAAAACAGCATGCTCCAAAATGATTTATTCCTGACTGAAACATAAAAATGTTTCAAAAATGTTTTACAAGATAAAAATGCAGGTATTAAATTTTCTTTTTACCCCCTAAATCAACCCTGTTCAGGGTTTTCAGGGTTCAGGGTCATCAATTTTAATTGATGACCCTGTTAGACAATAATATGCCCTGTAATGTAAAATGTGAACACATTTAAAAAAGAACACATGGATATGAAGGGATTAGGTGGATCAATGACGCACTACAGACCTTGGTAGGTATCGAGGAAGTGGCTCTTGACAGCATCACCTTGTGCGTGTCGATCAGGGAAGAGTCCATGGTGGGAGAGTGGAGCGTACATCTGAGAGGTGTAATCCAAATGCTCATTAATAATATCTGGTCTCATCCACTTCCCTTCCAATGTCTTCCTCTTTGCTATGAGTTTCCGTAAAGCTGTGAGACAGAGCAATTTAAGGATTAACAACACATTACAAACTTCTACTTTGCTTTCATTTAATTGTAATGTAAATGCATGCAGTTATTTTCAGCAATACTTATACTACTTAATTGTGTGGAAGCTGAGCCTATAGCCAATATCTCATCTCATCTCATTATCTCTAGCCGCTTTATCCTTCTACAGGGTCGCAGGCAAGCTGGAGCCTATCCCAGCTGACTACGGGCAAAAGGCGGGGTACACCCTGGACAAGTCGTCAGGTCATCACAGGGCTGACACATAGGCCCTGTCCACACGGCAACGGATTCAGGTGAATCTGATAAAATTGTTTATCGTTTCGGCCTGGTGTCCACACGGCACCGGCGTTTTGGGTGCCCCAAAACGAAATCTTTTGAGAACGGGTTCCAGAGTGGAAAAATCTGGCAACGGAGCCGTTGCGAAGTCGTCTGGATGAGTAGAATGGATTTGTTTACGACGACGTCACAACCACATGACAATCCCGCCAGCAAAAATAGGGAAAAAAAAGGAGCGATCTCACCTCTTCAGATGTTGGTTTAAGTCCGACAATACATTCCTCAAAAAGGGCGTAGAAGAACAAAGTAATCCATCAACGTGTAGCATTCAATTTATTCCAGACCATTAAAGAATTCTGGAGGATCTCCGTTCATTCCTCTTTCCGCGTCTCCATTCAAAAAACGAGCATGTGATTTAAAGGGACTATAGCCATAGGACAGGGAGTGAGAAGGTGTGTGCGTGTGACAGTGACAGGGAAGAACCTAGGCTCATGCTCGCCATGAATTTCTCTTAAAGTGAAGGCAGAAGAACGTTCAGCACCTGGCCAGGCTTTCTATGTATTAATTTACATAGACGTTTTAATATGAAATATAAATAAGTGTCTTAGACAATAGATACTATTTTACGCTACTGACTAATAATCAAAACTTTATGTGGCTGATGCTACAGAACAAGGGGTTTATGCGCATGCGTCTACTTCTATTGTTCTGGTGTCTCCAATGGGACCGTCTTACAGCGCATGTAGAGATGTGGCATGTGTATTGCATCGTTTTCAGCAAGTGCTGCGTTGCCATATGAACCTGATATTTTACTGATCCGTTGCCCACGTGGACGCGATATTAAAAAAAAAAATCTCGTTGCCGTGTGGATGTAGCCATAGACAACCATTCACACTCACATTCACACCTACGGTCAATTTAGAGTCACCAGTTAACCTAACCTGCATGTCTTTGGGGGAAACCGGAGCACCCGGAGGAAACCCACGCGGACACGGGGGGAACATGCAAACTCCGCACAGAAAGGCCCTTGCTGGCCACGGGGCTCGAACCCAGACCTTCTTGCTGTGAGGCGACAGCGCTAACCACTACACCACCATGCCGCCTATAACCAATATATATATTTTATTATTCTATCCACATTCACTGGATATGAGCAGTCGTGTGCTCTGATTAGCTACTCTACGACGAGGATATCAGCTCATATACAGTGAGTAGAAAAAAACAAAATGGCGGAGCGCATCAAGTCAGACATATCACTTTGTTATCAAGTATTTAAAAGAAACAGAAATAGCGAAAAGAATATATGTCCCCCCCAATATCTCCTGTTCCACACTCCAGCCCAGTCGGTGGCGTCAAACTGCCAAAAACCCTAAAGAAGAAGAAGAAAATGGTGGACTGTGTTACTGAACCAACCGAGGATGAAATAAAAACTCTACTCGTGAACAAAACCCCCCAAAAATCCAAAATAAACAACAAAATATGGAATAAAAGTATTTGACGGTAAGAACGGTTATATATTTTTTATTTTTCAAGAATTATTATAGCACTTTTCACAAATTGCTCCTGTCATTTTGCTGGTTTGTTTACAACCCCGATTCCAAAAAAGTTGGGATAAAGTACAAATTTTAAATAAAAACGGAATGCAATGATGTGGGAGTTTCAAAATTTCATATTTTATTCAGAATAGAATATAGATGACATATCAAATGTTTAAACTGAGAAAATTTAACATTTAAAGAGAAAAATTAGGTGATTTTAAATTTCATGACAACACCACATCTCAAAAAAGTTGGGACAAGGCCATGTTTCCCACTGTGAGACATCCCCTTTTCTCTTTACAATAGTCTGTAAACGTCTGGGGACTGAGGAGACAAGTTGCTCAAGTTTAGGGATAGGAATGTTAACCCATTCTTGTCTAATGTAGGATTCTAGTTGCTCAACTGTCTTAGGTCTTTTTTGTCGTATCTTTCGTTTTATGATGCGCCAAATGTTTTCTATGGGTGAAAGATCTGGACTGCAGGCTGGCCAGTTCAGTACCCGGACCCTTCTTCTACGCAGCCATGATGCTGTAATTGATGCAGTATGTGGTTTGGCATTGTCATGTTGGAAAATGCAAGGTCTTCCCTGAAAGACACGTCGTCTGGATGGGAGAATACGTTGCTCTAGAACCTGGATATACTTTTCAGCATTGATGGTGTCTTTCCAGATGTATAAGCTGCCCATGCCACACGCACTAATGCAACCCCATACCATCAGAGATGCAGGCTTCTGAACTGAGCGCTGATAACAACTTGGGTCGTCCTTCTCCGCTTTAATCCGAATGACACGGCGTCCATGATTTCCATAAAGAACTTCAAATTTTGATTTGTCTAACCACAGAACAGTTTTCCACTTTGCCACAGTCCATTTTAAATGAGCCTTGGCCCAGAGAAGACGTCTGCGCTTCTGGATCATGTTTAGATACGGCTTCTTCTTTGAACTATAGAGTTTTAGCTGGCAACGGCGGATGGCACGGTGTTCACAGATAATGTTCTCTGGAAATATTCCTGCGCCCATTTTGTGATTACCAATACAGAAGCATGCCTGTATGTGATGCAGTGCCGTCTAAGGGCCCGAAGATCACGGGCACCCAGTATGGTTTTCTGGCCTTGACCCTTACGCACAGAGATTCTTCCAGATTCTCTGAATCTTTTGATATTATGCACTGTAGATGATGATATGTTCAAACTCTTTGCAATTTTACACTGTCGAACTCCTTTCTGATATTGTTCCACTATTTGTCGGCGCAGAATTAGGGGGATTGGTATAATCTCTTCCCATCTTTACTTCTGAGAGCCGCTGCCACTCCAAGATGCTCTTTTTATTCCCAGTCATGTTAATGACCTATTGCCAATTGACCTAATGAGTTGCAATTTGGTCCTCCAGCTGTTCCTTTTTTGTACCTTTCACTTTTCCAGCCTCTTATTGCCCCTGTCCCAACTTTTTTGAGATGTGTTGCTGTCATGAAATTTCAAATGAGCCAATATTTGGCATGAAATTTCAAAATGTCTCACTTTCCACATTTGATATGTTGTCTATGTTCTACTGTGAATACAATACCAGTTTTTGAGATTTGTAAATTATTGCATTCCGTTTTAATTTACAATTTGTACTTTGTCCCAACTTTTTTGGAATCGGGGTTGTACATTCTAAGTGGAAATGAATTTGTCGGATGTTTTGTATACAATTTTCATTTATTGAACTTGCAAAAAATTAAAAATAAAAATGCTCTGTTTCTCAAAATCCAGTGACTGTGGATAGAATAAAACAGTTATTCCACTCAATCTCGTTGTACATGGATTATAGCCAACTCAGTGCTACGTGCCTCGTCAGCTATCAGCTCATGTATGATTCGATTTTGTGGAATAACTGTTAATTACGGTAAACTTTGTTTTGTATATGACTTGATCTAATAAAACCCGAAACTGAATTATGGCAATTTCAGCATCATACATAAAACTTCTGAACTCATATAAACCAGCAAAGTGTGTAAATTACTTGGCATCAGTAAGACCATGTGTGTCTCTGGTCATGTGATCATTCAAAGTAACGTTCAGATTTTACATCAGATAAACTGAGTGTCTTTGAAAGATGACACATGGCTCTTATTCATTGGAGTTGCAGATGTGAGTGTATGGAATGACATACAAATGAATTTGTGTTTTAATCAAGAAATTGTCATCATCAAAATGGACAGTGATTTGAGCATAAATCATCATCAATGCAGCCTCAGCCGAGCTATACACCTGGTGGCCCAGTCATCACGATTGTTGATGTCTAGATAGATTTGATCACCAAACATCCATCATGCTGTTGAATGCTTTCCAAGCTAGGCTTTTCCTGACCTTAATGTCTGTCTCAGATGAGTTCACCCACGAGCCAAGGTACTTGAAATCAGAAACCTCACCAAGACATTGACCTTGGTGGGAGTGAACTGCTTGGAGTATTACAGACTAAAACTTTAGTCTTCGCAGCATTAAGCTCAAGACCAATGTGACTGCATTCCTCTTCCACACATTCCAGAAGACTTTGTGCCTGGGAAGTATCATTCAAAAGCAGTGCAGTGTCGTCTGCATAATCTAAGTCTGTAAGACACATTTCAGTCTGCTTCCGGAAATGCCCAGGGGCAATCATGAAGCCAAGCTCTGATTCTCTTCCTTCGACAGCATTCCTCAGCGCAAAGTCTAGGAGGATGATGAACAAGAACGGGGCTAACATGTGACCTTATAATATTCCCAAATTGATTTCAAATTCGTCAGAATCGCCATCTGGAGTTATCAGCTTGGCACAGGTGTTCGTGTACATGGCCTTGATTGCAGAAAGAAGGCAAGGCAGAATGTTGTAGGCTTTCAAGATTCCAAACATTTTCATTATTTTAATAGAATCAAAAGTCTTTTTCAAGTCAATGAAAGTGGCCACTGCAGACAGATTGTTCCTTTTCACCTCTTCCAACATCCTGTGTAGGATGAGGATATGGTCTAGACTGTACACGCCTTCGTGAAAGCCATTTTGGTTGTATCTCAAATATGTGTCAGTGGGATCGCAGATGCGATTTCGAATCATATGATTGTACATTTTGCTGATAATGCTGGACAAACTTATTCCTCTGCAGTTATCCGGCTTGGAGAGATTGCCAGATTTTAGAACTGAGATAAGGGATGAAAGAGACCACAGGTCAGGTCTTCTGTTTTCCAAGAGAACCTGGATGCAGAAGCTTAGATGTCATCAAGATCATAGCTCTTCAACACTTCTGCAGGGATACTGTCAGGACCAGGGCTTTTCCCTGTCTTGAGAGAAATCTTCACTCTATGGTACTCTTCTTTGGTAACTGGACCATCGTTGATGCTTAAGTCAGTAAGGATGGGGGAAATATCCTCCTCTGCTTCAGGACTCACACTATCTGCCAAGGAGCCAAGAAGATTTCTGAAATGATTAAACCAGGTAACCACATGCTCTCTAGGGCTAGATCCTGGTATTCGACCTATCTTACATCTTTTATGTCCACTGATTTCATTGATAACTTTTCAAGCCTTGTAACCACTCAACCCTAGCAATCTTCTCCTCTAATTCCTCAGACTTGAGGCAATTATAGGTCTCATATAAGGAATGCTTCACTAAGTCAAGAATGTGCAAGTCCCTGTCAGTTTGACTAGATGCAAAATAAAGCTTGAACGGCATTAACCCTTTGCCTTGCAGAAGATATTTCAGGATGATGCAAGAGTTTTGTGGAAGCTGTCCATCCTTTTAGGTACCCATTTCTCGGCTGCACTGATGTAGGCATCAACGAATCTTTCATATCTTTCCTTTTCAACTTCAAGTAATTGGAGCCTATTTCGTACTTCAATGGTGTATCTTGTTTGCAGGTCAAGATTCAAAGAAAATGCTTTCTAGTTGTAATGCTGTTTACTGGCAGGGAGTTACTTGGGAGACTGCAGACTTCGGCGTGTCCTCATAACAACAACATGGTGATCTGAGTCAATACTACAAAAGCTGCTGTACGGTTCCACATTAAGGATGCTGTTGCACCATTTCTTGTGGACTAAAATGTAGTCTAATTGTCAATGGATGAGACAGGCTCTATTGGTAAAAGTCTATCTCTTTCTGATTGCTTTTGGAACTGGGTGCTGGCTACAAGTCAGTCATATTCTGTAACAAATTCCAGCATATAGCTGCTGTTTTTGTTGATGAGTAAGTGGTAGGAATACTGAATGTCCTCGCTAATCAATCTGGCATTAAAGTTACCAAGAATGATGAGGAAGTTGTGTTGAGGTGTATTTTCTGCAGCCACCCAAAGGTGTTCATAAAATGTTTCCACATCCTCTTCCTCAGCAACATTAGTGTGGGAGTAGACAACGACCACTGTCAGTGATGGATTACCAGAGAAGTCCACAAACAGAACTCTATTGGAGTAAGAACAGACATTACAAAGAGCCTTTTTTACCCTGGGACTAAGCAGGAGACTGATGCCCCAGACTGACGCTTGCACTTCATTTCACCATGCGGATGATGTTACCAAATGGAAGTCTTCAACTTGAGTAAACTGTATTTCTGTTTTGTGAACGATTCGATGCTCCTGAATTCCTAAAATCTCAATGTTATGTGAGGCTGCACAAAAAAGGCAGCTCAAGTGTTTTAACCTAATCCTTGATACAACAGATGTTGAAGGTCCCTATAAGTAACAGTTTCCTGCAACAAAGTAGTGCCTTGGTGCTAGTGCCATGGTCAGATGGATCCCTTCCAAGAGGATTTAAGGACCCCTCATCATCAGCTCCTCCCGAGAGACAACTGACAACAGTGTCCATGGCTTCAAGTATGTGATTCTCAATAACTGTATGTGCCATAGCATATAACTTTACAATGCGATAAGTACTGGAAACAGGGTCGCAACTCCTCACATTTCCTATGTTTTTTATCGGGGTCATCTCCCCTAGATCCACCGAGTTCTGCACAGTCAGCTGGGAGCCACTATGGATGGTCTTCCCCATGTGAGAAGCTGGTGGTGTGGCCTCTTGATGGTATACTCAGCTCATCTCCTCTAGATGGTATACTCTACTCATCTCCTGGTCCAAGTGCTGATCCTCTCCCACTTGGACGACTGCAACTCTCTCCTTGCTGGCCTTCCGGCTTCTGCCATCAGACCCCTGCAGCTCATCCAGAACGCTGCAGCTTGCCTGGTCTACAACCTCCCTCATTCTTCCCATGTCACCCCTCTGCTTGCCAACCTGCACTGGCTACCTATTGCAGCTTGCATCAAATTTAAGACATTGGTACTAGCTTACCATGCTCTCAAGGGGTGAAGGCCAACATACCTCCAGAGTCTGTTCTGCCCCTACACACCAGCCAGATCCCAATGCTCTGCTACTACTGGTGGCCTGGCCCCTCCTCCTCTCCACTCCTGCCCAGCCTGCTCAACATTACTCTGTCCTGGTTCCCCGTTGGTGGAATGACCTTCCTAGTGAGGTCAGAACTGCCGACTCCTCGACCACCTTCAAGCGCAGACTGAAGACTCACCTCTTCAGGCTGTACCTCTCCCCTTCTTCCCTGCCCACCGTATATCTTTAGTTATACTTTATATGGTTGGTTTGTTTCCTTGGCTGTTTGAGTATTGAGATTTCAACAGTATATCACACTAGGTATTGCTGTCACTTGTTCAGCTGGCATTAGAACTTTCTTGTCTAGAAGTTCAGCACTTTGTGTACCTGACTTTTGCACTCGTTGTATGTCGCTCTGGATAAGAGCCTCTGCTAAATGCCATGTAATGTAATGTAATGTAATGTAATGTATACTGGCCATATGTTGCACTTCACAAGGCACTGGATATGGGGAGACCAGACTGGAATGTCATCATGCATGACCAGCCAGAAAGGTACTAGTCCTCCAGTGATCCTTGCATAAACGATTAAGCATAAATGATTAATCAGTTATAGCTGTGAGTTAGTTTACAGTTTACCCTGCCTATCTCAGTTTTCCTTATGATAAGGAGGCGATAAAAAAGCATTTATGAAAGGTTGTATAAAGAACTGAATAAAAAGTTAATGCAGATTTCCATCATCTGTAACCACTTATCCTGTGCAGGGTCACGAGCTAGCTAGAGCCTATCCCAGCTGACTATGGGCGAGAGGCGGGGTACACCCTGAACAAGTCACCAGGCCATCGCAGGGCTGACACATATGGCCCTTTTCCACTACCCTTTTTCAGCTCACTTCAGCTCGCTTCAGCTCACTTCAGCCCGACACAGCTCGCATTTCGACTACCAAAAAACAGCACGACTCGGCTCGCTTCAGCCCTGCTTAGCCCCTAAAACTCGCACCATTTTGGAGTGGGGCTGAAGCGAGCCAAAGCGAGCTGAGTGAGGCTGGGGGCATGAGCAGACACTCCCCTGTGCACTGATTGGTGAGGAGGAGTGTCCTCACATGCCCACACACGCCCCGCGAGCACGCTGGGATCTGTAAACACCGTAAACCCGGAAGAAGAATAATTACGAATTACGAGAATTTTTGAAGCCTTATGCGCCTCGTCTCATCTATACGCTCTTGCCAGTATCTGTTGGCGTTGGTGGTGACAACAAGCCACAGCACCAAGACCAGCAACACTAACGACTCCATGTCCTCCATGTTTATTGTTTAGTATTCGGGTCGTGAGACTACCGCTTAAAAGCTCACTGATGTCACTGTTTGCGCTGCTTAACGACATCACGTGACGTCCACCCACTTTCGCTAACTCCACCCAATGTGTCCACCCACTTCCAGCCAGCACGGTTCAGCGCGGTTGTAGTCGAAATGCAACTCCAACAGCCCCGCTCAGCTCGACTCAGCTCGGCACGGCTCAGCCACGTTTGTAGTGGAAAAGCGGCATTAGAAACAAACAACAATTCACACTCACAGTCAATTTACAGCCGCCAATTAGCCTAACCTGCATGTCTTTGGACTGTAGGAAAAACCAGAGGAAACCCACACAGACAGAACATGCAAACTCCACACAGAAAGGCCCCCCGTCGGCCACTGGGCTCGAACCCAGAACCTTCTTGCTGTGAGGTGACAGCGCTAACCAGTACACCACCATGCCTCCCTAAATGTAGACTTACAAAATGATTTAAGTGTTTGTCCTTTACATGTTTCTAAGGCTCAAGCTGATAATTGAACAAACTACAGCTCATTTTCCCCAGAGAAGCTTTGACCTTTTGTGGGGAAAATGGTCAGTGGAATGATATTGACAGATAATGAATGTGGTCTTTCCTTTAATAAAGATTTACAGTAAGTGCTTGTGGTCTTACAGCGTGCATAGTTATTGCGTAATTTCTGGAGTCGTTCTTCTTTATCTCTCTGCTTCTGGGAAAAATGTTTATCCAGCTGCTGCACTGTGATCTTCTCCTTTTGTGAATCTCTCTCCTGTACAAACCGCATAAGAAGAGCCAAACGAGCCTCTTGCAGCCTGCAACACACAAAGACAAAGATATACATACAGACATTGATGTATCCAAAATACACACATTTTCCAGTGACTTCCATGATAATGCAACTAGAACAATTTAGGGAACAATACAGGACTATTAGCAAGACATTTGACTCCAATTGGGTGGTTAATTGAATTCTTGCCATGTTTTCATTTATCTCATCTCATCTCATCTCATCTCATCTCATCTCATCTCATCTCATCTCATTATCTCTAGCTGCTTTATCCTGTTCTACAGGGTCGCAGGCAAGCTGGAGCCTATCCCAGCTGACTACGGGCAAAAGGCGGGGTACACCCTGGACAAGTCGCCAGGTCATCACAGGGCTGACACATAGACACAGACAACCATTCACACTCACATTCACACCTACGCTCAATTTAGAGTCACCAGTTAACCTAACCTGCATGTCTTTGGACTGTGGGGGAAACCGGAGCACCCGGAGGAAACCCACGTGGACACAGGGAGAACATGCAAACTCCGCACAGAAAGGCCCTCGTCGGCCACGGGGCTCGAACCCGGACCTTCTTGCTGTGAGGTGACAGTGCTAACCACTACACCACCGTGCTGCCGTTTTCATTTATATAACACCATCTCATCTCATTATCTCTAGCCGCTTTATCCTGTCCTACAAGGTCGCAGGCAAGCTGGAGCCTATCCCAGCTGACTACGGGCGAAAGGCGGGGTACACCCTGGACAAGTCGCCAGGTCATCACAGGGCTGACACATAGACACAGACAACCATTCACACTCACATTCACACCTACGCTCAATTTAGAGTCACCAGTTAACCTAACCTGCATGTCTTTGGACTGTGGGGGAAACCGGAGCACCCGGAGGAAACCCACGCAGACACGGGGAGAACATGCAAACTCCACACAGAAAGGCCCTTGCCGGCCACGGGGCTCGAACCCGGACCTTCTTGCTGTGAGGTGACAGTGCTAACCACTACACCACCATGCCGCCCTATATAACACCATATTAGTGTTTTTTTATATTATACTGTATAATTCTTTCTATATAATTATCTTGAGGCTTAAAGAGAAGTACTTGTCTGAGAGGAGATGATCTTGGTGACGTATGGAAAACTTTCCCTGTGTAAATACTGGCATATCTTTTGAACTTAAGTTGCTGTATCTCTCCCTCTCTCTCTGTCTGTCTGTGTGTGTGTGTGTGTGTGTAGCCTGGAAGCGTAGCATAGAGGTAAGAGAACTGTTTCTCACTTCTTGATGTCCTGCTCCCTGAAAGCCCACGTCTCCCTCTCCATCTCATCCATCATCCTCCACCTCTTGTCCAGCTGAGTGAGATCATTCAGAGGTGGTAGGCTGGCCTCCCATGCCCTCCTCTTCCTCGCTCTTTCAATCATCTCGACCTCATTCAGGCCAGCAGGAAGCCCATGACCTGAACATACAATTCCTTTGGTTATTTTCAGGTCTCCATTTTGCCCCATAGGTCCACTGAACTAGAATTTCATTAGTCAAGTCTCTTTTCTGGTCTAGTCTTCCAAAGGTATGGTTTTGAAAACCATCTGGATTGGTTTTGTTTAATTCTGCACACAGGCTGAGCAACATACGTAACACAGCCTTATAAGAGACAGGCATCCACATATAACTCACAATAGCATTTTTCTACCAGAGAGGGCACACTTCCAAACTCTTACATCCTGGAGCTTTAAAGTTACAATGGTTCATAATGTATAAAAGTCTGTAGATCCCTAATATTTATATAATTTCAGAGGAATGTTTCTGCTGGCTGTACTGCTCTATTATACTACTAGTTTCTACATTTAATCTCAGAACATGCCTGTTTATATCCAGCTTTTTTGCTAAAATTTTGGCACCCCCGGCCTGCAGTATGTGCAAAATGGCCCAAGAATATCTCATAACTAGAAGCATTCTGCAAGGAAATGTGGCTGAAAATTCATTAAACGAAAATAGAAAGGCTCCTAGCTGGGTACAAAAATCATTTTCACACCGTGATATCTGCAAACGGGAGTGTCACTACGTACTGACTGAGCAGGGTGTCCAAAGTTTTTCACATACCACAATTATGATGGGTTTTTTTTCTATTTGTTAAGTTCATCAAATATGAAGTAGCTCTGCATTTGCAGAAAAGTGTATTTTTTAATTGTTAAAGCCATTATGTTTGCATCCTTTTACTTAAAAACAAAAAAACTATGAAATCTGTCATTTGGCCAGGGATGCCAAAACTTTTGCATACAAATATACAGTATGTCTTCATTTTTGTGTACCCCAAGTGAGCGTGGTCAGAGTGAGGATTTCTGGAGTCGCTGCTCCTGGTCGTAGGAAATATTCAGGGGTGTAAGGATCAGTCTGAGTCTCACTGTCGCGGTAATCTGTCTGAACTCCTACTGTGCACTGAAAAGAGCTTTCCGTCCACTCAGAGCCTTCCTGCTGGGCATACTGGGAGTAATGACTGAGATAAAAAAAAAAAAATCAAAGATAAAGATCACTCGACACACAACAAATTAAGGCAGTCACATACACAGAAAATATTCAGACATACACTGTGTTGTTTAAGCTAAAATGCCTTTAACAAATTTATCCATGTCAAACAATATGTGTGTGGATATGTGTATTTAATATACTAGAACTACTGTGATAAGTATCATGTGACTTACTCGGGGAATGCAAAAATAACATCAGTTTGGCTCTGTTGAACAAAGTGAGTGAATGGACTGAAAGAAGGAAGAAAGACAAGAAATAATTAATCAATATGCATGCTGGTTTGAGGATTTCAGACTGTAGAGTTTACACAGAATAGTGCAAAACAACAACAACAAACAATTAACATCCAGTAAGTGGCAGTTCTGTGTTGCCTTGTTAATGAAAGAGGTCAGAGAACAATGGCCAGACTGGATCAGACAGGAAGCCTATTCTTTGTTTGCAATCACGTGACTTTTTGCCTCCTGGTTCACTTCCGGTTTCCAAGTGACGGGCAACAATCAAAGATGGCGTCCAAGCCAAGTACGTGTCCGTCGTCATCTTGTGGAAAACATTCTACATTTGACTATGTTAATGGACTAGAACCAAAAGCAAAATCGAGATATCAAGAAAAAATATTTATGCGACGGATTGGACCCCGATAGCTTAAAAAGACGGACTTTTCAAGCGATTTCAACAACTTTCCAAACATACAATTTCTGGACATTTCCAATTATCTAGTAGTCCAAACATCGTTTTACACTTTCAAAAGTCTCAAAGCCTATCACTTTTTCGTTTGTGGCTGGGTTCATGAACTTGGAAGAAGACTTCTAAAGGACAATAGTCACCTTATTTTTGTGAGGGGAAGGAATGTAAGCTGAAGTGTAGTACGGAGGCTTGTAGTCCTTGAGTCCAGGACTCGGACTCGAGTCCGACTCGTGCCCTAATTTTAAGGACTCGTGACTTGACTTGGACTTGAGCACTGATGACTCGGACTCATACATTAACTGCATTCGGACTCGTAAATCGGAGACAAGGACTGGGATGGATTTTTTCTTTATTTTTTGTAAAAATGGCATAATAATTTAGCATAAGATATATTTATATCTACATTCATTTTTAGGCTAATTTTGTGCAAGAGAATGTACATTCACCTGTTCGTACGTCATGTTCGGGAACAAACTAACGTTAATGGCACTAAAATGCTTGTAGAGAAGCGCCTAGGATTGTCCACTTTGCTTATACAGATTTCTCATGCAGTGGGAAAAAATGCACTGCTGTGTGTTCCATATGTAGAAGAACTATCGAGGAGACGACGGGGACAACCTCGAACTTCAATCGTCATTTGGTAAGACTCCACCCAGAGAAGGAAGTGACACGCTGTGTTCATTGCTCTGTTGATAGTGGGCGGGGCTTGCTTGCTGAGCGATGAACTAGCTAGTGTTAACCCTCGCTCATGTTATTTGCCCTGTTGATAGTGGGCGGGGCTTGCTGAGCGATGAACAAGCTTTTTATCTGTAGCCTGTTAACTAAAATGGGGCAGTCGAGCAGGAACGTTAGTCCAACACAGTAGCAGAGACGCTTTCACATAAAGGCAGCAACAGACACCGTCAAATGGTGCGGATGGAGTCTTGTTCTCAGACTCGACACGGCTCAGTAGTGGACTCAACTCGGACTCGACTTGAAATTTTCTTTCATGACTTGGATTTGACTCAGATTTGAACACTGGGGACTCGAGACTGGACTCAGACTCGAGGTTTAGTGACTCGACTACAACACTGGTAGTACGTGATTCACGTCGGAGCTGCTGTAGGCATTTTTGCAACGATAACTTATATTTTATTTCATGACATTTCAAACATAGCTCAGACTTATGAATTGACATCTTTCTTTCAAATAAGGTCAACCATTCACAAAGATCGACAGTCACTCCTTTGAAGACTTGGATGATTCTTAAAAATGATGGTGAAGTGATAATGGGGTCACTGCAATTGTATGGCTGGGTAAACTAATGAAAATACACGATTCTTTTCTTTTTTTTACCTTAGGTAGTAGCAATAAATGTCTTGTTATACTTGGTGGTAATATGACACCGAAATGTTGTATGTTTATATCGCTATAGCTACAAACTTGTTTCATCATTTCATTAATGGTTTGTTTTACGACATCCAAAACGTAAAACTCATTTAACATTCAAAGTTTTAATTTTAGATGCATACAATTGAAGTACATACCTTTAACAAAATGATTGCTGCAAACATGAAACCACATGTGGTCTCTCGATTCCTTTCGAACACAGTGAAAGGTTTGCAAGCCATTTTTCATGGTGTTTTTTTTTTTTTAGATATTTTTCGTTCTTTCACCCTTGTGCATGACTTCTTCAAATACAGAGCAACAATCTGGCATATTTGGAGGCGAAACACAAGAAACTACCGCAAAGCGACTGTAAACGAATACGATGCCTGCCCATCAGTTGGAAACCTGAATACATAATGAGGCGGCTCACTAGCGGAAGTGATGTCTATTGCAAACAAAGAATAGTACCCCAAATAACCACACTTTACAAAAGATGGTGAGCAGAAAAGCATCTCACAACACATGTTAAACCTTGAGGTGGATGAGCTTCAACAGCAAAAACTTCATCGAGTCCCCTGGTCCCTAATGTGATGTTTGATGTGAACATTAACTGAAGCTCCTGACCTGCAAGTGAATGATTTTGAAGGTATAAGTGAGAGTGGGTTGCAGGATAAAACAATACGTCTTTTATTGAAATATGTCATGTTTTGTATAGTGTGGAATCTGAAAGTGTGTGTTCCTGTCTGATTACAGAGGAATTTTAGAACGCAGGGACAGGAAATTGTGTGTGTGTGGGTGTACATATATATATATATATATATATATATATATATATATATATATATATATATACCCTGCTAGTGTCTGCAGCATATCTCTCCCGTGCTCAGCATTTCCTCTCCACTGGCGGTCGATGAAAGGAGGAACGGGATAAGGAGATTGCAGGCGAATTGTGAAACGTGGGTAGTGTGGAAGATCACTGAACATGGAGTTAAACTCAGGAAACTTCGTCTATAGTCACACACACAAACACACACATCATCATCATCATCATCATCATCATCATCTCATCAGTATCATCATCAACATTTACATTGTTGATGTTGAAAGTACCGTATGAAACATCTATAAGAGATACTGTACATCCTTATGAAATCCATCTGTGTTCTTTATATTGTGAGAATAGATCACGGGCTCATGTTTTTATAGCCGGAGGCCCCAGTGGGTGTAAAAAACAAACAAGTGTTGCCAGGCAAAACAAACCTCGCCCATAAGTAGCACTTATGATGAATATGAAGGACGATCTCATCTCATCTCATTATCTCTAGCCACTTTATCCTGTTCTACAGGGTCGCAGGCAAGCTGGAGCCTATCCCAGCTGACTACGGGCGAAAGGCGGGGTACACCCTGGACAAGTCGCCAGGTCATCACAGGGCTGACACATAGACACAGACAACCACTCACACTCACATTCACACCTACGGTCAATTTAGAGTCACCAGTTAACCTAACCTGCATGTCTTTGGACTGTGGGGGAAACCGGAGCACCCGGAGGAAACCCACGCAGACACGGGGAGAACATGCAAACTCCACACAGAAAGGCCCTCGCCGGCCCCGGGGCTCGAACCCAGGACCTTCTTGCTGTGAGGCGACAGCGCTAACCACTACACCACCGTGCCGCCCCATGAAGGACGATATCGCAAAAAAAAAAAAAAAAAAGGTCCCCTATGGGTCCATGTGGCTCCTGCTTATAAATAAAATAGTTTTCTGATCCCATGTCCATTCAGTAAATATAGCGTATATATTTACTCTATCAGGCAGTAGCCACAAAAATGAAGTGTAATCCAAAATTGAATAATTTTTAAAAAAATCACAGCAGTAAAATATACCAACTGTCTGTACTTTATATTATTCTACTCTTACTGCTTACAGTTTTCGAAATTGAAACCTCCAAACGGAGGCTGACATACGCATGCTGTCGCCATGACCCAAACTCTTAGTTCCTGGAAAAGGCTCAGCGCTAGAGCTCAGTGGAACGCACTTTCCCTCTGTAATAAGCGTAAACATGTCTGAAAGCAATTTCTTTAGTCCATTTATTTTGAATGGTGAACTGAATTGTATACACTCACCGGCCATTTTAATCAGAACATGTGTATGTGCATGCGCCGTGCGCGACTGTTACACTCTTACATTCTTAGCATGATGACATAGTGTCTAGAGCCTCTATATGAGGCAGTAGACACAACAAAAATGATTTTGAGCTTTTTGGTGACCTAGTCGGGATGACCCTCAAAATGTTGGAGGTTCTATTTGAAACCAATGCCCATCTATTCTGAAAGTTTCATGAAGATTGATCCAGCCGTTTTCCTGTAATATCGTTAACAAAAAAACAAAGAAACCCAACCGAAAACAATACCTTGCTCCCGGTAGACTCCGTCCCGGGCGAGGTAACAAACAACAAACAAACAAAACCTCCTTGTCATATACATTGCCTGGTCTCCGTCACTTGCATGTTCATTTACTTCACAACACACATTACATTACATTACATTACAGGCAGGGGCGGCACGGTGGCGTAGTGGTTAGCGCTGTCGCCTCACAGCAAGAAGGTCCGGGTTCGAGCCCCGTGGCCAGCGAGGGCTTTTCTGTGCGGAGTTCGCATGTTCTCCCCGTGTCCGTGTGGGTTTCCTCCAGGTGCTCCGGTTTCCCCCACAGTCCAAAGACATGCAGGTTAGGTTAACTGGTGACTCTAAATTGAGCGTAGGTGTGAATGTGAGTGTGAATGGTTGTCTGTGTCTATGTGTCAGCCCTGTGATGACCTGGCGACTTGTCCAGGGTGTACCCCGCCTTTCGCCCGTAGTCAGCTGGGATAGGATCCAGCTTGCCTGCGACCCTGTAGAACAGGATAAAGCAGCTACAGATAATGAGATGAGATGAGACATTACAGGCATTTAGCAGACGCTCTTATCCAGAGCGACATACAACACACCCAGAGCAGCCTGGGGAGCAGTTGGAGGTTCAGTGCCTTGCTCAAGGCCACTTCAGCCATTCCTGCTGGTCCAGGGAATCAAACCGGCGACCTTCTGGTCCTAAAGTTGCTTCTCTAACCATTAGGTCATGGCTTCCTCCACACCTCGCACTAAAACTCCCATAATGCATCATGCTTCACACCATTCCCCATCATCTGAGTATTAATTATTGACACCTGTTCTCAATCACCACCCCCACCCCACTTAAGGACTCTGCAGTCAGACACACTTTGTGAAGTATTGTACTAATTCATGCTGTTTGAACTTTTATTTAAACACCATTTATCTGCACTTGCATCCTCTCGTTACATTCCTGTTGTTTGTGGTACTCCTTATGAACAGACCTCTCAACTGTACATAACATATAATTGCCGATTAATACCTGACCAAATAATTACCTGTAAATAATAGTAATGAAAGACTGTAACATATCACCTTATACCAATTTTAGGTTGTTTCTTTAGAAGCTGTTGATTCATTTTCTTTAAAAACAGTTCTGATAATATTACTGGCTATATGCTTTTTTTCAATAATAATTACGTACAGTTTTTTTTTCTGTCCGATGCTCCATGTAAGTGGATGTATAAAAAAGTGTAATCATTGCTATGTTGAGGAGATATTATTTAGCAGTCTCCAGTGTCAGCACGATGTAACAGTCAGAGGTCAAGTGGTCATTTTGTTTTCTCATCTCATCTCATTATCTCTAGCCGCTTTATCCTTCTACAGGGTCGCAGGCAAGCTGGAGCCTATCCCAGCTGACTACGGGCGAAAGGCGGGGTACACCTTGGACAAGTCGCCAGGTCATCACAGGGCTGACACATAGACACAGACAACCATTCACACTCACATTCACACCTACGGTCAATTTAGAGTCACCAGTTAACCTAACCTGCATGTCTTTGGACTGTGGGGGAAACCGGAGCACCCGGAGGAAACCCACGTGGACACGGGGAGAACATGCAAACTCCACACAGAAAGGCCCTCGCCGGCCCCGGGGCTCGAACCCAGGACCTTCTTGCTGTGAGGCGACAGCGCTAACCACTACACCACCGTGCCGCCCATTTTGTTTTCTTACACAGGAAATTCTTCAGGACAGAAGTCCTGTGCAAAAGTCTTAGGCACATGTAAAGAAATGCTGTAGACCAAAAATGGTTGAAAAAATAATGAAATTAAATGTTTCAACAAGAAAAAAAAAAACCTATAAACAGCGGTCAGCCATAATAAATGAAACAAAGTCAATATTTGGTGTGAGACGACCCTTTGCTTTAAAAAAAAAAGTAGTCTCAGGTACAATGAGTGCAGTTTTATGCTAGCCTGGGCCCGCCCATCCTAAGCGTGACACAACATGAGGGCCTGTTGCGAGCTTAGTCTGGCCAGGCAAGCTATCTCCAGCTCTTCCAAGCTCCGGAAAATCGGGAGCCAGTCAACTTTGAGCATCTCCAACGGCCCTGGGTAGAGGCGTGTTCAAGGCAGTGACGTAGTAGAACTGCGACCAGAAGCCATAGATTGTTTACAGAATCATGCTGTATTGGAAGCATTCAACGGGAAGTTCTCATTGAAAACGGAGCAAAGAGCAGCCCTGGAGGTATTTATTGAAAGGAAGGACGTTTTCGCCTTGCTCCCGACCGGCTTCGGTAAGAGTTTAATCTACCAGTTAGCCCCGCTAGTAGCCAAATCAATGGGGCTCAGCGAGAATCCTATTGTCGCGTCACATACGTCAGAGGAAAGAGTGATGTGATTGGTTTAAGTTTCGTCACAGCCTTTTCTGGCTTCGACCAGTAGCAAACTGAGGCATTTCAGGGAGGCGGGTCAACCATGCGCTTTGGGAAACAGTTGGGCTGAATATCTTGGCCAGACCAATAGCTCGTAGAGCTTTGCAGTCGCGTTAGGCAGACTAGTTTTATGCAGAAATGAGCTGTAGGTTTTACTGAGCATCTTACAGAACCAGTCACAGTTCTTCTGGACACTTTGACTGTCACACTCACTTCTTCATTTTGCACCAAAACCCAGCAGCCTTCATTATGTTTTCTTTTTTAAAGCTAGACGGCCTTTCGTTTTCATAAAATTGGTGAAATTGAGTTCCCTCTGAAATGTGGTCATGTTTATTTCTGTAATATCTCATAAAATATCAGGCCATTCTGTGGCTGGGAAGTTATTTAATTTGAGGGGATTAAAGCAAATAATGTGCATGAAATCACTCGCTTCGCGCAGTCAAGCAGACAGAGGAAGTCCGTGTGCGCATGCGCAGGTTTACCTTCTTCTTCTTCTTTTGGGTTTTACAGCAGCTGGCATCCACAGTGTTGCATTACTGCCATCTACAGGTTTACCTTTGAGCGTACACTGACAGTTCCATCATTCTGTCACTAAACGAACAGGTGATCACACCGAAGTGCTCGCTGAGCGCCCATATTTATAAGTTTGGTCCTGCCCTTTCCTTCGTATATAACATGATGTCTTTTCTTCTCACCTTCCGTTACTGTAGTCGATCTTTCAAGTTTAATTCGCACACTCACGTCCTCCATTTTTCTCTCCTGTTTCAAATTTGTATCCCACAATGCCTTGTGTGAACGGGGAAAGCCCACCACGTGATGCATGATGTAGTATCTTGAATTGGGTCATGGTGAAGCAGGAAAAAATAGCACAAAATTTAGGGCCATGTGGCCCTAAATTCATTAATTGTTCTATTTAAAAAAAAAAAAACTAATAAAATTGGAAGTCTGTGATTCGAAGTCAGTAGCTTTCGGTCCACTAAACAAAAATAATTGGGTATCAGGGAAAATTTTTTTATGACCTACACCTGAAAAATCTGAAAGGCAGTCTACCTTTAATCTGAAAAGTGCTCTTTTATGGAATATGCTGCTCAGATACAAACTTTTTTTTTCTATAACATTTAATTTTGTGCTGGAAAACGAACGTTTTGACTCTAAAATGTTTTTGTACTGACTCAATAATGGAGAAGTCATAAAATAGAAATCTAGGTTAGGTTAATATGGGATGGCCTTGGGCTGAGGTGCCCTTGAGCGAGGCGCCTAACTCCCGACTGCTCCCCGGGCGCCGTTAGCATGGCTGCCTACTGCTCTGGGTATGTGTGTGTGTGCTCATTGCTCACGTGTGTGTGCGCGCGTGCATGTGTGTGTTCACTGCTTCAGATGGGTTAAATGCAGAGAGGAATTTCACAAGTGTGTGATGAATAAAGTTGTGCTTTCTTTTTCTTTCTTATAACAAAGTTTGTATGAAAAAACAACAACAGAGTGCCTAAGACTTTTAAGTATAAGAGGAATAAAACACTTCGGGTCTCCACTTTCCCTGTTGTTCATTATTTATTATTTTTCCATATCAGTGCTTATTCTTGACTTTACATCCTGCTTTATACTTGGTGCACATGAGAGGATTTTCAAATCTTAACTGATTTTAAAAATGTGAGAGGTATAATGACAGATATAACAAAAATTTTAACCAATTTTTGATATTTTAATCATAAGAACTCACACACCAGATGATTATTATTAACCAATATTCACTTCGCCTTCAGCAAATAATTGTTAAATATGAATAATCTGACATTAAGTAACAACTAAATTGAAACAAAGGATATTGATCACCTGACAATGTCACCCTGTTATGATCTAATAAACAGACATTCTCAGACGAACAATTTTAGACTTTAGGTGTTAAAGTATTAATGAACTGATGTTACATCCTGGGCAGCACGGTGGTGTAGTGGTTAGCGCTGTCGCCTCACAGCAAGAAGGTCCGGGTTTGAGCCCCGTGGCCGGCGAGGGCCTTTCTGTGTGGAGTTTGCATGTTCTCCCCGTGTCCGCGTGGGTTTCCTCCGGGTGCTCCGGTTTCAGTCCAAAGACATGCAGGTTAGGTTAACTGGTGACTCTAAATTGAGCGTAGGTGTGAATGTGAGTGTGAATGGTTGTCTGTGTCTATGTGTCAGCCCTGTGATGACCTGGCGACTTGTCCAGGGTGTACCCCGCCTTTCGCCTGTAGTCAGCTGGGATAGGCTCCAGCTTGCCTGCGACCCTGTAGAACAGGATAAAGCGGCTACAGATAATGAGATGAGATGTTACATCCTGTGAATATCCGGCTCTGAAAACCTCCACTCCCACACCGATGTTGCTGCTCTTAATCTATCGACCTCCCAAATCATCACCATCTCTTTTCCTGTCTGCACTGAATGAACTGCTAACTGTAGCCTCATCTGTCTGTACTGCTATCATTCTTCTGGGTGACTTTAATATTCATGTTAACACTAGCTAGTTACTCCCTTACTCATGAGCTCTTGACTGTCTTTGAATGTTTTGGTTTAACTCAGCATGTTGACTTTCCCACACATAATCATGGTCATATACTTGACTTGCTTTGCTCTACTGGTATAAAAATTGTATCTGTATCGGGTTCTGATGGAGGTTTTACTGACCACAAGTTGATTGAGTATTGTCTCAGTGTGCCGTCTTCTAAACTTCCTCTGCGTTCTACTATCTCTTTCCGTAATCTTTCTTCTATTGATCTGCATTCTTTCTCTGCCTCTCTCCTCTCTTCTTCTTTTTGTAAATTTGCTGAGGCTTCCTTCCCTGATGATACGGTTTCTATTTACAATAATACTATATCTAACGCACTTAACACTTTCACTCCCCTTAAAACTAGACAGGTCTCCGCAAATCGCGCCTCTCCTTGGTTCACCTCTGAGCTTAGGGCCATGAAGGCCAAGGGAAGGCGGCTAGAGCGCCTTTATAAGAAAACTGGCCTTACTATTCATCTTTCACTCTTCTCTGAACACATTGCAAAGGACAAGGATGCTCTTAACGCTGCCCGATCCTCCTACTATGCCAACATCATTAAGAGTGGCAACCATAGACCCAAAACTTGGTTTAATAAAATAAATAAACTTCTTCAGCCTCCTTCCTCAACCACTCCCAGTTCCCCTGCTCAGTGTCAGGCTTTTTTGGATTTCTTCAAGGATAAAACTGACAGTATTTACCAACACTTCCATTCTGAAATTCATTCTTCTGTCTCACAAATAGCTCCTCATAAAGCTGACTGCTGTCTCTCTGCTTTCTCTCCTGTTGATTCTTCTAAAGCGTCGGAAATCATGACTAAGTCCTCCTCCTCCTCATGTCTGCTGGACCCTGCACCCACTGCACTTCTTAAATCCTGTGTATCTGCTATCTCCCCTTATATTGCTCATATGATTAATCAGTGTTTTGCTTTAGGCACTGTTCCCATCTCCCTCAAAATTGCTTCAGTTACACCAATACTAAAGAAAACTGGTCTAGATCCTCTTTCACTGTCCAATTACAGACCCATTTCATCTCCCTTTCCTAGCTAAAGTAATGGAGCTAGTTGTAGCCTCTCAGCTTCATACTTTCCTTGCTTGTAATGATCTCTATGAACCGTTTCAGTCAGGCTTTCGCAATCTGCATAGCACAGAATCTGCTTTCTTAAGAGTTGTTAATGACCTCCTCCTCTCAACCGATGCTGGTCATCTCAATGTCCTTGTCCTCTTGGACCTCACAGCTGCCTTTGACACTGTACATCATGAGATATTCATTTCCAGACTATCTTCTTTTGGTATTACTGGCTTAGCTTTAGCCTGGTTTCAGTCATATCTAGCAAACAGGCAACAGTTCATCTCTATTGGTGTTCATAAATCATCCACTGTTACCGTAGCTCAAGGTGTGCCTCAGGGTTCTGTCCTTGGTCCCCTTCTTTTTATATTATGTTTCTCCTATAGGCCAGATTATTTGCAACCATGGCCTTAACTTTCATTGTTATGCTGATGATATTCAAATCTACATCACTATCACCCCTTCCATAGCCTCTGTCCAGCTGCTAAGGACTTGCATCACTGACCTCAAGCAATGGCTGCATAAGAACTGCCTTAAACTTAATGCTAGCAAAATGGAAGTTCTATTAGTAGGTACCAAAAGACAGGTTTTGAACTTCTCCAATTTGACTATTGACATTGATGGCGTGTCTATAAGTCCTTCCCAAGTTATAAAAAACCTTGGAGTTCTCTTTGACTCCACCCTTACGTTTGAACTCAATTTTAAACTCATTACTAAGAATGCATTTTTTTCACCTCCACAATATTGCACGTCTCTGCCCTCTTCTCTTTGAAACTGATGCCAAAATTTTGGTCAATGCATTTATCTTTTCTCGTCTTGACTACTGCAATTCTCTCTTTTATGGTCTCCCTGCCACATTGCTCAATCGCCTGCAGTACGTCCAAAACTCAGCAGCTAGAGTCCTCACACTCACCAAGCGCACTGCTCACATCACTCCTGTTTTACAGCAACTGCACTGGCTGCCAGTTATCTGTCGGATTAAATACAAAATCCTGCTACTAACTTATAAAGCTCTTCATGGTTTTGCCCCTTCCTATCTCTGTGAGCTAATTCATTTGTACTGTCCCTCCCGCTCCCTAGATCTTCTGTCTCTGGACGTTTGACTGTCCCACGTTTTAAATTGGCATCTATGGGTGGCAGATCATTCAGTGTTGCTGCTCCTAAACTCTGGAATTCACTATCACAATCACTTTGTGACTGTTCCACTCTCTCTTCCTTCAAAACTAACCTGAAAACTTTCCTCTTTACCTCACACTACTCTTCCTAGTGTGGGTGGGTTTTTTTTCTTTTTTGTAACTCCTGTGTAAAGCATCCTTGGGTTTGTGAAAGGTGCTATATAAATTGAACTTATTAATGAACTGGAGGCAATAGATAGAAAAAAAAAATAAAAATACACTAAATCACACAATCTCTTCTCAACATCAGACTTTGGCTTGTATGTGTTATGATAGCTGTAACATTAAATGTCATCACTCACCACACGAGCCACAGATTCCTGAGCCTTACAGCTCTCCCGGATGTGGTCCATCTCCGCTGACACGGTGAAAATTGGATCTAAAACAGAACAGAAATTTTATACCTTCACATTCAAGTACATATCATCCTGCTCTACCCTTTATTTAAGAATTATATGATACATTGTGGTGATAAAATTTGATAATGATACTTCTACTACTAATTAAATATTTTATTATTTAATTTTTTTTATTGCACTTCATTTGTCTCACCTCATCTCATTATCTCTAGCCGCGTTATCCTTCTACAGGGTCGCAGGCAAGCTGGAGCCTATCCCAGCTGACTATGGGCGAAAGACGGGGTACACCCTGGACAAGTCGCCAGGTCATCACAGGGCTGACACATAGACACAGACAACTATTCACACTCACATTCACACCTACGGTCAATTTAGAGTCACCAGTTAACCTAACCTGCATGTCTTTGGACTGTGGGGGAAACCGGAGCACCCGGAGGAAACCCACGCGGACACGGGGAGAACATGTAAACTCCACACAGAAGGGCCCCCGCCGGCCCCGGGGCTCGAACCCAGGACCTTCTTGCTGTGAGGCGACAGCGCTAACCACTACACCACCGTGCCGCCCGCACTTCATTTGTATTTTATTGAATTGCTGTCTGAATTTACAAGCTTATTTTGCAAGTAGTAGGCAGTACTAAGTGACTACTACTATTACTACTACTACTCAGAAGAAGAGTAATGTATAAAACAGATATCACTGTGGAAAACTGTACTTTTAAAAATGACATGTGAGCAAGTGAAAATATTTAGAGTAGAGGACAGCGCACAGACTTGGGACAAGTGTTGAGCTTTTATATATTGTGTGAAATTCTTTGCAGGTTGTGTCACATTCATATTACATAGAGAGTATTTACTGTACCCTCTTACCATAAGATTAGTTTCTCAGCTTGTCACATGTACTGGCCTTCAGACTTCATGTTTTCTGTCATTATTTTTTGAGACATTGAGGGGAGACATGGGATATTATGTTGGGAGACTTGGGACACAGTGGGGAGACATGGAACAAAAATAAAATACCTAGACCTACATGTTTAATTTTTATTTATTATAAAAACTTGTAACATATGAACAGGTTCCAAGGTTGTCATAGCCGAGGGGTGGCAGTGGGGATAAGCTCCCACTGTTTATAAAAAAGCTCCTCATGGTGTCCATCTCAAATAGCCTCTGACAACCAAATCCAGCTCCTAGCTTGTGCATGTCACTTAGATATAAGCCCAGTGGAACTGCTACTACTGAAAGGAGAATGGGTGGAGGTGGGCAACTGGCACCTTAAACCGGTGCTTTGGGCAGATGGGGTTCATCAACCTGGGAAGGTACCCCATCTAGGAGGAGGAAAACTCTGATTTCAAACCTCCGCTGCCTTGCAGCCATACCCATTTATGGGAAAGGCTTCAGGAGTAAACCCTGAGGTTAAATCTGGAGCTGGAGTCCCTAAGGTGGTCTGATGCTGAACTGCAGCGCTTCCAGCAACTCCTGCGGCACTGCTGTTGCCAAATTGCATTGGCTTCTGCCTTTCCTTTGGACCACAGCAGCCACGTGGAGGGGGGACCTGCTGCATGGGCAACAGCTGATCCTCCATATTACCCTGCCCAGGCCTTGTAGCTCCACTGGAGAGGACACTCCAGTGTCATCACAAGATGTCGACACAGCACGGGAAGTGGCAGTTACCGGTTCTAAGCTCATCCGATTGGTGAAGGAAATGAGCGCCAGGGGTCACTTCTGACAGTGGGAGGAATCATCGCATCCCACTGGACAGCTACCACCTGCCTCAAGCTGGGCAGCCCCCAGCCAGTAAAGTGCTGTCCTGCCATGGCCTGCTTGCTCCACTGAGTGTGTGGAGCTCAGAGAGCCATCTCAAAAGGTAGGCCACAATTTCTGCACCAGGCAACTCAAGAAGAAAGAAGACTCCAGCTCTTCATTTTGCAAGCTGGAACATCAGGACCATGTGCTCTAGCCTCTCTGCTGACCTGCAGCAAATTGATGATGCCCACAAAACCGCCGTCATAGACAAGGAACTCTCACGACTTAATATCGATATTGCTTGCTTTCAGGAGACTCGACTGGCTGACAGCAGAACTATCAGAGAAGCAAGTTACACCTTCTTTTGGCAAGGGAAGTCCTTGGATGAGCCCCGCCAGCACAGTATTGACTTTGCTGTGAAGAACACGCTCCTTGCCTGCATTGAGCCTCCATCATCTGGCAGTGAGAGGATACTAACACTCTGGCTGGCAACATCCTCAGGCCTAGCCAACATCAGTGTATACGCTTCAACTCTCCACTCCACCCCAGAGGAAAAAGATCAGTTCTATGAAGCCCTGGAAGAAGTGATATCCAGGATCCCAAAAACTGAAGGCCTCTACTTGCTTGGAGGCTTCAATGCCAGAGTGGGAGCTGACCACGAGGCTTGGCTCACCTGCCTTGGTGTTCATGGAAGGGGCAAGATCAACAAGAATGGCCAATGACTGCTGGAGCTGTGCTGCTTTCATGACCTATGTATGACCAACACCTTCAAGAGCAAGGAAATTCATCAGGTGTTGTGGAGACACCCGCGTTCTTGCCACTGGCACCAGCTAGACTTAGTCATCACCAGGCAGGTGGAACTCGCCAGAATCCTCCTCACCCGCAGCTATCATAGTGTGGACTGTGACACGGATCACTCTCTTGTGGCCAGCAAGGTGCATGTAGCACCAAAGAAGATGCACCACTCCAAAAAGAAGGGTCGCCCACACAAACACTTGCTGTGTAAAAACCCAGAGAAGACACAGCAGTTCATTAGTAAGCTGCAAGAGGCCTTCGATGATAAGACACCTGACGGAGACTCCACTGACACCAAGTGGTCCCATCTCCAAGATGCCATGTACAATTCGGCCATCACCACCTATGGGAAAAAGGAGTGTAAAAACGCCGATTGGTATGAGGCCCACTGGGAAGAAATGGAGCCCATGACTGAGACCAAGAGGAGCGCCCTCCTAGCTTACAAGGCAGTGCCTAGCCCTAATACACTGGAAGCCCTCAAGACTGCCAGGAAAAAAGCCCAGCAGACTGCCCACCACTGTGTCAACACCTACTGGCTGAACCTCTGCAGCAGTATACAAACAGCTGCTGACACCAGGGATGTAAGAGGGATGTACGAGGGCATCAAGAAGGCAACAGGCCCATCTACTACCAAGGCCGCCCCAATCAAGTCCAAGATGGGTGAAGTTATCACAGATCAGAGGAAGCAGTTGCAACGCTGGGTTGAGCATTGCCTTGAACTGTACTCAACCCAGAATGTTGTCACTGACACCGCCCTAGATGCCATCCCAGATTTGCCTGTCATGGAGGAGCTAGACATACTATCTACCATAGAAGAACTCAGTATAGCCATCAACTGCCTTGCTAGTGGGAAGGCCCCCGGGAGTGATGGCATCCCATCAGAAGTCTTGAAGAGTGGGAAATCTGCACTGCTCCAACCCCTGCATGAACTCCTCTGCCTCTGCTGAGAACAGGGACACATCCCCCAGGACATGCATGATGCTAATATTGTCACTTTGTACAAGAACAAAGGAGACCGGCGTGACTGCAACAACTACAGAGGAATCTTCCTCCTTAGCATTGTCGGGAAGGCATTTGCCCGTGTTGCTCTGGCACGCCTGCAAACCCTAGCCTCCTGTGTCTACCCAGAGTCCCAGTGTGGCTTCCGAGTTGGCTAGTCAACTGTGAACATGATCATCTCACTACGCCATTTGCAGGAGAAGTGTCAAGAGCAGCAAATGCCACTCTTCATCGCCTTCATCAACTTGACAAAGGTGTTTGACGTGGTCAGTTAGAGCAGACTCTTCAGACTACTGCAGAAGATCATGGTCATCACTTCATTCCATGAAAACATGCACAGCACAGTTTGCTTCAATGGTGCAATGTTTGAGGCCTTTCCGGTCAGCAGTGGAGCAAAGCAAGGCTGTGTCCTTGTGTCGATGCTCTTTGGCATTGTCTTGTCCATGCTCCTCCAGTACACCTTCAAGGATTGCAGCAAGGGTGTCTACATTCACACCTGGGCTGACGGCAAGCTTTTCAACATCGCCTGCCTTCATGCCAAGACCAAAGTCACAGAGGTACTCATCCATGAGATGCTGTTTGCTGATGACGCACCCTTGACATCACACACTGAAGACGGTCTGCAGCAGCTTGTCAGTTGCCTCTCCCATGCCTGCAAGGAGTTTGGATTGACCATCAGTCTGAAGACAAAAATCATGGCATAAGGCACATTTGCTCCTCTAAACATCGCCATCAATGGGCACAGCCTGGAAGTTGTTGAGAGCTTCATGTACCTTGGGTCCACTGTCTCCAGTTCACTCTCCATTGATGCAGAGGTGAACAACAGGATCACCAAGGCAGCAGCAGTTATGGCTAAGCTAAACCAAAGGGTCTGGTAAAACCCCAGCCTCACCAAGAAGACCAAACTGTGAGTCTACCAGGCCTGTGTGCAAAGCACACTCCTCTACAGTAGCAAGGCATAGACCACATACACCAGCTACGAGAGGAAACTCAACAGCTTCCACCTGAGGTGCCTCAGACGTATTTTACATATCTGATGGCAGGACAAGGTGCCCAACACAGAGGTCTTGAAGTGCACCAAGATGAGCAGCATGTTCGCCATTCTCAGTGAGAGGCATCTTTGTTGACTCAGCCACGTCAGGAAAATGGACTCTGGCCACATTCTCAAAGACTTGATATACGGCGAGCTGGCAGAGGGTTCACAATGGGCAGGATGACCACGCCTGTGCTACAAAGATGTCTGCAAGAAAGACATGAAACTGTGCAGCATCAACGTCACCCACCTAGGAACGGTGTGCAGATGACCGTGCAGCTTGGCAGCTTGCCATCAGAAAGGGCATACAGAGAGCAGAGGAGACAAGAAATTAAAACCTTGAGGACAAGAGAGCTGAAAGGAAGGAGAGAATAATGACAACCTCAGCAGGCATCACCGTTCATCTGCAGCAAATGTAGCAGAGACTGTCATTCACGGATTGGACTGCACAGCCATTTGCGAAGATGCAGATAAAAACATATCTGAACACTACACCATCATCTCTCATAGACGGAAGGATGCTGAAGACATGCTGAAGAGCATATGAACTGTATGAACACACAATGCTGGTACAGCGATAGAGAAATGTCAGTTTAGCCAAAACCTGATGCAATAAAACAGTTCCATTCTCAGGAAGGAGTGAAATAAGTTTAATCCTCATGCATGGACATGCCCACATTTTTAACAAACATTTAAAAACAATTTTACATTAAATACAGGGACACATGTCAGCCCAGGGGCATTTTGAATTATTGACAGATTCAGAAAGTACAGTTTCTAAGCTTTCCAATGATGCCTTCCATGTGGAGATCTGACAATATTTGAAGAATGTGTGGCCTTTTGAAACTGCATACCACTTAAAACAGGAAAGGGAGAAAATCGCCCTCAAAGTTTTCCATCTCAGCTACTCTGGGTGTAGGGCGGGCACATAATGGTGCTCATTTGCATGACATTAAGGAAAGCTCTACCCCCTACTAGCTAGCACGATGCTACTTTCATGTAAACATAGATCACCACGTCAATTTTCCTTCCATGCAAAGTATGCCCAAAACAATTATGAAGTACAAAAATAAGTCCTAAAGTATACTTTAACGTTTTGTGGTTGAAAAATTACTCACACCATAAGAAAGAAAGATAGCACGATGATAACACAACTAACACAACGCTAGTTTCATGTAACCAAACCACAACACTCTCCGTTACATGCAAAAATAACCACACAGCCTTAGATTAATAAACTTACCCCATCAGAAAGAGAAACGTCGCCTTGCACACATCAATGCCTCCGATAGAATAATGTAGTCCTAGAACACTTACTTTCAGTTGGGGTTTTATTGCTAGAAATGGTTATCTCCGATGTAACTACCGTGCGTCTGTTTGCTTCGCGGTGTTTCAGCTCCTCTGCGCTGTTTAGCTTGCTCATTCCATAGTGAAATTACATGCCTGTATGCAGCTTAAGTAGCCATGAGCTCAGCTCGTATCATACAGCTGATTGGCGAAAAAAAAAAAAAAACAAAAGACTTAAATCATCATGTGAATGGCCCATATGGTAAATTTACCCACACCCCCCCAGCAGGCTACAGTCCTGGCAAAAACGAGACAATTTGCAACAAAAAAAATTTATGCTTTTCCAACAAAACAATCTATTATCTGAGATACTGATTGCATTCTTCAAGATCTCAACTTGCACATTATGGAAAAAAACGAAAATCACAAATTTCGAAAAAAAAAAAATGCTTCTTTTGTGATTATCTCGGATTCGTTTCGGCCGACATGTGTCCCTGGATTTGGTGAGGTGACACATTTGTAAACCTGTTAGCCCTGCGATAACCTGGCGACTTATCCAGGGTGTACCCCACCTCTCACCCATAGTCAGCTGGGACAGGCTCCAGCTTGCCTGCGACCCTGTAGAACAGGATAGGTGGCTACAGATAATAGATGGATGGATATTTGTAAACCACAAGAAAAAAACCTGTAACATGATGAACTGTCCCAATTCTCCCCATCAGGACATTTTGGGGAAAAAATCCTTAAATGTTTTTCCCCAGACTTTATCCTTCTGGGGTCTGAAGGTATTTTCTGCCACTCTAATGATTTTGGTATGCTCTGATTTTGTTGTCAATTTCAACAAATCTAAGCAGTATGTTCAAAGTCACATGACATTTTTGTATTCAGCAAAAGTTCAGCTACAATATCTATGCAATATGTATGCCATGATTGTACTTTTAAAAAAAATAACAGATAAATGAAGATGTGTTGGAATGTGTGGAAAAACATGACCTTACCCATTGTGTTGAACCGTTTTTATCACTTGAAGTGATTCTGTTCAGTCTTAGGAATGGATCAAGCACAAAAACTTAAATCTGCTCCATTGATTTGGACAATTAATGGGCCATCAAAAAGTTTATGTCCTATTGTTTTGGAATAAAGGGTTGGCAGTGGGAGGGGTATTCAATGAGAAGGGTAAAAAATTCCATTCCATTCAATGAGAAGAGTGAAAACCCCTCCCCCTGCTATCTCTTAATCCCATCAGATTAACTCTTAATCCCATCAGGTCAAGTCACAATGGGTAAGGTCATGTTTTTTCACACATTCCAACACAGGTCTAGAACTGATTTTTACAACACCTTCATTTATCTGGTATTTGACTTTATTTTGGTTTTTGACTCTATTCAGTGTGTCTTGAAATTAACTCTTGTATTATTTTACTCAGTTCAGAGCCACAACCATCTCTGTTACACAATTACTCTGTAATTTTGCTCCCACTCCAACTCCAAATTTTACTCTCGAAACTCAAAATCGAGAAAAATTAACTATTTTTGAGGATAATACTTTTCAATCTGGAAAAATTGCTCAGCCATTTTTCCTGAGTATGCACTACAGCGCACGCATGTCAACCGATCTGTTCATCAGAAATAGAAGAAATACTTACACTTACTCAAGTTGAACTTTGGTCGGATCGAGTCAAAGTAAAAAAAAAAGGCACTACTCATTATCAGAGTCGCAGTTCTCAAGATTGAATTGAATCATGAATTGCTGTTCTGAAATTGAATCGCTGTCCTGAATCATCCGAAGCGCATTAAATCCGCATGCCACAAGTTTTACCTCCAAATAGTCTAAACTGTTTGACATATTTTATCCTGTTTACGGTGGGCATTCCCACCACAAGAGAGAAACCAATCGAAAGCGAAAGAGTGAAAGTGGTTATCATGCCATTACCATGTAAATAGTCTTTTATGAATGTGTAAGTGGGCGCCCAGCACTCCGACTCCGGTGTGACTGAGGAAGGTGACAAGTTTTATGTTTCATCTAATTTAGGTAATTTAAAAACTGTAATATTATTTGGCAGTGGGAACATAGGAAAGTGTAAAGTCTAAAGTTTCTGTTAATATGTTTATCATGCTTGTATGATTAAAAAAACTTGCAAAGATATTTATCTAAATATATGACCTCATTCTAAACCTGTTGAGCTTCGCCGGTGAAGCTCTCAACCCCAGAGGGTGAAGTTTAATAAATAATACTGTATATGATAACTCTAGGCTTCAGACTTTAATTCCTAACAAATCCCAAATTCACCAGCATCCAATACACCATAGAATGGAGGTGGAGGCGAAATAGAAAATACAAGTTTTGGTTGACAAAAATATTGAACTGCACAAACCTTACTGTCCAGCTTCGTGGCTCCAACGGAAGTCGGTTACTCTAAGGGCCAAAATATACTTGATGCTCAGAACGCTTCCACGCACGCATCCTAGCTACCATGCATTCCCAGCACTCTTTTGACACATCCTCTGAACATACTGTCAGAAATTAATGTGACGCATGTGCGAGTTTATAGTATCAGCAAAAATTGAGGTGGCAGTGTGTTCATGTTTTGGTATGTGATGTCAGCATCATTGTTTACTAGTCTGAAGTTATCAACATGGCTGAATGCTTTGAGGAAGAGCTGATAGAGCAGGTTAGAAATTATTGTCATCTTTACAATGTGATGACCCCTTGCATAGTGAAAAGCATGTCTGTTAGAACAGCTGGCGCCAAATTGTCAGTTCTTTGAAAGTGGATCTTTCAGCATCTTTCTTCTCTTAACTCATAACACAGCAAAACCGGACACTGTTTTCTCATCATGATGATTTCTCACACTGGCACCTATTGGAATCCTCCAGATTTACATAAATTACGTATACAAGTATAGTCAGAACACTGCGTCTGCAAGTGTATGAGTCATGTAGTGTCAAGCAGGTGGTTGACAAAATATGAATAGGTCATGGACTACGGATCAGTGTTGTAGTCAAGTCACTAAACCTCGAGTCCGAGACCAGTTTCGAGTCCCCGGTGTTCAAGTCTGAGTCAAGTCCAAGTCATTAAAAAAGCTGTTCAAAGCCACACAAAGCTGCCCGATATGATTGAGCGGTGGGCAAAGCTGTCGGCACTCAGACTGTGGCAGAACTTGAACCACAACATGGTTGTCATCTTGGAGATGCTTTCGGCTTTGCAAGGAATAAGTATTTCGGAGACCAAATGGAATTGAATTGAACAGAAATCGACAGATATGGACGAAATGGACAGATATGGATGAGTGGTGTGGACATGTAAAGACTGCGTCTGTTCGAAAGACCAAACAATCTCTATCTTATCGACATTTGGCTCCCTGAACAGCACCAGCCTCGATCAAGGCCGTTGCTGGGGCAACATTTCCCCCAGAAGGTCACTGCTGGGAGACACTCTCGCATTCTTCACATTCCTTCCCCAATTTTCCGCGGTCGCCATTTTTCACCCCCAGTGTGACAAGCGGGTGCGTGACCAGCGCCGCTTGCATGGCTGCAGGAGCAGACGGCTGCTTGCTTGCGCTGGGTTACCTCTACCTCCTCCCCTCCCCTCCTATCCCCTTACCCCTTCCCCCCCACCCCTGATTGCCCCCTCCTTCCCCCCTTTCCTCCCCTCAAGTCCCATGTTTTAAAGTGTACTTGTGTTATTGTGTGCTTGTGCGGAGGTTTTTAAATGCTCCCACACTGTACTCCTGATAGGAGCATAGTGTGAGGGGGGGGTGTTCTTTTTTTCCTCATCTTTCCTCATGTTACTACTGTGTTTCTTTTTCTTTTATCCCTGTCTTCCTGTCCTGTTCCCCCTCTGTAAGGACAGGTTGATGGTCAATTTCACTGGTAACAGTGACAATAAAGGGTTCATTCATTCATTCATTCAATTTTTGAGTCCAGTCCAATTCGAGTCCACTATTGATCTGAGTTGAGTCTGAGTCGAGTCAAACACTTCAACTGCACCATTTGACGGTGGCTGTTTTAGCACCATTAACATTAGTTTGTTCCTGACCATGCTGTATGAACAGGTGAATGTGCTTCTCTTTATCAGGGAGTGTGAAGTATTCTGTCAGAGATGGTTGGGAGACGGATGTAAGTGCAGAAGGTGTGTTTATTAATACAAGTGAAGATGGTAAACAATCCAGAACGGCAGGCAAAATTGTAAAATGGTGAAACAGGCAATAAGTCGAGCGAGACACAAACAGGCTATCGTAGACTCAGCAGAATCAAAGACGAGAAACAGGAAATCAGGGATCAGGAAACCAAACAAGGAAATAAGGCTCGGTAATGTGTCAGCAACGCAACTCAATACTTCGCAAAGTAAGTGTTTTCACAGTTTTTATATCAGTGCACTGATTGCACCTTAATCCCGTGCAGGTGTGAGTCGTTTACGGCGCACAAGCGAGAGTCCGCTTGGTGCATGCGGTATCCGGAGCGCCCCCGAGAGTCTATCTGATACACGCACCAAGGCGCACAGGTGTGACACTCTTGCACAAAATTAGTACAAAAATGAATGTAAATATAAATATCTTATGCCAAATTATTATGGCATGTTACAAAAAATAAAGAAAAAAAATCAGAGTCCTCGTCTCCAGTTTACAAGTCTGAATGCAGTTAATGCACGAGTCTGAGTCCAAGTCTGAGTCATCAGTGCTCAAGTCCAAGTCAAGTCACGAGTCCTAAAAAGCTAGGGCACAAGTCAGACTCAAGTACTACAATACAAGCTTGCATGGATTATGGAATGCTAATAAAAAAGATACAAAATACAGAGTGCTTACAGATTTTAATATGGACGCATCACAGATGCTAGTAATTTACGGACTGGTCACGAACGTTTCAGTATATTACGGATTGGTTGCGGATTTCATATGTATGATGTATCACGGATGGTTAATTTGACAAACGTTGCTATGAGTCTATGGAACAATGACATTGATGTCACAAAGACTGTCTCCATGGTGATGTTATCTGTCGATGGTTGCTACATGATGGAGGTAGAAGTGCACAATAAAGTCAAGCCAATACTCACTAATCGGCAGACGAGTCTTTCGATAAGAGATGTGGAACATCTAATAATATACAGAGAACACAACTCTGAAATGCCATTTTTGCCAAACGGGAGTTAAGTTTATGTATTTCACCCAAAGACTGATGTAGAAAGTAGGGATTGGGTAGCAGGTGGTCACAGGTAAAAAAGGATACAAATACGGAGTGGTTATGGATTTTAATACGGATGCATCATGGATGCTAGTAATTTACGGATTGGTCACACACATTCCAGTATATCACAGACTGGTTATGAATTTCATATGGATGATGTATCACGGATTAAAAAAAAAAATTAAGCAGTCTAAAACAATTAAATGTTTGGGCTGCCAAAGTTCATAATTAAAATATCTTACCTGCATTTATGTTTACTTTATTAATTTACTATTAATATTTCATGGAAAATATTACATATACATGGATAAAAGATCTGTGCTTTGTATGGTATTTTTTATTTTCCGTGACTCGTCCATATTTTGTAAACAGTGCGTCAGGTATATCCCAGCCCTAAGGGGCAATATCTAACTTCTGATGTAACATCTGATATTCTCACTGTTTGAATATAAGTATATTCATAGCCGGGGTGGCACGGTGGTGTAGTGGTTAGCGCTGTCGCCTCACAGCAAGACAGTCCGGGTTCAAGCACCGTGGCTGACGAGGGCCTTTCTGTGCGGAGTTTGCATGTTGTCCGCGTGGGTTTCCTCCGGGTGCTCCGGTTTCCCCCACAGTCCAAAGACATGCAGGTTAGGTTAACTGGTGACTCTAAATTGACCGTAGGTGTGAATGTGAGTGTGAATGGTTGTCTGTGTCTATGTGTCGGCCCTGTGATGACCTGGCGACTTGTCCAGGGTGTACCCTGCCTTTCGCCCGTAGTCAGCTGGGATGGGCTCCAGCGACCCTGTAGAACAGGATAAAGCGGCTAGAGATAATGAGATGAGATATTCATAGCCTATAGTTTTTTGTTCATATGGGAATAATGGCGTTAGAAATAAACGGTGCTACTAATGGCGTTATTTTTTTTAGTAACGAGTAATCTAATTAATTACTTTTTACATCGTTATAACGCCGTTCCTGTTACAATAAAATGCTATGCGTTACTTTATTAAAGCTGTTTTCATCTGGCATGCTGCTCGTTCAGCCTTTCTTTACTCTGCTTTAGTGTGGGGCAGGGGAGATGTGAGACAACAGCATAGTAAGCCAATCAGAGTAGATTTGGACAACATACATACAACATACGTAGGCAGGCTCCGTCTACTGTACTACTGCGCACACTTTCAATCAGAAGACACAGCGATGGCGAGCGGTCAGCCCAAGACTGCGTTTTCAAATTGGAAATACAGCCATTACTTTTCATTACTTGAAATAAAAGGCAAAAATGTCTACGTGCAATGCACATTATGTCGAGGAACAAATCGTTTGTCCTCGTTAGTGGCCAATAATTCAAACCTTATGAAACACATAAGTCATTATGTGTTTCATAAGGTTTGAAACACATGACTTATGTCATTAAACTCAGTCATTAAACACATTTAACATTCACTTTTATTATGATTAACTGAATTTGATTTTTTTTTTTGGGGGGGGGTAACACAAAATGTAAAGGAATAATTACTTTCCCTGGTAATTAGTTACTTTTATGACAAAGTACCTCAGTTACTAACTCAGTTACTTTTTGGGAAAAGTAACTAGTAACTATAACTAATTACTTTTTGAAAGTAATGTGCCCAACACTACATTTTATATATATATATATACACACTACTGTTCAAAAGTTTGGGGTCACCCAGACAATTTTGTGTTTTCCATGAAAAGTCACACTTTTATTTACCACCATAAGTTGTAAAATGAATAGAAAATATAGTCAAGACATTTTGCTGGCCATTTTGAGCATTTAATCGACCCCACAAATGTGATGCTCCAGAAACTCAATCTGCTCAAAGGAAGGTCAGTTTTATAGCTTCTCTAAAGAGCTCAACTGTTTTCAGCTGTGCTAACATGATTGTACAAGGGTTTTCTAATCATCCATTAGCCTTCTGAGGCAATGAGCAAACACATTGTACCATTAGAACACTGGAGTGAGAGTTGCTGGAAATGGGCCTCTATACACCTATGGAGATATTGCACCAAAAAACAGACATTTGCAGCTAGAATAGTCATTTACCACATTAGCAATGTATAGAGTGTATTTCTGATTAGTTTAAAGCAGTGTTTCGCAAAGTGTGGTCCGCGAGAGACCTCAAGTGGTCCGCGAGGTGATCTACAAATGTAGTCAGCGTTTTCAAGATAAGCTAGCGTATGCTTTGTAACATTATTAGAAAGTTAAATTTATCCAATCTTGTTTTTAACGGCAATCAAACAGGCCTGTAATTTCATTATTATTATTATTATTATTATTTAAAAAGCGTTCTGCATCTGAACTTGCACCACATAAAACTTGTAGTGTGCACATGCTCTTATTCCGCCTCTCGTCTCTAGGCAACAGTCACCTCACAAATCTCTGCCTCACAGGCAAACAGGCAGGCAGACCTGAAAACAAGCAAACGAAAATTCTGAACATATAATAGGCTAATCCTAACTAGCTCGTGTTCGTGGCGATTTTTTTTAATTTACTGAAACAAGGATGGAGAAGTGGCTGAAAGGTTCAGCACCTAATAGTACACATCTCTGTATGGTCTGTGTGTGTGTGTTGTGTGGGGCGGGGGGGGGGGGGGGGGGGGGGGGGGTTGACAGGTGGTCCCTGAAATTTTTTTTTGGGACAAAGTGGTCCTTGGTCTGAAAAAGTTTGAGAAACACTGGTTTAAAGTGATCTTCATTGAAAAGAACAGTGCTTTTCTTTCAAAAATAAGGAAATTTCAAAGTGACCCCAAACTTTTGAACGGTAGTGTAAGCTTTTTTAGATGTTTGTATATATTATTTAGTTACATTACAGGACTCCATGGACCACCTGTTTAAATACTGTTGATAAATCAACAGACACAATCTAAAACCTGATTGGTTGAAATTAATGTATGGGGGAACACAAACTGTCCCAGGTCTCCCCCTGTTCCAAATCTCCCCCGCTCTCCCCTATTGTTGTCTCAACATGCTACCGGAGGAAGCAAATGGACAGAACACCGGAAGTTGATCCGAGTCGGCTCTTGTGAACTTACCGTAAAGATAGTCATACGGCCTGTGCACTCTGAATCCCTTGCTGAATTTCTTTTTCTTGTGCACAATGCACGTTTCAGAACCAGTTTTATTTGGTGTGTTATTATTCATAATTATCTCGCCTTTTCAAATGGTAAAGTACAACACTGTTGCTCAGCTCGCGCTCTAGTGGAGGTGTGAATGAATATTCACGGTGTCACGATTCGATTTGATGACGATTTAAAGGCGAGGCGTTCTGATTCTTCATCTCACGCGTCACAAGGCGTCACGTGCCTCTTGTCCTCCATGTTGTTAAATTGATTCATTATAAGAAAGCCCTCAGATTTGATCTGTTTTTACTTTTTATTTATTTATTTTTATTTTATTTAACCAGGAAAAGTCCCATTGAGTTACAATAACTCTTTTCCCAGGGAACCCTGACCAAGACTGGTGGCAAAAAGTTTCAAAATACATAAAAAACAAGACAAAGTTACATACTACACCACAAATCCCATTCTATACATCTCATCTCATTATCTCTAGCCGCTTTATCCTGTTCTACAGGGTTGCAGGCGAGCTGGAGCCTATCCCAGCTGACTACGGGCGAAAGGCGGGGTACACCCTGGACAAGTCGCCAGGTCATCACAGGGCTGACACATAGACACAGACAACCATTCACACTCACATTCACACCTACGCTCAATTTAGAGTCACCAGTTAACCTAACCTGCATGTCTTTGGACTGTGGGGGAAACCGGAGCACCCGGAGGAAACCCACGCGGACACGGGGAGAACATGCAAACTCCACACAGAAAGGCCCTCGCCGGCCACGGGGCTCGAACCCGGACCTTCTTGCTGTGAGGCGACAGCGCTAACCACGACACCACCGTGCCGCCCCCATTCTATACATACTAAAACACAAACAAGACATTACACTTAATATGACAAATAACAAGCTAATACAGACACACAACTTAAAAGGCACCTAGTTAAACACAGTTACACTGTTCAGTCAGAGTTGACATTAAAAGGTTTTCAAAAGTATTGAAAGATGGAAGTGATTCTAGATTTAAAGTGTTTTGGAGTTCATTCCAGACATTTGGTGCATATGATGAGAAAGCTGTTCTTGCTGATGGAATAATTAGTAGTATTTTTTCTGATGACCTTGGCCTATTATGGTAAGTGAGCAAGTTTGAAATATAGAAGGGTAATTTACTCATTAATGCTTTAACAATGAAAATCAATAAATGGAATTTCCTTCTTGCTGTGAGGCAACAGCGCTAACCACTACACCACCGTGCCGCCTATAGTACAGCTATTTTTTTTTAATAAAGATGAAGTAGAGTGCATATAAATTAGGTCACTGTAATCCAACACTGATAAGAATGTGCTCTGCACCAGCCTTTTTCTTGCTGAAAAAGGAAAGCACTTCTTTAATCTAAAGAAAAAAACCTAACTTGGGTCTGAGTTTTTTTTTTAAAGGCTCTCAATATGGACCCCAAAAGACAATTTATCATCCAACCAAATACCTAGGTATTTGTAGGAAGTTACTCTCTCTATTGGAGTACCATCTTGTGTTAAAATAGTGAAATCTATAGGAGAATGTGAACGTGTAAAAACCATTGATTTTGCTTTTTTAACATTTAATACCAACTTTAATCCTACCAAAGATTTTTGTACCTGACTAAAAGCAGACTGTAGATAATGATTTGCTTCCTTCAATGATGTAGCAGAAGTGTACAAAATAGTATCATCTGCATAAAGATGAATCTTTGTTTGTTTCAGATCCATACCTAAATTATTTATATAAATAGAAAATAAAATTTAACTTTTTAAATTAAAAATTTTCAACTTTTTTTAAAATTTAACAGCTGTTAAAAAAGACATCTATATATTTATTGTGCATGCGTACTGTATGTGAAGGTGTATGCTTATAATAGATATATTTTATATGGGTATATGTATGTATGGGGAGGTGTGTGTGTATATAAGGATGTATATGTATGTAGATATGTATGTATATGTATGTGTATACATATGTGTTTATTATGTATATGTATGGATATATATAAATTACATTTAGGTTTTTCTAAATACAAAGTCAGAAATACATTTTATTTATCTATAAGTATCAGGCATGAGCATCTAGACAGGTAACAAGGAAGGGGTGGGAGTTTATGTTATACCGTACTTCTCACTCCTTTTCGAATATGTATTTCTATGTATTATGTTTAAATGTTTATTTTATTTTTCTTATTATTTTGCTTTTCATATTCGAAATAAACACATCAATCAATCAATCAATCAATCAATCAATCAATTTATTAAATCGGTAAAAGTAATTTGACATCACACCAACTATTAAAAACTACTATATAAAACTATCAAATAAAAACCACTATCTATCTATTTATATTATATGTATGGTGTCGTGGTTAGCACTGTTGCCTCACGGCAAGAAGGTCCTGGGTTCAAGCCCAGTGGCCGGCGAGGGCCTTTCTGTGCAGAGTTTGCATGTTCTCCCCGTGTCCGTGTGGGTTTCCTCCGGGTGCTCCGGTTTCCCCCACAGTCCAAAGACATGCAGGTTAGGTTAACTGGTGACTCTAAATTGACTGTGAATGTGTCTGTTTCCTCTTGGCCAAGTTATTAGACGTTACGATATTTCTTATCATCTCTATGCCGATGACATTCAGATATATTGTTCTTTTAAAGCTTCTGAATTCTATAAATTGTCTTGTTTACAAAATTGCCTGACAGATATCAAGCAAAGGTTAAACGACAACTGTCTTCAGTTCAACAATGAGAAACCTGAAACTTTGATAATAGCTCCAGACAAGGTGGTCCCAGACATCAGAAAACACGTTCATTTTCTAGGCTCTTCTGATAAATCAAATGCAAGAAATTTGGGTGTCTTATTTGATAGTTCAATGTCGTTTGAGCGTCACTCCAAACAACTAGTTGGGAACTGTTTTTATCACCTAAGGAACATTTCAAAACTCAGACTGCTGGTGTCAAAAGCTGAACTTGAGATGATTATCCACACTTTTATCTCTTCTCATTTAGATTACTGTAACAGTCTTTTAACTTGTTTAAATAAATCAGCTTTGGACCGTCTACAGACCGTGCAAAATGCTGCAGCAAGACTTTTAACTGGCACCAATAGAAGATCTCACATTACTCCAGTCTTGGCTTCTCTTCATTGGTTGCCAGTAAATTTTAGAATTCATTTTAAGATTTTAGTCTTTACTTTTAGGGCCTTACATGGTCAAGCTCCATAATATATTGCTGACCTGCTGAAACCCCGTTCTTCTTCTCGTGCTCTGAGGTCAACAGGTCAGATGTTGTTGGTTGCCCCACGTACTCGGTTCAAAACTCGTGGGGATTGGGCGTTTCAGGCAGTGGCACCAAGACTGTGGAACTCTCTCCTGCTTTCCTTACGCTGTACTGACGCCATTGACTCTTTTTAAAAGCAGCTGAAGACATTTTTATACAGAAAAGCTTTTAATTAGGTAATTAAATTGGTGTTTCACAGTGTATTGTGTTTTATTTTATTGTGTTTTGTCTGTGAATCACTGTGTTTTGTGTTTTATCTGTGAAGCACTTTGTGATTTTTATCTGTGAAAAATGCTATATAAATAAAATTGACTTAATGGTTGTGTGTCTCTGTGTGTCAGCCCTGCGATGATCTGGTGACTTGTCCAGGGTGTACCCCGCCTCTCGCCCATAGTCAGCTGGGATAGGATCCAGCTCGCCTGCGACCCTGTACAGGATAAGTGGCGACAGATAATGGATGGATTTATATACAGCGCCCTCCACAATTATTGGCACCCCTCATTAAGATATGTTCTTAGGCTTCTAATAAATTCATTTTTTAAAAATAATATAGGATAACAGTGCAAAAAAAGAGAAAAATCCAACCTTTAATTCAAGTGCATTTATTCAGTGGGGAAAAAAATCCCACATTTAAGAAATAATTGTTACATGAAATCATGTGTGCCACAATTATTGGCACCCCTGATGTTAATACTTTGTACAACTCCCTTTTGGCAACAAGACAGCATTTAATATTCTCCTATAACATTTCACAAGATGGGAGAATACAGAGAGAGGGATATTCGACCATTCCTCTTTGCACAATCTCTCTAAATCATCCAGAGTCCTGGGTCCTCTCCTATGCACTCTCATCTTCAGCTCACCCCACAGGTTTTCAATTGGGTTGAGGTCTGGGGACTGAGATGGCCATAGGAGGAGCTTGATTTTGTGTCTGGTGAACCATTTTTGTGTAGATTTGGCCACATGTTTAGGGTCATTATCTAGCTGAAAGACCCAGTGACGACCCATCTTCAGCTTAAGGACAGAGGCCACCAGATTTTGATTTAAAATGTCCTGGTATTTCAAAGAGTTCATGATGCCATGCACCCTTAAGGTTTCCGGGGCCTTTGGAAGAGAAACAGGCCCACAGCGTCACCGATCCTCCCCCATACTTCACAGTGGGCATGAGGTGCTTTTCCGCATACTCATCTTTTGTGATGTATTAGAGTGTTTGTTGCCAGAAAGCTCTATCTTGGTCTCATCTGACCAAAGCACACAGTCCCAGTTGAAGTCCCAGTACCGCTTAGCGAACTCCAGATGTTCACGTTTATGCTTGTAAGTGAGAAAAGGCTTTTTCCGTGCATGCCTCCCAAACAGCTTGTTGGTATGTAGATAGCGCCTGATGGTTGTTATGGAGACTTTGTAACCCCAAGATGCTACTCTTTGATGCAATTCTCGAACAGTGAGCTTTGGAGAACTTTTTACTTCTCTTCCCATCCTCCTCACTGTGCGTGGTGGCAAGATAAACTTGCATCCTCATCCAGGCTTGTTTGCCACTGTTCCAGTTGTTTTAAACTTCTTGATGATTCCTCTGACTGTAGATATGGGTCAGTGTAGGCGAGTGGCAATTTTCTTGTAGCCATTGCCTGACTTATGAAGGTCGACACACGTCTGCCTTACTTGAATGGTGTGTTCTCTTGTCTTTCCCATGTTGAAGAGTGGATAAGAGAAATAGGCCTCTGTGTCACATCATATTTATACCCCAGGGAAACAGGATGTGATGAATTACTAATTAAAGGTTCCTAGATACTCTGATCAACTTTATAAACTACAGTAGAAATGACAGAAAAGCTTCAATTACATTATTTATTTTCTAGGAATTGTTATGGGTGCCAATAATTGTGGAACAGGTGATTTTATGAAAAATAATTATTTCTTAGTCAGGGATTTTTTTTATTATTTTTTTAATTCACTTTAGTTAAGGGTTACATTTTTGTACAATTTTCAGTGTGAGATTATGCTTCTGCAATAAAAATTGAATTTATTTTAAGGCTTTTAACACATCTTAACCAGGGGTGCCAATAATTGTGGAGGGCGCTGTGTGTGTGTGTGTGTGTGTATATATATATATATATATATATATATATAAATCTCCTTCTCACCCCCGGCGGGGGGTGGTATCCATGTCATCCTCAAGCTCGGGTCCTCTACCAGAGGCCTGGGAGTTTGAGGGTTCTGCGCAGTATCTTCGATGTTCCTAGGACTGCGCTCTTCTGGACTGAGGCTTCAGATGTTGTTCCTGGGATTTGCTGGAGCCACTCTCCCAGTTTGGGGGTTACTGCCCCAAGTGCCCCCACTACCACGGGGACCATGCAACCCTTGACCTTCCACATCCGTTCCAGCTGCTCTTTCAACCCTTGATACTTCTCAAGTTTCTCATGTTCCTTCTTCCTGATGTTGGCATCAGCTGGGATTGCCACATCTATCACCACCACCCTCTTCTGCTCTTTGTCCACCACCACTATGTCCGGTTGGTTAGCCAGGATCTGTTTGTCAGTCTGGAAGCTGAAGTCCCACAGAACCTTGGCCCTGTTGTTCTCAGCCACCTTCTGTGGTATGGCCCATTGGGACTTGGGTACTTCTATTCCATACTGGTTGCAGATGTTCCTGTACACTATCCCAGCCACTTGGTTGTGCCTCTCCATGTACACTGATCCAGCTAGCATCTTACACCCTGCTACTATGTGCTGGACTGTTTCAGGGGCTTCTTTGCACAGTCTGCATCTTGGGTTTGATCTACTCTGGTAGATCCTGGCCTCTATGGCTCTTGTGCTTATGGCCTGTTCTTGTGCTGCCATGATTAGTGCCTCTGTGCTGTCTGTCAGTCCTGCATTATCCAGCCACTGGTAGGATTTCTTGATATCAGCCACTTCCTCTATCTGACGGTGGTACATGCCATGTAGGGGTTTGTCCCTCCAGGTTGTCTGTTCCTCCTCCTCCTCTGCACTCTCATTAGGGTTCTGCTGCCTGAGACATTCACTGAGCAGTTCATCCTTTGGGGCCATCTTTCTGATGTATTCTCGGATTTTCGATGTTTCATCCTGGACCGTGGTCTTGATGCTCACTAGCCCTCGGCCTCCCTCTTTCCGCTTAGTGTATAGTCTCAGGGTGCTGGACTTGGGGTGGAACCCTCCATGCATGGTGAGGAGCTTTCTAGTTTTGATATCTGTGGCTTCTATCTCCTCCTTTGGCCAGTTTATGATACCAGCGGGGTATCTGATGACTGGTAGTGTGTACATGTTGATGGCTCGGACCTTGTTCTTACCATTCAGCTGACTTTTCAGGACCTGCCTTACTCTCTGGAGGTATTTGGCTGTGGTTGACTTCCTTGTGGCCTCTTCATGGTTTCCATTAGCCTGTGGGATGCCAAGGTACTTGTAGCTGTCTTGGATATCACCTATGTTGCCCTCTGGTAGGTCAATCCCCTCAGTCCGGATCATCTTGCCTCTCTTTGAGACCATCCGGCCACACTTGTCCAATCTGAATGACATCCCTATGTCATCGTTGTAGATCCGGGTGGTGTGGATCAGCGAGTCTATTTCTCACTCGTTCCTGGCATACAGCTTGATGTCATCCATGTAGAGCAGGTGGCTGATTGTTGCCCCACTACGGAATCGGTACCCGTAGCCGCTCTTCGTGATGATCTGACTGAGGGGGTTCAGGCCTATGCAGAATAGCAGTGGTGATAGCGCATCTCCTTGGTATATGCCGCACTTAATGTTGACTTGGGCAATGGGTTTTGAGTTGGCCTCTAGGGTTGTCTTCCACATTTCCATTGAGTTCTGGATGAAAGTCCTTAGGTTCCTGTTGATCTTATACAGTTCCAGACATTCCAGTATCCATGTGTGTGGCATTGAGTCATAGGCTTTCTTGTAGTCAATCCAGGCAGTGCACAGGTTGGTCTGTCTCTTCTTACAGTCTCGGGCGACTGTTCTATCGACCAGTAGCTGGTGCTTGGCTCTTCTGGTGTTACTGCCAATTCCTTTCTGTGCCTCGCTCATGTATTGAGCCACATGCTTACTCATTTTTGCCGCAATGATGCCTGACAGGGCCTTCCATGTTGTGCAGAGACAGGTAATCGGCCGGTAGTTGGATGGGATGGGTCCCTTCTGGGGGTCCTTCATGATTAGGACTGTCCTGCCTTGGGTTAGCCATTCTGGGTGGGTCCCATCCCTCAGCAGCTGGTTCATCTGTGCTGCTAGGCGTTCATGGAGTGCAGTTAGCTTCTTCAGCAAGTATATATTTTATATATATATATATATATATATATATATATATATATATATATATATATATATATATATATATATATATACAGTATATACACACACACACAGCGCCCTCCACAATATGTATATATACACACACACAAATGGTAGAAATACATGCTATAAACAAACACCCTGACAAATCAATCAATTAAGTACTGAACTTGAAATGTCTCAAACAACTACTTTCAACTATGTTTCTCGGCTGATGATTCCGGAGTCTAGTGCTTATAGGGAAAAAGAATAACAATAAACAAGAATAAAAATATAAATTCATAATCTTTTTCAAATAACATTCCAACAATGTATATGTAAAAAGTTATAACAACCTCATAATATAATAATATAATAATATAATATTAACTTATTATACATATGCATGGTACTGTATACCAAATAACACTTTACAAGTGAAAATACTGCTTCAAAACACACTCAACATCCATTCAGTATGCTAAAAAACACAAATAAAACAACACAGCAAACATATTCGAAGTTCAAGAGCTAAAATTACAGATAGGTAACCAACCCTGACAAACCCTTTTATAAGGGTTTTAAACCCGTTAACCCATTATTTTTAATGTTTTATCCTATTTACAGGATTTCGTTTTTGGTTTTTTTCAACCTTTATTTAACCAGAAAAAACTCATTGAGATTAAAAATCTCTTTTACAAGAGCATCCTGGCTAAGACAGGCAACAGCACAGTTAACAAAATATAGAGCCAATACAAACATCCATACACACAACAATTTAAAAAAATTGCAGAATAAATTAGACAATAAAAGATAATTTAAAAGGAATAAACAAAAGTTAATTAAAAATAGTATTCCAAAAAGTCAGGCAAAACACCTGCAGATGTTTCTGTCTGCAAATCATTTAAAATCACTTTAAATACATGTAATGGGACCAATTCCTTAAGTTTCATGTCAATTTGTAATTAGTTCCAGAGGGTGCAAAAAACTTAAATGCCTTTTTTCCCAATTCAGTACAGACCTTTGAAACAGAAATTAAAAACAGATCCTGCGAATGAAGACTATAACTGCCCACACTTTTGGACAAATGTACACTTGAAGATATGATGGAAGCAGACCTAAAATACACTTATAAATAAACAAGAACATGCCAATGTTTAAGTCTACATGTGGACAGGGCAGACCAACCAGCACGAGCATATAACGAACAATGATGAGTCAGAGCTTTGAAATTTGTGATGAACTTTAGTGCTCCATGGTAAACTGTGTCAAGAGCATATTTTAACCTTTTTAATAAGACTTCATTTTTATGAGACATTTCACATTTATAATTATGAATTTATCAACGTGGGCGGCATGGTGGTGTAGTGGTTAGCGCTGTCGCCTCACAGCAAGAAGGTCCGGGTTCGAGCCCCGTGGCCGGCGAGGGCCTTTCTGTGTGGAGTTTGCATGTTCTCTCCGTGTCTGCGTGGGTTTCCTCCGGGTGCTCCGGTTTCCCCCACAGTCCAAAGACATGCAGGTTAGGTTAACTGGTGACTCTAAATTGACCGTAGGTGTGAATGTGAGTGTGAATGGTTGTCTGTGTCTATGTGTCAGCCCAGTGATGACCTGGCGACTTGTCCAGGGTGTACCCCGCCTTTCGCCCGTAGTCAGCTGGGATAGGCTCCAGCTTGCCTGCGACTCTGTAGAACAGGATAAAGCGGCTACAGATAATGAGATGAGATGAGGTGAATTTATCAACTGTTTATGAATGAATTACATTTTCTCACAATTTTAACTACTTTTTAACTACTGTTAAAATTACAGCTTCTTAATAAAACCAACCGATCACATGTGTTGTTTGCATGTGCTCCTTGCTCCTTAAAGCTGCACCTGCAGAAAGCAGCAGTAGTTGTGCGCTTCTACAAATGCCAAAATGCTCTACAAATAAAACAGAATTTAAATCTAGCATTACATACAGACCTAAAACATCATCAGATTTTCACACAAGTAGATAAAGAGAACCCAGTTAAACAAATGAGGTAAAAATATTATACTTGGTTATTTATTTATTGGGGCGGCACGGTGGTGTAGTGGTTAGTGCTGTCGCCTCACAGCAAGAAGATCTGGGTTTGAGCCCCGCGGCCGGCGAGGGCCTTTCTGTGTGGAGTTTGCATGTTCTCCCCGTGTCCGCGTGGGTTTCATCTGGGTGCTCCAGTTTCCCCCACAGTCCAAAGACATGCAGGTTAGGTTAACTGGTGACTCTAAATTGACAGTAGGTGTGAATGTGAGTGTGAATGGTTGTCTGTGTCTATGTGTCAGCCCTGTGATGACCTGGCGACTTGAACAGGGTGTACCCCGCCTTTCGCCCGTAGTCAGCTGGGATAGGCTCCAGCTTGCCTGCGACCCTGTAGAACAGGATAAAGCGGCTAGAGATAATGAGATTAGATTTATTTATTGACGAAAATGATCCAATATTACAGATCTGTGAGTGGCAAAAGTATGTGAACCTTTGCTTTCAGTATCTGGTGTGACTCCCTTGTGCAGCAATAACTGCAACTAAACATTTCCAGTAACTGTTGATCAGTCCTGCACACTGGCTTGGAGGAATTTTAGCCCGTTCCTCCGTACAGAACAGCTTCAACTCTGGGATGTCGGTGGGTTTCCTCACATGAACTGCTCGCTTCAGGTTCTTCCACAACATTTCGATGGGATTAAGGTCAGGACTTTGACTTAGCCATTCCAAAAATGCCATTCCAAAAAAATTAACTTTATTCTTCTTTAACTATTCTTTGGTAGAATGACTTGTGTGCTAAGGGTCGTTGTCGTGCTGTTTGACCCACCTTCTCTTGAGATTCAGTTCATTAGTTCCAGAGGGCGCAAAAAACTTAAATGCCTTTTTCCCCAATTCAGTACAGACCTTTGGAACAGAAATTAAAACAGAATTTGCTGGTATAATTCAGAATTCATTGTTCCATCAATGATGGCAAGCCGTCCTGGCCCAGATGCAGCAAACCAGGCCCAAATCATGATACCAGTACCACCATGTTTCAAAGATGGGATAAGGTTCTTATGCTGGAATGCAGTGTTTTCCTTTCTCCAAACATAACACTTCTCATTTAAACCAAAAAGTTCTATTTTGGTCTCATCCATCCACAAAACATTTTTCCAATAGCTTTCTGGCTTGTCTACAAGATCTTTAGCAAACTGCAGATGAGCAGCAATATTCTTTTTGGAGAGCAGTGGCTTTCTCCTTGCAACCCTGCCATGCACACCATTGTTGTTCAGTGTTCTCCTGATGGTGGACTCATGAACATTAACATTAGCCAATGTGAGAGAGGCCTTCAGTTGCTTAGAAGTTACCCTGGGGTCCTTTGTGACCTCACCAACTATTACACACCTTGCTCTTGGAGTGATCTTTGTTGGTTGACCACTCCTGGGGAGGGTAACAATGGTCTTGAATTTCCTCCATTTGTACACAGTCTTTCTGACTGTGGATTGGTGGAGTCCAAACTCTTTAGAGACAGTTTTGTAACCTTTTCCAGCCTGATGAGCATCAACAACACTTTTTCTGAGGTCCTCAGAAATCTCCTTTGTTCGTGCCATGATACACTTCCACAAACATGTGTTGTGAAGATCAGACTTTGATAGATCCCTGTTCTTTAAATAAAACAGGGTGCCCACTCACACCTGATTGTCATCCCATTGATTGAAAACACCTGACTCTAATTTCACCTTCAAATGAACTGCTAATCCTAGAGGTTCACATACTTTTGCCACTCACAGATATGTAATATTGGATCATTTTCCTCAATAAATAAATGACCAAGTATAATATTTTTGTCTCATTTGTTTCACTGGGTTCTCTTTATCTACTTTTAGGACTTGTGTGAAAATCTGACGATGTTTTAGGTCATATTTATGCAGAAATATAGAAAATTCTAAAGGGTTCACAAACTTTCATGCACCACTTTAAGGTGCACATCTCAAAGCGCCTTGAGTGGGTCAAAGTGAAAGTCCCACTGCATGCTCAGGAATGCGGCACAAAAATGATGCCATAGTATTTAAATTCTCAGGAATCAATGCCATATTAAACAGGTTGTCATAATGATCTACAGATCTATAGAACCTCATACTTTATATATTTATATTAACTCAATATTGTGATGGTAGATTTCCATTTTTTGTAGAGAAGCAGCAGCCAGAAATGTGTAGGAAGAAATGCAGTTCCATCAAGCAGACCAATCACAATTGTTGCAGTCTGTGTCACTATGATGTGTAGTTACATTTCTGGAGAGGTACACATCAGGCTATGGCATAGGATATGGTGTGCCTGACAAAGTAGATTTGACACAGAAGTCGGTGTCTCTGTGTCAGCCCTGTGATGACCTGGCGACTTGTCCAGGGTGTACCCCGCCTTTCGCCCGTAGTCAGCTGGGATAGGCTCCAGCTTGCCTGCAACCCTGTAGAACAGGATAAAGCGGCTAGAGATAATGAGATGACATGAGATAATATTTTTGTCTCATTTGTTTCACTGGGTTCTCTTTATCTACTTTTAGAACTTGTGTGAAAAGCTGACAATGTTTTAGGTCATATTTATGCAGAAATATAGAAATTTCTAAAGGGTTCACAAACTTTCATGCACCACTTTAAGGTGCACGTCTCAAAGCGCCTTGAGTGGGTTAAAGTGAAAGTCCCACTGCATGCTCAGGAATGCAGCACAAAAATGATGCCATAGTATTTAAATTCTCAGGAATAGATGCCATATTAGGGCGGCACGGTGGTGTAGTGGTTAGCGCTGTCGCCTCACAGCAAGAAGGTCTGGGTTCGAGCCCCGTGGCCGGCGAGGGCCTTTCTGTGTGGAGTTTGCATGTTCTCCCCGTGTCCGCGTGGGTTTCCTCCGGGTGCTCCGGTTTCCCCCACAGTCCAAAGACATGCAGGTTAGGTTAACTGGTGACTCTAAATTGAGCGTAGGTGTGAATGTGAGTGTGAATGGTTGTCTGTGTCTATGTGTCGGCCCTGTGATGGCCTGGCGACTTGTCCAGGGTGTGCCCCGCCTTTCGCCCGTAGTCAGCTGGGATAGGCTCCAGCTTGCCTGTGACCCTGTAGAACAGGATAAACCAGCTAGAGATAATGAGATGATAGGCTCCAGCTTGCCTGTGACCCTGTAGAACAGGGTAAAGTGGCTGGAGATAATGAGATGAGGTGAGAGTACATTGGCCTTAACACCCTTGCGTTCTTAAATGGGCTGCACATGAGCACATGCTCCTGGTCTTACATGGTTGCCTCCTAAATAAGCTCAGACTCCTGGCATGAAGCCTATCATCCTTGCTTCCTTAAATAGGCTGCCTACTAAATTAATGCACATCCTGTGTCTTCAATGGGCTGCTATACACCTCTTCCTGTCCATGTGAAGATGACAGTGATCAATCTTGTACTGAAAGTCAGTGGTATACAGTGTGAAGCAGAATGGTCATAGCACAGTTCCCCATGGTGCTCTGGCGTTGCTCAGTCGGCACTCAGACAGGTAGTTCCTCACACTGCATGAACTGAGGTCTGTCTGACAGATAAGATACTGCTTTGGGACTGGATAGTCTGTGACCAAGGAGTTCATGGATGTGCTGACCTGCATTTTGGCAACATCTTCTCGCTTAGTAGGAAAGGTTGGATGGGGTAGAATGCACTTGAGAAATCAAAGAATGTGACTCTTACTGTGGAATTCTTACAGTCAAAGTGGGAGTGGACTTTCTGCAGTAAATTGACTACTGCATTGTGGGTGATAGGAGGTCCCGAAATAAGTTCACTTGAGGCCTGAGGTGGGCCAAGACCAGTATCTCCAGAACTTTCATTACATGTGATGTGAATGCAACTGGTCTATAGTCGTTTAGGGGCTTAGCCAAGAGGGAGCTGTCTTCTCTAGAAAAGAAACCCAACAGGATGTTTTCCACATCACTGGCAACCTCTTCTGTGAAAGCTCAGGTTGAAGTCTTCTCATATGCCAGCTACATACAATTTAATTAAACAAGGCCCTAGTTGACTGTTTTACTGCAGATTTGTTAGCTAGCTCAGGAGAGCTACCCAGGGTGGACAGTCACACCTATGAGCAATTTAGAGTAGCGAGTTAACCTAACCACATGTCTTTGGATGGCGGGGAAAACCGGAGCACCCAGTGGAAACCCACACAGACATGGGGAGAGCACGCAAACTCTACACACAAAGGCCCCCATTGGCCATGAGGTTCAAATCCAGAACATTCTTGCTGTGAGACAACAGTGATAACCACTGCACCACCATGCAGCCCCAGGTTGAAGTGGTGCTGAAGGATCCCACATAGCAGGCTGGTAAAGATACTGCAGTACATGCTACCCTAGTGTTACACTGTGGCCTTGCCCAGCTTTAGCTTGTTCTTTTCACTTGACTGGTTGTAACATATAGTTGAGTGGGTGGTGGTGGTGAGGGAGGGTGAGCTGCTGTGTGGTGAATTAGGGAAGTGGTAGGGGCTACTGGGGTGGAGGAACTGAGGGAGGGTGTGTGGTTGTGATGGAGTAGTGATGGAGGTGAAAAAGTGGTGGGGATGAGTGAGGATCTGCAGATGGGGGAGTTGCTTCACTTGAAGCCAGTGATTTCATAACGACAGCCCACACCTCCTTTACATTGATATATTGAAGCCTGTCCTCCAGCTTCCTTTTGTAGGCTCCCTTCTTTGCTCTGTCTTACTTTAAACTCCTCCATCCTCCTCATCTGTTCTTTGTTCCTCTGTCTGTTTTTTCTTGTTCAGTAGTTCCTTCAGGTTTTTGGTGATCCAGAGAAAACAGCATACCCTTCTGACTGGAACAATGGCATTTGCGCAAAAATTAATATAGTCCATGATGCAGTCTGTCACGCTGTTAATGTTAGTGCCCAGCAGGCACACACAACATCTCCCTGTCTGTGGTCTCAAAACAGACCTGCAGAGCTTTCTCTGGTCCATTTGGCCACCTCCTTATTGTCTTCTTTTACACAGACTGCCTTTAGAGAACAGGCAGGTATGTGAGTGGAAGCAACTCTTAGGCCCTGTCCACACGGCAACGGATTCAGGTGAATCTGATAAAAATTTTTATCGTTTCGGCCTGGCGTCCACACAGCACCGGCGTTTTGGGTGCCCCAAAACGAAATCTTTTGAGAACGGGTTCCAGAGTGAAAAAATCTGGCAACGGCGCCGTTGCGAAGTCGTCTGGATGAGTAGAACGGATTTGTTTACGATGATGTCACAACCACATGACTAGAACAAGCAGCACTCTCGTGCGCATCATTCGTAACAACAGAAATTGAAATTGTTTACACATTAACCTGACTGACCTGCCAGACAGACAATTTACACCTGCTTTGATTAACAGAAAGTACAGCCTTCCACACAAAGCAACAGTTACCTGACTATAATGGAGCCAGAGGGGAAAAGGGTCAGAAGACCCTTCAACAGACTGTTTTGTATGAACCACTGCATTGCATTCACTTTTGTATACAGCTTTTCTTTTAAATAAACAAGTAACTGAACCATTTCTTGAATTTCTTTTTTTTTATTGGATAAGACTGCTTTTCAAAATGTTCACACACAATATAAAAAGTTATATAAATTAAAACCCCCGATTCCAAAAAAGTTGGGACAAAGTACAAATTGTAAATAAAAACGGAATGCAATAATTTACAAATCTCAAAAACCGATATTGTATTCACAATAGAACAACATATCAAATGTGGAAAGTGAGACATTTTGAAATGTCATGCCAAATATTGGCTCATTTGAAATTTCATGACAGCAACACATCTCAAAAAAGTTGGGACAGGGGCAATAAGAGGCTGGAAAAGTTAAAGGTACAAAAAAGGAACAGCTGGAGGACCAAATTGCAACTCATTAGGTCAATTGGCAATAGGTCATTAACATGACTGGGTATAAAAAGAGCATCTTGGAGTGGCAGCGGCTCTCAGAAGTAAAGATGGGAAGAGGATCACCAATCCCCCTAATTCTGTGCCAACAAATAGTGGAGCAATATCAGAAAGGAGTTCGACAGTGTAAAATTGCAAAGAGTTTGAACATATCATCATCTACAGTGCATAATATCATCAAAAGATTCAGAGAATCTGGAAGAATCTCTGTGTGTAAGGGTCAAGGCCGGAAAACCATACTGGGTGCCCGTGATCTTTGGGCCCTTAGACGGCACTGCATCACATACAGGCATGCTTCTGTATTGGAAATCACAAAATGGGCTCAGGAATATTTCCAGAGAACATTATCTGTGAACACAATTCACCGTGCCATCCGCCGTTGCCAGCTAAAACTCTATAGTTCAAAGAAGAAGCCGTATCTAAACACGATCCAGAAGCGCAGACGTCTTCTCTGGGCCAAGGCTCATTTAAAATGGACTGTGGCAAAGTGGAAAACTGTTCTGTGGTCAGACGAATCAAAATGTGAAGTTCTTTATGGAAATCAGGGACGCCGTATCATTCGGACTAAAGAGGAGAAGGACGACCCAAGTTGTTATCAGCGCTCAGTTCAGAAGCCTGCATCTCTGATGGTATGGGGTTGCATTAGTGCGTGTGGCATGGGCAGCTTACACATCTGGAAAGACACCATCAATGCTGAAAGGTATATCCAGGTTCTAGAGCAACATATGCTCCCATCCAGACGACGTCTCTTTCAGGGAAGACTTTGCATTTTCCAACATGACAATGCCAAACCACATACTTCATCAATTACAGCATCATGGCTGCGTAGAAGAAGGGTCCGGGTACTGAACTGGCCAGCCTGCAGTCCAGATCTTTCACCCATAGAAAACATTTGGTGCATCATAAAATGGAAGATACGACAAAAAAGACCTAAGACAGTTGAGCAACTAGAATCCTACATTAGACAAGGATGGATTAACATTCCTATCCCTAAACTTGAGCAACTTTTCTCCTCAGTCCCCAGACGTTTACAGACTGTTGTAAAGAGAAAAGGGGATGTCTCACAGTGGGAAACATGGCCTTGTCCCAACTTTTTTGAGATGTGTTGTTGTCATGAAATTTAAAATCACCTAATTTTTCTCTTTAAATTATACATTTTCTCAGTTTAAACATTTGATATGTCATCTATGTTCTATTCTGAATAAAATATGGAATTTTGAAACTTCCACATCATTGCATTCCGTTTTTATTTACAATTTGTACTTTGTCCCAACTTTTTTGGAATCGGGGTTGTATAAAAATGCTTTTCAAAATGTTCACACACAATGTAAAAAGTTATATAAATTATATTAAAATGCTTTTCAAAATGTTCACACACAATAAGAAAATTAAGTTATAAAACTATGCACACACAAAACTAATTTGTATACACAGAACGCACGATTTCCTCGCATAGTCGTAGCCATCTTCTTCTTGTTGTTGTGTGTTTGTTCCTGTGAATGCTTCACGCCGGATAGAAGAAGGGGTTTATGCGTGTAACAGACGTTGCTTTGTGTTGTTCACCAGTCTTTTTATTCTGAAGAAATGAGACACAAATACACTGCTGAGGACGGGCTGCAAACGTCCAGTGGCATTGGCACTTACATTTCCAAAACAAACTGAAAGAGGCCAGCGCCTCGTTCCCATAACTACCTGCGCTCTTAAAGGGCCAGCGCAGAATTTCCCCACCACTACACACAATGGCAAGTGGAAAAAAATAAACCCATTACATGTGCATGCGTCCTACTTCTTCTTCTATTGTTCTGGTGTCTCCGATGGGACCGTCTTACAGCGCACGTAGAGGTGTGGCATGTGTATTGCATCGTTTTCAGCAAGCGTTGTGTTGCCATATGGACCTGATGTTTTACTGATCCATTGCCCATGTGGACGCGATATTTTTTTTACCCGCTAAAAAAAAAATCTCGTTGCCGTTGTCGTGTGGATGTAGCCTTAGAGAGTAGCCCTATACTTACACACTTACAACCCTACGACAACCATGATGAAGTTCCTCCCAATTTGATTGAATGTGTTCCTTTGTAAATCGGCAGACAATGTTTCTGTAGACTTTTGAATTAATTCTACTACTACTTTCATGAGTTACACCATCAGCACCATTCCAGAAGCAGCCATATAAGCCCAAGCCATGACACTACCTCCATCGTGCTTGACTCATGAGCTCGTATGTATGTTTTGGATCATGAGCAGATCCTTTCTCTCTCCACAGTTTGGCCTTTCCATCACTTTGGTAGAGGTTAATCTTAGTTCCAGAACTTTTGTGGCTAGTCTATTTATTGCTTTATGATTTCTAATCTGGCCTTCTGATTCTTACAGCTGATGAGTGGTTTGCATTTTGTGGTATGGCCTTGATGTGGTATGTGGTATGATCTACTCTTAAAGTCTTCTTTGAAAGGTTGATTGTGATACCTTCGTCCTGCCCTGTGGAAATTGTTCAGGTCACTTACTGTTGATTTTGGGCTTTTTTTCAGAGCCCTCATGTTCAAAATTGTTATATTGGCTATGCCCAATCCTCGGGCAACAGCACTGATTGATTTTCCTTCTTTTCTCAGCTTTCAAATGGCTTGATTTTCTCCCATAGACAGCTCTCTGGTCTTCATATTGCTTTATCCTTTTAATAACAAATGTAGTATTCACAGGCAAGACTCAATGCTCAAAACATGAGTAGACATTCAGAGCTATTAATTGTTTAAATAATCAACCTAACAGGGCCACATCTGTACATCAAGAAACACCTGTCAGTCACATGTTTCAATATATTTGGTCACATAAAAAATGGGTGGGTTCAAATAGAAGGTGCCATGTTTTATCAGGGAATGAGAGCTGAAATTCTGATCTAGCATCTCATATTCATGTTTTGATATCAAACCGAAATGTCTTCAGTGTAGAGCAAAAACAAAAGAATTGGCCTTGCCATTACAAACTTTTGAAGGGGACTGTAGAACTTGAATTGGTGGTACAGATTTCCTCCACAAAGGATATTTTGCCACTGAATGACTGAAGCTGCCTATTCTGCTTGCCCTAAAATGGATGCCCTTTGTGAACAGATTTGCCATGTGTGGCCATCTTCCATCAAGGCTAAAAGACAAGTCTTGCCATCCTACTATAAGGTGAGAAATGAACTCTGAGATAAGGACAGTTACATATGCCTTCAGAGGGACATAATATGTGATTGATAATTCCCTATGTCACTCTGCCATGACACTGCCCCGTGAAGTTCTCCAAGGTCTTGTGCACACAAAGCAATATCTACAAGACCATTACTGGTGTCCATGACTGAAATACATTGTTATGGACAAGTTGTTTTGTAATGAAAATTCCTTCATATCTTGAGCTGATATTGTTTTTGACATTTAAAGAGTTACATTGCTTACAGAATTTTTCTGCTATTGTAATCAAGTTTATTTGTATAGCGCTTTTAACAATAAACATTGTCGCAAAGCTGCTTCACAGAATTTGAGCAACTTAAAACATGAGCTAATTTTATCCCTAATCTATCCCTGATGAGCAAGCCTGTGGCGATGGTGGCAAGGAAAAACTCCCTCAGACGACATGAGGAAGAAACCTTGAGAGGAACCAGACTCAAAAGGGAACCCATCCTCATTTGGTCAACAACAGACAACATGACTATAACAACAGTTTTAACATGAAGTCGGTTTTGTTGATGTTATAAACTCTTCATTGATGGAAACTTGAGTGCAAAACTGTTCATGACAGCTGCAGTCCTAAAGTTAGCAAGTCAACTGTAGTCCTCAGCCATAAAAGCATTGCTGTAAGAGTCCAGAGCGTCTTCCAAGTGTGACTTTCAACTATCCACATGGGGCCGTCCTCCACAGGAGCGATGCGATGAGACTCCAACCAGACACAGGGCATCAGGATGGATCAAGCAGGTCCAAGGAGCAGAAGAGGTCAGCATCTCGATCCCAGGACCGACATGTAACTCAGAGGGACAGATTGGGAGGAGGGAGAGAGAGAGAGAGAGAGAGAAAACACAGGTTGTTTAGGTATGTCCAATATCACCTGAATAAGTAGGAACAGTATACATATTGCACTGAGTACAAGCAGGGACTCCGGCAAAACTAACTATGACAGCACAACTAAAAGGGGAGAGCCAGAAGGTAACACAGGCATGAGGGAGCCCTGGGACATAAAGCAGCAGCCACTACACCGTCAACAAACTCGAGTGAGCAAGCGAGTGGGGACTGACAGCATCCATACATCCCAGTTTACCAAAATAATCTATGTCTGAGGACCCTCCAGATCTACTCCTTTACCTCATAAACGCCATTAACAAAGGCTTGACTAAACAGATATGCTTTCAGCCTAGACTTAAACGCTGAGAATGTGTCTGATTCCCGAACACTACTTGGAATGCTGTTCCATAACTGTGGGGCTTTGTAAGAAAAGGCTCTGCCTTCACTATACAAGGTACCAGCTTATAGCCTCCACCTTTTGATCTAAGTAGGCGTGGTGGGTCATAGAGGAGCAGAAGTTCACTCAGGTACTGTGGTGAGAGACCATTCAGTGCTTTAAAGGTCAATAGTAGTATTTTATAATCAATACGAAATTTGATTGGGAGCCAATGCAGTGTGGATAACACAGGCGTGATGTGGTCATATTTTCTAGTTTTAGTAAGGACTCTTGCTGCTGCATTTTGAACTAACTGGAGCTTGTTTATGCACTTATTGGAACATCCAGACAGTAAGGCATTACAATAATCCAACCTGGAGGGAACGAAAGCATGGACTAGTTTTTCCGCGTCATGTAGTGACATTAAATTTCTTATCTTAGCAATATTTCTGAGATGAAAGAAAGCTATCCGCTAATGTTATCAATGTGAGTTTCGAATGAAAGACTGGGGTCAATAATCACCCTGAGGTCTTTTACTGCTGCACGTGAAGAAACAGAAAGGCCATCCAGAGTCACTGTGGAATCAGAAAACTTACTTCTAGCTGCATGTGGTCCAAGTACAAGTACTTCAGTCTTGTCAGAGTTAAGCAGAAGGAAGTTAATAAGCATCCAGTGTCTAATGTCCTTCACACATTTCTCAATTCTATTAAGCTGGTGTCTCTCATCAGGTTTTGCAGAAACATACAACTGTGTGTCATCAGCATAAAATATTGTAATGATCAAAGTTACTTGCATATAAGCAAAACAAAAAAGATAAAACTAAGTCATGCTGTGGCCTTGTGGTTTGAAGGTCTATCTGGTGTTTCTGAGAAAGATCAGATTGATAAATGCATATGTATCTGTGACTCATACATACCAAGTTCCTGTTTACGAAGTTTACCTGATTCCTGTTATTAAGGGCATGAAGGCATATTCAATAAATAGAACATTCACACAAGCAATTATATAAAAACATAAGTCACTATATGATACATAAAAAGGCTTTAGTAAGAATATGATAATATAACTTTTCACATGAAAATCACTTATCTATCTCCCTATGCTATGAACTTACATGTAAATAACCCTTGTTATAGATATAGAGCTATTAGCGCTATTAATCATGTATCAATAGAAATTTTCCTTTCTTTTAATAATTTCATTTTTATTACCTCAATGATCTTTAAAACTGAACAACTTTAACGTTTGAATGAGGACAGGCTTTAAGTAGGTCAGCTACTCCAACACACACACACACACACACACACACACAAAGTGGTGTGTGGTATGAGAATCTGTGATATGGTGTTTCCTTGTTGTCCCCCCCCCACACCACACACACACACACATATTTAAGTGCAACTAAGAATAACCTTTCTCCCATATTTTGACTTTAAGCTAACTGATACTTTAGTCATTTTTGTCAAAACTATCTGTTAATCCAAGAGGACTGTGTTGATGATTTGATGACATTTACATTGATCATGAATGTTACACATTGTAACACATTGCACATTTACAGTACTTGCTATAAAAACATATGTATAGTACTCCTTTGTATTAGAACTTAATCCAAGTACTGTATTGCTGATTGGTATGTTATTCTCTCAAATATCTAGTCCTGAGTTGATATTTAGTTCTGCAGCATGTGTATTGTTTTTAAATCCTTGACCAGCTTGGTGCCCAGCAGAAGTGGTAAAAGTACCCAAATGGTTTAGCTGTGCTTTCAGTAAAAGTGCAGCCACTCATCTAAATAAACGCTCTGCTAAATGATGGAGCACAGTGCAAATTATTCAATCAAATTGAATCCTTGATTGAACTTAAAGGGGAACAGAGGGCAATATATGGAGTAAATATAACAATAAAACACACATTGACCAACCTTATTCAAGACTTACAAAAGTTTTTTGTTCTAAGGTTGGAAAGTTATAGTGTTTTGAAAGTAGCTCGAGCAAACTATTTCCGCAGTTTGAACAGCCCGCCATGATATTAATTTTATCCAATCAGAATGCACCTTAATTTTCTCTGTGTAACACTTATGACGTATGTATGTGCCCAGTTGTAAATAAACAATATGGCTCATTGAGGTTGGGAATAGCACGTATGAATCGGAAAGTAGGATGAATTGTAAGTGATCGGCTACACAATGACTCGTGAGCAACTCCACGTTACATTTTCCGCACGAGCACCACGCCGTGTCACCTGCACGCAGACGGTCTGCCCCACGCTCGCCATGCCCATGGTCAGCATCAGTATCGGTCTCATCCTCGCCGTCATCCGAGCTTTCTTCTCTTATTTCGTCATCACCGGAGTCGAGAGTACCTCTCCTAGGTTCAAACTGGTACCCTTCTAAGCCATAGCCTGCTTGCAGTGTGTCTTGCGGGATCTTTTCGTACGATTCGACAGAGCTGTCGCTTTCACTTGATGTGCCCGACGCCATGATTACACGCTTCTCTCCTCTATTTCGGAGAGTTCCACTAGTGCAGTGGGTAGGGCTGACGTCACGGTCTTTTAAAAATGGCGACTCTTGTGCGGTTTAGCGTACCGACTATTAATAAAGTATTATATTTACAATTACCAAGATATTTCGTTGTTTTCTAGTACATAAATTTGATAGAATACTTATGAATACGTTACTTTGTCACATCAGCAACCGTATATGTTATATTTTGGACCTCTTTAAAGCCTGGAAATAGAAAATAAAAAACATTAAAAATAAATCCAATTGTGTTAAATTCTTCCTGGCTCCAGAGTCTTCCTTCATGCTCTCACACACCTGGTACAGTGGTACCAGAACCCAGGATCAGGGATAAAGCCCTAAACCATCTCATGGCCCCGCTCCAAGATTAAATATCTTGCCGTGGCAGAGTGGCTTGTGTGCTCCTTAGACCTGGAGAGCTATGCTGGCAGGAGGAATTCTCCTGGCAGGTCTAACCATGCCAGACAGGTCAATGGATAGGAGCCAGACAAAAACTTAATCGCTTTGAGAAGTGAACCTCAGTGATAAAAAATCCTGGAGTAGGCAGCAGTTCTCCAGCAGCATAGCTTGGCAGGTACGAACAGACCGATACACTGGCTTGTTATGCATTGATCGATGGCATAAGATGATCGACACAGTCAACCACAACGGCATGGCTCAACCAATTCACATTAGCTGAATGCTGCGGTTGTTAGTAGGAGTTACGACCACTAACACTGAAACCATACTAGCAATAGTGTGGCAGCAATTGAAAGACATCATTGTCCAAGCTAGCTTGAAATAGAGAGACATCTCATGGCCAGTTTCTATTGGCTGCACATTTGTGATGATGTTCCTTCCATATTATCTCCCTAGTCGGGATCCCAAAGGAGATCCTGCCTGACCAGGGCACTACATTATTCACAGACACAACAAAAGTTTTATGAATTATTAGGGATTAAATTGATTCACACCAATGTTTGCCATCCGTAGATGGATGGGCTGATTGAATGGTTTAATCAAATGCTTAAAACCTATATACAACCTCTGTTGTATGTAGTCGGAGAAGTTCTACAAGCTTCCACAGGGTTTTCCCCATTTGAATTAGTGTATAGGTGCAAGCCTTGTGGTGTCATAGACATCATTAAGGACAATTGGGAGGACGGACCTTCTACTGGATTTTCAGGAGAAAATTTCTAAATTCATATTAGGGTGGCACAGTGTTGTAATGATTAGCACTGTCGCCTCACAGCAAGAAGGTTCTGGGTTCAAGCCCAGTGGCCAACAGGGGCCTTTCTGTGTGGAGTTTGCATGTTCTCCCCATGTCTGTGTGGGTTTGCTCCGGTTTCCCCCACAGTCCAAAGACATGTAGGTTAGACTAATTGGTGGTAGGTGTGAGTGTGAATGGTTGTTTGTCTCTATGTGTCAGCCCTGTGATGATCTGGTGACTTGTCCAGGGTGTACCCCGCCTCTCACCCATAGTCAGCTGGGATAGGATCCAGCTTGCCCATGACCCTGCGCAGGATAAGCGATTATGAATAATGGATGGATATTCAGATTAGTATTTTTTATACAGTAGCAGTCAAAAGTTTGGAAACGCCTTCTAATTTAATGGTTTTTCTTTAGTTTTATTAATTAAAAGACACTTCATGTCTTAAAATAATGATGAACTGTTTTTTTTCTTTTTGCTTAGTTGAGTGGTTCTATTTGATCTATAATAGCTTAACATTATTAATAATAACAACAAAATATTGTATTGGACCAACTAGAAACCTGATGTACCCAATATCTATATTTACTCCAAATTTTTTTAACAATTCTTTTCAGGCAGTGTTAAGGTTTGCTAAGACACCAGAGGAAGGAAGAGGCAAGACCAAGACTCAAAGACATTTCGTAGCTAACATCTGACCCCACAGCAAGCACTCTGACGTGAATCGAAAGGTTTTATGACAGACTTTGTGCATAGAAAAAGAAGAGAAAGATCAAGATAAATTTAGGAACTAAAGAAGATATATTTCATTGTTGGGATATGTGTATCAGAGCCATGGAAAACAAACTGACCCTGAGATTCATCTTTCTCTTCGGCATCTGTCTTACAAGAAGTCTTGCGTCAGGTTTGCTCATTTTGTATCCTTATTATTGTACGCATTTTATTTGTGTCCTCTTGTGGATACAATTAAAATTATAAGACCAGGATGTTTGAATACGTTCAGAGATTTTCAGTCTTATTGAAATAATTGTGCAATGTTAAAAATTGAAATAAGTATATTAGCTCAGCAATATACAAAAATGGGTGCAGTGGAACCCCTTAAAGTCCCTAAAATAGAGCATTTCCTTACTAAAGGTTTTTTTTTTGTTCCACTTTAGGAACAAAAAAACAAAGGAAACTCCAAAGAACCGTGAGAAATCCTTTTTGCTAAGAATGTATAAGAAACCACAAATTGTTTAATCTGATCTTAGAGGTTATGAATTGTAACAACAACAACAACAACTCCTCCTTCTTCTTCTTCTTATTATTATTATTATTATTATTAATTGCCAAAAAAAGCAAAAATAAATTGTATTATTGGCAGATATTTTACTTTGCTTTACTGATTCTACAATGCCACTGATCAGGCTTTCATTCTGTTTGTTGTGGTTTACATCCTTTCCAGTGAACTCAAAATGAGCTTTTATTTTTATTTATTTATTTATTTATTTGAGATCACCACTGAATGTAGAACTGAAATGAATGTAAAAAAAAAAAGCTAGCTCATGGTGGTGTAGTGTTTATCACTGTTGCCTTGCAACAAGCAGATTCCAGGTTCAAACCCACCAGTTAATTGGTGTCTTTCTGTGTGGAGTTTTCATCATGCCTTTGTGGGTTTCCTCTCACAATCCGAAGATGTAGACTAGGTCAATTTCTCAAAGTTTTAAGTGTATTTGTCTCTGTGTTTGCCTGATGATAGGTTTGTGTCCCCGCTCAACCTCTGGGATAGGTTCCAGCTGACTTATGACCAGCAATGGATAAGCAATCTACAAAATGAATGAATAGTTCATGGCCTTAAAATATGGAATGGGATAATTTGATTATAATAAGAGACTGTTCAAGACAAGTTTTGTCTGAGAATTTTTTTTTTCTGTTTAAATTCATGTTTACCTGACACATGACCGAACAAAAACCTAATTAATCACTGTAACCTTTAAAAAGAACTATCCATGACTAACATTAATATTATGAATAATAGCAATTATTCTATCCACATTCACTGGATATGAGCAATCACACGCTCTGATTGGCTACTCTACTACTAGGATATCAGCTAATATACCATGAGTAGAGGAAAACAAAATGGTGGAGCTTGTCGCTGAATCAACCAAGGACGAAATAAAAACCCTACTCGGAAACAAACCCCCCCCCCCAAAAAAAATGCAGCAACAAAATATGGAATAAAAGGATTTGATGGGAAGAAATTATGTTTTTTTTTTAAAGTTTTCAAGAATTATTATCGCATTTTTCACAAATTGCTCCTGTCATTTGGCCGGTTTGTTTACATTCTAAGCGGAAATGATTTTGTCGGACAGTTTGTATAAAGTTTGTATTTATCGAATTTGCAAAAAATAAAAATAAAATGCTCTGTTTCTCAAAATCCAGTGAATGTGGATAGAATAAAACAGTTATTCCACTCAATCTCGTCATACATGGATTATAGACAACTCAGTGTTGCACGCCTCGTCGGCTATCAGCTCATGTACAACTCGATTTCGTGGAATAACTATTAAATATTCATAACAATATCTCAAAAAAATAAAAATAAAAAACCTGCCAAACATGGAGACCACAATAATGTAACAATGTAATAATAATAAACTATCTTGTGCTCACGTTAGCCTGTTTCTGACACTCTTCAAGCAATGAAAAGATAAAGGTAAAAACCCAGAATTAATTGGTTTTAATTTATTGTTACTCTGCCCTGGGCTTCCCAAAAAGATGAACCAAAACCTTGAGACAGATTAATCATTCTTAAAACAATTAAGATTAACACTATCATTGATTATTTATAGAAACAAAATTTCAGAAAAGATATGCCTGAGTGTTGAACTCCTGAACTCCTCGACTCAAACACCTCACAGCCACACACCGGACTATAAAAGACTGTTCATTCACTCACTCAGCGTGAAGTAATCGTTCTGTGTCTTTGTGCTTAACTTTACCAAGCCTTCATTATACTGTTTAATAGAGTAATTAATAAAACTTTCTGTTCACAAAAATAATTTGTTCATTAACACCACAATAAAGTAATAACAAGTTCTTACATTAACTGTTACTAACACTCTATGGACTCATAACCCTCAGGAGAAGATTCCAGAACATCTCTTCATGCTAACAAAACACTGCCACGCTCTGCTTCAACCGCTGGAAAGCTTACAGGTAAAACTCAAAATCCATCACTTCTAATTAATTGCTATTCTGCCATGGGATTCCCAAAAAAGATTAACCAAGGCCATTTGCACAAAATCTCATCTATCACTCTTTTAAAAAGTATTTAAAATAACACCTTTTCTCCTTTCTTCTTCCTAACACGTTTAGTTTCCTTCTAGGTTTTCGACTCGCATCTGACTAGTTTATTTTTATTTTTTTACACATTATATGTGTGTAAATAACCTCGAGTGTAAAAGTTAAAGGTTTTCATGACGATCAATGCTTTATAGAAAAACATCATAATTTCTTACTGTGCAGAAATTTGTGGCTGGTTTTATATCAGACCAGATATACTATATGCTATAGGCCCACTTTACACGGGGACGGTATAAAACAAAAACGCAAAAGTCTGTTTTCGTTCTCACTTTTTTCCGCGTCTACACGACCGTTTTCAAGGAGGAAATCTGCGTCTATACGGTGACGTATAAATGTCTCCGCTATGTCTGCACGCATGCGCAACATCTTCCGTCTTGTCTGATCTGCACATCTGCGCCGCTGTTCTGTCAAGTTATCCTACCAAGCCTACTACACATGCGCGAAATCCAGGAGGGTAGGAAAATTTAACAGTAGTTTTGTCCCACCGATCAGCTGGGCTGATAGAAAATCGGTGAGAATTTCACGCATTTGCCGATTTTTATGTTTTGTGCGTATTGGTCGAGTCTTTGGCCGAGTCAAATAATTTGTAATGACTTGTTTTAAATAATAAAACGGTCTGTATGAGAACTTGCTAGGATAACTTTACAGAACACCGGTCCGGCTGAGGTACTGTAGTGCTCGAGGGAGGAGCAGGAGCAAACCGAAACTCTTTTAATCTGCCTTTATTAAGTAACACTCACTCTTGTTTCGGTGAAGAAGAGAAAAGGCAGTGTCCATCTCAGCAAAATAAACCTGTTCGGCTGCTGGTTTTGTTTTCAGTCTCGGGTTTATGGTTTCACGAGCGGCTTGAATAGGCGGCGCGCGCGTGCGTGTGTGTGTAACTTGGCGACACCAAACTGAGGAGCTCCAGCCGGGCGGGTGAGCAGGAAAACACATCTACTGCATTAAAACACAGAGCAGCTTGAAGGTCCGTTGGATCGATGTAATCAGACATGCTCTTACTTTTTTACTTACTTTCTTACTTCCCGGGCTGGCATGTACAGTATATGACATATGTATGACGTAAACGCGTACCCGACGTGAGCAGATCCGAGCAGAGTTTCGCGTATTGGGTAGTTTAGACGGATATGCAACGGGGGCCGTTTTTAACTTATCCACTTTGGAAGGCGTTTTCAATTTTATCCGTTTTTCAGCCTCGGAAACGCCGTCCCCGTGTAAACGAAAGGCACTTCTGATAAAATATTTAGTCGTTTTTACCCGACAGCGTCCTCGTGTAAACGGGCCCATAGTTAGAATAAAGGGAAGTCAGATGTGCCCAGTTATAAATTGCAGAAATGGATAAGACTAGTCTGGAACAAACAGGAATGATAAACGTCCAAGTGCGTCAATATGATGAGAAGGTTCTTTTTGTTTCTTTTTTGTCTCAGTTGAAACATGCTCAATTTCACAACTAGAAAAAGATCTAAAGAGCTTGACTTGATATCTGGTACATTGTTCAAATAAAAAATGTGGGTAAATTCTTGTGTCCTTTTAGTCCTTTTTGACTAAACGTCTAAAATCATGTGTGTTAAATGTGTTTTCCAGTTTGCAGGAATGAATCTGTTGAATTGGGGACCACTGTCACCTTAAACTGCACCAACACAAAGATCGCATGGAATGACGTGATTTTTGTCATCTGGAAAATTAATTTGCAAAACAAAAATTGTAGAATTGCTCTGGCTAAATATGACCCCGACCACGACAGCTGTAATGATGGGAAAAAGCAGACCCACACAGCAGATGGAATGTATCACCTGATCATCCCAAATTTTTCCATCCGAGATGAAGGAAATTACACCTGTGACTTTTCATACCAATCAGGTGGTTTGATTGAAAAAATCACAGTCTCTGCATGGGGTGAGTGAATAACCTCTCTACAGCTAATATAGAGAATACACTCCTGTCTCAATTTCCACTGTTACTGTGCAGTGTTTCTGTATTTAATGCTTGTGATTTACATCCAGCTGTATATTTGGTCTTTATGGGATTAGAAAAGTATAATGAAAATTGAGATTTCTGACATTGCCATAGCTGTCTGTAGCTGGGAGTTCAACATAGCATACACTGACCGACCTTGGACTGGAAGGATGGTATGCTTCTCCCTGTACTTTCTTGCAGAAAGGGTGCGGTTGTAATTGCTAATAGAATCCCCAAAATTTGGCAAATTGCTAAGCTCGATGTATAAAGACCTTAATATTGAATTTGGTTAGATGAGAAGAAAAACTGAACTTGATCTTCTTAAAATGTCTCTTCTAGCCCGTCCAAATGTTTCTGGCTGGCTGGAATATGAGCATGGACACACTGTCGCTGTGTGTGAAGCTACAAGTAAACAACTAGCCTCTATCCATTGGGAAACACCGTGGAACCTGTCCACTCCCATCACACAAGTATCTGAGACTCCAGGGCAGCTTTCCACAGTGATTAGCCGCTTACATCTTCCTCAACATGCTTCTCATAGAAACCTCACTTGTGTGGCCACTGCCAATGACTTCAAGCGCTTCAAGACTCAATTTAGCAACTTCACGTTTAGAGGTAAGCTATTCACATTTTAAAAAAATGTCTAAGACAATATTACTATTAAACAAGAAGTGTGACACAATACAATAAATACTCAAAATAAATCCATATAAAATACAGCTTTATTCAAGTTATAGAGCAAAGCAACAAAATTTATGATCAAATAATTTCAACTTAAAAGGTAGACTACCTTTCAGATTTTTCAAGTGTAGTTCATAAAAAGAATTTTCCCCGACACCCAATTATTTTTGTTTAGTGACCAAAAGCTACTGAATTTGATTCACAGACTTCCAATTTTATTAGTTTAAAAAAAAATAGAACAATTAATGTATTTAAGGCCACATGTCCCTAAATTCTCCGCTATTTTTTCCTGCTTCACCATGACCCAATACAAGATACTACATCATGCATCACGTGGTGGGCTTTCCCTGTTCACACAAGGCATTGTGGGATACAAGTTTGAAACAGGAGAGAAAAATGGAGGACGTGAGTGTGCGAATGAAATGTGAAAGACTGATATGGAATCAATTTTGTGCCAAAATGTTCATACAATACTTTTGAAATATCAAGCAAAAACGACAAATCAAAATACAAAAAAACCCCAAAAAAAGTCACTTGTTTTAGACTGGCAAACAAATTATTCGTGTAATTGTGCAAAATATCAGTCTATTAACTATTCTTTAAGTTTGTTTCTTGAGACACGTATTTTTTTTTTTATTAATTTTTTAGTATGTTACCTCGTTTGTTGACAGTTTCGGAGAACACTTCCGCCTTCTTCAAAACAGTCACCAGATGTCGAGTGGTGACGTGCCTTATCAGGAAAAAAAAAGGAAAAAAAAACAAACAAACAAGAAAAAACACAGAAAAAACAAACCGGGGCTTTGTCACATTACCATACATAAAAGGAGTTACAGAACGCATCCAACGATCCATGAGGAAATACCACATCAACACCCCGGTCAAACCATACAAGAACCTCCGACAGCTGCTAGTTCACCCCAAAGACAAAATACAACTGGACAATAAATGCAATGTCATCTATGAAATCCCTTGCCACTCATGCAATAAAGTATATATTGGTGAAACGGGCAGATGCTTCCACACTCGCAGGAAAGAACACCAATTAGAATGTGAAAAAGAAACAACAAAAAGACTTACAAGATCCAAAAAAGAAAAAGCAAACCAAGAAAACTTAAAATCAGCCATTTCAGACCACTGCAAATGACAAAATCATATTATGAATTGGGAGGAGGCCAGAATCATTTGCGCTGAAGAGAATAGATACCAGCGTTGGATTTTGGAGGCAGTGGAGATACGCAAGCGGGCGCAGAGGACTATGAACCGGGATGAGGGAGCGTACGCGCTGTCACACACCTGGAGCGCAGTCCTGGGGCAGCGACCTGACAGCAGGAGGCGTGGACTACCTGTCAAATTGGGCGGGACGTTCACGCCTCCATAGAGTACATCAGCTGATAAGGCACGTCACCACTCGACATCTGGTGACTGTTTTGAAGAAGGCGGAAGTGTTCGCCGAAACTGTCAACAAACGAGGTAACATACTAAAAAATACGTGTCTCAAGAAACGAACTTAAAGAATAGTTATAATAATCAGACATAATGAATTTTCACTACATATCAGTCTATTACTCTTCAGAAACCTTTTATTTTTGTTCCGCATCTTTCTCAGTTTTGTTTGCCGTAATTTATTTTGGTTGCGATTCCAGCTTTCTCGTTTGCGCTCCCTGACTTCTTGCTTGCAGTTTTGCACAAACTTCACGTGTGGGTGGGCTGTCCAGGAATGCATTCCCATTGGCTAACTTGTGTTTGACTGACAGCTACGCTCAGCCATTCCCTACTTGGATTCTGGCGGACTGTTTGACGAGTGACCGATCCATTGACGGTAAACAAGGATCGAGTGGACTTCAGTGGCGACTATGATATTGAATTAATTCAACAAAGTGTAAATTCAATATCATAGTCGCCACTGAAGTCCACTCGATCCTTGTTTACCGTCAATGGATCGGTCACTCGTCAAACAGTCCGCCAGAATCCGAGTAGGAAATGGCCGCAACAGCTTCCGGGGGAATGGCTGAGCGTAGCTGTCAGTCAAACACAAGTTAGCCAATGGGAATGCGTTCCTGGACAGCCCACCCACACGTGAAGTTTGTGCCAAAACTGCAAGCAAAAAGTCAGGGAGCGCAAACGAGAAAGCTGGAATCGCAACCAAAATAAATTACGTCAAACAAAACTGAGAAGGACGCGGAACAAAAATAAAAGGTTTCTGAAGAGTAGTAGACTGATATTTTGCACGATTACACGAATAATTTGTTTGCCAGTCTAAAAAAATTGACTTTTTTTTGTTTTTTTGGTATTTTGATTTGTCGTTTTTGTTTGAAATTTCAAAAGTATTGTATGAACATTTTGGCACAAAATTGATTCCATAGTAACAGAAAGCGAGAAGAAAAGACATTATGTTGTGAAGGAAAGGAAACGCAGGACCAAACTAATAGCGAAGCTTGGAGCCCCATAGGCATAGAGTGTGGACACATAAAGAAACCCATCGAGTTGTTTTCTCATGGTTTCGGTCCTGTGTGTGCCTGCCACTAGTCTGGTTAACACCAGACCATATCACAAGTGAAATATGGTCTGGAATCCGCCTATTGAATTTCTCGTAGGGGAGGTGTGGTTTACGATTGTCAACGGCCGTTTATTGGACGTTGCGAATGTCTATCGTTTGGCGTATACGTAGCCCATGGCCAATCATGGCAGTTGTACCCGGTGACGTAGTTAGAGCGACGAAGAGGCGAAGAAGAGAAGGAAAGAGTTTTTTAAAACAAACTTTTGCTCTAAACTATTCAGAACAGTGTCTAAAGCTTGATCGAAAGTTTGGTTCGTATCGCTCGCCGCCATGTTAAATGTGATCCGTAAACAGTCCCAAATAAACTACAAGCTTCCGTTTGTCGAGTAGTACGCGTCACCATCTTTCCACCCCTCCCCACTCTCTGATTGGCTCCCTAACTCAGGCGAGTCTTTAGACCATAGTTTCCATGCTGTCTTTTCAGATCGGAACGATTGTGCAAAGCAGCATGGGATTTCCCAGGCTAGCCTGCCACCATACCAGTGTTAGTAATTACCAGTCATACACACCACCTAGTGGCCAGTGTTAGTAATTACCAGCCACACACACCGCCTAGTGGCCAATGTTAGTAATTACCAGTCCTAAACACCTCCTAGTGGCCAGTGTTAGTAATTACCTGTCCTAAACACTGCCTCGTGGCCAGTGTTAGTAATTACCAGTCCTAAACACTGCCTAATGGCCAGTATTCGTAATTACCAGTCCTAAACACTGCCTCGTGCCCAGTGTTAGTAATTACTAGTCCTAAACACCGCCTACTGGCCAGTTATAGTAATTAGCAGTCATACACACCGTAGTGGCCAGTTATAGTAATTACCAGTCATACACACTGCCTAGTGGCCAGTGTTAATTACCAGCCATACACACCACCTAGTGGCCAGTGTTAGTAATTACCAGTCATACACACCGCCTAGTGGCTAGTGTTAGTAATTACCAGTCCTAAACACCGCCTAGTGGCCAGTGTTAGTAATTACCAGTCCTAAACACTGCCTAATGGCCAGTGTTAGTAATTACCAGTCCTAAACACTGCCTAATGGCCAGTGTTAGTAATTACCAGTCATACACACCGCCTAGTGGCCAGTGTTAGTAATTACCAGTCCTAAACACTGCCTAGTGGCCAGTGTTAGTAATTATCAGTCATACAGACTGCCGAGTGGCCAGTGTTAGCCAGTAACAAAATAAAACAAAAGAGGCTGCCTATGATATAAGAAAATTCTACAACCCACAAACAGATGGGAGCTCCGCTTTTAGGCAGTGCTTAAATCTGTATATTAAATATCGATGGTCAGCGAGCACGCCAGTGTGATCAGCTGTTCGTTTAGCGACAGAATGATGGAACTGTCAGTGCATGGTCAACAGTAAACCTGTAGATGGCAGTAATGCAAGACTGTGGATGCCAGCTGCTGTAAAACCAAAAAGAAGAAGAAGGTAAACCTGCGCATGCGCACATGGACTTCGTCTGTCTGCTTGACTGCATGAAGCGAGCGATTTCATGCACATTATTTGCTTTAATCCCCTTAAATTAAATAACTGGCCAGCCACAGAATGGCCTGTTTTTTTAGATAATACAGAAATAAACATATATCAATCACCACATTTCAGAGGGAACCAAATTTCACTGATTTTATGAAATCAAAAGGCCATTTATCTTTAATGTATTAATCACACGCTGATTTTCTTATTGACAGCAAATTAGTGCACCTTTGATCAAAGATCAAAGGATGCACAAAATAAAATAAAACAACCCTGGGGTGTGCTGTTATAGGAATATAATCAATGCTGGTGGGGTCTCAAGTAGCCTGAGGTGATGCAGAATTGAGCATACCCCAAGGGGTCATCATAAACCACAGCAATTTGCCAAAAGCTTTAAAATGTTATTAATGAAACAATGTCCCACTTTTTATCCTTTTACAGTCACTTTTAATGTTATAAGACATATGTGAAACAACATAGTTCTTGTTGCTGCCTTAAAAGTATTTAAAACATTTGAAACTAAAAATATAGTAATGTTTGTACAGCATAAATATAAACAGTAAATCTATATTGTATGCATCATATAAAACACATGGATAAAAAGATGGCTTAGTATGCAGAGAGGGACTCATCTGTCCGTGTAGTGTTTTATGGAGCGGGTGGGAGGGTTTCTTCATGATCACTGACATCTTTGCCAGCAACCTTCTGTCTGCCTTGATCTCCACTGTGTCCAATTTACAGTGGTGCTTGAAAGTTTGTGAAACCTTTAGAATTTTCTATATATCTGTATAAATATGTCCTAAAACATCATCAGATTTTCACACTGTCAAGTACACGAGGGAGGCGGATGTATGTGCAGAAGTGTTCATTTGAATAAAGTGCAATCTATACATAAAGTGCATGAGTCACACCAGTGCTTAATTTGTGAAGTGGGAGGTCCCGGGCCGGAACGGAGGAGGTGGGTGGGTCCGGCGACTCAAAAAAAAAAGAAGGTGGGGGGCAGTTTACTATAACTTTACGCACACACGCCTATTGCATGACATGTATTGCAACAGCACCGGTTATCAAATCCTGGACAACAATGGACAACGCTCAGAATGTTCTCCAAACAGGCACTCAAGTTCACTCTCACTCTCCACACATACGTTAAGGCAGGGGTCGGCAACCTTTTTGGCTGAGTTGGTGCGCTAACACTTCTAGCTTCACCCCATCATCATTCTTCTCATCTTCTTTTTGATCGTTCCCACGGACTGGTACACTTGCAGCAGGTGCTGGTGCAGTGTCACTGTGTCCAACGTCGTCCATTTTAGGTAATTTAGGATCCGGCTGTCCTGGGACTTTGAAAAGTTTTAGTAAGCTTTCTTGTTTTTTTGCCATTTTTTTTCCACAGCGCAAGCTAACGGCTACAAAAAAACCCTGTGTTCTATTGAGTGGAAGTATACACCCCATGTCCCCCCCTTCCCCTTTTGCATAGATTTTGTGGATGTCATAGGAGAGAAATCAAAAACAGATATCAAAATCAAAACCGAACACTAAACACAATTTTATTTACTTATTTATTTAATTTATTGTTTGATTTTTTTCCCTTTGTGATGGTCATGGAGGTGATCTGATCCATTTATAAATAGCTGCCGGAACACCGAATAAAATGAAAATAGCTGCCGGATCTGACGACCGAGGTTCCGGATCTTGTTCCGTCATGTTCCGGCTCAAATTAAGCCCTGAATCACACACAAAAGCAAACAGTCCAAATTGGCAGGCAAGATCATAAACAACAAAACAGGCAAAGGGTCGGTCGATGCGCAAACAGGATGTTGGATGTAAAACGAGAACAAGAACTAGAAACAGGAACAGAAGTTGAGAAATCAGGAAAACCACAAACATGGGATAAAAGGCTTGGTAATGCACACTGAACGTGGCGTAATACTTGGCAATGTCTTAGCATCAGCGCAATCCTTAAATAGGCCAACCCTTAGTTCTCTAATAGAGTTCAGGTGCGCCTTATTCGTGGCGCACGTGCTGGAGCTCACTCGGTGCGCGCGCAGCCCGAGGCGCACCTTCAGGTACACGCGCCACAGTGCGCAAGACTGACAGAACCCCCTCTCAAAGAGCTCCCAAAGAGCTCCCTCTGGGAGTAAAATCCATCATAATATGGCCCCGGTGGGGGTTCGGGCTCAGGCTCTGGACACGACTTGGGTTCTTGGCTAGGAGTAGGCTCGAGCTCTGAAGATGATGAGGACTCCGGGCTGGGTTCGACCTCTGAAGATGATGAAGACTCTGGACTGGGCTCGAGCTCAGGCTCAGTAGATGACTCGGGCTCTGGCTCGGGCTCTGTAGATGGCTCCGGATTGTGCTTGAGCTCTGAAGATGACGTGGACTCTGGACTGGGCTCGGGCTCTGGAGATGGCTCCGGCTCTGGAGACAGCTCGGACTCGGGTATAGACTCCGGCTCTGGGGACGGCTTGGGCTCAGGTATAGACTTGGGCTTTGGGGACGGCTCGGGCTCTGGACTGTACTCGGGTACAGGCTCCGGCTCTGTAGAAGGCTCTGGACTGGACTCAGGTGCAGGCCCCGGCACTGTAGAGGGCTCTGGACTGGGCTCAGGCTCTGTAGAGGGCCCTGGACTGGGCTCAGGCTCTGTAGAAGGCCCTGGACTGGGCTCAGGCTCTGGAGTAGACTCTGTCACTGGCTCCGGCACTGGCTCCGGAGTAGACACTGATGCTGGCTCTGGCACTGGCTCCGGAGTAGTGCTCAGGCACTGATGCTGGATCTGGAGCAGACACTGGCTCTGCCGCTGGAGCAGACGCTGGCTCTGCTGCTGGAGCAGATGCTGACTCTGGATCTGGCTCCACCGCTTGAGCAGATGCTGGCTCTGGATCTGGCTCTGCCTCTGGAGCAGATGCTGACACTGACTCTGGCTCCGCCTCTGGAGCAGGCGCTGGCACTGATTATGGCTCCGCCTCTGGAGCAGATGCTGGCACGGGAACAGGTGCTGACACGGGAGCAGGAACAGGTGCTGGCATGGGAACAGGCATGGATTCTGATACAGACACAGGTTCCGGCATTAATTCAGGTGCTGGTTCAGAAAAGAGACAGCCTCTAAGAGGGGCTCAGAAACAATAGCTTCCTCTGCTGTCTCTACTTCAGCCACTAGGGAGAGCTCTGGTGCATCGGTCTCCTCATCTGAATCAGCCACTGGAGGGAGCTCTGGTGTGATGGTCTCCTCATCTGAGTCAGCCACTGGAGGGAGCTCTGGTGTGACGGTCTCCTCATCTGAGTTGGCCACTGGAGGGAGCTCTGGCGCAACGGTCTCCTCATCTGAGTCAGCCACTGGAGGGAGCTCTGGCGTGATGGTCTCCTCATCTGAGTCAGCCACTGGAGGGAGCTCTGGTGCAACGGTCTCCTCATCTGAGTCAGCTACTGAAGGTAGATCTAGAGCGACGGCCTCCTCAGCTGGGTTGGCAACTGGCATGACTGCCCCTCCCCCCAAATTTTCATGGGGTTCCTCCTTTTCTAATGACTTGAAAATAAACTTGAGCACAGCAAAGAAAGTCTGTGAATTTTGAAGGCATGGGTGTTCAACCCAAATCACCCATCTGCGTGGTCGTCCAGCAATGAATGTTAGTATGAAGCTTACCCAGATGGAATCAGGAGGCTTGGGCTCTTGGAGGTTCTCATAGAAGAAGTCATACTGTAGCTTGAATCCCATAGGGTGATATATTCCATAGTAAATTGCCGGGGGACTCCAGTCAGACTTTAGATGAAAATACGAGGTGAGTGGCAGGGACAAGGAAACCCAGAAGCAGCTGGGATCGTGTATTGAAACGCTTCTGCTACATCGATTGTATGGTGAAGTATTCTGTCAAGTACGCGAGGGAGGTGGATGTATGTGCAGAAGTGTTCATTTGAATAAAGTGCAATCTATACATTAAGTGCATGAATCACACAAAAGCAAACAGTCCAAATTGGCAGGCAAGGTCATAAACAACAAGCAAAGGGTCAGTTGAGGTGCAAACAGGATGTCGGAGGCAAAACAAGAACAAGAACTAGAAACAGGAACAGGAATCGAGAAACCAGGAAAACCACAAACACAGGAAAAAGGCTCGGTAATGTGCACTGAACATGGCGTAATACTGCGCAATATCTTAGCATCAGCGCAGTCCTTAAATAACCCAACCCTTAGTTCTCTAATAGAGTTCAGGTGCACCTTGTTCATGGCATGTGTGCTGGAGCTCACTCGGTGTGCGTGCAGCCCAAGGTACACCTTCAGGTACATGCGCCACAGCGTGCAGGACTGACACACACAAGTCCTAAAATTAGATAAAGAGAACCCAGTTAAACAAATGAGACAAAAATATTATACTTGGTTATTTATTTATTGAGGAAAATGATCCAATATTACATATCTGTGAGTGGCAAAAGTATGTGAACCTCTAGGATTAGCAGTTAATTTGAAGGTGAAATTAGAGTCAGGTGTTTTCAATCAATGGGATGACAATCAGGTGTGAGTGGGCATTCTGTTTTATTTAAAGAACAGGGATCTATCAAAGTCTGATCTTCATAACGTATTTGTGGAAGTGTATCATGGCACGAACAAAGGAGATTATTGAGGACCTCAGAAAAAGCGTTGTTGATGCTCATCAGGCTGGAAAAGGTTGCAAAACCATCTCTAAAGAGTTTGGACTCCACCAATCCACAGTCAGACAGATTGTTTACAAATGAAGGAAATTCAAGACCATTGTCACCCTCCCCAGGAGTGGTCGACCAACAAAGATCACTCCGAGATCAAGGAGTGTAATAGTTGGCGAGGTCATAAAGGACTCCAGGGTAACTTCTAACCAACTGAAGGCCTCTCTCACATTGGCTAATGTTAATGTTCATGAGTCCACCATCAGGAGAACACTGAGCAACAATGGTGTGCATGGCAGGGTTGCAAAGAGAAAGCCACTGCTCTCCAAAAAGAACATTGCTGCTCTTCTGCAGTTTGCTAAAGATCATGTGCTGACAAGCCAGAAAGCTATTGGAAAAATGTTTTGTGGATGGTTTGTGGATGGATGAGACAAAATGGAACTTTTTGGTTTAAATGAGAAGCATTATGTTTGGAGAAAGGAAAACATTGCAATCCAGCATAAGAACCTTATCCCATCTGTGAAACATGGTGGTGGTAATATCATGGTTTGGGCCTGTTTTGCTGCATCTGGGCCAGGACGGCTTGCCATCATTGATGGAACAATGGAATTCTGAATTATACCAGGGAATTCTATAGGAAAATGTCAGGACATCTGTCCATGAACTGAATCTCAAGAGATGGTGGGTCATGCAGCAAGACAACGACCTTAAGCACACAAGTCGTTCTACCAAAGAATGGTTAAAGAAGAATAAAGTAATGTTTTGGAATGGTCAAGTCAAAGTCCTGACCTTAATCCAATTGAAATGTTGTGGAAGGACCTGAAGTGAGCAGTTCATGTGAGTAAACCCACCAACATCCCAGAGTTGAAGCTGTTCTGTATGGAGGAATGGGCTAAAATTCCTCCAAGCCGGTGTGCAGGACTGATCAACAGTTACCGCAAACGTTTAGTTGCAGTTATTGCTGCACAAGGGGGTCACACCAGATACTGAAAGCAAAGGTTCACATACTTTTGCCACTCACAGATATGTAATATTGGCTCATTTTCCTCAATAAATAAATGACCAAGTATAATATTTTTGTCTCATTTGTTTAACTGGGCTCTCTTTTATCTAGTTTTAGGACTTGTGTGAAAATCTGATGATGTTTTAGGTCATATTTATGCAGAAATATAGAAATATAGAAAACTCTAAAGGACTCACAAACTTTCAAGCACCACTGTAGCCCCCAGGACTCAGCTTGCCTTTCTAATGATCTTGTTCAGTCTGTTAGTGTCCTTCGCTGAAATGCTGCTGCCATTGTTGTAGTCAAGTCACTCAACCTCGAGTCCGAGTCCAGTCTCGAGTCCCCAGTGTTCAAGTCTGAGTCAAGTCCAAGTCATTAAAAAAACTTGGGTCGAGTCCACTATTCATCTGAGTTGAGTCCGAGAGCAAGACTCCAACCGCACCATTTGACGGTAGCTGTTTTAACACCATTAACATTAGTTTGTTCCTGAACATGCCGTATGAACAGGTGAATGTGCTTCTCTTTATCAGGGAGTGTGAAGTATTCTGTCAGAGATGGTTGGGAAACGGATGTAAGTGCAGAAGGTGTGTTTATTAATACAAGTGAAGACGGTAAACAATCCAGAACGGCAGGCAAAATCGTAAAATGGTGAAACAGGCGATAGGTTGAGTGAGGTATAAACAGGCTATTGTAGACTCAGCAGAATCAAAGATGAGAAAAAGGAAATCAGGGATCAGGAAACCAAACAAGGAAATAAGGCTCGGTAATGTGTCAGCAACGCAACTCAATACTTTACAAAGTAAGTGTGTTTTCACAGTTTTCTATATAGGTGTGCTGATTGCGCCTTAATCCTGTGCAGGTGCAAGTCATTTATGACGCACATGCAAGAGTCCACTTGGAGCGCACGCTATCCGGAACACGCCCAAGAGTCTATCTGATGCACTCACCAAGGTGTGCAGGTGTGATACTCTTGCACGAAATTTGTACAAAATTAATGCAGATATAAATATCTTATGCCAAATTATAGAATGTTACAAAAAAATAAAGAAAAAAAAAATCTGAGTCCTTATCTCCAGTTTCCAATTTCGAATGCATATAATGCACGAGTCTGAGCCCAAGTCCGAGTCATCAGTGCTCAAGTCCAAGTCAAGTCATGAGTCCTTAAAATTAGGGCATGAGTTGGACTCAAGTACTACAAGCCTGGCTGCTTCCCCAGCTCACAGTAGCATAAAAGATGACATTGGATACCACAGACTCATAGAAAGTTCTCAGCAGCCAGCCATTCATACCAAAGGACCTAAACCTCCTCAGGAAGTTGAGTTGGCTCTTGTCCTTCTCGTGCAACCTATCCACATTCACTTCCAATCCCAACTTACCACACAGATACCCATGTACTTGTAGGGTTGGAGATGGTTGTGCTGACACCAGTCCACAAAGCTGTTCATCAGGTTCCTATGCTCCTCTTCCATTCCATAATACATCCCATGATAACAGTGTCATCCAAGAACTTTTGTAGATGACATATCTCAGAATTATACCTGAAATCTGAGGTGTACAAAGTGAAAAGAAAGAGGCAAGTACAGTCCCTGTGAAGTACTAGAGGTGCTTCCAATCCACTTTGGCACACAGTTCTATAGCCACATGTACTTAATATTTTTTTTTCTTTTTACAGAACTAGACTTTCGACAACTTACCACAGAGAAAAAATATTTGACTGAATGTTGGAGCACTATTCATGTCATTAGAGACTGTTACGTGCGTACATGTGCATTTACATTTGAAAACATCAGATAATTGATACCAGTAACCTATGAAGCTTGTTGATAAAATTGGTTTGGACATTACCTCAGATGTCTCTCTTTGTAGCCTAGGGAATTACTCATCAAAACTGATATAGGCTACTATTACATTTCCTGGGAGATTTAAAAAAAAATACAAGTGTGATATGATATCAAAGGAGAAAGAGCTCAGTTCTGACAGAGTGCGATTTGGACATGAGGAGGTGGAACTTGGCTCTGGTGGGCTCTGGCCCAATTTAACCCCTGGATGGCCCACTACAGCTCATGCCAGGCCAATGCTACTACAGCATACTCCGAATGCCATAGAAGGCTATTGAAGGCTAAATAGCAACTGCTTTATTCCTAATGTTTCATGTCTTGGCATGATAATAACCAGAGGTGGAAAGAGTACTAAAATATTATACTCAAGTACAAGTACTGTTACTCTGATGAAATTTTACTTAAGTACAAGTAAAGTTACCAGACAAAAAAATCTACTCAAGTAAAAAGTAGATCATTTAAAATGTACTTTGAGTAAAAGTAAAATGTTACTTTTAACAATGGGTGTTTTCTGCCTCCATTGTGTTGTGCAAAAATGAAAAAGAAGAGGAAACAAGGATATATGTACATCTCAACCCAGATGTTTTATTTAAAGGAAGTGTATCAAATTGAATGCTTAGGATAATGCTGCATTAAAACTGAGACAAACAAAAAAGGTCAATACACACAGTCATGTCGTTTACATCGCCCTGACCACACACAAAGCATTGTACACGAAATATGAAAGTGAAATGTTGCACCGAAATCTCGTAGCTTGCCTGTGTGCACTGTGTGTTATTGAACAATTCAATTCAAACATTATTTGTTTTGCTTAGTATTCCTTTCTGGCCTGTTGGATGTAGAATGGTAGGAGGACTGATCACGTCAGGTTGGCGAGCTAACTTGCTTGCATGATTAGCCAACCGAATAACAGACTAGTTACCGCTATGTTACAGTACCAACAGGTTGCTACTTCAACATTAGCAATGCCATCCACTATTTTTGGAATATAAGCAGCCTATTGTCAGTTTTACCATGGAAAGGAAACATTATGATCAGGGGCGCAGATACATTTTTTGATCTGGGGGGGACAAAGCTGCCATAAACCAACCCCAACCCCGATATGCCTGTCAAACTTGTTGTGGGTAACCATAGCAACCAAGCTCGAGCTCGCAACCTGTGCAGTCTGCGCAGCTCAACTAACTGAATATCAGTCTTTGTTTTGTTTTATGTGAGTTGTTGCAACTATGTATACACTGCTGTGCACCTCAATAAACCGAATGGTAATTAGTCTTTTGATTTTTCCGTGAGGTTTGCCTTATGCAAAGAAAGACAGCATAGACGTTTTTTCCTCCCTATAAGTGGGGGGGACCGAACGAGGTGAATTTAAATCTGGGTGGGACGAATCCCACCCATCCCACCCTCTATCTGCGCCCGTGATTATGATGCCAATGACTATACTTACCTCAACATGCTTGCGCAGATTAGACGTCGAATTTTTGTATGCCGCAATGGTTGTCTTCTTGGGCACACATAATCTGCATTACATAATGAAACTGTCACCCCTTTTGTCTACGAAGCTGAAGTGATCACGTATTTAGGGCCAGGGGTGCACTTCATTACTGAAAGAAATTGCGTTTTCTGCAGGGTCGTCCACCACAGGTTCCTCGGTCTCCTCCATGTCCGCAGGGGCGCTTTATCAACACCCGTGGCCCAGGGGCTAGGCCCCTCATAGGCTACCTGTCAACCCTACCCTTACCGTTGGCCAGGAAAACACTCTTATTTTATTTGCAATACGTGTCAAGCATTTACAGTGTAAGCGCGTAATTAGCCTAGAAGCCTACGATAGGTTACGTTTGGCTCAGCGTAGCTGCGCAAGGCCCACGCTCACATCGCTCAACACATCCGACCACAGAGGGAGAGACGAACGCGCACATTATCATTACAGAGCCGGTTCTGATTATTACCACGGACAGGACAGTGATACTGCGTAACTTTCACGCAGGGGCATGGCCAGAGATAACCACACAAGCGTGCATGCGCTAATGTAGACCTATGTGTTGTAAACATAAAACAAACACACCTACAGACAAGTCCTTTTAAAAAATAAAATACATAAAAATAGCTCGGCGGCATGAAAACAAACATTCACTGCAAGACAAGGTACTTGGCTCGGCGGCCACATGAAACGTAAACACCATGGACAGCGGCCAAACTCATAACTCTACAGACTGAAATACACGAAACCAAGTCCTACTAGGGTCTATTTTACCGATCTATGTTCAAGCATCATGCAAGTCTTCCTTCTCCTTGAATAAGACCATGCATTCAACTGCCTTTTTGACATGACTGCATAGAAATACCACTTGCAACAATATTTCAAGCACTCCATCAAGAAAAAAGTTAAACATGAACACGGGCATACTGTTTTGAGCATACGATTTTTTAAAAAGAAACTAGCTACATCAAAGTCCTTCAATAAACCCATCCTTTAGTGCAAATGAGCTTAACCTAGTTCAAAGCATGATGCTAGCAGTAGCTGCATAAGGCAAAATCATGTGGGCCTTTCGTCAACAACAAGCCACGGCAGGCAAACATTAATAATCAAGCGTCCTTACCTTAAAACGTTGTCTTGACCACAGAACTTCTCAAGTATTTCATTAAATCCACACGGGTTAACAACACACCTGTTGTGTATCCTAATGCACAAGTTAGAGCCTTTTATTATGAAGCCCTCAGGAGTAAGGTGTGTGCGCATGCCTGGTGTAAGTGTGAGTGGCGGAGTTCAGTAAAAGTTTTGTGTGCAGCATCTCTCGTGTTCCTGCATTCCTTTCAATACACAATATTGGCGACGAGGATAGCTGAGTTTGGACTACCCCCACCCACACACTTCTTGGCTGTTCCTGGAGATCCTCCGGTCCCGTGGGCGAACTGGCTGGAGAGTTTCAAAGTTTATCTGACTCCCTTAGACTACGATGATATTGATGATAAGAGAAAGATGGCTCTCCTGCAGCACTGTCTTGGTGTAGAGGGCCAGCGCATCTTTCGCACACTTGACACTCAACGAACATATGCTGAAGCTGTCGCATCGTTGACAAAACATTTCACTGGCCACCAAAGGATATTACTCCGACGCTACCAACTTCGGAAGCGGCTACAGCGCCCTGGTGAGTCGGTGCGAACCTACATAACGAACCTGAAAGACATGGCACGCTCATGTGAGTATGGAATTCTGCAGGAGCAAATGATTCGAGATCAGTTCATTGAAGGGACATTGTGTGAGAAAACGAGGGAAAAACTGTTGCTAGAAGCAGATGATTTGACATTAAATAGAACAGTAGAGATAGCGATGCAAGTGGAGACAGCCATTGAATGCACTACGCTGCTAGCAGGTGCACGCACCAATGTTGACACGGCTGCGCGGCAAACACAGCCTGCTTATCACATGCACTATGACACCGACTCTGCCAGCCCATGCCAGTCCGATTTCCCGGTTCAATTTATGCAGAGGCAGAACAGGCGAGCCTCAGATTGTTGTGGAAACTGTGGTTCTAAATCGCATAATTCCAAAGCGCAGCACTGCCCTGCCAGAGGGCAAACATGCCGAAATTGCCTGAAACAAAACCACTTTGCTAAAGTGTGCCGTTCTGCCCCTGCCACTCTGCACCAACCCGTGAGTTCCTCTCCAGCCCAGCACACCTACACAGAGATCAGAACTGTATCAGTAGGTCAGGTAGCTTTCAAAACATGTACTGTTCAACTGGCTGATGTTACTTTGCCACTGTTAATGGACACTGGTGCAGCTGCATTGCTGTTAAATGCAACCACCTATTACAAGTTTTTCTCTCACCTGCCTCTAGACAATCCTGCCACAGCTCTGTGTGGTTATGACTGTTCTAAGATTGAGATCTTGGGTGTGCTCCACGTTCCTGTGCATTATGGCTCCATGTGCCTGCCTTCATTCCCGTTTCACATCGCTAGGCGAGGGGCCAATCTTTTGGGCCTAGACGTATTCACTGCTCTTAGGTTCACACTCAGAGATGATGCTGGCTCAGACATACACCACATCGCCTCCTCCTGGCAGCACAAATGGCCGGCTTTGTTCGATGGCCTGGGCTGCCTGACGGCCTTCACCCACAGGCCGCTGACTACACCTGACGTGTCACCCGTCATCCAGCCGCTGCGCAGGATACCACTTTCCCTGAGGGATGACGTCACTCTGGAACTCAATATGCTCCTGGAACAGGGAATCATTGAACCAGTCAATGCTGCGCCCTGGAATTCGAATCTAGTTGTGGCCAAGCAGAAGTCGGGGGGGATAAGAATATGTGTAGACCTGCGCCAAGCAAACAAGGCTGTGATTCCAGACCGATACCCTCTGCCCACAGCAGAGGAGCTTACTGCTCATTTTCACGGCTCTACGATATTCATGAAACTCGACCTACGCCAAGGCTATCTACAAGTGCCACTCCATCCAGCCAGCAGAGACCTTACGGCTTTTGTGACACACATAGGGGTATTCCGCTATACCAGAATGCCGTTTGGGTTAAGCTCTGCCCCCAGCTGTTTCCAGAAGATGATGAGCACGATCCTGGCTGGCATACCGGGTGTGGCGGTCTTTCTTGACAACATAGTCATCCATGCCCCAGACACGGAAGCACACCACATCCGCCTACAGAGAGTGGCTGAAGCTCTTCTACAAAACAACTTGACCCTAAATGCAGAAAAATGCAGCTTTGCCGCTCCAAACATTGATTTTGTGGGGTTCCGCCTTTCCGTCAAAGGGATTGCTCCATTACAATCTAATGTCGATGCCATACACAAAATCCCAGAGCCAACCTCAGCCTCTGAAGTGGCCTCATTTTTGGGCATGATGGCTTACTACCTCCGTTTTCTGCCCAACTACTCCCAGACTATGGCACCCCTCCGTCAGTTGCTGAAGAAGGATGAGCCATGGCAGTGGACTCCTGCATGTTCCGAGTCTGTGCGATGACTGAAGGCCCAGCTCACCACTCCTCCTGTCCTAGCTCACGTCAGCCCAGAATGTCAGACACTGGTGACCTGCGACGCCTCAGATAGGGTGATTGGAGCGGTCCTGTCACAGATGCAGGATGGGGTTGAGCGACCTGTAGCTTTTGCCTCCAGGGCGTTGTCACCAACCGAGCAACACTACTCTGTGGGTGAGCGTGAGGCGCTTGCTTGTGTTTGGGCCTCAGAGAGATGGCATCTCTATGTATACGGCCGGCACTTCACACTCAGAACTGACCATCAAGCCCTGACTGCGCTACTATCAGCTTCAGGCTCAGGCCATAAACCGCTACGCCTCCACAGATGGGGAGAAAAGTTGAGGCAATATGACTATGAACTTCAATTCACCCCAGGGAGGGACAATGTGGTCGCCGACCTCCTCTCTCGTTCCATTGATAGCCCGGCACCAGCCATCTTCCCCAAAGACGACACAGAGCCTGAACTCATCCAGTTGCTACACACACCTTTGCAATCAGCCGTGTCCTTGGAGGAGCTAAAACAAGAATCAGAACGTGATGGTACACTGACTGTCCTGCGCACGTACATTCGCTCGGGGTGGCCAAAAAAGGTTCCCGAGGACCTCATGCCATTCTCAAGACTGCACGATGAACTGTCATGTTGGAGTGATGTTTGCGTCTCCAAAGGTCTCTGCACAGTGGTGCCTAGTAGCCTGCGGGCCCGGGTCCTGTCAATGGCGCATGAGGGGCACCTCGGCATCGTTAAACTTAAACAGAGGTGCAGAGATTTGATATGGTGGCCAGGCATTGACTGCGACATTGAAGCACTGGTTAAAGATTGTGTACTGTGCCTCCTTAGTGGGAAGACTGGGCCTCCAGCGCCAACCCCTCTGCAGCCGGTTCCGTGGCCATCTCACCCCTGGGAACACCTCCAGCTCGACATCTGCGGAGAGCTTCATGGCCGGGGAATTCCTCATCATCAGCGCTTCCTGGTGGTGCTGTACAACCTACATTCTAAGTGGCCTGAAGTGGTTCCGGCTGGGACCGTCACAACACAGACCATCACAGATATCCTTGACATGCTATTTGCATGCTGGGGTATGCCTCGCACCATCACCACAGATAATGGGCCCCAATTTATCTCTGCAGACTTTTCCCAGTTTCTCAGTGATAGGGGAATTAAGCATATTTGTACAGCATACTACAACCCGCAAGCGAACGGCGGTGTAGAGCGTCTTAACCAGAGCCTGAAGAACGGCATTCGTGCACACCTGGCTCAGGGATGTGCTTTTCAGACTGCTCTTAACCAGACCCTAATGCACTACAGAGCAAGCCAACATACAACAACAGGGATGTCTCCAGCGTTTCTTATGCTGGGCCGGGAAATGGAGTTACCGCTGGACAGGCTCAAGGCACAGGGCAGGGTAGTGTCTACAAAGGGCAATGACCAAGGTCAAGTGGAAGCCTCGGTGAAAAGACATCAGCAAAAGATTCAACAGTACTTCGACAGGAAACACAGGGCCAAGGACACTACTATCAGAACAGGCGACTGGGTCAGAGCTTGTAGACCCCATCGCAACAACAAGATGGCTTCATACTGGACTCAGCCTCGCCTGGTCCAGCGGCCGCTGGGACCTTCTACATTTCAACTTAGCGATGGGTCACACTGGCATGCTAAAAGACTGAGGAAAGTGAACAGCCCGGGGGGGATGGTAGTTTCACAGCCACCAGCCTGTTCTGCATGGGTGCCTCTTCAGGTTGAGGCACAACAGACACGTGTCTCTCAAGCTCCACAGTCACCAATGCCTCAACACCCGCAAGTTGTGCCTGACTTACTGCCCGAGTTGGGTCCTGACACTCCCTCAACCCCAGGGCACGGCCCTGCCACAGGGCCGGATTCAGGTGTCTTCCCGGCTGCAGCAGAGGAGCCACAGTCAGGGAGTGGGGAAGGGCGCCCTGCTCATGCCAGGGTCCGCCCCTCACACTTGAAAGACTTTGTTACGTTCTGACTTAAATTTCATGGTATAGGCCACTGCCAATAGCCTGACTGTTATGCAGCTATGCACTTAAGTTAGTTAAAAAAGTTAGTTCCTTTGCAGCTATGCACTTAAGTTAGTTAAAATAATGTTAGTTCCTTTGAGGGGAGGGGGAAAATGTTGTGTATACTAATGCACAAGTTAGAGCCTTTTATTATGAAGCCCTCAGGAGTAAGGTGTGTGCGCATGCCTGGTGTAAGTGTGAGTGGCGGAGTTCAGTAAAAGTTTTGTGTGCAGCATCTCTCGTGTTCCCGCATTCCTTTCAATACACAATAACACCCAACACAGCTAGCGAGAAATGTGGATCTGTGCTAGCTTTGTATTGCTATTCCCTTCAGTATGCTTACTCTGTCTGCTGCCCGAACTGTGAAAATTATAGGCTACAATCTTTTCATCAATTTCTTCAGTAGATGCCGTTTTAGACATTTTATTATCCCCATCAAAATATGCTATTATACTAACAGGATTATAACTCAAATCACACGACACGTATTCAAATCACAACTGATTTATTTTACTGTTGGACAGATCATAGCATATCTAGCCTAGCTACACATAGCCTAGCTGCTGGTAGGCTGATAACTGATAAGTAGCTGATATTCTGAACAGATTGGTGATCCTTACCTTAAAAAAGTCTGTGACTTTAGGCAACGATTCTATCATTACCTGCATCTCTCTCTTTTTTCCTTTTATGCGCCCCGCTATCATGTGAACGCTTCATCTTTCAAAGCCTCTAAATTTGTGTCTCAGTAGTCTGCAGTCTTTGGCGCGCTTTCGTGCGTGATGTTACATTTTGTTACATTTTATTCTGGTACAGTTGTGGGTGTTCATTTTGCGAACCACATCCACCATGTCTCTTACAGCAGGCTACTGTGCGCTCATTTATTTCTAACCTTATTTCTATCCGTACATTAATGTAGGCCCACGATTCCGAGAGTTTATTATTTTATTAATATTACAAGGCCCCTGATTGGCTGTGGCCCAGGGGTTTGAGCCCCCCGAAGCCCCCCCCTTAAAGCGCCGGTGCATGTCCGCCATCGTCTGTGTGAGACTCGCGCACGCGACAACTGTCCTTCCCGTGATTCATTTCCAGAACGCATTTCCCCTTCTCCGTTTTAGCCTTTTTTTTATTTTTTATTTATTTATTTATTTTTACTCAGTAACGGTTGTGATGTAAAATGTACCGAAGTACACTACTTAAAAGAAAACATACTTAAGTAAAAGTACACTCTTTAAAAATTACTTGAAAAAGTACAAGTACACAAAAAAGCTACTCAAGTACAGTAATGCGAGTAATGTAATTCGTTACTTTCCACCTCTGATAATAACACTGATGATACAAACTAGCTGAATAGAAATAGCTAGCTGTCACAACACAAACTGCCATAATATGTAACTACAAAGTACATGTAGCATCAGATAGACTGCAGTGATGAGTATTGGCTATCATTCTTGCGAACACATTTGTTAAATTTTACATTTGATAGGAATTTAGATTTAGTAATTGAAGCTGTCTGATACTAAAATATCAACTTCTTGCTTTATACATATATGATTATAGAGAAATGTAGTGATGTAGTGTTCGAAGATGTAGTGGGTTGAAAATATATATTTTCTCTTACCATTTCATAATAACAACAACTTTTATTTATATAGCACCTTTCAAGGAACCTAAGGATGCTTTATATAGTGAAAAAAACCCAAAACAAAAAACAAATAAAAAAACAGAAAGCCTGAGTGAACAAGTGAGTTTTTAGGTTTTTTTTTTTGACAGAACCAAGGGAAGGAGCATTGTGGATCACCAGAGGGAGAGAATTCAAGAGAGTGGGGGCAGCTACACAGAAGGCTCTATCCTCAAGTGTCTGCAGTCTGGTGTGGTGGATAAGGACCATACCCTTATCAGTTGACCACAGAGTCCGGGATGGGGCATAGTGGTGTAAGAGGTCCAGCAAATCCTGGGGTGCAAGGGCATGAAGAGATTTGTAGGTGAGAAGGAGGATTTTGTATGTGATGTGGGACATGACCTAGAGCCAGTGAAGATGAATGAGGGTGGGGGTGATGTATTGCCAGTGCTTGGTCCAAGTGAGAAGCTTTGCAGCTGAGTTCTACATGTACTGCAACTTGTCCAAGGCTTTGCTGGGCAGGCCAAACAGGACGCCATTGTAGTAATCTCGGTGGGAGGTGATGAATGCATGGATGAGGGTCTCAGCCACAGAGTCAGAGAGTGAAGGCTGGAGTCTGGAGATGTTTTTGAGGTGGTAGAAGGCAGATTTAATGAGGTTGATGTGTGGCTGAAATGAGAGACTGGAGTCCAGAATGACACCCAGCTTGTGGACTACCAAGGATAGAGAGATGATGTAGCCATCCACTTCCAGCAGGAGGTCACCAGCCTTCTGGAGCAGTGGCTTGGGAGCCACAAACAGAACTTCAGTTTTATTGCTGTTGAGCTTGAGTAGATTGGATGGCATCCAGTATTTTATATTTTCCAGACAGGTGACAAGGGACAGAGGGGGGAGCTAGTTGGAGGATTTGCTACTCAGATACAGCTGAGTATAATTTGCATAGCAGTGGAAGCTGAGCCCATGCTGGCAGATGATCTGACCACGGGGGGGGCATGTAGATAGTGAAGAGGAGAGGTCCTAGCACCAAGCCTTGTGGTACACCTCAGTTGATTGGGGCTGGAGAGGAGCAGGAGTCTCTGAGGGTGATGTACTGTTTCCTGCTGGAAAGGTATGACTGAAACCAGGAGAGTGCTTTACTGGTGAGGCCAACGTATTCTGATAAACAGTTGAGGAGGATAGTATGGGAAACAGTGTTGAAGGCTGCTGAGAGGTCCAGGAGAATGAAAATGCTGATCTGGCCAGAGTCAGCAGCAATGAGGAGGTCATTGGTTATTTTGATGAGGGCAGTCTCTGTGCTATGGTGAGCTCTGAAACCAGATTGGAGGGGTTCATAGAGCTCATGGTGGGACATGTGTGTTGATGAAGTTGATCAGCAACTGCTTTTTTGAGGACTTTACTGAGGTAAGGAAGGTTGGAAATTGGATGGTAGTTATTGAGGTTGCCTGAGTCCAGACCAGGCTTTTTAAGAATTGGCATCATAGCAGCAGTTTTGAAGCTGGAAGGTAACAGGCCAGATTCCAAGGAGGAATTGATGATTTCAACCATGGTGATACACAGGGTAGGTAGGCATGCTTTGACCAGGACTGTGGGCATGGGATCCAATGAACAGGTGGAGGCCTTAGCTTTGGTGACCAGCTCAGCAACTTGGGTAGTATCCAGAAGGGAGAAGGAGAAGAAACAGTGCTGTGACAGGCATGCAGCAAGGGGAGCATGTCCTGTGGGTGGGGTATGGGAAGAAGGGAAGTGGCAGGTGGCAGTAGCTGTTGGTGAATGGAATATACTTTGGCCTGTAAGAAGTCAAGAAAGTTGGAGGAAAGGTCAGAGGCATCAGAGAAGTGAGGAGCATTGAGGGGGTGAAGTAGCCAGTTGATGGTGAAGAAAAGTTATCTGGAGTGATTATGGTGGTTACCAATAAGGGTGGAATAATAATCCATTTTGGCCTTAGAGAGGACATCCTTGTAGGTCCTCACATGATCTTTGAAAGCTTCATAATGGACTGTGAGGCCAGATCTTTTATAGAGCCTCTCAAGCTGATGACCCCTGGCTTTCATGGACCATAACTCAGAGGTAAACCAAGGGGCAGGATGGAAAAAGGATACAGTGAGTTTTGAAGGGGGCAAGAGAGTCAAGGTTTATGTGACAGTGCAGCGACTAGTAGGCAACTAGGCCATCCACCATGAGGTTAGGGTCTGGAGCCAAATGAGTCACTACAGTGTTGGATAGGGCTTGTGGATTCACAGAATTTATGTTCCTGAATGTGATGGTCTGTTTGACTTGCTGCATGGGCAGGGGGACAGGAACAGAGAAGTGGATGACATGGTGGTTAGATACCACTAGGTCAATGCACTACAGGTGAGAGGGAGATGTACCAGTGGAACACACAAGGTCTAGTGTGCACTTTAATTTGCTTTATGAGTAGCTTAGTTTTGAATAGGTCATTTTATGGCCATATTATCAAATTAAATATTATACAATAATTTATGTTACATCTGTTGTCTTTTTAGATACACATGTTGGAAGGTTCTTTATTCTTGTGGGAATTTATGTTACATGCGCCATCATTGCTTCATTAACTGGACACTACATCATGCAGAAAAAAGTCATAAAGCTTCGGTAAGAGACTTTTGATGCACACTGTAGATAGAGTAGTTCTGTTAGCCAATGAAAGGGTCCTTTATAAGGGTAATTCCTGATCCTAACCTATGCTGAGTTTCCCAAAAGCATCGTAGCACAAAGATCATTGTTAAATGGTAGATTTAACACACCCCAACTGAGGAATCAACTGTCCACTGCACTGTTAGTCAATCACATGTTTATGTAAAACAACTATTTTTGGGGGTGCTCCGGTTTCCCCCACAGTCCAAAGACATGCAGGTTAGGCTAATTGGTGGCTCTAAATTGACCGTAGGTGTGAATGTGAGTGTGAATGGAAGTGTCAGCCCTGTGATGACCTGGCGACTTGTCCAGGGTGTACCCTGCCTCTCACCCATAGTCAGCTGGGATAGGATCCAGCTTGCCTGCGATCCTGTACAGGATAAGTGGTTACAGATAATGGATGGATGACTGGATGAACTATTTTCAGAGAAATAACTAAGAGAATATTATATATTTCTAGTGACATCAAAATGTGTATTTGATAGTTAATACAGTTCTAGTATTTTTTTTTTTTTGTGAAATCTTTTTCCTTCACCACCTGGAGAGAATGTCAGTGATAATTTAGCTTAGGCTTTGTATGTAAGATATAAGAGGTTTTATCTGAATTGTATTTTGGTATTCATAACAGTAATTTATGATCTTGTTTATTGATTTGCTGTGTTTTAGAAACCTTTGCTGTAAACCTGATACACAACAGGTAAAATATATTATTTACTGTTTTGTACACAATTATTTTTTTATCCAGTTAACAGTGATTATGAAGTACTTTGAAAATATGGTAAACCAATTTTTTATGGTAATCATTTTTAGCCTAACGATCCTGATGAATTGCAGCACTACGCCACGTGTGGGCCAGGAGCCATCTACAACTCTCTGTGGACCCCTTCAGTGCTTGAAACACATGATCACACACACACATACGAAAGTATCTCAACAAAATTTCAATAAAAGCAGATTTGTTTATGCATACTGAAATGTGTAGAGGTTTGTACTCAGCAAAGGTACTTCATGCAGACTCAGTGCACACCTACTCTTTGGGTAAAATTGAGATAAAATTGAGCATCCTCCAACATACAGTCTCTGATGAGAGAAACACAAACTAGAGTTATTTAAAGTTATTTTTGTTGTCTTTCAGGAAGAATCTTTTAGACCATGCAACTTTTCGTTTCCCTTTTACAAAAAAAGTTCCAAATATAATCCTGTTAGGAAGCTAAGAACCTTTAAGTAGACAGGCCAACATGTACAGTTTGGTACTTCGTATTTACTTTTCTGCTATTTCAGAGAACACACAGGTTGGAATAATTCACCCAGCAGAAAAGACAATTCACTGAAAGGAAAGGATGTGAAGCAAAAGACATCATTTACTTCATGTAGTGTTTACTTTTGCTTTATACTGACTTTATCTGGGTGAATTTTGACACATGTTTTTGAAATGTCTTGCCCTTGTTAGTAAACAGAATCCAAAAATGCTGGATGCTTTGATAATAATAAAAATAAAATAAAATAAAAATTAAATAAAACAAAACAAAAAACCCCCTCATAATTATAATGAAACATGGGTCACACCAAACTTGTTGCTTCAGGGCTTAATTGTTAGCATTGATGGCGTATCCAAAGAACCACTGAAGGATTCTTATGACGTCTAGGAATTTCCACTATTTCCACAATGAAACTGTAACAAAGTCAGACTGGTACTGTAATGTGTTTTCCACTACATTAATTTTATATAGTATCTGCAATACCAAGTGCATTTAAAAAAAATCCATTGTACCATACTGTTATGTCATTAATATAAATATGTCGCATATTAATTAATGGACATGTCATGAAAGATTCTTGTGACAAACTCTGAGGAGGTATGGATGTGGTTAAATAAAAATGCAGATTCATTTTAGAGGGATAAGAAACAAAAGTCAGACACTCTGAGGCTATGGATAGACAAACTAATATCCAAGAAGCAACAGAATCAAAAATCAAAATCTATCATAACCCAATTATAATCTCGATCCAACCACTCAAAGGGAGCTTGAAAGAAAAGGGTCAATTTATAAAATCATAATTTAAAAAAAACTATCTACAGTGGTGCTTGAAAGTTTGTGAAGCCTTTAGAATTTTCTATATTTTTGCATAAATATGACCTAAAACATCATCAGATTTTCACACAAGTCCTAAAAGTAGATCAAGAGCACCCAGTTAAACAAATGAGACAAAAATATTATACTTGGTCATTTATTTATTGAGGAAAATGATCCAATATTACATATCTGTGAGTGGCAAAAGTATGGGAACCTCTAGGATTAGCAGTTAATTTGAAGGTGAAATTAGAGTCAGGTGTTTTCAATCAGTGGGATGACAATCAGGTGTGAGTGGGCGCCCTGTTTTATTTAAAGAACAGAGATCTATCAAAGTCTGATCTTCACAACACGTGTTTGTGGAAGTGTATCATGGCACGAACAAAGGAGATTTCTGAGGACCTCAGGAAAAGCGTTGTTGATGCTCATCAGGCTGGAAAAGGTTACAAAACCATCTCTAAAGAGTTTGGACTCCACCAATCCACAGTCAGACAGATTGTGTACAAATGGAGGAAATTCAAGACCATTGTTACCCTCCCCAGGAGTGGTCGACCAACAAAGATCACTCCAAGAGCAAGGCGTGTAAAGCTTTGTTCACATATATACCGGTATGATAGTGGTATAACTGTATCGATACAAAGTATACCGGTACAGTTTAGTGCATCTGTCCACACTAGCGAGAAATGTTTGCGGTTTTCTTTCACGGTAGTTGAAATGCGTGTGCGAAATGTTTCCGTGGTTACTGAGTAACTTCCTTCCGAGAATATGGCAGATGAAACAACGTGTGTGTGTGTGATTTTTGTTGTCAATGTACAATCTGTATTTCTGGTGGTCATTTATTCAGTCGAATCGTATAAAACGCACGAGGCAGTTGAGAAAGAAACAAAGAAAACGAATCTCCTGTTCCAACTGTTCCTGGCATCGCTCGTCTCCCCAAAGCTCCAACAAACACATAACTTCGTCTTTGCTCCATGTAGCTCCACGGTCATTTTGAGCCATTTTGACGTTTTATTTACAGCTGGAAAGCACGTGCGTATTGTATTGTATGAATAACCCGGAAGAAGTAGGAATGGTTCATTGCGCATGCGCATTATATTTGTATCGATACAGAACTGCTTCATCTGTCCACACTACAGCGAAGCGCTACAGTACCGATACTGTACCGGTACGAAACCCATACATTTGTGGGTTTCGTACCGATACAGTTATACCGCTACAGTACCGGTATAGTTGCTAGTGTGGACAGGTGTTGCGATACGAAAGTAGTATCGTATCGGTACAAAATCCCTAGTGTGGACAGGGTATAATAGTCAGTCAGGTCACCATGTGAAACATGGTGGTGGTAGTATCATGGTTTGGGCCTGTTTTGCTGCATCTGGGCTAGGACGGCTTGCCATCATTGATGGAACAATGAATTCTGAATTATACCAGCAAATTCTAAAGGAAAATATCAGGACATCCGTCCATGAACTGAATCTCAAGAGAAGGTGGGTCATGCAGCAAGACAACGACCCTAAGCACACAAGTCGTTCTACCAAAGAATGGTTAAAGAAGAATAAAGTTAATCTTTTGGAATGGCCAAGTCAAAGTCCTGACCTTAATCCAATTGAAATGTTGTGGAAGGACCTGAAGCGAGCAGTTCATGTGAGGAAACCCACCAACGTTCCAGAGTTGAATCTGTTCTGTACAGAGGAATGGGCTAAAATTCCTCCAAGCCGGTGTGCAGGACTGATCAACAGTTACCAAAAACGTTTAGTTGCAGTTATTGCTGCACAAGGGGGTCACACCAGATACTGAAAGCAAAGGTTCACATACTTTTGCCACTCACAGATATGTAATATTGGATCATTTTCCTCAATAAATAAATGACCAAGTATAATATTTTTGTCTCATTTGTTTCACTAGGTTCTCTTCATCTACTTTTAGGACTTGTGTGAAAATCTGATGTTTTAGGTCATATTTATGCAGAAATATAGAAAATTCTAAAGGGTTCACAAACTTTCAAGCACCACTGTATACATTAAAGGTGGCATGGTGGTGCACAGCACAGCAAGAAGGTTCTGTGTGGAGTTTGCATGTTCTCCTCATGCCTACATGAGTTTTCTCCAGGTGTTCCGGTTTCCTCCCACAGTCCAAAGACATGCGGATTAGGTCAACTGGCTACTCTAGTCACCTATAGGTTTGAATGCGAGTGTGAATGGTTATTTATCTATGTGGTAGACCTGTGATTGATTGTCAACCTGCCTGGGGTGTACCGTGCTTCTTGCCCAGAATCAGCTGGGACTGGCTCCGGCTTTCCCATGACCCTGATGGAAAAGCGGTATAGGTAATGGATGAATGGAAATCATACATGGGTAGCAATCAACAAAATTATTCAGAAATACACTCAAAAAAGGAAAGAAAACTATGCAAAGAGTATTACTGTATCAGCTGCCTAATTAGTATCAACAATGAAGTCATAGGGGAAGTAAGTCTCATCTTTTTTTGAATGAATGAATGAATGAATGAATGAATGAATTTATTTATTTCGAACATGTATAAAAATGTATGTAACTATTTGTACATACAAAAGAAAGAAAACGACAAAGTGACAAAAAAAGAATAAATAAAATAACATAAAGAGCTAAGACATTACAAAACACCGCACATTGTTCGAAAAAGGAGTGGGAAGAAGTACAATACTTTTTTTTAATTTCCCACCCCTTTTTAACTACCTCGAAATCCAAACTACATTAATACACCTATAAAAATATATACCATATATACACTTCATGAATATCTATATAAATATATAATTACAAAAATAAATATATACTACATACCATATATATATATACACACTTCATAAATATCCATATAAATATTTAATTACAAAATTAAATATATACTACATTCCATATATACACTTCATAAATATCTATATAAATATATAATTACAAAAATATATATATACTATATACCATATATACACTTCATAAATATCTATATAAATATATAATTACAAAAATAAATATCTACTACATACCCATCCCTGTAAATATGAAGATATCTATCCCCATAAATAAATATATACCATATACTAAGTTAGTTCTAATATAACAATCAACCCTATTCTATTTATCCCTCATCATCCTCCGTTAACATACTTCCTCTTCTATATACTTGTTTAAAAATATTTTTTGTACCTTTTTTTTTAAACAGATTTATATTTGCACTTTGTTTTATTTCTGTCTCCAGTCTGTTCCATAAAGTCACCCCACAGCTCGATACGCACATGCTTTTCATATTTGTTCGAACCTTTGGTTTTTTAAAATTTAGGTCTCCCCTTAGATTATATCCCCCCTCTCTTTCACTAAACATTCCTTGTATATTTTTCGGCAATAGATTATTTCTCGCTTTGTACATTATTTGTGCTGTTCTGAATTTGACCAGATCCATAAATTTCAACATGTGTGATTTTATGAATAGTGAGTTTGTGTGATCTCTGTATCCTGTTTTGTTTATTGTCCTTATTGCTCTTTTCTGTATTGTACATATCGGCTGCAGAGTGGTTTTGTAGGTGTTTCCCCAGACTTCGACACAATAAGTCAGATATGGCAAAATTAATGAGTAATATAGAGTATGCAAAGATTTGCAATCAAGAATATCTTTTGTTTTCCACAGAATTGCCGAGCACTTTGCCAGTTTTGCTCGTACATATCCTACATGAGGTTTCCAGCAGACTTTATGATCCAAAATCACACCAAGAAATTTAATTTCCTGTACCATTTCTATCTTAGTATTGTCTATTATCAATTCTACATTACAATCTATTTTGTGTCTCCCAAACAACATGATCTTTGTTTTGCTTAGATTTAATGATAATTTATTTTTGTCAAACCATAGTTTTAGTTTATTTATTTCAGTTGTGATTATCTCTGAAGTCTGCTGCAAATTCTCACCGGAACAAAAAATATTGGTGTCATCTGCAAACAAAACAAATTTCAGTACTTGCGAAATTGTACATATGTCATTGATATATATTATGAATAATTTTGGACCTAATCTTGACCCCTGTGGTACCCCGCATGTAATGTTCATGAAATCAGATTTATGGTCACCTATCTGCACAAACTGTTGCCTGTTTCTTAGATAGCTCGACAGCCAGCTCCACCCAACTCCCCTAACACCACACTTTTCTAGTTTACTTAATAATAAACTATGATCAATAGTATTGAATGCTTTTTTTAGGTCCACAAATACTCCAATTGCTATTTTTTTATTGTCTATACATTTTGTGATTTCCTCTATTAGTTCCATTAGTGCCATCGATGTTTATCTGTCCGTTCTGAATCCATATTGACTGACTGTAAGGAGGTTGTGTTTTTCAATGAATTTGTCCAGTCTATCTGAAAAAAGTTTTTCGAGTATTTTGAAGAATTGGGGGAGTAAAGAAACAGGCCTGTAGTTTGTGAAATGGTGTCTATCTCTGGTTTTAAACAATGGTATCACTTTTGCAATTTTCATTTTGTCTGGAAATGTACCTGATTGAAAAGATAAATTGCAGATGTGGGTGAGTGGTTTCACAATTCCCTCAATAACTGTCTTTACTGTTAACATGTCTATATCATTCCAGTCTGCAGAGGTTTTGTTTTTACATTTTCTTACAATTTGGATAATTTCTTCCTCATCAGTTGCAGTTAGAAAAATTGTACTTGGATTTCTATCCCCCATATCTTCTATTTCCCCACATTGCGTTGTCTCGGGTTCCTTTATTTTTGCTGCTAAATCTGGTCCCACATTTACAAAGAATTGATTAAAATCATTCACCACATCCTCCATATTATTTATGGTCTTATCATTTTCAGTGTAATACTCCGGGTAATTTGTAATTTTGGATCCATTTCTCACAATACCATTTAGTACAGTCCATATACCTTTAATATTGTTTTTATTTTTCTCCACTAATTTATTATAATAGTCTTTCTTACATATCCTCATAATATTAGTTAATTTATTTTTATATTTTTTATATTTTTCCTCTGCCTCTATAGTTCGATGCTTTAAGAATTGTCTGTATAATATATTTTTCTTTTTGCAGGCATTTTGTAGCCCCTTGGTGACCCACGGACTATTTGTATATTTATGTATATTACTGTATTTCTTTATAGGACAATTTTATTATATAGTTCATTGAATATTATTAAAAATTCCTCATATGCTTTATCAACATCTTTTTCTTTATAAACTACATTCCAGTCCTGTATCATTAAGTCATTTTTAGTGCAATCATGGTTTCTTCAGTTTTCACTCTTATATATTTATAATTTTTAATATCCTTTTTCTTGCTATAATTACAGTAATATACATTAAAAATAGGTAGGTGGTCAATGATGTCTGTTAATAGTAGTCCACTCTCTATATTATTTTCCAAGATATTAGTGAATATATTATCTATTAAAGTGGTGCTGTGAGAAGTGATCCTGCTTGGTCTGGTAATAGTTGGGTACAGTCCCAGACTGAACATTGAGTTAATGAACTCTTCTGTCATTTTATGTTTTTTATGATTTAAGAGGTCGATGTTAAAATCACCACAGATGTACATGACCTTCTGTGTTGATTTTATAAACATACTTTCCATCCAATCTATAAAAACTTCTATGCTTGATCCAGGAGATCTGTATATACAGCTCACCGTTATATTTTTCATTTTTTTCACAACATATTTCTACTGTAATACACGCCATCCAATCATCAACAGCTACCGTCATTTTGTTATTAATTTTATATTCCAAACTATTATCAACATACAGGGGCGTCAGAAGCATTTTTAATGTGTGTGTGTGTGGGGGGGGGGGGACACTGGCGGGGGGTCCTCCGCCAGAAAATTTTTAATTAATTAGATGCCATTTCCTGCATTCTGGTGTATTTTTAACAGGTTGTTAAACACCTAATTTTACCTACAAAAGTCACTTAATTCAATGACTATTTTAGAAACTCAACAATAAGTCCTCATTCAACTAGTCCATATATTCATCAGCCTGTTTTTAAACCCACCGCTACGCCTAAGATAATGAGATGAATGTGACACAATTTATCACCAACAATGACTTTATGGGTGCATTTTACTTTTTATTTTGTGTTTTCTATTTAGTTTTAGATGTAACACAACATGCCACTGGGCCAAGCAATAGTGACACTCAACTGTATGTTTAAAAATAAGAATATTCATAATCTCACACAATGAACAGGCATGACATGGCATCATGCAAACTTCATAACACAAAATCACACTGTGTCAAGCAACGGTGACACATAAAAAATAACTTCACACAATGAACAGGTGCAATTTTGTTCACCACCAACAGTGACTTTAGTGGGTGCATTTTACTTTTTTCCGATTTAGCGATACTCATAACAAAAATGGCATGGCATCATGCAGTCTTCATAACACAAAATTACACTGGGTCAAGCAATGACACATAAAAGAGAACTTCACACAATGAACAAGTGCAGTTTTGTCAACCTACATGCAATGATGGTAGTATAACAAATAGATTTATAGATAAAACTCCTTATATTGGTGCCACCACAATTTCTACCACTTCATAACTTTTATCCCCCTTTCCTTCACAATCCACCTGGAATAACATCCATCTCTCTCCATCGCTTTCCTCTCTACTATTCCTTCCCCGTACACTGATTTCCCATCTTACTTTCCAGAAAACTGCCAAAGACCAGACAAAACAAGTTCTTCAAATCAAACAGGGAATCAATAAATATCATCAGAGCAGACTTGACCTCATTCTCGGCATTACAGTAAGGCAGGCCTACTGGGTTTGAATTAAATGATAGCTAAGGTTAAGCTAGCTGATACATCTCCTAACATTGACTAGACATTTCCATTGGGACAAAAAAACCCTGTCCTGTGGGGAAATTCTGACTGACTTTCCGCTTCTTTGTAAAGAATGTCCTTATGTCCATTGTGTCTGGGGAGGAGCAAATAACCATCATCAACCAAGAATACCCCATTTCACTGTTTAGTTGAACATTAATTTAACGTGTCCTAGGGTTAATTTTGAGGGCATATAACGAAAGAATAAGGTTTTAGCAAAAGCTAGACATTGTGAGGTTGCAATGGGGATGACGTCACCTCCTCCACTTTCCAGCAGCTGCACCAACATGTCTGTGCTCGCGCTGAGATTCACTTCACTCGCGCGCGGTGAGCTGTTGTAGGGAACGCCCGGAAAACTCAGAGTGGATTTTCAGTGGTCTGTGTTTTCTCTTATCGATCAAGTGGAATGGATTCTTTCATGAAGCAATAGAAACAGCCCTGGGTGAACTCATCTCATCTCATTATCTCTAGCCGCTTTATCCTTCTACAGGGTCGCAGGCAAGCTGGAGCCTATCCCAGCTGACTACGGGCAAAAGGCGGGGTACACCCTGGACAAGTCGCCAGGTCATCACAGGGCTGACACATAGACACAGACAACCATTCACACTCACATTCACACCTACGGTCAATTTAGAGTCACCAGTTAACCTAACCTGCATGTCTTTGGACTGTGGGGGAAACCGGAGCACCCGGAGGAAACCCACGCGGACACGGGGAGAACATGCAAACTCCACACAGAAAGGCCCTCGCCGGCCCCGGGGCTCGAACCCAGGACCTTCTTGCTGTGAGGCGACAGCGCTAACCACTACACCACCGTGCCGCCCCTTGAGTGAACTCATATTTTATGTTAAATGTGAGTGTGTGTGTGTGGGGTCCAAACGAAGAATTATGAAATGTGAGGGGGACACATCCCCTTCACATTCAATGGTGGCGACACCCATGACATATATTGCCACTCGCCGTCCTCTTTTGTTATTTCTGTTTATATAATTAAATTCATACTAGTTCAGCTCAAAATCTACTCCCATCTCATCATTAATCCAAGTTTCTGATATGGTTATTGAATGGAGTATTGAACTGACTGAGATATTCCTTCATTTTATGGAAATTGGCATACAGACTTCTGGTATTGAAATGAATAACTGTTTCCTTCTCTGATTGTTGCATTGTATTGATTTTCAGTATAATACCGGCAGCTGATATTGATGTTGCTGAAAAGATTATTTTCCGGATCAATATTATTTTCCATATCTTGTGTTTTATGCTCAGTATAAAGGAAAGTGTCCAGTTCTTGTGTCCAGAGTCCAGTGTCCAGTCCTTGTGTCATGACTTTAAGTTGCTTTGATTTGAGTTCCCCAATATCTCGGATGACCAGGATCTTGGCCTCTTCTGGAGATCCCTTCAGCTTTATGAAAATCTTACAGTTTTGTGTCCAAGTGTTCTGGATTTTCCCCTGTTTCCTCAGGAGTCTCACTTTTCTTGCAATGTCTGCATTTTTTTTTTTTGTTAAGTGCTCATTCAGAAAAACGTCTGAGCCTTTCAGTTTCCTCCCTTGCTTTAATAGTTGCATCTTATACTTTCTGTTGGCAAATCTTATTATTACAGCCGGTTTGTCTGTGTTGCTTCTCCGTGGGAGAGGGTGACATGCTTCGATGTTAGTATTTTTTACCTCTATACCCTTGGAGCACAGGAATGCTAACACCTGTTGCTCCACAGAGTTAGCATCCTCCTCTTTCTGCTCCTCTCCATTTCCTCTCGCCACTGCTCCAGCATATGTCCGGGGTTTTATCTGCAGTCTGGTCACAATGATGTTGTTTACCCGGGTGTACTGCTCCAGCTCCTCCACTCGGTTCTCGAGAATGGCGATCCTCTTTGCCTTCTCTGTGTTCTGCAGCCGCAGAGCTCTGACCTCTTCCACCAGGTCCAGTATGGTCTTCTGCTGCATCCTGACAGCAGAGATTTCTTCACCCAAAAAGTCGAGGGATTTTTTAATGTCATCAATCTCCTCGACCGTAGGAGCTCTCTTCGGGGGCATTGCGTTGTTTGTTGTTACTCGGCCTGTTCCCGCGCAACCTCTCGGTCCGCTCTCGCGCAACCTCTCGGTCTGCTCTCATGCAGCCTCGCTCCTGCGCAACCTCTCGGTCCGCTCTAGCGCAATCTCTCGGTCCGCTCTCGCGCAGCCTCGCTCCCGCTCATTGATGGAAACTTGAGTGCAAAACTGTTCATGACAACTGCAGTCCTAAAGTTAGCAAGTCAACTGTAGTCCTCAGCCATAAAAACATTATTGTAAGTGTCTAGAGCGTCTTCCAGGTGTGACTTTCAACTATCCACATGGAGCCGTCCTTCACAGGAGCGATGCAATGAGACTCCAACCAGACGCAGGGCACCAGGATGGATCAGGCAGGTCCGAGGAGCAGAAGAGGTTCAGCATCTCGATCCCAGGACTGACATGTAACTCAGAGGGACAGATTGGGGGGGGAGAGAGAGAGAGAGAGAGAGAGAGAGAGAAAACACAGGTTGTTTAGGTATGTCCAATATCACCTGAACAAGTAGGAACAGTATATATATTGCACTGAGTACAAGCAGGGACTCTGGCAAAACTAACTATGACAGCATAACTAAAAGGGGAGAGCCAGAAGGTAACACAGGCATGAGGGAGCCCCGGGACATAAAGCAGCAGCCACTACACCATCAACAAACTCGAGTGAGCAAGCGAGTGGGGACTGACAGCATCCATACATCCCAGTTTACCAAAACACTCTATGTCTGAGGACCCTCCAGATCTACACCTTTACCTCATAAACACCATTAACAAAAGGCTTGACTAAACAGATATGTTTTCAGCCGAGACTTAAATGCTGAGACTGTGTCTGATTCCCGAACACTACTTAGAAGGCTGTTCCATAACTGTGGGGCTTTGTAAGAAAAGGCTCCGCCCCCTGATGTAGCCTTCACTATACGAGGTACCAGCAGATAGCCTGCACCTTTTGATCTAAGTAGGCATGGCGGGTCATAGAGGAGCAGAAGTTTGCTCAGGTACTGTGGTGCGAGACCATTCAGTGCTTTAAAGGTCAATAGTAGTATTTTATAATCAATACAAAATTTGATTGGGAGCCAATGCAGTGTGGATAAGACAGGGGTGATGGGGTCATATTTTCTAGTTCTAGTAAGGACTCTTGCTGCTGCATTTTGAACTAACTGGAGCTTGTTTATGCACTTATTGGAACATCCAGACAGTAAGGCATTACAATAATCCAACCTGGAGGGAACAAAAGCATGAACTAGTTTTTCCGCGTCATGTAGTGACATTAAATTTCTTATCTTAGCAATATTTCTGAGATGAAAGAAAGCTATCCGGGTAATGTTATCAATGTGAGTTTCAAATGAAAGACTGGAGTCAATAATCACCCCGAGGTCTTTTACTGCTGCACGTGAAGAAACAGAAAGGCCATCCAGAGTTACTGTGTAATCAGAAAACTTACTTCTAGCTGCATGTGGTCCGAGTACAAGTACTTCAGTCTTGTCAGAGTTAAGCAGAAGGAAGTTAATAAGCATCCAGTGTCTAATGTCCTTCACACATTCCTCAATTCTATTAAGCTGGTGTCTCTCATCAGGTTTTGCAGAAACATACAACTGTGTGTCATCAGCATAAAATATTGTAATGATCAAAGTTACTTGCGTATAAGCAAAACAAAAAAGATAAAACTAAGTCATGCTGTGGCCTTGTGGTTTGAAGGTCTATCTGGTGTTTTTGAGAAAGATCAGATTGATAAATGCATATGTATCTGTGACTCATACATACCAAGTTCCTGTTTACGAAGTTTACCTGATTCCTGTTATTAAGGGCATGAAGGCATATTCAATAAATAGAACATTCACACAAGCAATTATATAAAAACATAAGTCACTATATGATACATAAAAAGGCTTTAGTAAGAATACGATAATATAACTTTTCACATGAAAATCACTTATCTATCTCCCTATGCTATGAACTTACATGTAAATAACCCTTGTTATAGATATAGAGCTATTAGCGCTATTAATCATGTATCAATAGAAATTTTCCTTTCTTTTAATAATTTCATTTTTATTACCTCAATGATCTTTAAAACTGAACAACTTTAACGTTTGAATGAGGACAGGCTTTAAGTAGGTCAGCTACTCCAACACACACACACACGCACACAAAAAAGTGGTGTGTGGTATGAGAATCTGTGATATGGTGTTTCCTTGTTGTCCCCCCCCCCACACACACATATTTAAGTGCAACTAAGAATAACCTTTCTCCCATATTTTGACTTTAAGCTAACTGATACTTTAGTCATTTTTGTCAAAACTATCTGTTAACCTTCATCCTACCAGCCAATTTTACATACACAAACTACCAGTCGGGGTCCGTATGGACCCCAGGAGGGAATACCTTGAAATCAATGCAGTAAGAACCAATTCAATGCAGCAAACAGACATAACTTTATTGAAGAACAAAATCCATCTTCTGGCATACCTGTTTGTCTCACGAACTACAGTACAATATCAATCATCTCAGGTGTCATAAGCAAAAGAAAGGCCTCTTCAATACTTGCACATTCAGCTTCATTAGTGACACCAGGTCGGTTCCTAATGATGTCTTGAGCCTGTCGACGTCCACCTGGAGGAGGTGCCTGTTGCCATACAGTCCCATTTCTTCCTTGTAGTACACCTTGCTGGTTATTCTGTTGGTCTTGATCCAATGGATGAGCAACTTGAGCAGGTTCATCACCTGGATGTTCCCCTTCAGCATCCCCTTGTGGCTGGGCTTGTCCCCTACCTCGTCCTTGCCCTCTACCACAGCCATGGCCTCTACCGCGGCCTCTACCACGCCCTCGGCCTCTTCCAGGGCCTCTGTTTGGAGCAGCTGCAGCACCATGGTTCCCTATTTCTTCTGGATTTTGATCAATGGGTCTGTTTTCATCTGCATGTACTTGCTGCTGAACTACTACTTCAGTGTCACTTAGATCTGAGGCTTCAGAGATATGATCTGCCTCGGATCCCGATAAGTCACTAAATTCACTGTCCTCAGAGTCATTGTTTGTGTTCAGAATCTGCCTTAAAGCCTCTGCTGCTGTGTATCTAGCTTGTCTTTGTCTCTTAGCCATTATGAATCTGAAACAACCAAAAAGAAGTTAACTTTCAGTGTGCTATTCAATTATAAAATGAAAGACAGATACATTTTACACATTAGTTATACCTTCACAATGCAAAAAGCTGATCTTCCGGTGCGTTAGTGTTTTAATTAAGACATAAATTCCGACAAATTCATAAAACGGTGAGGCAGTATGTCACATGTTTTTAAAATGGCAAACAAATATATAGGTGTGGGGTCCAGATGGACCCCACTTGGTAGGATGAAAGTTAATTAAAAGACACCTCTATGTCTTAAAATAATGATTAACTGTTTTTTTTTCTTTTTGCTTAGTTGAGTGGTTCTATTTGATCTATAATAGCTTAACATTATTAATGATAACAACAAAATATTGTATTGGACCAACTAGAAACCTGATGTACCCAATATCTATATTTACTCCAAATTTTTTTAACAATTCTTTTCAGGCAGTGTTAAGGTTTGCTAAGACACCAGAGGAAGGAAGAGGCAAGACCAAGACTCAAAGACATTTCGTAGCTAACATCTGACCCCACAGCAAGCACTCTGACGTGAATCGAAAGGTTTTATGACAGACTTTGTGCATAGAAAAAGAAGAGAAAGATCAAGATAAATTTAGGAACTAAAGAAGATATATTTCATTGTTGGGATATGTGTATCAGAGCCATGGAAAACAAACTGACCCTGAGATTCATCTTTCTCTTCGGCATCTGTCTTACAAGAAGTCTTGCGTCAGGTTTGCTCATTTTGTATCCTTATTATTGTACGCATTTTATTTGTGTCCTCTTGTGGATACAATTAAAATTATAAGACCAGGATGTTTGAATACGTTCAGAGATTTTCCAGTCTTATTGAAATAATTGTGCAATGTTAAAAATTGAAATAAGTATATTAGCTCAGCAATATACAAAAATGGGTGCAGTGAAACCCCTTAAAGTCCCTAAAATAGAGCATTTCCTTACTAAAGGGCTTTTTTTGTTCCACTTTAGGAACAAAAAAACAAAGGAAACTCCAAAGAACCGTGAGAAATCCTTTTTGCTAAGAATGTATAAGAAACCACAAATTGTTTAATCTGATCTTAGAGGTTATGAATTGTAACAACAACAACAACAACTCCTCCTCCTCCTCCTTCTTCTTATTAATTGCCAAAAAAAGCAAAAATAAATTGTATTATTGGCAGATATTTTACTTTGCTTTACTGATTCTACAATGCCACTGATCAGGCTTTCATTCTGTTGTGGTTTACATCCTTTCCAGTGAACTCAAAATGAGCTTTTATTTATTTATTTATTTATTTATTTGAGATCACCACTGAATGTAGAACTGAAATGAATGTAAAAAAAAAGCTAGCTCATGGTGGTGTAGTGTTTAAGCAGATTCCAGGTTCAAACCCACCAGTTAATTGGTGTCTTTCTGTGTAGAGTTTTCATCATGCCTTTGTGGGTTTCCTCTCACAATCCGAAGATGTAGATTAGGTCAATTTCTCAAAGTTTTAAGTGTATTTGTCTCTGTGTTTGTCTGATGATAGGTTTGCGTCCCCACTCAACCTCAGCTGGGATAGGTTCCAGCTGACTTATGACCAGCAATGGATAAGCAATCTACAAAATGAATGAATAGTTCATGGCCTTAAAATATGGAATGCGAAAATTTGATTATAATAAGAGACCGTTCAAGACAAGTTTTGTCTGAGAATGGTTTTTTTTTTCTGTTTAAATTCATGTTTACCTGACACATGACCAAACAAAAACCTAATTAATCACTGTAACCTTTAAAAAGAACTATCCATGACTAACATTAATATTATGAATAATAGCAATTATTCTATCCACATTCACTGGATATGAGCAATCACACGCTCTGATTGGCTACTCTACTACTAGGATATCAGCTAATATACCATGAGTAGAGAAAAACAAAATGGTGGAGCTTGTTGCTGAATCAACCAAGGACGAAATAAAAACTCTACTCGGAAACAACCCCCCCCCAAAAAAAATGCAGCAACAAAATATGGAATAAAAGGATTTGGTGGGAAGAAATTATGTTTTTTTTTTTCAAGAATTATTATGGCATTTTTCACAAATTGCTCCTGTCATTTGGCCGGTTTGTTTACATTCTAAGCGGAAATGATTTTGTCGGACAGTTTGTATAAAGTTTGTATTTATCGAATTTGCAAAAAATAAAAATAAAATGCTCTGTTTCTCAAAATCCAGTGAATGTGGATAGAATAAAACAGTTATTCCACTCAATCTCGTCATACATGGATTATAGACAACTCGGTGTTGCACGCCTCGTCGGCTATCAGCTCACATACAACTCGATTTCGTGGAATAACTGTTAAATATTCATAATATCTCAAAAAAATAAAAATAAAAAACCTGCCAAACATGGAGACCACAATAATGTAACAATGGAATAATAATAATAAACTATCTTGTGCTCACGTTAGCCTGTTTCTGACACTCTTCAAGCAATGAAAAGATAAAGGTAAAAACCCAGAATTAATTGGTTTTAATTTATTGTTACTCTGCCCTGGGCTTCCCAAAAAGATGAACCAAAACCTTGAGACAGATTAATCATTCTTAAAACAATTAAGATTAACACTATCATTGATTATTTATAGAAACAAAATTTCAGAAAAGATATGCCTGAGTGTTGAACTCCTGAACTCCTCGACTCAAACACCTCACAGCCACACACCGGACTATAAAAGACTGTTCATTCACTCACTTAGCGTGAAGTAATCGTTCTGTGTCTTTGTGCTTAACTTTACCAAGCCTTCATTATACTGTTTAATAGAGTAATTAATAAAACTTTCTGTTCACTAAAATAATTTGTTCATTAACACCACAATAAAGTAATAACAAGTTCTTACATTAACTGTTACTAACACTCTATGGACTCATAACCCTCAGGAGAAGATTCCAGAACATCTCTTCATGCTAACAAAACACTGTCATGCTCTGCTTCAACTGCTGGAAAGCTTGCAGGTAAAAACTCAAAATCCATCACTTCTAATTAATTGCTATTCTGCCATGGGATTCCCAAAAAAGATTAACCAAGGCCATTTGCACAAAATCTCATCTATCACTCTTTTAAAAAGTATTTAAAATAACACCTTTTCTCCTTTCTTCTTCCTAACACGTTTAGTTTCCTTCTAGGTTTTCGACTCGCATCTGACTAGTTTATTTGTATTTTTTTTTTACAATTTATATGTGTGTAAATAACCTCGAGTGTAAAAGTTAAAGGTTTTCACGAAAATCAATGCTTTATAGAAAAACATCATAATTTCTTACTGTGCAGAAATTTGTGGCTGGTTTTAAATCAGACCAGATATACTATATGCTATAGTTAGAATAAAGGGAAGTCACATGTACCCAGTTATAAATTGCAGAAATGGATAAGACTAGTCTGGAACAAACAGGAAAGATAAACGTCCAAGTGCGTCAATATGATGAGAAGGTTCTTTTTGTTTCTTTTTTGTCTCAGTTGAAACATGCTCAATTTCACAACTAGAAAAAGATCTAAAGAGCTTGACTTGATATCTGGTACATTGTTCAAATAAAAAATGTGGGTAAATTCTTGTGTCCTTTTAGTCCTTTTTGACTAAACGTCTAAAATCATGTGTGTTAAATGTGTTTTCCAGTTTGCAGGAATGAATCTGTTGAATTGGGGACCACTGTCACCTTAAAGTGCACCAACACAAAGATCGCATGGAATGACATGATTTTTGTCATCTGGAGAATTAATTTGCAAAACAAAAATTGTTTAATGGCTGTGGCTAAAAATGACCCCGACCACGACCGCTGTAATGATGGGAAAAAGCAGACCCACACAGCAGATGGAACGCATCACCTGATCATCCCAAATTTTTCCATCCAAGATGAAGGAAATTACACCTGTGACTTTTCATACCAATCAGGTGGTTCGATTGAAATAATCACAGTCTCTGCATGGGGTGAGTGAATAACCTCTCTACAGCTAATGTAGAGAATACACTGCTGTCTCAATTTCCACTGTTACTGTGCAGTGTTTCTGTATTTAATGCTTGTGATTTACATCCAGCTGTATATTTGGTCTTTATGGGATTAGAAAAGTGTAATGAAAATTGAGATTTCTGACATTGCCATAGCTGTCTGTAGCTGGGAGTTCAACATAGCATGCACTGACCGACCTTGGACTGGAAGGATGGTATGCTTCTCTCTGTACTTTCTTGCAGAAAGGGTGCGGTTGTAATTGCTAATAGAATCCCCAAAATTTGGCAAATTGCTAAGCTCGATGTATAAAGACCTTAATATTGAATTTGGTTAGATGAGAAGAAAAACTGAACTTGATCTTCTTAAAATGTCTCTTCTAGCCCGTCCAAATGTTTCTGGCTGGCTGGAATATGAGCATGGACACACTGTCGCTGTGTGTGAAGCTACAAGTAAACAACAAGCCTCCATCCAATGGGAAACACCATGGAACCTGTCCGCTCCCATCACACAAGTATCTGAGACTCCAGGGCAGCTTTCCACAGTGATTAGCCGCTTACATCTTCCTCAACATGCTTCTCATAGAAACCTCACTTGTGTGGCCACTGCCAATGACTTCAAGCGCTTCAAGACTCGATTTAGCAACTTCACGTTTAGAGGTAAGCTATTCACATTTAAAAAAAAATGTCTAAGACAATATTACTATTAAACAAGAAGTGTGACACAATACAATAAATACTCAAAATAAATCCATATAAAATACAGTTTTATTCAAGTTATAGAGCAAAGCAACAAAATTTATGATCAAATAATTTCAACTTAAAAGGTAGACTACCTTTCAGATTTTTCAAGTGTAGTTCATAAAAAGAATTTTCCCCAACACCCAATTATTTTTGTTTAGTGACCAAAAGCTACTGAATTTGATTCACAGACTTCCAATTTTATTAGTTTAAAAAAAATAGAACAATTAATGTATTTAAGGCCACATGTCCCTAAATTCTCCGCTATTTTTTCCTGCTTCACCATGACCCAATACAAGATACTACATCATGCATCACGTGGTGGGCTTTCCCTGTTCACACAAGGCATTGTGGGATACAAGTTTGAAACAGGAGAGAAAACTGGAGGACGTGAGTGTGCAAATGAAATGTGAAAGACTGATATGGAATCAATTTTGTGCCAAAATGTTCATACAATATTTTTGAAATATCAAACAAAAACGACAAATCAAAATACAAAAAAACCAAAAAAAGTCACTTGTTTTAGACTGGCAAACAAATTATTCGTGTAATCGTGCAAAATATCAGTCTATTACTCTTCAGAAACCTTTTATTTTTGTTCCGCATCTTTCTCAGTTTTGTTTGACGTAATTTATTTTGGTTGCAATTCCAGCTTTCTCGTTTGCGCTCCCTGACTTTTTGCTTGCGGTTTTGGCACAAACTTCACGTGTGGGTGGGCTGTCCAGGAATGCATTCCCATTGGCTAACTTGTGTTTGACTGACAGCTACGCTCAGCCATTCCCTACTCGGATTCTGGTGGACTGTTTGACGAGTGACCAATCCATTGACGGTAAACAAGGATCGAGTGGACTTCAGTGGCGACTATGATATTGAATTAATTCAACAAAGTGTAAATTCAATATCATAGTCGCCACTGAAGTCCACTCGATCCTTGTTTACCGTCAATGGATCGATCACTCGTCAAACAGTCTGCCAGAATCCGAGTAGGAAATGGCCACAACAGCTTCCGGGGGAATGGCTGAGCGTAGCTGTCAGTCAAACACAAGTTAGCCAATGGGAATGCATTCCTGGACAGCCCACCCACATGTGAAGTTTGTGCCAAAACTGCAAGCAAAAAGTCAGGGAGCGCAAACGAGAAAGCTGGAATCGCAACCAAAATAAATTACGTCAAACAAAACTGAGAAAGACGCGGAACAAAAATAAAAGGTTTCTGAAGAGTAATAGACTGATATTTTGCACGATTACACAAATAATTTGTTTGCCAGTCTAAAAAAATTGACTTTTTTTTGTTTTTATTGTATTTTGATTTGTCATTTTTGTTTGATATTTCAAAAGTATTGTATGAACATTTTGGCACAAAATTGATTCCATAGTAACGGAAAGCGAGAAGAAAAGACATTATGTTGTGAAGGAAAGGAAACACAGGACCAAACTTATAGCGAAGCTTGGAGCCCCATAGGCATAGAGTGTGGACACATAAAGAAACCCGTCGAGTTGTTTTCTCATGGTTTCGGTCCTGTGTGTGCCTGCCACTAGTCTGGTTAACACCAGACCATATCATAAGTGAAATATGGTCTGGAATCCGCCTATTGAATTTCTCGTAGGGGAGGTGTGGTTTACGATTGTCAACGGCCGTTTATTGGACGTTGCGAATGTCTATCATTTGGTGTATACGTAGCCCATGGCCAATCATGGCAGTTGTACCCGGTGACGTAGTTAGAGCGACGAAGAGGCGAAGAAGAGAAGGAAAGAGTTTTTTAAAACAAACTTTTGCTCTAAACTATTCAGAACAGTGTCTAAAGCTTGATCGAAAGTTTGGTTCGTATCTCTCGCCGCCATGTTAAATGTGATCCGTAAACAGTCCCAAATAAACTACAAGCTTCCGTTTGTCGAGTAGTACGCGTCACCATCTTTCCACCCCTCCCCACTCTCTGATTGGCTCCCTAACTCAGGCTAGCCTTTAGACCATAGTTTCCATGCTGTCTTTTCAGATCAGAACGATTGTGCAAAGCAGCATGGGATTTCCCAGGCTAGCCTGCCACCATACCAGTGTTAGTAATTACCAGTCATACACACTGCCTAGTGGCCAGTGTTAGTAATTACCAGCCACACACACCGCCTAGTGGCCAATGTTAGTAATTACCAGTCCTAAACACTGCCTAATGGCCAGTATTCATAATTACCAGTCCTAAACACTGCCTCGTGCCCACTGTTAGTAATTACTAGTCCTAAACACCACCTACTGGCCAGTTATAGTAATTACCAGTCATACACACCACCTAGTGGCCAGTTATAGTAATTACCAGTCATACACACCGCCTAGTGGCCAGTGTTAATTACCAGCCATACACACCGCCTAGTGGCCAGTGTTAGTAATTACCAGTCATACACACCGCCTAGTGGCTAGTGTTAGTAATTACCAGTCCTAAACACCGCCTAGTGGCCAGTGTTAGTAATTACCAGTCCTAAACACTGCCTAGTGGCCAGTGTTAGTAATTACCAGTCATACACACCGCCTAGGCATGGTGGTGTAGTGGTTAGCGCTATCGCCTCACAGCAAGAAGGTCCTGGGTTCGAGCCCCGGGGCCGGCGAGGGCCTTTCTGTGTGAAGTTTGCATGTTCTGCCCGTGTCCACATGGGTTTCCTCCGGGTGCTCCGGTTTCCCCCACAGTCCAAAGACATGCAGGTTAGGTTAACTGGTGACTCTAAATTGACCGTAGGTGTGAGTGTGAATGGTTGTCTGTGTCTATGTGTCAGCCCTGTGATGACCTGGCGACTTGTCCAGGGTGTACCCCGCCTTTCGCCCGTAGTCAGCTGGGATAGGCTCCAGCTTGCCTGCGACCCTGTAGAAGGATAAAGTGGCTACAGATAATGAGATGAGATGAGAGATGAGATGAGATGAGATGAGACACACCGCCTAGTGGCCAGTGTTAGTAATTACCAGTCCTAAACACTGCCTAGTGGCCAGTGTTAGTAATTATCAGTCATACACACTGCCGAGTGGCCAGTGTTAGCCAGTAACAAAATAAAACAAAAGAGGCTGACTATGATATAAGAAAATTCTACAACCCACAAACAGATGGGAGCTCCGCTTTTAGGCAGTGCTAAAATCTGTATATTAAATATCGATGGTCAGCGAGCACGCCAGTGTGATCAGCTGTTCGTTTAGTGACAGAATGATGGAACTGTCAGTGCATGGTCAACGGTAAACCTGTAGATGGCAGTAATGCAAGACTGTGGATGCCAGCTGCTGTAAAACCAAAAAGAAGAAGAAGGTAAACCTGCGCATGCGCACACGGACTTCGTCTGTCTGCTTGACTGCATGAAGCGAGCGATTTCATTCACATTATTTGCTTTAATCCCCTTAAATTAAATAACTGACCAGCCACAGAATGGCCTGTTTTTTTTAGATAATACAGAAATAAACATATATCACAATCACCACATTTCAGAGGGAACCAAATTTCACTGATTTTATGAAATCAAAAGGCCATTTATCTTTAATGTATTAATCACACGCTGATTTTCTTATTGACAGCAAATTAGTGCACCTTTGATCAAAGATCAAAGGATGCACAAAATAAAATAAAACAACCCTGGGGTGTGCTGTTATAGGAATATAATCAATGCTGGTGGGGTCTCAAGTAGCCTGAGGTGATGCAGAATTGCGCATACCCCAAGGGGTCATCATAAACCACAGCAATTTGCCAAAAGCTTTAAAATGTTATTAATGAAACAATGTCCCACTATTTATCCTTTTACAGTCACTTTTAATGTTATAAGACATATGTGAAACAACATAGTTCTTGTTGCTGCCTTAAAAGTATTTAAAACATTTGAAACTAAAAATATAATAATGTTTGTACAGCATAAATATAAACAGTAAATCTATATTGTATGCATCATATAAAACACATGGATAAAAAGATGGCTTAAGGCCCGGTCCCACTGCACTTACGGATGCAAAGAGGATGTAAAACGTAAAAAAATCTTTGCCATCCGTTGGAAAACGCTATGCATCCGTTGTGTACTCATTGCATATGTGCTTCATACGCTCTATCCATCGAACATCCGTCCACTGTGATTTCATCTGCGCAAAAAGTTTTGAGCTGCACAAAACTTTTAGAACGGATGAACTTTCCGCCGTGTACGATGTAAATCCGCGACATATACGAGCAACAAACGTTCTATGTCCGTTATCATCCGTTAAACGTCTGCTGTATCCTCTCTGCATCCTCTGGGCATCCTCGCAACTCACATCCGCTGCAGCTGAAAACGGAAAGAGGGAGGAAAGATAAGGTACATGAAACGTCTATTGATCGTTAGTAGCACGGAAATAGAAAGGATGTAAGCGTATGCATCTCGTATATAAAGTATTCAAAACGGACAAAGCGTTTATATCTGGGATGTAGCTCGTATATTTAGGATGTCTGGAGTATGTCTAGAGTATGTAGCCTTCTTCAAAAACGAGATGTAGTAGAGATGTATCGATGTAGCCGCCAGCACGTCGTTCCGCTTTATGCTGACGGCGTGCGTGCTGCATCCCTTTATATCCACGGAGCAGACGCAATTCATACACCCCCGCATGCGCAGTGAACGGTCTGCATCTGATATACATCCGCGCAACATCCCCTTTGTTTCCGTTAGGCGTACGTGATGCATCCCCTTCATCCGCTATGCATCCGCTCTTTCTGCTATGCGTCCGCTTCTCAGTTATCACCGGTAACCCCTTCGGAGCTGTCATCCACTTCCATCCGCTAGGCTTCCTATGAACATGCGTTTAACATCCCCGCTATATACTACCCATGTCCATTCTTTTCCATTCTGTTTTCGCAAATTTTCGCCAATTTTGTCCATTTCTGGAGCGGATGAAAACGGATAGAGCCACCCCCGAAATTTTGCTCGTCTGCTGTGTCCTTTTTGCATACGTTTTGTGTCCATCGGCCAGTGGAACCGGGCCTTTAGTGTGCAGAGAGGGACTCATCTGTCCATGTAGTGTTTTATGGAGCGGGTGGGAGGGTTTCTTCATGATCACTGACATCTTTGCCAGCAACCTCCTCTCTGCCTTGATCTCCACTGTGTCCAATTTACAGTGGTGCTTGAAAGTTTGTGAAACCTTTAGAATTTTCTATATTTCTGTATAAATATGTCCTAAAACATCATCAGATTTTCACACTGTCAAGTACACGAGGGAGGCGGATGTATGTGCAGAAGTGTTCATTTGAATAAAGTGCAATCTATACAGTGGTGCTTGAAAGTTTGTGAACCCTTTAGAATTTCCTATATTTCTGCATAAATATGACCTAAAACATCATCATATTTTCACACAAGTCCTAAAAGTAGATAAAGAGAACCCAGTTAAACAAATGAGACAAAAATATTATACTTGGTCATTTATTTACTGAGGAAAATGATCCAATATTACATATCTGTGAGTGGCAAAAGTATGTGAACCTCTAGGATTAGCAGTTAATTTGTAGGTGAAATTAGAGTCAGGTGTTTTCATTCAATGGGATGACAATCAGGTGTGAGTGGGCACCCTGTTTTATTTAAAGAACAGGGATCTATCAAAGTCTGATCTTCACAACACATGTTTGTGGAAGTGTATCATGACACGAACAAAGGAGATTTCTGAGGACCTCAGAAAAAGCGTTGTTGATGCTCATCAGGCTGGAAAAGGTTACAAAACCATCTCTAAAGAGTTTGGACTCCACCAATCCACAGTCAGACAGATTGTGTACAAATGGAGGAAATTCAAGACCATTGTTACCCTCCCCAGGAGTGGTCGACCAACAAAGATCACTCCAAGAGCAAGGCGTGTAATAGTTGGCGAGGTCACAAAGGACCCCAAGGTAACTTCTAAGCAACTGAAGACCTCTCTCACATTAACATTAGCCAATGTTCATGAGTCCACCATCAGGAGAACACTGAACAACAATGGTGTGCATGGCAGGGTTGCAAGGAGAAAGCCACTGCTCTCCAAAAAGAACATTGCTGCTCATCTGCAGTTTGCTAAAGATCATGTGGACAAGCCAGAAGGCTATTGGAAAATGTTTTGTGGACAAATGAGATCAAAATAGAACTTTTTGGTTTAAATGAGAAGCGTTATGTTTGGAGAAAGGAAAACACTGCATTCCAACATAAGAACCTTATCCCTTCTGTGAAACATGGTGGTGGTAGTATCATGGTTTGGGCCTGTTTTGCTGCATCTGGGCCAGGATGGTTTGCCATCATTGTTGGAACAAGGAATTCTGAATTATACCAGCGAATTCTAAAGGAAAATGTCAGGACATCTGTACATGAACTAAATCTCAAGAGAAGGTGGGTCATGCAGCAAGACAGCAACCCTAAGCATACAAGTCGTTCTACCAAAGAATGGTTAAAGAAGAAGAAAGTTAATGTTTTGGAATGGCCAAGTCAAAGTCCTGACCTTATTCCAATGGAAATGTTGTGGAAGGACCTGAAGCGAGCAGTTCATGTGAGGAAACCCACCAACATCCCAGAGTTGAAGCTGTTCTGTACGGAGGAATGGGCTAAAATTCCTCCAAGCCGGTGTGCAGGACTGATCAACAGTTACCGCAAATGTTTAGTTGCAGTTATTGCTGCACAAGGGGGTCACACCAGATACTGAAAGCAAAGGTTCACATACTTTTGCCACTCACAGATATGTAATATTGGCTCATTTTCCTCAATAAATAAATGACCAAGTATAATATTTTTATCTCATTTGTTTAACTGGGTTCTCTTTATCTACTTTTAGGACTTGTGTGAAAATCCGATGATGTTTTAGGTCATATTTATGCAGAAATATAGAAAATTCTAAAGGGTTCACAAACTTTCAAGCACCACTGTACATAAAGTGCATGTGTCACACCAGTGCTTAATTTGTGAAGTGGGAGGTACTGGGCCGGAACGCAGGAGGTGGGTGGGTCCGGCGACTCAAAAAAAAAAAAAGGTGGGGGGCAGTTTACTATAACTTTACGCACACACGCCTATTGCATGACATGTATTGCAACAGCACCAGTTATCAAATCCTGGACAACAATGGACAATGCTCAGAATGTTCTCCAAACAGGCACTCAAGTTCACTCTCACTCTCCACACATACGTTAAGGCAGGGGTCGGCAACCTTTTTGGCTGAGTTGGTGCGCTAACACTTCTAGCTTCACCCCATCATCATTCTTCTCGTCTTCTTTTTGATCATTCCCGTGGACTGGTACACTTGCAGCAGGTGCTGGTGCAGTGTCACTGTGTCCAACGTCGTCCATTTTAGGTCATTTAGGATCCGGCTGTCCTGGGACTTTGAAAAATTTTAGTAAGCTTTCTTGTTTTTTTTCCATTTTTTCCACAGCGCAAGCTAACGGCTACAAAAAACCCGGTGTTCTATTGAATGGAAGTATACACCCCATGTCCCCCCCCTTCCCCTTTCGCATAGATTTTGTGGATGTCATAGGAGAGAAATCAAAAACAGATATCAAAATCAAAACCGAACACTAAACAAATTTTTATTTACTTATTTATTTAATTTATTGTTTGATTTTTTTCCCTTTGTGATGGTCATGGAGGTGATCTGATCCATTTAAATAGCTGCCGGAACACCGAATGAAATGAAAATAGCTGCCGGATCCGACGACGGAGGTTCCGGATCTTGTTCCATCATGTTCCGGCTCAAATTAAGCCCTGAATCACACACAAAAGCAAACAGTCCAAATCGGCAGGCAAGATCATAAACAACAAAACAGGCAAAGGGTCGGTCGATGCGCAAGCAGGATGTCGGATGCAAAACGAGAACAAGAACTAGAAACAGGAACAGAAGTTGAGAAATCAGGAAAACCACAAACACGGAAAAAAGGCTTGGTAATGCACACTGAACGTGGCGTAATACTTCGCAATGTCTTAGCATCAGCGCAATCCTTAAATAGCCCAACCCTTAGTTCTCTAATAGAGTTCAGGTGCACCTTATTCATGGCGCACGTGCTGGAGCTCACTTGGTACACGCGCAGCCCGAGGCGCACCTTCAGGTACATGCGCCACAGTGCGCAAGACTGACAGAACCCCCTCTCAAAGAGCTCCCAAAGAGCTCCCTCTGGGATTGAAAATCCATCATAATATGGCCCCGGTGGGGGTTCGGGCTCAGGCTCTGGACACGACTTGGGTTCTTGGCTAGGAGTAGGCTCGAGCTCTGAAGATGACAAGGACTCCGGGCTGGGTTTGACTTCTGAAGACGATGAGGACTCTGGACTGGGCTCGAGCTCAGGCTCAATAGATGACTCGGGCTCTGGCTCGGGCTCTGTAGATGGCTTCGGATTGTGCTTGAGCTCTGAAGATGACGTGGACTCTGGACTGGGCTCGGGCTCTGGAGATGGCTCCGGCTCTGGAGACAGCTCGGACTCGGGTATAGACTCAGGCTCTGGGGACGACTTGGGCTCAGGTATAGACTTGGGCTCTGGGGACGGCTCAGGCTCTGGACTGTACTCGGGTACAGGCTCCGGCTCTGTAGAGGGCTCTGGACTGGGCTCAGGCTCTGTAGAGGGCCCTGGACTGGGCTCAGGCTCTGTAGAGGGCCCTGGACTGGGCTCAGGCTCTGTAGAGGGCCCTGGACTGGGCTCAGGCTCTGTAGAGGGCCCTGGACTGGGCTCAGGCTCTGTAGAGGGCCCTGGACTGGGCTCAGGCTCTGGAGTAGACTCTGTCACTGGCTCTGGAGTAGACTCTGATGCTGGCTCTGGCACTGGCTCTGGAGTAGTGCTCAGGCACTGATGCTGGATCTGGAGTAGACACTGGCTCTGCTGCTGGAGCAGACGCTGGCTCCGCTGCTGGAACAGATGCTGACTCTGGATCTGGCTCCACCGCTTGAGCAGATGCTGGCTCTGGATCTGGCTCTGCCTCTGGAGCAGATGCTGACACTGACTCTGGCTCCGCCTCTGGAGCAGACGCTGGCACTGATTATGGCTCCGCCTCTGGAGCAGATGCTGGCATGGGAACAGGAACAGGTGCTGACATGGGAGCAGGAACAGGTGCTGGCATGGGAACAGGCATAGATTCTGATACAGACACAGGTTCCGGCATTAATTCAGGTGCTGGTTCAGAAAAGAGACAGCCTCCAAGAGGGGCTCAGAAACAATAGCTTCCTCTGCTGTCTCTACTTCAGCCACTAGGGAGAGCTCTGGTGCATCGGTCTCCTCATCTGAATCAGCCACTGGAGGGAGCTCTGGTGTGATGGTCTCCTCATCTGAGTCAGCCACTGGAGGGAGCTCTGGTGTGACGGTCTCCTCATCTGAGTTGGCCACTGGGGGGAGCTCTGGCGCAACAGTCTCCTCATCTGAGTCAGCCACTGCAGGGAGCTATGGCGTGATGGTCTCCTCATCTGAGTCAGCCACTGGAGGGAGCTCTGGTGCAACGGTCTCCTCATCTGAGTCAGCTACTGAAGGTAGATCTAGAGCGACGGCCTCCTCAGCTGGGTTGGCAACTTGCATGACTGCCCCTCCCCCCAAATTTTCATGGGGTTCCTCCTTTTCTAATGACTTGAAAATAAACTTGAGCACAGCAAAGAAAGTCTGTGAATTTTGAAGGCATGGGTGTTCAACCCAAATCACCCATCTGCGTGGTCGTCCAGCAATGAATATTAGTACGAAGCTTACCCAGATGGAATCAGGAGGCTTGGGCTCTTGGAGGTTCTCATAGAAGAAGTCATACTGTAGCTTGAATCCCATAGGGTGATATATTCCATAGTAAATTGCCGGGGGACTCCAGTCAGACTTTAGATGAAAATACGAGGTGAGTGGCAGGGACAAGGAAACCCAGAAGCGGCGTGGGATCGTGTATTGAAACGCTTCTGCTACATCGATTGTATGGTGAAGTATTCTGTCAAGTACGCGAGGGAGGTGGATGTATGTGCAGAAGTGTTCATTTGAATAAAGTGCGATCTGTACATTAAGTGCATGAATCACACAAAAGCAAACAGTCCAAATTGGCAGGCAAGGTCATAAACAACAAGCAAAGGGTCGGTTGAGGTGCAAACAGGATGTCGGAGGCAAAACAAGAACAAGAACTAGAAACAGGAACAGGAATCGAGAAACCAGGAAAACCACAAACACAGGAAAAAGGCTCGGTAATGTGCACTGAACGTGGCGTAATACTGCGCAATATCTTAGCATCAGCGCAGTCCTTAAATAACCCAACCCTTAGTTCTCTAATAGAGAACAGGTGCACCTTGTTTGTGGCATGTGTGCTGGAGCTCACTCGGTGCGCGCGCAGCCCGAGGTACACCTTCAGGTACATGCGCCACAGCGTGCAGGACTGAAACACACAAGTCCTAAAATTAGATAAAGAGAACCCAGTTAAACAAATGAGACAAAAATATTATACGTGGTCATTTATTTATTGAGGAAAATGATCCAATATTACATATCTGTGAGTGGCAAAAGTATGTGAACCTCTAGGATTAACAGTTAATTTGAAGGTGAAATTAGAGTCAGGTGTTTTCAATCAATGGGATGACAATCAGGTGTGAGTGGGCATTCTGTTTTATTTAAAGAACAGGGATCTATCAAAGTCTGATCTTCATAACATATTTGTGGAAGTGTATCATGGCACGAACAAAGGAGATTATTGAGGACCTCAGAAAAAGCGTTGTTGATGCTCATCAGGCTGGAAAAGGTTGCAAAACCATCTCTAAAGAGTTTGGACTCCACCAATCCACAGTCAGACAGATTGTTTACAAATGAAGGAAATTCAAGACCATTGTTACCCTCCCCAGGAGTGGTCGACCAACAAAGATCACTCCGAGATCAAGGAGTGTAATAGTTGGCGAGGTCATAAAGGACTCCAGGGTAACTTCTAACCAACTGAAGGCCTCTCTCACATTGGCTAATGTTAATGTTCATGAGTCCACCATCAGGAGAACGCTGAGCAACAATGGTGTGCATGGCAGGGTTGCAAAGAGAAAGCCACTGCTCTCCAAAAAGAACATTGCTGCTCGTCTGCAGTTTGCTAAAGATCACGTGCTGACAAGCCAGAAGGCTATTGGAAAAATGTTTTGTGGATGGTTTGTGGATGGATGAGACAAAATGGAACTTTTTGGTTTAAATGAGAAGCATTATGTTTGGAGAAAGGAAAACATTGCAATCCAGCATAAGAACCTTATCCCATCGGTGAAACATGGTGGTGGTAATATCATGGTTTGGGCCTGTTTTGCTGCATCTGGGCCAGGACGGCTTGCCATCATTGATGGAACAATGAATTCTGAATTATACCAGTGAATTCTATAGGAAAATGTCAGGACATCTGTCCATGAACTGAATCTCAAGAGATGGTGGGTCATGCAGCAAGACAACGACCTTAAGCACACAAGTCGTTCTACCAAAGAATGGTTAAAGAAGAATAAAGTAATGTTTTGGAATGGTCAAGTCAAAGTCCTGACCTTAATCCAATCGAAATGTTGTGGAAGGACCTGAAGTGAGCAGTTCATGTGAGTAAACCCACCAACATCCCAGAGTTGAAGCTGTTCTGTGCAGACGAATGGGCTAAAATTCCTCCAAGCCGGTGTGCAGGACTGATCAACAGTTACCGCAAACGTTTAGTTGCAGTTATTGCTGCACAAGGAGGTCACACCAGATACTGAAAGCAAAGGTTCACATACTTTTGCCACTAACAGATATGTAATATTGGCTCATTTTCCTCAATAAATAAATGACCAAGTATAATATTTTTGTCTCATTTGTTTAACTGGGCTCTCTTTTATCTAGTTTTAGGACTTGTGTGAAAATCTGATGATGTTTTAGGTCATATTTATGCAGAAATATAGAAAACTCTAAAGGACTCACAAACTTTCAAGCACCACTGTAGCCCCCAGGACTCAGCTTGCCTTTCTAATGATCTTGTTCAGTCTGTTAGTGTCCTTCGCTGAAATGCTGCTGCCAGTGTTGTAGTCGAGTCACTCAACCTCGAGTCCGAGTCCAGTCTCGCGTCCCCAATGTTCAAGTCTGAGTCAAGTCCAAGTCATTAAAAAAACTTGGGTCGAGTCCACTATTCATCTGAGTTGAGTCCGATAGCAAGACTCCAACCACACCATTTCACGGTGGCTGTTTTAACACCATTAACATTAGTTTGTTCCTGACCATGCCGTATGAACAGGTGAACGTGCTTCTCTTTATCAGGGAGTGTGAAGTATTCTGTCAGAGATGGTTGGGAGACAGATGTAAGTGCAGAAGGTATGTTTATTAATACAAGTGAAGACGGTAAACAATCCAGAATGGCAGGCAAAATCGTAAAATGGTGAAACAGGCGATAGGTCGAGTGAGGTATAAACAGGCTATTGTAGACTCAGCAGAATCAAAGATGAGAAAAAGGAAATCAGGGATCAGGAACTGTAAGACTGTAAGATGGACTGTAAGATGGCGGCGCCCACGGGTGCTGCGGCTCGAGGCTCCCCGCTACTTTGCACCCTTTTGTGTTTTTTATGTCTTTCGAATCTTTTCTGGACACACTCTTGCCACAGCAATACCATCTACAGCCGCCAAGATTTGATAAACATTGGATTTCAGGCAAAAACTGAAATTACGATCGCTTTTTCACGGACTCACAACATCCCACCGGAGATAGCGAGACCGACGGGAGCACCATGGATTGTTGTCGGGAACGGCAGGCGCCGGAGGCGGCGTAGGGAGAGGAAGCAGAAACGTGGATGCCGGGCAGGTCTGCTAGCTCAGCTAAGGAAACAACCACATAGACCTCTGCTACCATCGATCTTCCTCACAAACGCTAGATCCCTAGCAAACAAGATGGATGATCTACAGGCACAGATCACATACAACCGCTTCATCCGTGAGTGTTGCCTGCTGATCGTCAGTGAATCCTGGCTACACCCGCTAATCCCCGACGCTACAGTGGAACTAGCAGGCCGCACCATCCACCGCTATGACCGGAACGAAGCCTCCGGTAAGAGCAGAGGAGGGGGACTGTGTGTTTACGTGCTCGAGGACTGGTGCTCAGACAGCAAGGTAATCAACACCCACTGCTCACCGGATCTAGAGGCCATGTCTGTCCAGTGCCGACCTTTCTACCTGCCACGGGAGCTAACGGTAGCCATCGTGACCGCTGTTTACATCCCTCCCGATGCTAACATTAGCACGGCACTCGGCCTTTTGCTACACATCATAAACAAACATCAGAGGGCTCATCCGGATGGCGTTCACATCATCGCTGGGGACTTTAATAAAGCATGTCTCAAGTCTGTCCTCCCCAAATTCCACCAGCACGTCAAGTGTGCAACTAGGGGAGAAAATACACTTGATCATGTTTATTCAAATATCAAACATGCCTACAGAGCGACCCCCCTCCCCCACATTGGACAATCAGACCACCTCTCTCTGCTCCTCTTCCCAGCCTACACCCCCCTCAGAAGGCAAACTAAACCAGCCACTCAGACCATCAAAGCCTGGCCTGGAAATGCTCTCCTCCAACTGCAGGACTGCTTTGCCTGCACAGAGTGGAGCATCCTTGAGGATCAGGACCTGGACACATACACCGAGTCTGTCCTCTTCTACATCAAATGCTGCGTAGAAAACGTCACAGAGGAAAGACGCATCCGGGTCTTCCCAAACAGGACGCCCTGGATGACAAGTGAAGTCCAGACCCTGATCAGAGCCCGAAACTCGGCCTTCAGGATGGGGGACAGAGCTCTTTACAGCACCGCCAGAGCTGATCTGAGGAGGGGCATCAAACAGGCCAAGGACTCCTACAAGAGGAAAATAGAGGGATACCTGGAGGACAACAACTCACGACAGATGTGGAGGGGCATCCAGGCCCTAACCAATTACAAAGGCCAAACCCCTCCCGCCTCCCCCAGCAGCAGCACACTGGCAGAGGAGCTGAACAACTTCTTTGCCCGGTTTGAGACCACCACCACAAACCTCCAATCACTGCCTCCCCCTGATTCCAGCACCCCACCTCTTTCTCTCTTGGAGCACGAGGTGAGGAAAAACCTGAGAGCAGTGAACCCCAGGAAAGCTGCTGGTCCGGATTGTATCCCGGGGCGGTGATTAAAGCATGTGCAGACCAACTGGCAGGGATCCTCACCAAGATCTTTAACCTCTCCCTGACACATGCCACCGTCCCCACATGTCTGAAGGCCTCCACCATCATCCCCATCCCCAAAAAACCTGCCATAGACAGCCTCAACGATTACAGACCAATAGCCCTGACGTCTGTAATCATGAAGTGTTTAGAGCGATCGGTCTCCCAGAACATCAGAGACTGCCTCCCTCCCTCCTTCGACCCTCACCAGTTTGCATACAGGGCAAATCGGTCTACGGAGGATGCCATCACCCTGACACTCCATACAGTGCTGAGCCACCTGGAGAACAAGAAGAGCTATGTGAGGATGCTCTTCGTGGACTACAGCTCTGCGTTTAATACTATCATCCCGGACATTCTCTTCAACAAACTCATGCAGTTACAGATCCCTCTCCCCATATGCAACTGGATTAAAAACTTCCTGACGAGTCGCCCACAGACTGTAAGACTCGGTCCCCACCACTCCTCCACACTCACACTCAGCACTGAGTCCCCTCAAGGATGTGTCCTGAGCCCTCTACTCTACGCCCTGTACACCCATGACTGCTCTCCAACCCACCCAACCAACCACATTATAAAACATGCGGATGACACCACCGTGGTTGGACTCATCTGTGGTGAGGACGAGACATCGTACAGGGCTGAGGTAGAGAAACTGTCGCTCTGGTGCTCAGAGAACAACCTGACCCTGAACGTCCAAAAGACAAAAGAACTCATCATGGACTTCAGGAAGAAAAGACAGGACCACGCCCCCCTCCTCATAAATGGAGAACGGGTGGAAACTGTCACCACCTTCAAGTTTCTGGGCACCCACATCTCCGCTGACCACACCTGGACTTTTAACATCAGGGCCCTAGTAAAGAAGACTCAGCAGCGGCTGCACTTTCTGCGTGTTCTCAGGAAGAACAACCTGGACACTAAGCTGCTGCTGGCCTTCTATCACTCCTCTGTGGAGAGCGTGCTGACGTACTGTCTGGGTGTCTGGTACGCAGGGTCCACAGCTGTGGATAGGAAGGCGGTGCAGAGGGTCATAAACACTGCCCAAAAAATCATCGGCTGCCCTCTGCCCACCCTGGAACACATCTCCACATCCTGCTGCCTCAGAAGAACCAAGGCCATCACAGGAGACCCCTCACACCCTGCCCACCCCCTGTTTGATCTGTTGCCCTCGGGGAGACGCTTCAGGTCAATAAAGTCCCACACCAGCAGACTGACAAACAGCTTCTTCCCATGGGCCATCAGGACTGCCAACAACAACGGACACATACACACACACTCTCTCACAAACGGACTCACATAAACACCTCCACCCCAACAACCAACAAATCTACCTCCGCTTCTTGTTTAAGTACTTTATATTTATTGCTTTTTATCTGCAAATTGCACATTTTATGTCCCAATTTTGAGAGACTATAATTAACTCCCTGACGTTTTTATTCCCTGATGTTTTTTATTGAATATTCTGTGTCTCTTATGTGCATTTTATTTTCTGGTGTATGGTGGCTCTGTGGGAGCACCCTCAATTTCGTTGTATCTCCCGGTACAATGACAATAAAGATTATTCTAATTCTATTCTAATTCTAGGAAACCAAACAAGGAAATAAGGCTTGGTAATGTGTCAGCAACGCAACTCAATACTTTACAAAGTAAGTGTGTTTTCACAGTTTTTTATATAGGTGTGCTGATTGCGCCTTAATTCTGTGCAGGTGCAAGTCATTTATGACACACATGCAAGAGTCCACTTGGAGCGCACGCTATCCGGAGCATGCCCGAGAGTCTATCTGATGCACTCACCAAGGTGTGCAGGTGTGATACTCTTGCACGAAATTTGTACAAAATTAATGCAGATATAAATATCTTATGCCAAATTATAGAATGTTACAAAAAATAAAGAAAAAAAATCTGAGTCCTTATCTCCAGTTTCCAATTTCGAATGCATATAATGCACGAGTCTGAGCCCAAGTCCGAGTCATCAGTGCTCAAGTCCAAGTCAAGTCATGAGTCCTTAAAATTAGGGCATGAGTTGGACTCAAGTACTACAAGCCTGGCTGCTGCCCCAGCTCACAGTAGCATAAAAGATGACATTGGATACCACAGACTCATAGAAAGTTCTCAGCAGCCAGCCGTTCATACCAAAGGACCTAAACCTCCTCAGGAAGTTGAGTTGGCTCTTGTCCTTCTCGTGCAACCTATCCACATTCACTTCCAATCCCAACTTACCACACAGATACCCATGTACTTGTAGGGTTGGAGATGGTTGTGCTGACACCAGTCCACAAAGCTGTTCATCAGGTTCCTATGCTCCTCTTCCATTCCATAATACATCCCATGATAACAGTGTCATCCAAGAACTTTTGTAGATGACATATCTCAGAATTATACCTGAAATCTGAGGTGTACAAAGTGAAAAGAAAGAGGCAAATACAGTCCCTGTGAAGTACTAGAGGTGCTTCCAATCCACTCTGGCACACAGTTCTATAGCCACATGTACTTAATGTTTTTTTTTTCTTTTTACAGAACTGGACTTTAGACAACTTACCACAGAGAAAAAATATTTGACTGAATGTTGGAGCACTATTCATGTCATTAGAGACTGTTACGTGCGTACATGTGCATTTACATTTGAAAACATCAGATAATTGATACCAGTAACCTATGAAGCTTGTTGATAAAATTGGTTTGGACATTACCTCAGATGTCTCTCTTTGTAGCCTAGGGAATTACTCATCAAAACTGATATAGGCTACTATTACATTTCCTGGGAGATTAAAAAAAAATACAAGTGTGATATGATATCAAAGGAGAAAGAGCTCAGTTCTGACAGAGTGCGATTTGGACATGAGGAGGTGGAACTTGGCTCCGGTGGGCTCTGGCCCAATTTAACCCCTGGATGGCCCACTACAGCTCGTGCCAGGCCAGTGCTACTACAGCATACTCCGAATGCCATAGAAGGCTATTGAAGGCTAAATAGCAACTGCTTTATTCCTAATGTTTCATGTCTTGGCATGATAATAACACTGATGATACAAACTAGCTGAATAGAAATAGCTAGCTGTCACAACACAAACTGCCATAATATGTAACTACAAAGTACATGTACCGTAGCATCAGATAGACTGCAGTGATGAGTATTGGCTATCATTTTTGTGAACACATTTGTTAAATTTTACATTTGATAGGAATTTAGATTTACTAATTGAAGCTGTCTGATACTAAAATATCAACTTCTTGCTTTATACATATATGATTATAGAGAAATGTAGTGATGTAGTGTTCGAAGATGTAGTGGGTTGAAAATATATATTTTCTCTTACCATTTCATAACAACAACAACTTTTATTTATATAGCACCTTTCAAGGAACCTAAGGATGCTTTATATAGTGAAAAAAAACCCAAAACGAAACAAAAAACAAATAAAACAAAGCCTGAGTGAACAAGTGAGTTTTTAGGTATTTTTTTTGACAGAACCAAGGGAAGGAGCATTGTGGCTCACCAGAGGGAGAGAATTCAAGAGAGTGGGGGCAGCTACACAGAAGTCTCTATCCTCAAGTGTCTGCAGTCTGGTGTGGTGGATAAGGACCATACCCTTATCAGTTGACCACAAAGTCCGGGATGGGGCATAGTGGTGTAAGAGGTCCAGCAAATCCTGGGGTGCAAGGGCATGAAGAGATTTGTAGGTGAGAAGGAGGATTTTGTATGTGATGTGGGACATGACCTAGAGCCAGTGAAGATGAATGAGGGTGGGGGTGATGTATTGCCAGTGCTTGGTCCAAGTGAGAAGCCTTGCAGCTGAGTTCTACATGTACTGCAACTTGTCCAAGGCTTTGCTGGGCAGGCCAAACAGGACGCCGTTGTAGTAATCTCGGTGGGAGGTGATGAATGCATGGATGAGGGTCTCAGCCACAGAGTCAGAGAGTGAAGGCTGGAGTCTGGAGATGTTTTTGAGGTGGTAGAAGGCAGATTTAATAATGAGGTTGATGTGTGGCTGAAATGAAAGACTGGAGTCCAGAATGACACCCAGCTTGTGGACTTCCAAGGATAGAGAGATGATGTAGCCATCCACTTCCAGCAGGAGGTCACCAGCCTTCTGGAGCAGTGGCTTGGGAGCCACAACCAGAACTTCAGTTTTATTGCTGTTGAGCTTGAGTAGATTGGATGGCATCCAGTATTTTATATTTTCCAGACAGGTGACAAGGGACAGAGGGGGGAGCTAGTTGGAGGATTTGCTACTCAGATACAGCTGAGTATAATTTGCATAGCAGTGGAAGCTGAGCCCATGCTGGCAGATGATCTGACCGGGGGGGGCATGTAGATAGTGAAGAGGAGAGGTCCTAGCACCAAGCCTTGTGGTCAGTGGCGCCGCCAGGCGTACGGCCGTACGCACTAGGCGTACCTTGGGGAGAGAGATATTTTTTTTAATTATAATTGTTACCTGAATGCTTTGGCAATGCAACATAATTTGAGAAAGAGAGAGAGAGAGAGAGAGAGAGAGACGTGTGTGTGCCGGCACATTTGTGTGCTTCAGGAGTGGGCGGGGTGTGCGTGACCAAGAAAGCTCATTGGTCAATGCAGATATACTTTTCTTGCACCACTGAGATTCTCTCCAGTTTTGAGAAACAGAGACAGACAATCGTACATCCAGTGAATTTCATATAAGAACACCTACATCTCCCCCATGTCCCTTACGATCAGAAGTAGATGGTTGCTCCACCTTGCTGACAAATGAGCCATCAGATAGCTTTACTAATGAGCCACGAGTCAGCCCGCTATCACTGACATCAGATTTATTGTGTATAAGCCTATAGATCGACTCTTCATAGAAACTGCAGCACGCAAGCGGTTTTTTTTTTGGGGGGGGGATTACACTGCTAGTGCGTACCTTACAGTTCAACCCTGCAGGCGCCCCTGCTTGTGGTACACCTCAGTTGATTGGGGCTGGAGAGGAGCAGGAGTCTCTGAGGGTGATGTACTGTTTCCTGCTGGAAAGGTATGACTGAAACCAGGAGAGTGCTTTACTGGTGAGGCCAACGTATTCTGATAAACAGTTGAGGAGGATAGTATGGGAAACAGTGTTGAAGGCTGCTGAGAGGTCCAGGAGAATGAAGATGCTGATCTGGCCAGAGTCAGCAGCAATGAGGAGGTCATTGGTTATTTTGATGAGGGCAGTCTCTGTGCTATGGTGAGCTCTGAAACCAGATTGGAGGGGTTCATAGAGCTCATGGTGGGACATGTGTGTTGATGAAGTTGATCAGCAACTGCTTTTTTGAGGACTTTACTGAGGTAAGTAAGGTTGGAAATTGGATGGTAGTTATTGAGGTTGCCTGAGTCCAGACCAGGCTTTTTAAGAATTGGCATCATAGCAGCAGTTTTGAAGCTGGAAGGTAACAGGCCAGATTCCAAGGAGGAATTGATGATTTCAACCATGCTTTGACCAGGACTGTGGGCATGGGATCCAATGAACAGGTGGAGGCCTTAGCTTTGGTGACCAGCTCAGCAACTTGGGTAGTATCCAGAGGGGAGAAGGAGAAGAAACAGTGCTGTGACAGGCATGCAACAAGGGGAGCATGTCCTGTGGGTGGGGTATGGGAAGAAGAGAAGTGGCAGGTGGCAGTAGCTGTTGGTGAATGGAATATACTTTGACCTGGAAGAAGTCAAGAAACTTGGAGGAAAGGTCAGAGGCATCAGAGAAGTGAGGAGCATTGAGGGGGTGAAGTAGCCAGTTGATGGTGAAGAAAAGTTATCTGGAGTGATTATGGTGGTTACCAATAAGGGTGGAATAATAATCCATTTTGGCCTTAGAGAGGACATCCTTGTAGGTCCTCACATGATCTTTGAAAGCTTCATAATGGACTGTGAGGTCAGATCTTTTATAGAGCCTCTCAAGCTGATGACCCCTGGCTTTCATGGACCATAACTCAGAGGTAAACCAAGGGGCAGGATGGAAAAAGGATACAGTGAGTTTTGAAGGGGGCAAGAGAGTCAAGGTTTATGTGACAGTGCAGCGACTAGTAGGCAACTAGGCCATCCACCATGAGGTTAGGGTCTGGAGCCAAATGAGTCACTACAGTGTTGGATAGGGCTTATGGATTCACAGAATTTATGTTCCTGAATGTGATGGTCTGTTTGACTTGCTGCCTGGGCAGGGGGACAGGAACAGAGAAGTGGATGACATGGTGGTCAGATACCACTAGGGCAATGCACTACAGGTGAGAGGGAGATGTACCAGTGGAACACACAAGGTCTAGTGTGCACTTTAATTTGCTTTATGAGTAGCTTAGTTTTGAATAGGTCATTTTATGGCCATATTATCAAATTAAATATTATACAATAATTTATGTTACATCTGCTGTCTTTTTAGATACACATGTTGGAAGGTTCTTTATTCTTGTGGGAATTTGTGTTACATGCGCCATCATTGCTTCATTAACTGGACTCTACATCATGCACAAAAAAGTCATAAAGCTTCGGTAAGAGACTTTTGATGCACACTGTAGATAGAGTAGTTCTGTTAGCCAATGAAAGGGTCCTTTATAAGGGTAATTCCTGATCCTAACTTATGCTGAGTTTCCCAAAAGCATCGTAGCACAAAGATCATTGTTAAATGGTAGATTTAACACACCCCAACTGAGGAATCAACTGTCCACTGCACAGTTAGTCAATCACATGTTTATGTAAAACAACTATTTTTGGGGGTGCTCCGGTTTCTCCCACAGTCCAAAGACATGCAGGTTAGGTTAACTGGTGAGTCTAAATTGACCGTAGGTGTGAATGTGAGTGTGAATGGTTGTTTGTCTCTATGTGTCAGCCCTGTGATGACCTGGCGACTTGTCCAGGGTGTACCCTGCTTCTCACCCATAGTCAGCTGGGATAGGATCCAGCTTGCCTGCGATCCTGTACAGGATACGTGGTTACAGATAATGGATGGATGACTGGATGAACTATTTTCAGAGAATTAACTAAGAGAATATTATATATTTCTAGTGACATCAAAATGTGTATTTGATAGTTAATACAGTTCTAGTATTTTTTTTTTGTGAAATCTTTTTCCTTCACCACCTGGAGAGAATGTCAGTGATAATTTAGCTTAGGCTTTGTATGTAAGATATAAGAGGTTTTATCTGAATTGTATTTTGGTATTCATAATTAGTAATTTATGATCTTGTTTATTGATTTGCTGTGTTTTAGAAACCTTTGCTGTAAACCTGATACACAACAGGTAAAATATATTATTTACTGTTTTGTACACAATTATTTTTTTATCCAGTTAACAGTGATTATGAAGCACTTTGAAAATATGGTAAACCAATTTTTTATGGTAATCATTTTTAGCCTAACGATCCTGATGAATTGCAGCACTACGCCACGTGTGGGCCAGGAGCCATCTACAACTCTCTGTGGACCCCTTCAGTGCTTGAAACACATGATCACACACACACATACGAAAGTATCTCAACAAAATTTCAATAAAAGCAGATTTGTTTATGCATACTGAAATGTGTAGAGGTTTGTACTCAGCAAAGGTACTTCATGCAGACTCAGTGCACACCTACTCTTTGGGTAAAATTGAGATAAAATTGAGCATCCTCCAACATACAGTCTCTGATGAGAGAAACACAAACTAGAGTTATTTAAAGTTATTTTTGTTGTCTTTCAGGAAGAATCTTTTAGACCATGCAACTTTTCGTTTCCCTTTTACAAAAAAAGTTCCAAATATAATCCTGTTAGGAAGCTAAGAACCTTTAAGTAGACAGGCCAACATGTACAGTTTGGTACTTCGTATTTACTTTTCTGCTATTTCAGAGAACACACAGGTTGGAATAATTCACCCAGCAGAAAAGACAATTCACTGAAAGGAAAGGATGTGAAGCAAAAGACATCATTTACTTCATGTAGTGTTTACTTTTGCTTTATACTGACTTTATCTGGGTGAATTTTGACACATGTTTTTGAAATGTCTTGCCCTTGTTAGTAAACAGAATCCAAAAATGCTGGATGCTTTGATAATAATAAAAATAAAATAAAATAAAAATTAAATAAAACAAAACAAAAAACCCCCTCATAATTATAATGAAACATGGGTCACACCAAACTTGTTGCTTCAGGGCTTAATTGTTAGCATTGATGGCGTATCCAAAGAACCACTGAAGGATTCTTATGACGTCTAGGAATTTCCACTATTTCCACAATGAAACTGTAACAAAGTCAGACTGGTACTGTAATGTGTTTTCCACTACATTAATTTTATATAGTATCTGCAATACCAAGTGCATTTAAAAAAAATCCATTGTACCATACTGTTATGTCATTAATATAAATATGTCGCATATTAATTAATGGACATGTCATGAAAGATTCTTGTGACAAACTCTGAGGAGGTATGGATGTGGTTAAATAAAAATGCAGATTCATTTTAGAGGGATAAGAAACAAAAGTCAGACACTCTGAGGCTATGGATAGACAAACTAATATCCAAGAAGCAACAGAATCAAAAATCAAAATCTATCATAACCCAATTATAATCTCGATCCAACCACTCAAAGGGAGCTTGAAAGAAAAGGGTCAATTTATAAAATCATAATTTAAAAAAAACTATCTACAGTGGTGCTTGAAAGTTTGTGAAGCCTTTAGAATTTTCTATATTTTTGCATAAATATGACCTAAAACATCATCAGATTTTCACACAAGTCCTAAAAGTAGATCAAGAGCACCCAGTTAAACAAATGAGACAAAAATATTATACTTGGTCATTTATTTATTGAGGAAAATGATCCAATATTACATATCTGTGAGTGGCAAAAGTATGGGAACCTCTAGGATTAGCAGTTAATTTGAAGGTGAAATTAGAGTCAGGTGTTTTCAATCAGTGGGATGACAATCAGGTGTGAGTGGGCACCCTGTTTTATTTAAAGAACAGAGATCTATCAAAGTCTGATCTTCACAACACGTGTTTGTGGAAGTGTATCATGGCACGAACAAAGGAGATTTCTGAGGACCTCAGGAAAAGCGTTGTTGATGCTCATCAGGCTGGAAAAGGTTACAAAACCATCTCTAAAGAGTTTGGACTCCACCAATCCACAGTCAGACAGATTGTGTACAAATGGAGGAAATTCAAGACCATTGTTACCCTCCCCAGGAGTGGTCGACCAACAAAGATCACTCCAAGAGCAAGGCGTGTAAAGCTTTGTTCACATATATACCGGTATGATAGTGGTATAACTGTATCGATACAAAGTATACCGGTACAGTTTAGTGCATCTGTCCACACTAGCGAGAAATGTTTGCGGTTTTCTTTCACGGTAGTTGAAATGCGCGTGTGCGAAATGTTTCCGTGGTTACTGAGTAACTTCCTTCCGAGAATATGGCAGATGAAACAACGTGTGTGTGTGTGATTTTTGTTGTCAATGTACAATCTGTATTTCTGGTGGTCATTTATTCAGTCGAATCGTATAAAACGCACGAGGCAGTTGAGAAAGAAACAAAGAAAACGAATCTCCTGTTCCAACTGTTCCTGGCATCGCTCGTCTCCCCAAAGCTCCAACAAACACATAACTTCGTCTTTGCTCCATGTAGCTCCACGGTCATTTTGAGCCATTTTGACGTTTTATTTACAGCTGGAAAGCACGTGCGTATTGTATTGTATGAATAACCCGGAAGAAGTAGGAATGGTTCATTGCGCATGCGCATTATATTTGTATCGATACAGAACTGCTTCATCTGTCCACACTACAGCGAAGCGCTACAGTACCGATACTGTACCGGTACGAAACCCATACATTTGTGGGTTTTGTACCGATACAGTTATACCGCTACAGTACCGGTATAGTTGCTAGTGTGGACAGGTGTTGCGATACGAAAGTAGTATCGTATCGGTACAAAATCCCTAGTGTGGACAGGGTATAATAGTCAGTCAGGTCACCATGTGAAACATGGTGGTGGTAGTATCATGGTTTGGGCCTGTTTTGCTGCATCTGGGCTAGGACGGCTTGCCATCATTGATGGAACAATGAATTCTGAATTATACCAGCAAATTCTAAAGGAAAATATCAGGACATCCGTCCATGAACTGAATCTCAAGAGAAGGTGGGTCATGCAGCAAGACAACGACCCTAAGCACACAAGTCGTTCTACCAAAGAATGGTTAAAGAAGAATAAAGTTAATCTTTTGGAATGGCCAAGTCAAAGTCCTGACCTTAATCCAATTGAAATGTTGTGGAAGGACCTGAAGCGAGCAGTTCATGTGAGGAAACCCACCAACGTTCCAGAGTTGAATCTGTTCTGTACAGAGGAATGGGCTAAAATTCCTCCAAGCCGGTGTGCAGGACTGATCAACAGTTACCAAAAACGTTTAGTTGCAGTTATTGCTGCACAAGGGGGTCACACCAGATACTGAAAGCAAAGGTTCACATACTTTTGCCACTCACAGATATGTAATATTGGATCATTTTCCTCAATAAATAAATGACCAAGTATAATATTTTTGTCTCATTTGTTTCACTAGGTTCTCTTCATCTACTTTTAGGACTTGTGTGAAAATCTGATGTTTTAGGTCATATTTATGCAGAAATATAGAAAATTCTAAAGGGTTCACAAACTTTCAAGCACCACTGTATACATTAAAGGTGGCATGGTGGTGCACAGCACAGCAAGAAGGTTCTGTGTGGAGTTTGCATGTTCTCCTCATGCCTACATGAGTTTTCTCCAGGTGTTCCGGTTTCCTCCCACAGTCCAAAGACATGCGGATTAGGTCAACTGGCTACTCTAGTCACCTATAGGTTTGAATGCGAGTGTGAATGGTTATTTATCTATGTGGTAGACCTGTGATTGATTGTCAACCTGCCTGGGGTGTACCGTGCTTCTTGCCCAGAATCAGCTGGGACTGGCTCCGGCTTTCCCATGACCCTGATGGAAAAGCGGTATAGGTAATGGATGAATGGAAATCATACATGGGTAGCAATCAACAAAATTATTCAGAAATACACTCAAAAAAGGAAAGAAAACTATGCAAAGAGTATTACTGTATCAGCTGCCTAATTAGTATCAACAATGAAGTCATAGGGGAAGTAAGTCTCATCTTTTTTTGAATGAATGAATGAATGAATGAATTTATTTATTTCGAACATGTATAAAAATGTATGTAACTATTTGTACATACAAAAGAAAGAAAACGACAAAGTGACAAAAAAAGAATAAATAAAATAACATAAAGAGCTAAGACATTACAAAACACCGCACATTGTTCGAAAAAGGAGTGGGAAGAAGTACAATACTTTTTTTTAATTTCCCACCCCTTTTTAACTACCTCGAAATCCAAACTACATTAATACACCTATAAAAATATATACCATATATACACTTCATGAATATCTATATAAATATATAATTACAAAAATAAATATATACTACATACCATATATATATATACACACTTCATAAATATCCATATAAATATTTAATTACAAAATTAAATATATACTACATTCCATATATACACTTCATAAATATCTATATAAATATATAATTACAAAAATATATATATACTATATACCATATATACACTTCATAAATATCTATATAAATATATAATTACAAAAATAAATATCTACTACATACCCATCCCTGTAAATATGAAGATATCTATCCCCATAAATAAATATATACCATATACTAAGTTAGTTCTAATATAACAATCAACCCTATTCTATTTATCCCTCATCATCCTCCGTTAACATACTTCCTCTTCTATATACTTGTTTAAAAATATTTTTTGTACCTTTTTTTTTAAACAGATTTATATTTGCACTTTGTTTTATTTCTGTCTCCAGTCTGTTCCATAAAGTCACCCCACAGCTCGATACGCACATGCTTTTCATATTTGTTCGAACCTTTGGTTTTTTAAAATTTAGGTCTCCCCTTAGATTATATCCCCCCTCTCTTTCACTAAACATTCCTTGTATATTTTTCGGCAATAGATTATTTCTCGCTTTGTACATTATTTGTGCTGTTCTGAATTTGACCAGATCCATAAATTTCAACATGTGTGATTTTATGAATAGTGAGTTTGTGTGATCTCTGTATCCTGTTTTGTTTATTGTCCTTATTGCTCTTTTCTGTATTGTACATATCGGCTGCAGAGTGGTTTTGTAGGTGTTTCCCCAGACTTCGACACAATAAGTCAGATATGGCAAAATTAATGAGTAATATAGAGTATGCAAAGATTTGCAATCAAGAATATCTTTTGTTTTCCACAGAATTGCCGAGCACTTTGCCAGTTTTGCTCGTACATATCCTACATGAGGTTTCCAGCAGACTTTATGATCCAAAATCACACCAAGAAATTTAATTTCCTGTACCATTTCTATCTTAGTATTGTCTATTATCAATTCTACATTACAATCTATTTTGTGTCTCCCAAACAACATGATCTTTGTTTTGCTTAGATTTAATGATAATTTATTTTTGTCAAACCATAGTTTTAGTTTATTTATTTCAGTTGTGATTATCTCTGAAGTCTGCTGCAAATTCTCACCGGAACAAAAAATATTGGTGTCATCTGCAAACAAAACAAATTTCAGTACTTGCGAAATTGTACATATGTCATTGATATATATTATGAATAATTTTGGACCTAATCTTGACCCCTGTGGTACCCCGCATGTAATGTTCATGAAATCAGATTTATGGTCACCTATCTGCACAAACTGTTGCCTGTTTCTTAGATAGCTCGACAGCCAGCTCCACCCAACTCCCCTAACACCACACTTTTCTAGTTTACTTAATAATAAACTATGATCAATAGTATTGAATGCTTTTTTTAGGTCCACAAATACTCCAATTGCTATTTTTTTATTGTCTATACATTTTGTGATTTCCTCTATTAGTTCCATTAGTGCCATCGATGTTTATCTGTCCGTTCTGAATCCATATTGACTGACTGTAAGGAGGTTGTGTTTTTCAATGAATTTGTCCAGTCTATCTGAAAAAAGTTTTTCGAGTATTTTGAAGAATTGGGGGAGTAAAGAAACAGGCCTGTAGTTTGTGAAATGGTGTCTATCTCTGGTTTTAAACAATGGTATCACTTTTGCAATTTTCATTTTGTCTGGAAATGTACCTGATTGAAAAGATAAATTGCAGATGTGGGTGAGTGGTTTCACAATTCCCTCAATAACTGTCTTTACTGTTAACATGTCTATATCATTCCAGTCTGCAGAGGTTTTGTTTTTACATTTTCTTACAATTTGGATAATTTCTTCCTCATCAGTTGCAGTTAGAAAAATTGTACTTGGATTTCTATCCCCCATATCTTCTATTTCCCCACATTGCGTTGTCTCGGGTTCCTTTATTTTTGCTGCTAAATCTGGTCCCACATTTACAAAGAATTGATTAAAATCATTCACCACATCCTCCATATTATTTATGGTCTTATCATTTTCAGTGTAATACTCCGGGTAATTTGTAATTTTGGATCCATTTCTCACAATACCATTTAGTACAGTCCATATACCTTTAATATTGTTTTTATTTTTCTCCACTAATTTATTATAATAGTCTTTCTTACATATCCTCATAATATTAGTTAATTTATTTTTATATTTTTTATATTTTTCCTCTGCCTCTATAGTTCGATGCTTTAAGAATTGTCTGTATAATATATTTTTCTTTTTGCAGGCATTTTGTAGCCCCTTGGTGACCCACGGACTATTTGTATATTTATGTATATTACTGTATTTCTTTATAGGACAATTTTATTATATAGTTCATTGAATATTATTAAAAATTCCTCATATGCTTTATCAACATCTTTTTCTTTATAAACTACATTCCAGTCCTGTATCATTAAGTCATTTTTAGTGCAATCATGGTTTCTTCAGTTTTCACTCTTATATATTTATAATTTTTAATATCCTTTTTCTTGCTATAATTACAGTAATATACATTAAAAATAGGTAGGTGGTCAATGATGTCTGTTAATAGTAGTCCACTCTCTATATTATTTTCCAAGATATTAGTGAATATATTATCTATTAAAGTGGTGCTGTGAGAAGTGATCCTGCTTGGTCTGGTAATAGTTGGGTACAGTCCCAGACTGAACATTGAGTTAATGAACTCTTCTGTCATTTTATGTTTTTTATGATTTAAGAGGTCGATGTTAAAATCACCACAGATGTACATGACCTTCTGTGTTGATTTTATAAACATACTTTCCATCCAATCTATAAAAACTTCTATGCTTGATCCAGGAGATCTGTATATACAGCTCACCGTTATATTTTTCATTTTTTTCACAACATATTTCTACTGTAATACACGCCATCCAATCATCAACAGCTACCGTCATTTTGTTATTAATTTTATATTCCAAACTATTATCAACATACAGGGGCGTCAGAAGCATTTTTAATGTGGGGGGGGGGGGGGGGGGGACACTGGCGGGGGGTCCTCCGCCAGAAAATTTTTAATTAATTAGATGCCATTTCCTGCATTCTGGTGTATTTTTAACAGGTTGTTAAACACCTAATTTTACCTACAAAAGTCACTTAATTCAATGACTATTTTAGAAACTCAACAATAAGTCCTCATTCAACTAGTCCATATATTCATCAGCCTGTTTTTAAACCCACCGCTACGCCTAAGATAATGAGATGAATGTGACACAATTTATCACCAACAATGACTTTATGGGTGCATTTTACTTTTTATTTTGTGTTTTCTATTTAGTTTTAGATGTAACACAACATGCCACTGGGCCAAGCAATAGTGACACTCAACTGTATGTTTAAAAATAAGAATATTCATAATCTCACACAATGAACAGGCATGACATGGCATCATGCAAACTTCATAACACAAAATCACACTGTGTCAAGCAACGGTGACACATAAAAAATAACTTCACACAATGAACAGGTGCAATTTTGTTCACCACCAACAGTGACTTTAGTGGGTGCATTTTACTTTTTTCCGATTTAGCGATACTCATAACAAAAATGGCATGGCATCATGCAGTCTTCATAACACAAAATTACACTGGGTCAAGCAATGACACATAAAAGAGAACTTCACACAATGAACAAGTGCAGTTTTGTCAACCTACATGCAATGATGGTACTACAGTAGCATTTACAGATTAGTATAACAAATAGATTTATAGATAAAACTCCTTCTTATATTGGTGCCACCACAATTTCTACCACTTCATAACTTTTATCCCCCTTTCCTTCACAATCCACCTGGAATGACATCCATCTCTCTCCATCGCTTTCCTCTCTACTATTCCTTCCCCGTACACTGATTTCCCATCTTACTTTCCAGAAAACTGCCAAAGACCAGACAAAACAAGTTCTTCAAATCAAACAGGGAATCAATAAATATCATCAGAGCAGACTTGACCTCATTCTCGGCATTACAGTAAGGCAGGCCTACTGGGTTTGAATGAAATGATAGCTAAGGTTAAGCTAGCTGATACATCTAACATTGACTAGACATTTCCATTGGGACAAAAAAACCCTGTCCTGTGGGGAAATTCTGACTGACTTTCCGCTTCTTTGTAAAGAATGTCCTTATGTCCATTGTGTCTGGGGAGGAGCAAATACTGCAAACAATCCATCATCAACCAAGAATACCCCATTTCACTGTTTAGTTGAACATTAATTTAACGTGTCCTAGGGTTAATTTTGAGGGCAGATAACGAAAGAATAAGGTTTTAGCAAAAGCTAGACATTGTGAGGTTGCAATGGGGCTGACGTCACCTCCTCCACTTTCCAGCAGCTGCACCAACATGTCTGTGCTCGCGCTGAGATTCGCTTCACTCGCGCGCGGTGAGTTGTTGTCGGGAACGCCCGGAAAACCCGGAGTGGATTTTCAGTGGTCTGTGTTTTCTCTTATCGATCAAGTGGAATGGATTCTTTCATGAAGCAATAGAAACAGCCCTGGGTGAACTCATCTCATCTCATTATCTCTAGCCGCTTTATCCTTCTACAGGGTCGCAGGCAAGCTGGAGCCTATCCCAGCTGACTACGGGCAAAAGGCGGGGTACACCCTGGACAAGTCGCCAGGTCATCACAGGGCTGACACATAGACACAGACAACCATTCACACTCACATTCACACCTACGGTCAATTTAGAGTCACCAGTTAACCTAACCTGCATGTCTTTGGACTGTGGGGGAAACCGGAGCACCCGGAGGAAACCCACGCGGACACGGGGAGAACATGCAAACTCCACACAGAAAGGCCCTCGCCGGCCCCGGGGCTCGAATCCAGGACCTTCTTGCTGTGAGGCGACAGCGCTAACCACTACACCACCGTGCCGCCCCTTGAGTGAACTCATATTTTATGTTAAATGTGTGTGTGTGTGTGGGGTCCAAACGAAGAATTATGAAATGTGAGGGGGACACATCCCCTTCACATTCAATGGTGGCGACGCCCATGACATATATTGCCACTCGCCGTCCTCTTTTGTTATTTCTGTTTATATTATTAAATTCATACCCGTTCAGCTCAAAATCTACTCCCATCTCATCATTAATCCAAGTTTCTGATATGGTTATTGAATGGAGTATTGAACTGACTGAGATATTCCTTCATTTTATGGAAATTGGCATACAGACTTCTGGTATTGAAATGAATAACTGTTTCCTTCTCTGATTGTTGCATTGTATTGATTTTCAGTATAATACCGGCAGCTGATATTGATGTTGCTGAAAAGATTATTTTCCGGATCAATATTATTTTCCATATCTTGTGTTTTATGCTCAGTATAAAGGAAAGTGTCCAGTTCTTGTGTCCAGAGTCCAGTGTCCCGTCCTTGTGTAATGACTGTAAGTTGCTTTATTTGGCTCCCTCAGAATTTGTCCAGTTCCCCAATATCTCGGATGACCAGGATCTTGGCCTCTTCTGGAGATCCCTTTAGCTTTATGAAAATCTTACAGTTTTGTGTCCAAGTGTTCTGGATTTTCCCCTGTTTCCTCAGGAGTCTCGCCTTTCTTGCAATGTCTGCATTTTTTTTTTGTTAAGTGCTCATTCAGAAAAACGTCTGAGCCTTTCAGTTTCCTCCCTTGCTTTAATAGTTGCATCTTATACTTTCTGTTGGCAAATCTTATTATTACAGCCGGTTTGTCTGTGTTGCTTCTCCGTGGGAGAGGGTGACATGCTTCGATGTTAGTATTTTTTACCTCTATACCCTTGGAGCACAGGAATGCTAACACCTGTTGCTCCACAGAGTTAGCATCCTCCTCTTTCTGCTCCTCTCCGTTTCCTCTCGCCACTGCTCCAGCATATGTCCGGGGTTTTATCTGCAGTCTGGTCACAATGATGTTGTTTACCCGGGTGTACTGCTCCAGCTCCTCCACTCGGTTCTCGAGAATGGCGATCCTCTTTGCCTTCTCTGTGTTCTGCAGCCGCAGAGCTCTGACCTCTTCCACCAGGTCCAGGATGGTCTTCTGCTGCATCCTGACAGCAGAGATTTCTTCACCCAAAAAGTCGAGGGATTTTTTAATGTCATCAATCTCCTTGACCGTAGGAGCTCTCTTTGGGGGCATTGCGTTGTTTGTTGTTACTCGGCCCGTTCCCGCGCAACCTCTCGGTCCGCTCTCGTGCAGCCTCGCTCCCGCACAACCTCTCGGTCTGCTCTCGCGCAGCCTCGCTCCCGCTCATTGATGGAAACTTGAGTGCAAAACTGTTCATGACAGCTGCAGTCCTAAAGTTAGCAAGTCAACTGTAGTCCTCAGCCATAAAAGCATTACTCTAAGTGTCTAGAGCGTCTTCCAGGTGTGACTTTCAACTATCCACATGGGGCCGTCCTCCACAGGAGCGATGCAATGAGACTCCAACCAGACGCAGGGCACCAGGATGGATCAGGCAGGTCCGAGGAGCAGAAGAGGTTCAGCATCTCGATCCCAGGACCGACATGTAACTCAGAGGGACAGATTGGGGGGGGGGGGGGGGGGGGGAGAGCGAGAGAGAGAGAGAGAGAGAGAGAGAGAGAGAGAGAAAACAGGTTGTTTAGGTATGTCCAATATCACCTGAATAAGTAGGAACAGTATATATATTGCACTGAGTACAAGCAGGGACTCCGGCAAAACTACCTATGACAGCATAACTAAAAGGGGAGAGCCAGAAGGTAACACAGGCATGAGGGAGCCCCGGGACATAAAGCAGCAGCCACTACACCATCAACAAACTCGAGTGAGCAAGCGAGTGGGGACTGACAGCATCCATACATCCCAGTTTATCAAAAATAATCTATGTCTGAGGACCCTCCAGATCTACACCTTTACCTCATAAACACCATTAACAAAAGGCTTGACTAAACAGATAGTTTTCAGCCGAGACTTAAACACTGAGACTGTGTCTGATTCCCGAACACTACTTGGAAGGCTGTTCCATAACTGTGGGGCTTTGTAAGAAAAGGCTTTGCCCCCTGATGTAGCCTTCACTATACGAGGTACCAGCAGATAGCCTGCACCTTTTGATCTAAGTAGGCGTGGCGGGTCATAGAGGAGCAGAAGTTCACTCAGGTACTGTGGTGCGAGACCATTCAGTGCTTTAAAGGTCAATAGTAGTATTTTATAATCAATACAAAATTTGATTGGGAGCCAATGCAGTGTGGATAAGACAGGCGTGATGGGGTCATATTTTCTAGTTCTAGTAAGGACTCTTGCTGCTGCATTTTGAACTAACTGGAGCTTGTTTATGCACTTATTGGAACATCCAGACAGTAAGGCATTACAATAATCCAACCTGGAGGGAACGAAAGCATGAACTAGTTTTTCCGCGTCATGTAGTGACATTAAATTTCTTATCTTAGCAATATTTCTGAGATGAAAGAAAGCTATCCGGGTAATGTTATCAATATGAGTTTTGAATGAAAGACTGGGGTCAATAATCACCCCGAGGTCTTTTACTGCTGCACGTGAAGAAACAGAAAGGCCATCCAGAGTTACTGTGTAATCAGAAAACTTACTTCTAGCTGCATGTGGTCCGAGTACAAGTACTTCAGTCTTGTCAGAGTTAAGCAGAAGGAAGTTAATAAGCATCCAGTGTCTAATGTCCTTCACACATTCCTCAATTCTATTAAGCTGGTGTCTCTCATCAGGTTTTGCAGAAACGTACAACTGTGTGTCATCAGCATAAAATATTGTAATGATCAAAGTTACTTGCGTATAAGCAAAACAAAAAAGATAAAACTAAGTCATGCTGTGGCCTTGTGGTATGAAGGTCTATCTGGTGTTTCTGAGAAAGATCAGATTGATAAATGCATATGTATCTGTGACTCATACATACCAAGTTCCTGTTTACGAAGTTTACCTGATTCCTGTTATTAAGGGCATGAATAATATTCAGTAAATAGAACATTCACACATTCACACAAGCAATTATATAAAAACATAAGTCACTATATGATACATAAAAAGGCTTTAGTAAGAATACGATAATATAACTTTTCACATGAAAATCACTGATCTATCTCCCTATGCTATGAACTTACATGTAAATAACCCTTGTTATAGATATAGAGCTATTAGCGCTATTAATCATGTATCAATAGAAATTTTCCTTTCTTTTAATAATTTCATTTTTATTACCTCAATGATCTTTAAAACTGAACAACTTTAACGTTTGAATGAGGACAGGCTTTAAGTAGGTCAGCCACTCCAACACACACACACACACACACACACACACACACACACACACACACAAAAAAAAAGTGGTGTGTGGTATGAAAATCTGTGATATGGTGTTTCCTTGTTGTCCCCCCCCCCCCACACACACACATATTTAAGTGCAACTAAGAATAACCTTTCTCCCATATTTTGACTTTAAGCTAACTGATACTTTAGTCATTTTTGTCAAAACTATCTGTTAACCTTCATCCTACCAGCCAATTTTACATACACAAACTACCAGGCAGGGTCCGTATGGACCCCAGGAGGGAATACCTTGAAATCAATGCAGTAAGAACCAATTCAATGCAGCAAACAGACATATAACTTTATTGAAGAACAAAATCCATCTTCTGGCATACCTGTTTGTCTCATGAACTACAGTACAATATCAATCATCTCAGGTGTCATATACAAAAGAAAGGCCTCTTCAATACTTGCACATTCAGCTTCATTAGTGACACCAGGTCGGTTCCTAATGATGTCTTGAGCCTGTCGACGTCCACCTGGAGGAGGTGCCTGTTGCCATACAGTCCCATTTCTTCCTTGTAGTACACCTTGCTGGTTATTCTGTTGGTCTTGATCCAATGGATGAGCAACTTGAGCAGGTTCATCACCTGGATGTTCCCCTTCAGCATCCCCTTGTGGCTGGGCTTGTCCCCTACCTCGTCCTTGCCCTCTACCACAGCCACGGTCTCTACCGCGGCCTCTACCACGCCCTCGGCCTCTTCCAGGGCCTCTGTTTGGAGCAGCTGCAGCACCATGGTTCCCTATTTCTTCTGGATTTTGATCAATGGGTCTGTTTTCATCTGCATGTACTTGCTGCTGAACTACTACTTCAGTGTCACTTAGATCTGAGGCTTCAGAGATGTGATCTGCCTCGGATCCTGATAAGTCACTAAATTCACTGTCCTCAGAGTCATTGTTTGTGTTCAGAATCTGCCTTAAAGCCTCTGCTGCTGTGTATCTAGCTTGTCTTTGTCTCTTAGCCATTATGGATCTGAAACAACCAAAAAGAAGTTAACTTTCAGTGTGCTATTCAATTATAAAATGAAAGACAGATAAATTTTACACATTAGTTATACCTTCACAATGCAAAAAGCTGATCTTCCGGTGCGTTAGTGTTTTAATTAAGACGTAAATTCCGACAAATTCATAAAACGGTGAGGCAGTATGTCACATATTTTTAAAATGGCAAACAAATATATAGGTGCGGGGTCCAGATGGACCCCACTTGGTAGGATGAAAGTTAATTAAAAGACACCTCTATGTCTTAAAATAATGATGAACTGTTTTTTTTTCTTTTTGCTTAGTTGAGTGGTTCTATTTGATCTATAATAGCTTAACATTATTAATGATAACAACAAAATATTGTATTGGACCAACTAGAAACCTGATGTACCCAATATCTATATTTACTCCAAATTTTTTTAACAATTCTTTTCAGGCAGTGTTAAGGTTTGCTAAGACACCAGAGGAAGGAAGAGGCAAGACCAAGACTCAAAGATATTTCGTAGCTAACATCTGACCCCACAGCAAGCACTCTGACGTGAATCGAAAGGTTTTATGACAGACTTTGTGCATAGAAAAAGAAGAGAAAGATCAAGATAAATTGAGGAACTAAATAAGATATATTTCATTGTTGGGATATGTGTATCAGAGCCATGGAAAACAAACTGACCCTGAGATTCATCTTTCTCTTCAGCATCTGTCTTACAAGAAGTCTTGCGTCAGGTTTGCTCATTTTGTATCCTTATTATTGTACGCATTTTATTTGTGTCCTCTTGTGGATACAATTAAAATTATAAGACCAGGATGTTTGAATATGTTCAGAGATTTTCAGTCTTATTGAAATAATAGTGCAATGTTAAAAATTGAAATAAGTATATTAGCTCAGCAATATACAAAAATGGGTCCAGTAAAACCCCTTAAAGTCCCTAAAATAGAGCATTTCCTTACTAAAGGGTTTTTTTTGTTCCACTTTAGGAACAAAAAAACAAAGGAAACTCCAAAGAACCGTGAGAAATTGTTTTTGCTAAGAATGTATAAAAAACCACAAATTGTTTAATCTGATCTTAGAGGTTATGAATTGTAACAACAACAACAACAACAACAACTCCTCCTCCTTGTTCTTCTTATTATTATTATTCATTGCCAAAAAAAGCAAAAATAAATTGTATTATTGGCAGATATTTTACTTTGCTTTACTGATTCTACAATGCCACTGATCAGGCTTTCATTCTGTTTGTTGTGGTTTACATCCTTTCCAGTGAACTCAAAATGAGCATTTATTTATTTATTTGAGATCACCACTGAATGTAGAACTGAAATGAATGTAAAAAAAAAAGGTAGCTCATGGTGGTGTAGTGTTTGTCACTATTGCCTCGCAACAAGCAGATTCCAGGTTCAAACCCACCAGTTAATTGGTGTCTTTCTGTGTGGAGTTTTCATCATGCCTTTGTGGGTTTCCTCTCACAATCTGAAGACATAGATTAGGTCAATTTCTCAAAGTTTTAAGTGTATTTGTCTCTGTGTTTGTCTGATGATAGGTTTGCGTCCCTGCTCAACCTCAGCTGGGATAGGTTCCAGCTGACTTATGACCAGCAATGGATAAGCAATCTACAAAATGAATGAATAGTTCATGGCCTTAAAATATGGAATGCGATAATTTGATTATAATAAGAGACCGTTCAAGACAAGTTTTGTCTGAGAATGGTTTTTTTTTCTGTTTAAATTCATGTTTACCTGACACATGACCAAACAAAAACCTAATTAATCACTGTAACCTTTAAAAAGAACTATCCATGACTAACATTAATATTATGAATAATAGCAATTATTCTATCCACATTCACTGGATATGAGCAATCACACGCTCTGATTGGCTACTCTACTACTAGGATATCAGCTAATATACCATGAGTAGAGAAAAACAAAATGGTGGAGCTTGTTGCTGAATCAACCAAGGACGAAATAAAAACCCTACTCGGAAACAACCCCCCCCCCAAAAAAAAAAAAAATGCAGCAACAAAATATGGAATAAAAGGATTTGGTGGGAAGAAATTATGTTTTTTTTTTTCAAGAATTATTATGGCATTTTTCACAAATTGCTCCTGTCATTTGGCCGGTTTGTTTACATTCTAAGCGGAAATGATTTTGTTGGACAGTTTGTATAAAGTTTGTATTTATCGAATTTGCAAAAAATAAAAATAAAATGCTCTGTTTCTCAAAATCCAGTGAATGTGGATAGAATAAAACAGTTATTCCACTCAATCTCGTCATACATGGATTATAGACAACTCGGTGTTGCACGCCTCGTCGGCTATCAGCTCACATACAACTCGATTTCGTGGAATAACTGTTAAATATTCATAACAATATCTCAAAAAAATAAAAATAAAAAACCTGCCAAACATGGAGACCACAATAATGTAACAATGTAATAATAATAATAAACTATCTTGTGCTCACGTTAGCCTGTTTCTGACACTCTTCCAGCAATGAAAAGATAAAGGTAAAAACCCAGAATTAATTGGTTTTAATTTATTGTTACTCTGCCCTGGGCTTCCCAAAAAGATGAACCAAAACCTTGACACAGATTAATCATTCTTAAAACAATTAAGATTAACACTATCATTGATTATTTATAGAAACAAAATTTCAGAAAAGATATGCCTGAGTGTTGAACTCCTGAACTCCTCAACTCAAACACCTCACAGCCACACACCGGACTATAAAAGACTGTTCATTCACTCACTCAGCGTGAAGTAATCGTTCTGTGTCTTTGAGCTTAACTTTACCAAGCCTTCATTATACTGTTTAATAAAGTAATTAATAAAACTTTCTGTTCACAAAAATAATTTGTTCATTAACACCACAATAAAGTAATAACAAGTTCTTACATTAACTGTTACTAACACTCTATGGACTCATAACCCTCAGGAGAAGATTCCAGAACATCTCTTCATGCTAACAACACACTGTCATGCTCTGCTTCAACTGCTGGAAAGCTTACAGGTAAAAACTCAAAATCCATCACTTCTAATTAATTGCTATTCTGCCATGGGATTCCCAAAAAAGATTAACCAAAGCCATTTGCACAAAATCTCATCTATCACTCTTTTAAAAAGTATTTAAAATAACACCTTTTCTCCTTTCTTCTTCCTAACACGTTTAGTTTCCTTCTAGGTTTTCGACTCGCATCTGACTAGTTTATTTTTATTTTTGTACACATTATATGTGTGTAAATAACCTCGAGTGTAAAAGTTAAAGGTTTTCACGACAATCAATGCTTTATAGAAAAACATCATAATTTCTTACTGTGCAGAAATTTGTGGCTGGTTTTATATCAGACCAGATATACTATATGCTATAGTTAGAATAAAGGGAAGTCACATGTGCCCAGTTATAAATTGCAGAAATGGATAAGACTAGTCTGGAACAAACAGGAAAGATAAACGTCCAAGTGCATCAATATGATGAGAAGGTTCTTTTTGTTTCTTTTTTGTCTCTGTTGAAACATGCTCAATTTCACAACTAGAAAAAGATCTAAAGAGCTTGACTTGATATCTGGTACATTGTTCAAATAAAAAATGTGGGTAAATTCTTGTGTCCTTTTAGTCCTTTTTGACTAAACGTCTAAAATCATGTGTGTTAAATGTGTTTTTCAGTTTGCAGGAATGAATCTGTTGAATTGGAGACCACTGTCACCTTAAAGTGCACCAACACAAAGATCGCATGGGATGACTTGATTTTTGTCATCTGGAAAATTAATTTGCAAAACAAAAAATGTTTCATTGCTGTGGCTAAAAATGACTCAGACCTCGACAGCTGTAATGATGGGAAAAAGCTGACCCACACAGCAGATGGAACGTATCACCTGATCATCCCAAATTTTTCCATCCAAGATGAAGGAAATTACACCTGTGACTTTTCATACCCATCAGGTGGTTCGATTGAAATAATCACAGTCTCTGCATGGGGTGAGTGAATAACCTTTCTACAGCTAATATAGAGAATACACTGCTGTCTCAATTTCCACTGTTACTGTGCAGTGTTTCTGTATTTAATGCTTGTGATTTACATCCAGCTGTATATTTGGTCTTTATGGGATTAGAAAAGTATAATGAAAATTGAGATTTCTGACATTGCCATAGCTGTCTGTAGCTGGGAGTTCAACATAGCATACACTGACCGACCTTGGACTGGAAGGATGGTATGCTTCTCTCTGTACTTTCTTGCAGAAAGGGTGCGGTTGTAATTGCTAATAGAATCCCCAAAATTTGGCAAATTGCTAAGCTCGATGTATAAAGACCTTAATATTGAATTTGGTTAGATGAGAAGAAAAACTGAACTTGATCTTCTTAAAATGTCTCTTCTAGCCCGTCCAAATGTTTCTGGCTGGCTGGAATATGAGCACGGACACACTGTCGCTGTGTGTGAAGCTACAAGTAAACAACAAGCCTCCATCCAATGGGAAACACCATGGAACCTGTCCGCTCCCATCACACAAGTATCTGAGACTCCAGGGCAGCTTTCCACAGTGATTAGCCGCTTACATCTTCCTCAACATGCTTCTCATAGAAACCTCACTTGTGTGGCCACTGCCAATGACTTCAAGCACTCCAAGACTCGATTTAACAACTTCACGTTTAGAGGTAAGCTATTCACATTTTTAAAAAAATGTCTAAGACAATATTATTATTAAACAAGAAGTGTGACACAATACAATAAATACTCAAAATAAATCCATATAAAATACAGCTTTATTCAAGTTATAGAGCAAAGCAACAAAATTTATGATCAAATAATTTCAACTTAAAAAGGTAGAATACCTTTCAGATTTTTCAAGTGTAGTTCATAAAAAGAATTTTCCCCGACACCCAATTATTTTTGTTTAGTGACCAAAAGCTACTGAATTTGATTCACAGACTTCCAATTTTATTAGTTTAAAAAAATAGAACAATTAATGTATTTAAGGCCACATGTCCCTAAATTCTCCGCTATTTTTTCCTGCTTCACCATGACCCAATACAAGATACTACATCATGCATCACGTGGTGGGCTTTCCCTGTTCACACAAGGCATTGTGGGATACAAGTTTGAAACAGGAGAGAAAAATGGAGGACGTGAGTGTGCAAGATGAAATGTGAAAGACTGATATGGAATCAATTTTGTGCCAAAATGTTCATACAATACTTTTGAAATATCAAACAAAAACGACAAATCAAAATACAAAAAAACCCCAAAAAAGTCACTTGTTTTAGACTGGCAAACAAATTATTCGTGTAATCGTGCAAAATATCAGTCTATTAACTATTCTTTAAGTTCGTTTCTTGAGACACGTTTTTTTTTTTTTTAGTATGTTACCTCGTTTGTTGACCGTTTCGGCGAACACTTCCGCCTTCTTCAAAACAGTCACCAGATGTCGAGTGGTGACGTGCCTTATCAGGAAAAAAAAAGGAAAAAAACAAACAAACAAACAAACAAGAAAAAACACAGAAAAAACAAACCGGGGCTTTGTCACATTACCATACATAAAAGGAGTTACAGAATGCATCCAACGATCCATGAGGAAATACCACATCAACACCCCGGTCAAACCATACAAGAACCTCCGACAGCTGCTAGTTCACCCCAAAGACAAAATACAACTGGACAATAAATGCAATGTCATATATGAAATCCCTTGCCGCTCATGCAATAAAGTATATATTAGTGAAACGGGCAGATGCTTCCATACTCGCAGGAAAGAACACCAATTAGAATGTGAAAAAGAAACAACAAAAAGACTCACAAGATCCGAAAAAGAAAAAGCAAACCAAGAAAACTTAAAATCAGCCATTTCAGACCACTGCAAATGACAAAATCATATTATGAATTGGGAAGAGGCCAGAGTCATTCGCGCTGAAGAGAATAGATACCAGCGTTGGATTTTGGAGGCAGTGGAGATACGCAAGTGGGCGCAGAGGACGATGAACCGGGATGAGGGAGCGTACGCGCTGTCACACACCTGGAGCGCAGTCCTGGGGCAGCGACCTGACAGCAGGAGGCGTGGACTACCTGTCAAATTGGGCGGGACGTTCACGCCTCCATAGAGTACATCAGCTGATAAGGCACGTCACCACTCGACATCTGGTGACTGTTTTGAAGAAGGCGGAAGTGTTCGCCGAAACTGTCAACAAACGAGGTAACATACTAAAAAATACGTGTCTCAAGAAACGAACTTAAAGAATAGTTATAATAATCAGACATAATGAATTTTCACTACATATCAGTCTATTACTCTTCAGAAACCTTTTATTTTTGTTCCGCATCTTTCTCAGTTTTGTTTGACGTAATTTATTTTGGTTGCGATTCCAGCTTTCTCGTTTGCGCTCCCTGACTTTTTGCTTGCAGTTTTGCACAAACTTCACGTGTGGGTGGGCTGTCCAGGAATGCATTCCCACTGGCTAACTTGTGTTTGACTGACAGCTACGCTCAGCCATTCCCTACTCGGATTCTGGCGGACTGTTTGACGAGTGACTGATCCATTGACGGTAAACAAGGATCGAGTGGACTTCAGTGGCGACTATGATATTGAATTAATTCAACAAAGTGTAAATTCAATATCATAGTCGCCACTGAAGTCCACTCGATCCTTGTTTACCGTCAATGGATCGGTCACTCGTCAAACAGTCCGCCAAAATCCGAGTAGGAAATGGCCGCAACAGCTTCCGGGGGAATGGCTGAGCGTAGCTGTCAGTCAAACACGGGTTAGCCAATGGGAATGCATTCCTGGACAGCCCACCCACATGTGAAGTTTGTGCCAAAACTGCAAGCAAAAAGTCAGGGAGCGCAAACGAGAAAGCTGGAATCGCAACCAAAATAAATTACGTCAAACAAAACTGAGAAAGACGCGGAACAAAAATAAAAGGTTTCTGAAGAGTAATAGACTGATATTTTGCACGATTACACAAATAATTTGTTTGCCAGTCTAAAAAAATTGACTTTTTTTTGTTTTTATTGTATTTTGATTTGTCATTTTTGTTTGATATTTCAAAAGTATTGTATGAACATTTTGGCACAAAATTGATTCCATAGTAACGGAAAGCGAGAAGAAAAGACATTATGTTGTGAAGGAAAGGAAACACAGGACCAAACTTATAGCGAAGCTTGGAGCCCCATAGGCATAGAGTGTGGACACATAAAGAAACCCGTCGAGTTGTTTTCTCATGGTTTCGGTCCTGTGTGTGCCTGCCACTAGTCTGGTTAACACCAGACCATATCATAAGTGAAATATGGTCTGGAATCCGCCTATTGAATTTCTCGTAGGGGAGGTGTGGTTTACGATGGTCAATGGCCGTTTATTGGACGTTGCGAATGTCTATCATTTGGCGTATACGTAGCCCATGGCCAATCATGGCAGTTGTACCCGGTGACGTAGTTAGAGCGACGAAGAGGCGAAGAAGAGAAGGAAAGAGTTTTTTAAAACAAACTTTTGCTCTAAACTATTCAGAACGGTGTCTAAAGCTTGATCGAAAGTTTGGTTCGTATCTCTCGCCGCCATGTTAAATGTGATCCGTAAACAGTCCCAAATAAACTACAAGCTTCCGTTTGTCGAGTAGTACGCGTCACCATCTTTCCATCCCTCCCCACTCTCTGATTGGCTCCCTAACTCAGGCTAGCCTTTAGACCATAGTTTCCATGCTGTCTTTTCAGATCAGAACGATTGTGCAAAGCAGCATGGGATTTCCCAGGCTAGCCTGCCACCATACCAGTGTTAGTAATTACCAGTCATACACACCGCCTAGTGGCCAGTGTTAGTAATTACCAGCCACACACACCGCCTAGTGGCCAATGTTAGTAATTACCAGTCCTAAACACTGCCTAATGGCCAGTATTCATAATTACCAGTCCTAAACACTGCCTCGTGCCCACTGTTAGTAATTACTAGTCCTAAACACCACCTACTGGCCAGTTATAGTAATTACCAGTCATACACACCACCTAGTGGCCAGTTATAGTAATTACCAGTCATACACACCGCCTAGTGGCCAGTGTTAATTACCAGCCATACACACCGCCTAGTGGCCAGTGTTAGTAATTACCAGTCATACACACCGCCTAGTGGCTAGTGTTAGTAATTACCAGTCCTAAACACCGCCTAGTGGCCAGTGTTAGTAATTACCAGTCCTAAACACTGCCTAGTGGCCAGTGTTAGTAATTACCAGTCATACACACCGCCTAGGCATGGTGGTGTAGTGGTTAGCGCTATCGCCTCACAGCAAGAAGGTCCTGGGTTCGAGCCCCGGGGCCGGCGAGGGCCTTTCTGTGTGAAGTTTGCATGTTCTCCCCGTGTCCACATGGGTTTCCTCCGGGTGCTCCGGTTTCCCCCACAGTCCAAAGACATGCAGGTTAGGTTAACTGGTGACTCTAAATTGACCGTAGGTGTGAGTGTGAATGGTTGTCTGTGTCTATGTGTCAGCCCTGTGATGACCTGGCGACTTGTCCAGGGTGTACCCCGCCTTTCGTCCGTAGTCAGCTGGGATAGGCTCCAGCTTGCCTGCGACCCTGTAGAAGGATAAAGTGGCTACAGATAATGAGATGAGATGAGAGATGAGATGAGATGAGACACACCGCCTAGTGGCCAGTGTTAGTAATTACCAGTCCTAAACACTGCCTAGTGGCCAGTGTTAGTAATTATCAGTCATACACACTGCCGAGTGGCCAGTGTTAGCCAGTAACAAAATAAAACAAAAGAGGCTGACTATGATATAAGAAAATTCTACAACCCACAAACAGATGGGAGCTCCGCTTTTAGGCAGTGCTTAAATCTGTATATTAAATATCGATGGTCAGCGAGCACGCCAGTGTGATCAGCTGTTCGTTTAGTGACAGAATGATGGAACTGTCAGTGCATGGTCAACGGTAAACCTGTAGATGGCAGTAATGCAAGACTGTGGATGCCAGCTGCTGTAAAACCAAAAAGAAGAAGAAGGTAAACCTGCGCATGCGCACACGGACTTCGTCTGTCTGCTTGACTGCATGAAGCGAGCGATTTCATGCACATTATTTGCTTTAATCCCCTTAAATTAAATAACTGACCAGCCACAGAATGGCCTGTTTTTTTTAGATAATACAGAAATAAACATATATCACAATCACCACATTTCAGAGGGAACCAAATTTCACTGATTTTATGAAATCAAAAGGCCATTTATCTTTAATGTATTAATCACACGCTGATTTTCTTATTGACAGCAAATTAGTGCACCTTTGATCAAAGATCAAAGGATGCACAAAATAAAATAAAACAACCCTGGGGTGTGCTGTTATAGGAATATAATCAATGCTGGTGGGGTCTCAAGTAGCCTGAGGTGATGCAGAATTGCGCATACCCCAAGGGGTCATCATAAACCACAGCAATTTGCCAAAAGCTTTAAAATGTTATTAATGAAACAATGTCCCACTATTTATCCTTTTACAGTCACTTTTAATGTTATAAGACATATGTGAAACAACATAGTTCTTGTTGCTGCCTTAAAAGTATTTAAAACATTTGAAACTAAAAATATAATAATGTTTGTACAGCATAAATATAAACAGTAAATCTATATTGTATGCATCATATAAAACACATGGATAAAAAGATGGCTTAAGGCCCGGTCCCACTGCACTTACGGATGCAAAGAGGATGTAAAACGTAAAAAAATATTTGCCATCCGTTGGAAAACGCTATGCATCCGTTGTGTACTCATTGCATATGTGCTTCATACGCTCTATCCATCGAACATCCGTCCACTGTGATTTCATCTGCGCAAAAAGTTTTGAGCTGCACAAAACTTTTAGAACGGATGAACTTTCCGCCGTGTACGATGTAAATCCGCGACATATACGAGCAACAAACGTTCTATGTCCGTTATCATCCGTTAAACGTCTGCTGTATCCTCTCTGCATCCTCTGGGCATCCTCGCAACTCACATCCGCTGCAGCTGAAAACGGAAAGAGGGAGGAAAGATAAGGTACATGAAACGTCTATTCATCGTTAGTAGCACGGAAATAGAAAGGATGTAAGCGTATGCATCTCGTATATAAAGTATTCAAAACGGACAAAGCGTTTATATCTGGGATGTAGCTCGTATATTTAGGATGTCTGGAGTATGTCTAGAGTATGTAGCCTTCTTCAAAAACGAGATGTAGTAGAGATGTATCGATGTAGCCGCCAGCACGTCGTTCCGCTTTATGCTGACGGCGTGCGTGCTGCATCCCTTTATATCCACGGAGCAGACGCAATTCATACACCCCCGCATGCGCAGTGAACGGTCTGCATCCGATATACATCCGCGCAACATCCCCTTTGTTTCCGTTAGGCGTACGTGATGCATCCCCTTCATCCGCTATGCATCCGCTCTTTCTGCTATGCGTCCGCTTCTCAGTTATCACCGGTAACCCCTTCGGAGCTGTCATCCACTTCCATCCGCTAGGCTTCCTATGAACATGCGTTTAACATCCCCGCTATATACTACCCATGTCCATTCTTTTCCATTCTGTTTTCGCAAATTTTCGCCAATTTTGTCCATTTCTGGAGCGGATGAAAACGGATAGAGCCACCCCCGAAATTTTGCTCGTCTGCTGTGTCCTTTTTGCATACGTTTTGTGTCCATCGGCCAGTGGAACTGGGCCTTTAGTGTGCAGAGAGGGACTCATCTGTCCATGTAGTGTTTTATGGAGCGGGTGGGAGGGTTTCTTCATGATCACTGACATCTTTGCCAGCAACCTCCTCTCTGCCTTGATCTCCACTGTGTCCAATTTACAGTGGTGCTTGAAAGTTTGTGAAACCTTTAGAATTTTCTATATTTCTGTATAAATATGTCCTAAAACATCATCAGATTTTCACACTGTCAAGTACACGAGGGAGGCGGATGTATGTGCAGAAGTGTTCATTTGAATAAAGTGCAATCTATACAGTGGTGCTTGAAAGTTTGTGAACCCTTTAGAATTTCCTATATTTCTGCATAAATATGACCTAAAACATCATCATATTTTCACACAAGTCCTAAAAGTAGATAAAGACTCAGGCTCTGGGGACGACTTGGGCTCAGGTATAGACTTGGGCTCTGGGGACAGCTCAGGCTCTGGACTGTACTCGGGTACAGGCTCCGGCTCTGTAGAGGGCTCTGGACTGGGCTCAGGCTCTGTAGAGGGCCCTGGACTGGGCTCAGGCTCTGTAGAGGGCCCTGGACTGGGCTCAGGCTCTGTAGAGGGCCCTGGACTGGGCTCAGGCTCTGTAGAGGGCCCTGGACTGGGCTCAGGCTCTGTAGAGGGCCCTGGACTGGGCTCAGGCTCTGTAGAGGGCCCTGGACTGCGCTCAGGCTCTGTAGAGGGCCCTGGACTGGGCTCAGGCTCTGTAGAGGGCCCTGGACTGGGCTCAGGCTCTGGAGTAGACTCTGTCACTGGCTCTGGAGTAGACTCTGATGCTGGCTCTGGCACTGGCTCTGGAGTAGTGCTCAGGCACTGATGCTGGATCTGGAGTAGACACTGGCTCCGCTGCTGGAGCAGATGCTGGCTCCGCTGCTGGAGCAGATGCTGACTCTGGATCTGGCTCCACCGCTTGAGCAGATGCTGGCTCTGGATCTGGCTCTGCCTCTGGAGCAGATGCTGACACTGACTCTGGCTCCGCCTCTGGAGCAGACGCTGGCACTGATTATGGCTCCGCCTCTGGAGCAGATGCTGGCATGGGAACAGGAACAGGTGCTGACATGGGAGCAGGAACAGGTGCTGGCATGGGAACAGGCATAGATTCTGATACAGACACAGGTTCCGGCATTAATTCAGGTGCTGGTTCAGAAAAGAGACAGCCTCCAAGAGGGGCTCAGAAACAATAGCTTCCTCTGCTGTCTCTACTTCAGCCACTAGGGAGAGCTCTGGTGCATCGGTCTCCTCATCTGAATCAGCCACTGGAGGGAGCTCTGGTGTGATGGTCTCCTCATCTGAGTCAGCCACTGGAGGGAGCTCTGGTGTGACGGTCTCCTCATCTGAGTTGGCCACTGGGGGGAGCTCTGGCGCAACAGTCTCCTCATCTGAGTCAGCCACTGCAGGGAGCTCTGGCGTGATGGTCTCCTCATCTGAGTCAGCCACTGGAGGGAGCTCTGGTGCAACGGTCTCCTCATCTGAGTCAGCTACTGAAGGTAGATCTAGAGCGACGGCCTCCTCAGCTGGGTTGGCAACTTGCATGACTGCCCCTCCCCCCAAATTTTCATGGGGTTCCTCCTTTTCTAATGACTTGAAAATAAACTTGAGCACAGCAAAGAAAGTCTGTGAATTTTGAAGGCATGGGTGTTCAACCCAAATCACCCATCTGCGTGGTCGTCCAGCAATGAATATTAGTACGAAGCTTACCCAGATGGAATCAGGAGGCTTGGGCTCTTGGAGGTTCTCATAGAAGAAGTCATACTGTAGCTTGAATCCCATAGGGTGATATATTCCATAGTAAATTGCCGGGGGACTCCAGTCAGACTTTAGATGAAAATACGAGGTGAGTGGCAGGGACAAGGAAACCCAGAAACGGCGTGGGATCGTGTATTGAAACGCTTCTGCTACATCGATTGTATGGTGAAGTATTCTGTCAAGTACGCGAGGGAGGTGGATGTATGTGCAGAAGTGTTCATTTGAATAAAGTGCGATCTATACATTAAGTGCATGAATCACACAAAAGCAAACAGTCCAAATTGGCAGGCAAGGTCATAAACAACAAGCAAAGGGTCGGTTGAGGTGCAAACAGGATGTCGGAGGCAAAACAAGAACAAGAACTAGAAACAGGAACAGGAATCGAGAAACCAGGAAAACCACAAACACAGGAAAAAGGCTCGGTAATGTGCACTGAACGTGGCGTAATACTGCGCAATATCTTAGCATCAGCGCAGTCCTTAAATAACCCAACCCTTAGTTCTCTAATAGAGAACAGGTGCACCTTGTTTGTGGCATGTGTGCTGGAGCTCACTCGGTGCGCGCGCAGCCCGAGGTACACCTTCAGGTACATGCGCCACAGCGTGCAGGACTGAAACACACAAGTCCTAAAATTAGATAAAGAGAACCCAGTTAAACAAATGAGACAAAAATATTATACTTGGTCATTTATTTATTGAGGAAAATGATCCAATATTACATATCTGTGAGTGGCAAAAGTATGTGAACCTCTAGGATTAACAGTTAATTTGAAGGTGAAATTAGAGTCAGGTGTTTTCAATCAATGGGATGACAATCAGGTGTGAGTGGGCATTCTGTTTTATTTAAAGAACAGGGATCTATCAAAGTCTGATCTTCATAACATATTTGTGGAAGTGTATCATGGCACGAACAAAGGAGATTATTGAGGACCTCAGAAAAAGCGTTGTTGATGCTCATCAGGCTGGAAAAGGTTGCAAAACCATCTCTAAAGAGTTTGGACTCCACCAATCCACAGTCAGACAGATTGTTTACAAATGAAGGAAATTCAAGACCATTGTTACCCTCCCCAGGAGTGGTCGACCAACAAAGATCACTCCGAGATCAAGGAGTGTAATAGTTGGCGAGGTCATAAAGGACTCCAGGGTAACTTCTAACCAACTGAAGGCCTCTCTCACATTGGCTAATGTTAATGTTCATGAGTCCACCATCAGGAGAACGCTGAGCAACAATAGTGTGCATGGCAGGGTTGCAAAGAGAAAGCCACTGCTCTCCAAAAAGAACATTGCTGCTCGTCTGCAGTTTGCTAAAGATCACGTGCTGACAAGCCAGAAGGCTATTGGAAAAATGTTTTGTGGATGGTTTGTGGATGGTTTGTGGATGGATGAGACAAAATGGAACTTTTTGGTTTAAATGAGAAGCATTATGTTTGGAGAAAGGAAAACATTGCAATCCAGCATAAGAACCTTATCCCATCTGTGAAACATGGTGGTGGTAATATCATGGTTTGGGCCTGTTTTGCTGCATCTGGGCCAGGACGGCTTGCCATCATTGATGGAACAATGAATTCTGAATTATACCAGTGAATTCTATAGGAAAATGTCAGGACATCTGTCCATGAACTGAATCTCAAGAGATGGTGGGTCATGCAGCAAGACAACAACCTTAAGCACACAAGTCGTTCTACCAAAGAATGGTTAAAGAAGAATAAAGTAATGTTTTGGAATGGTCAAGTCAAAGTCCTGACCTTAATCCAATCGAAATGTTGTGGAAGGACCTGAAGTGAGCAGTTCATGTGAGTAAACCCACCAACATCCCAGAGTTGAAGCTGTTCTGTGCAGACGAATGGGCTAAAATTCCTCCAAGCCGGTGTGCAGGACTGATCAACAGTTACCGCAAACGTTTAGTTGCAGTTATTGCTGCACAAGGAGGTCACACCAGATACTGAAAGCAAAGGTTCACATACTTTTGCCACTAACAGATATGTAATATTGGCTCATTTTCCTCAATAAATAAATGACCAAGTATAATATTTTTGTCTCATTTGTTTAACTGGGCTCTCTTTTATCTAGTTTTAGGACTTGTGTGAAAATCTGATGATGTTTTAGGTCATATTTATGCAGAAATATAGAAAACTCTAAAGGACTCACAAACTTTCAAGCACCACTGTAGCCCCCAGGACTCAGCTTGCCTTTCTAATGATCTTGTTCAGTCTGTTAGTGTCCTTCGCTGAAATGCTGCTGCCAGTGTTGTAGTCGAGTCACTCAACCTCGAGTCCGAGTCCAGTCTCGCGTCCCCAATGTTCAAGTCTGAGTCAAGTCCAAGTCATTAAAAAAACTTGGGTCGAGTCCACTATTCATCTGAGTTGAGTCCGATAGCAAGACTCCAACCACACCATTTGACGGTGGCTGTTTTAACACCATTAACATTAGTTTGTTCCTGACCATGCCGTATGAACAGGTGAACGTGCTTCTCTTTATCAGGGAGTGTGAAGTATTCTGTCAGAGATGGTTGGGAGACAGATGTAAGTGCAGAAGGTGTGTTTATTAATACAAGTGAAGACGGTAAACAATCCAGAATGGCAGGCAAAATCATAAAATGGTGAAACAGGCGATAGGTCGAGTGAGGTATAAACAGGCTATTGTAGACTCAGCAGAATCAAAGATGAGAAAAAGGAAATCAGGGATCAGGAACTGTAAGACTGTAAGATGGACTGTAAGATGGCGGCGCCCACGGGTGCTGCGGCTCGAGGCTCCCCGCTACTTTGCACCCTTTTGTGTTTTTTATGTCTTTCGAATCTTTTCTGGACACACTCTTGCCACAGCAATACCATCTACAGCCGCCAAGATTTGATAAACATTGGATTTCAGGCAAAAACTGAAATTACGATCACTTTTTCACGGACTCACAACATCCCACCGGAGATAGCGAGACCGACGGGAGCACCATGGATTGTTGTCGGGAACGGCAGGCGCCGGAGGCGGCGTAGGGAGAGGAAGCAGAAACGTGGATGCCGGGCAGGTCTGCTAGCTCAGCTAAGGAAACAACCACATAGACCTCTGCTACCATCGATCTTCCTCACAAACGCTAGATCCCTAGCAAACAAGATGGATGATCTACAGGCACAGATCACATACAACCGCTTCATCCGTGAGTGTTGCCTGCTGATCGTCAGTGAATCCTGGCTACACCCGCTAATCCCCGACGCTACAGTGGAACTAGCAGGCCGCACCATCCACCGCTATGACCGGAACGAAGCCTCCGGTAAGAGCAGAGGAGGGGGACTGTGTGTTTACGTGCTCGAGGACTGGTGCTCAGACAGCAAGGTAATCAACACCCACTGCTCACCGGATCTAGAGGCCATGTCTGTCCAGTGCCGACCTTTCTACCTGCCACGGGAGCTAACGGTAGCCATCGTGACCGCTGTTTACATCCCTCCTGATGCTAACATTAGCACGGCACTCGGCCTTTTGCTACACATAAACAAACATCAGAGGGCTCATCCGGATGGCGTTCACATCATCGCTGGGGACTTTAATAAAGCATGTCTCAAGTCTGTCCTCCCCAAATTCCACCAGCACGTCAAGTGTGCAACTAGGGGAGAAAATACACTTGATCATGTTTATTCAAATATCAAACATGCCTACAGAGCGACCCCCCTCCCCCACATTGGACAATCAGACCACCTCTCTCTGCTCCTCTTCCCAGCCTACACCCCCCTCAGAAGGCAAACTAAACCAGCCACTCAGACCATCAAAGCCTGGCCTGGAAATGCTCTCCTCCAACTGCAGGACTGCTTTGCCTGCACAGAGTGGAGCATCCTTGAGGATCAGGACCTGGACACATACACCGAGTCTGTCCTCTTCTACATCAAATGCTGCGTAGAAAACGTCACAGAGGAAAGACGCATCCGGGTCTTCCCAAACAGGAAGCCCTGGATGACAAGTGAAGTCCAGACCCTGATCAGAGCCCGAAACTCGGCCTTCAGGATGGGGGACAGAGCTCTTTACAGCACCGCCAGAGCTGATCTGAGGAGGGGCATCAAACAGGCCAAGGACTCCTACAAGAGGAAAATAGAGGGATACCTGGAGGACAACAACTCACGACAGATGTGGAGGGGCATCCAGGCCCTAACCAATTACAAAGGCCAAACCCCTCCCGCCTCCCCCAGCAGCAGCACACTGGCAGAGGAGCTGAACAACTTCTTTGCCCGGTTTGAGACCACCACCACAAACCTCCAATCACTGCCTCCCCCTGATTCCAGCACCCCACCTCTTTCTCTCTTGGAGCATGAGGTGAGGAAAAACCTGAGAGCAGTGAACCCCAGGAAAGCTGCTGGTCCGGATGGTATCCCGGGGCGGTGATTAAAGCATGTGCAGACCAACTGGCAGGGATCCTCACCAAGATCTTTAACCTCTCCCTGACACATGCCACCGTCCCCACATGTCTGAAGGCCTCCACCATCATCCCCATCCCCAAAAAACCTGCCATAGACAGCCTCAACGATTACAGACCAATAGCCCTGACGTCTGTAATCATGAAGTGTTTAGAGCGATCGGTCTCCCAGAACATCAGAGACTGCCTCCCTCCCTCCTTCGACCCTCACCAGTTTGCATACAGGGCAAATCGGTCTACGGAGGATGCCATCACCCTGACACTCCATACAGTGCTGAGCCACCTGGAGAACAAGAAGAGCTATGTGAGGATGCTCTTCGTGGACTACAGCTCTGCGTTTAATACTATCATCCCGGACATTCTCTTCAACAAACTCATGCAGTTACAGATCCCTCTCCCCATATGCAACTGGATTAAAAACTTCCTGACGAGTCGCCCACAGACTGTAAGACTCGGTCCCCACCACTCCTCCACACTCACACTCAGCACTGGGTCCCCTCAAGGATGTGTCCTGAGCCCTCTACTCTACGCCCTGTACACCCATGACTGCTCTCCAACCCACCCAACCAACCACATTATAAAATATGCGGATGACACCACCGTGGTTGGACTCATCTGTGGTGAGGACGAGACATCGTACAGGGCTGAGGTAGAGAAACTGTCGCTCTGGTGCTCAGAGAACAACCTGACCCTGAACGTCCAAAAGACAAAAGAACTCATCATGGACTTCAGGAAGAAAAGACAGGACCACGCCCCCCTCCTCATAAATGGAGAACGGGTGGAAACTGTCACCACCTTCAAGTTTCTGGGCACCCACATCTCCGCTGACCACACCTGGACTTTTAACATCAGGGCCCTAGTAAAGAAGACTCAGCAGCGGCTGCACTTTCTGCGTGTTCTCAGGAAGAACAACCTGGACACTAAGCTGCTGCTGGCCTTCTATCACTCCTCTGTGGAGAGCGTGCTGACGTACTGTCTGGGTGTCTGGTACGCAGGGTCCACAGCTGTGGATAGGAAGGCGGTGCAGAGGGTCATAAACACTGCCCAAAAAATCATCGGCTGCCCTCTGCCCACCCTGGAACACATCTCCACATCCTGCTGCCTCAGAAGAACCAAGGCCATCACAGGAGACCCCTCACACCCTGCCCACCCCCTGTTTGATCTGTTGCCCTCGGGGAGACGCTTCAGGTCAATAAAGTCCCACACCAGCAGACTGACAAACAGCTTCTTCCCATGGGCCATCAGGACTGCCAACAACAACGGACACATACACACACACTCTCTCTCACAAACGGACTCACATAAACACCTCCACCCCAACAACCAACAAATCTACCTCCGCTTCTTGTTTAAGTACTTTATATTTATTGCTTTTTATCTGCAAATTGCACATTTTATGTCCCAATTTTGAGAGACTATAATTAACTCCCTGACGTTTTTATTCCCTGATGTTTTTTATTGTATATTCTGTGTCTCTTATGTGCATTTTATTTTCTGGTGTATGGTGGCTCTGTGGGAGCACCCTCAATTTCGTTGTATCTCCCGGTACAATGACAATAAAGATTATTCTAATTCTATTCTAATTCTAGGAAACCAAACAAGGAAATAAGGCTTGGTAATGTGTCAGCAACGCAACTCAATACTTTACAAAGTAAGTGTGTTTTCACAGTTTTTTATATAGGTGTGCTGATTGCGCCTTAATTCTGTGCAGGTGCAAGTCATTTATGACACACATGCAAGAGTCCACTTGGAGCGCACGCTATCCGGAGCATGCCCGAGAGTCTATCTGATGCACTCACCAAGGTGTGCAGGTGTGATACTCTTGCACGAAATTTGTACAAAATTAATGCAGATATAAATATCTTATGCCAAATTATAGAATGTTACAAAAAATAAAGAAAAAAAATCTGAGTCCTTATCTCCAGTTTCCAAGTTCGAATGCATATAATGCACGAGTCTGAGTCCAAGTCCAAGTCATCAGTGCTCAAGTCCAAGTCAAGTCATGAGTCCTTAAAATTAGGGCATGAGTTGGACTCAAGTACTACAAGCCTGGCTGCTGCCCCAGCTCACAGTAGCATAAAAGATGACATTGGATACCACAGACTCATAGAAAGTTCTCAGCAGCCAGCCGTTCATACCAAAGGACCTAAACCTCCTCAGGAAGTTGAGTTGGCTCTTGTCCTTCTCGTGCAACCTATCCATATTCACTTCCAATCCCAACTTACCACACAGATACCCATGTACTTGTAGGGTTGGAGATGGTTGTGCTGACACCAGTCCACAAAGCTGTTCATCAGGTTCCTATGCTCCTCTTCCATTCCATAATACATCCCATGATAACAGTGTCATCCAAGAACTTTTGTAGATGACATATCTCAGAATTATACCTGAAATCTGAGGTGTACAAAGTGAAAAGAAAGAGGCAAATACAGTCCCTGTGAAGTACTAGAGGTGCTTCCAATCCACTCTGGCACACAGTTCTATAGCCACATGTACTTAATGTTTTTTTTTTCTTTTTACAGAACTGGACTTTAGACAACTTACCACAGAGAAAAAATATTTGACTGAATGTTGGAGCACTATTCATGTCATTAGAGACTGTTACGTGCGTACATGTGCATTTACATTTGAAAACATCAGATAATTGATACCAGTAACCTATGAAGCTTGTTGATAAAATTGGTTTGGACATTACCTCAGATGTCTCTCTTTGTAGCCTAGGGAATTACTCATCAAAACTGATATAGGCTACTATTACATTTCCTGGGAGATTAAAAAAAAATACAAGTGTGATATGATATCAAAGGAGAAAGAGCTCAGTTCTGACAGAGTGCGATTTGGACATGAGGAGGTGGAACTTGGCTCCGGTGGGCTCTGGCCCAATTTAACCCCTGGATGGCCCACTACAGCTCGTGCCAGGCCAGTGCTACTACAGCATACTCCGAATGCCATAGAAGGCTATTGAAGGCTAAATAGCAACTGCTTTATTCCTAATGTTTCATGTCTTGGCATGATAATAACACTGATGATACAAACTAGCTGAATAGAAATAGCTAGCTGTCACAACACAAACTGCCATAATATGTAACTACAAAGTACATGTACCGTAGCATCAGATAGACTGCAGTGATGAGTATTGGCTATCATTTTTGTGAACACATTTGTTAAATTTTACATTTGATAGGAATTTAGATTTACTAATTGAAGCTGTCTGATACTAAAATATCAACTTCTTGCTTTATACATATATGATTATAGAGAAATGTAGTGATGTAGTGTTCGAAGATGTAGTGGGTTGAAAATATATATTTTCTCTTACCATTGCATAACAACAACAACTTTTATTTATATAGCACCTTTCAAGGAACCTAAGGATGCTTTATATAGTGAAAAAAAAACCCAAAACGAAACAAAAAACAAATAAAACAAAGCCTGAGTGAACAAGTGAGTTTTTAGGTATTTTTTTTGACAGAACCAAGGGAAGGAGCATTGTGGCTCACCAGAGGGAGAGAATTCAAGAGAGTGGGGGCAGCTACACAGAAGGCTCTATCCTCAAGTGTCTGCAGTCTGGTGTGGTGGATAAGGACCATACCCTTATCAGTTGACCACAAAGTCCGGGATGGGGCATAGTGGTGTAAGAGGTCCAGCAAATCCTGGGGTGCAAGGGCATGAAGAGATTTGTAGGTGAGAAGGAGGATTTTGTATGTGATGTGGGACATGACCTAGAGCCAGTGAAGATGAATGAGGGTGGGGGTGATGTATTGCCAGTGCTTGGTCCAAGTGAGAAGCCTTGCAGCTGAGTTCTACATGTACTGCAACTTGTCCAAGGCTTTGCTGGGCAGGCCAAACAGGACGCCGTTGTAGTAATCTCGGTGGGAGGTGATGAATGCATGGATGAGGGTCTCAGCCACAGAGTCAGAGAGTGAAGGCTGGAGTCTGGAGATGTTTTTGAGGTGGTAGAAGGCAGATTTAATAATGAGGTTGATGTGTGGCTGAAATGAAAGACTGGAGTCCAGAATGACACCCAGCTTGTGGACTTCCAAGGATAGAGAGATGATGTAGCCATCCACTTCCAGCAGGAGGTCACCAGCCTTCTGGAGCAGTGGCTTGGGAGCCACAACCAGAACTTCAGTTTTATTGCTGTTGAGCTTGAGTAGATTGGATGGCATCCAGTATTTTATATTTTCCAGACAGGTGACAAGGGACAGAGGGGGGAGCTAGTTGGAGGATTTGCTACTCAGATACAGCTGAGTATAATTTGCATAGCAGTGGAAGCTGAGCCCATGCTGGCAGATGATCTGACCGGGGGGGGCATGTAGATAGTGAAGAGGAGAGGTCCTAGCACCAAGCCTTGTGGTCAGTGGCGCCGCCAGGCGTACGGCCGTACGCACTAGGCGTACCTTGGGGAGAGAGAGATTTTTTTTAATTATAATTGTTACCTGAATGCTTTGGCAATGCAACATAATTTGAGAGAGAGAGAGAGAGAGAGAGAGAGACGTGTGTGTGCTGGCACATTTGTGTGCTTCAGGAGTGGGCGGGGTGTGCGTGACCAAGAAAGCTCATTGGTCAATGCAGATATACTTTTCTTGCACCACTGAGATTCTCTCCAGTTTTGAGAAACAGAGACAGACAATCGTACATCCAGTGAATTTCATATAAGAACACCTACATCTCCCCCATGTCCCTTACGATCAGAAGTAGATGGTTGCTCCACCTTGCTGACAAATGAGCCATCAGATAGCTTTACTAATGAGCCACGAGTCAGCCCGCTATCACTGACATCAGATTTATTGTGTATAAGCCTATAGATCGACTCTTCATAGAAACTGCAGCACGCAAGCGGTTTTTTTTTTGGGGGGGGATTACACTGCTAGTGCGTACCTTACAGTTCAACCCTGCAGGCGCCCCTGCTTGTGGTACACCTCAGTTGATTGGGGCTGGAGAGGAGCAGGAGTCTCTGAGGGTGATGTACTGTTTCCTGCTGGAAAGGTATGACTGAAACCAGGAGAGTGCTTTACTGGTGAGGCCAACGTATTCTGATAAACAGTTGAGGAGGATAGTATGGGAAACAGTGTTGAAGGCTGCTGAGAGGTCCAGGAGAATGAAGATGCTGATCTGGCCAGAGTCAGCAGCAATGAGGAGGTCATTGGTTATTTTGATGAGGGCAGTCTCTGTGCTATGGTGAGCTCTGAAACCAGATTGGAGGGGTTCATAGAGCTCATGGTGGGACATGTGTGTTGATGAAGTTGATCAGCAACTGCTTTTTTGAGGACTTTACTGAGGTAAGGAAGGTTGGAAATTGGATGGTAGTTATTGAGGTTGCCTGAGTCCAGACCAGGCTTTTTAAGAATTGGCATCATAGCAGCAGTTTTGAAGCTGGAAGGTAACAGGCCAGATTCCAAGGAGGAATTGATGATTTCAACCATGCTTTGACCAGGACTGTGGGCATGGGATCCAATGAACAGGTGGAGGCCTTAGCTTTGGTGACCAGCTCAGCAACTTGGGTAGTATCCAGAGGGGAGAAGGAGAAGAAACAGTGCTGTGACAGGCATGCAACAAGGGGAGCATGTCCTGTGGGTGGGGTATGGGAAGAAGAGAAGTGGCAGGTGGCAGTAGCTGTTGGTGAATGGAATATACTTTGGCCTGGAAGAAGTCAAGAAACTTGGAGGAAAGGTCAGAGGCATCAGAGAAGTGAGGAGCATTGAGGGGGTGAAGTAGCCAGTTGATGGTGAAGAAAAGTTATCTGGAGTGATTATGGTGGTTACCAATAAGGGTGGAATAATAATCCATTTTGGCCTTAGAGAGGACATCCTTGTAGGTCCTCACATGATCTTTGAAAGCTTCATAATGGACTGTGAGGTCAGATCTTTTATAGAGCCTCTCAAGCTGATGACCCCTGGCTTTCATGGACCATAACTCAGAGGTAAACCAAGGGGCAGGATGGAAAAAGGATACAGTGAGTTTTGAAGGGGGCAAGAGAGTCAAGGTTTATGTGACAGTGCAGCGACTAGTAGGCAACTAGGCCATCCACCATGAGGTTAGGGTCTGGAGCCAAATGAGTCACAGTGTTGGATAGGGCTTATGGATTCACAGAATTTATGTTCCTGAATGTGATGGTCTGTTTGACTTGCTGCCTGGGCAGGGGGACAGGAACAGAGAAGTGGATGACATGGTGGTCAGATACCACTAGGGCAATGCACTACAGGTGAGAGGGAGATGTACCAGTGGAACACACAAGGTCTAGTGTGCACTTTAATTTGCTTTATGAGTAGCTTAGTTTTGAACAGGTCATTTTATGGCCATATTATCAAATTAAATATTATACAATAATTTATGTTACATCTGCTGTCTTTTTAGATACACATGTTGGAAGGTTCTTTATTCTTGTGGGAATTTGTGTTACATGCGCCATCATTGCTTCATTAACTGGACTCTACATCATGCACAAAAAAGTCATAAAGCTTCGGTAAGAGACTTTTGATGCACACTGTAGATAGAGTAGTTCTGTTAGCCAATGAAAGGGTCCTTTATAAGGGTAATTCCTGATCCTAACTTATGCTGAGTTTCCCAAAAGCATCGTAGCACAAAGATCATTGTTAAATGGTAGATTTAACACGCCCCAACTGAGGAATCAACTGTCCACTGCACAGTTAGTCAATCACATGTTTATGTAAAACAACTATTTTTGGGGGTGCTCCGGTTTCCCCCACAGTCCAAAGACATGCAGGTTAGGTTAACTGGTGAGTCTAAATTGACCGTAGGTGTGAATGAGAGTGTGAATGGTTGTTTGTCTCTATGTGTCAGCCCTGTGATGACCTGGCGACTTGTCCAGGGTGTACCCTGCTTCTCACCCATAGTCAGCTGGGATAGGATCCAGCTTGCCTGCGATCCTGTACAGGATACGTGGTTACAGATAATGGATGGATGACTGGATGAACTATTTTCAGAGAATTAACTAAGAGAATATTATATATTTCTAGTGACATCAAAATGTGTATTTGATAGTTAATACAGTTCTAGTATTTTTTTTTTTTTTGTGAAATCTTTTTCCTTCACCACCTGGAGAGAATGTCAGTGATAATTTAGCTTAGGCTTTGTATGTAAGATATAAGAGGTTTTATCTGAATTGTATTTTGGTATTCATAATTAGTAATTTATGATCTTGTTTATTGATTTGCTGTGTTTTAGAAACCTTTGCTGTAAACCTGATACACAACAGGTAAAATATATTATTTACTGTTTTGTACACAATTATTTTTTTATCCAGTTAACAGTGATTATGAAGCACTTTGAAAATATGGTAAACCAATTTTTTATGGTAATCATTTTTAGCCTAACGATCCTGATGAATTGCAGCACTACGCCACGTGTGGGCCAGGAGCCATCTACAACTCTCTGTGGACCCCTTCAGTGCTTGAAACACATGATCACACACACACATACGAAAGTATCTCAACAAAATTTCAATAAAAGCAGATTTGTTTATGCATACTGAAATGTGTAAAGGTTTGTACTCAGCAAAGGTACTTCATGCAGACTCAGTGCACACCTACTCTTTGGGTAAAATTGAGATAAAATTGAGCATCCTCCAACATACAGTCTCTGATGAGAGAAACACAAACTAGAGTTATTTAAAGTTATTTTTGTTGTCTTTCAGGAAGAATCTTTTAGACCATGCAACTTTTCGTTTCCCTTTTACAAAAAAAGTTCCAAATATAATCCTGTTAGGAAGCTAAGAACCTTTAAGTAGACATGCCAACATGTACAGTTTGGTACTTCGTATTTACTTTTCTGCTATTTCAGAGAACACACAGGTTGGAATAATTCACCCAGCAGAAAAGACAATTCACTGAAAGGAAAGGATGTGAAGCAAAAGACATCATTTACTTCATGTAGTGTTTACTTTTGCTTTATACTGACTTTATCTGGGTGAATTTTGACACTTTTTTTAAATGTCTTGCCCTTGTTAGTAAACAGAATCCAAAAATGCTGGACGCTTTGATGATGATTAAAATAAAATAAAACAAAACAAAAAACCCCTCCTAATTATAATGAAACATGGGTCACACCAAACTTGTTGCTTCAGGGCTTAATTGTTAGCATTGATGGCGTATCCAAAGAACCACTGAAGGATTCTTATGACGTCTAGGAATTTCCACTATTTCCACAATGAAACTGCAACAAAATCAGACTGGTACCATAATGTGTTTTCCACTACATTAATTTTATATAGTATCTGCAATACCAAGTGCATTTAAAAAATCCATTGTACTGTTATGTCATTAATATAAATATGTCGCATATTAATTCATGGACATATCATGAAACATTCTTGTGACAAACTCTGAGGAGGTATGGATGTGGTTAGATAAAAATGCAGATTCATTTTAGAGGGATAAGACACAGTCAGACAGTCTAAGGCTATGGATAGACAAACTAATATCCAAGAAGCAACAGAATCAAAAATCAAAATCTATCATAACCCAATTATAATCTCAATCCAACCACTCAAAAGTAGCTTGAAAGAAAAGGGTCAATTAATAAAATCATAATTAAAAAAAAAAATCTACAGTGGTGCTTGAAAGTTTGTGAACCCTTTAGAATTTTCTATATTTTTGTATAAATATGACCTAACACATCATCAGATTTTCACACAAGTCCTAAAAGTAGATCAAGAGAACCCAGTTAAACAAATGAGACAAAAATATTATACTTGGTCATTTATTTATTGAGGAAAATGATCCAATATTACATATCTGTGAGTGGCAAAAGTATGGGAACCTCTAGGATTAGCAGTTCATTTAAAGGTGAAATTAGAGTCAGGTGTTTTCAATCAATGGGATGACAATCAGGTGTGAGTGGGCACCCTGTTTTATTTAAAGAACAGGGATCTATCAAAGTCTGATCTTCACAAAACATGTTTGTGGAAGTGTATCATGGCACGAACAAAGGAGATTTCTGAGGACCTCAGAAAAAGCGTTGTTGATGCTCATCAGGCTGGAAAAGGTTACAAAACCATCTCTAAAGAGTTTGGACTCCACCAATCCACAGTCAGACAGATTGTGTACAAATGGAGGAAATTCAAGACCATTGTTACCCTCCCCAGGAGTAGTCAACCAACAAAGATCACTCCAAGAGCAAGGTGTGTAATAGTCAGTCAGGTCACCATGTGAAACATGGTGGTGGTAATATCATGGTTTGGGCCTGTTTTGCTGCATCTGGGCCAGGACGGCTCACCATCATTGATGGAACAATTAATTCTGAATTATACCAGCAAATTCTAAAGGAAAATGTCAGGACATCCATCCATGAACTGAATCTCAAGAGAAGGTGGGTCATGCAGCAAGACAACGACCCTAAGCACACAAGTCATTCTACCAAAGAATGGTTAAAGAAGAATAAAGTTAATGTTTTGGAATGACCAAGTCAAAGTCCTGATCTTAATCCAATCAAAATGTTTTGGAAGGACCTGAAGTGAGCAGTTCATGTGAGGAAACCCACCAACATCCCAGAGTTGAAGCTGTTCTGTACGGAGGAACGGGCTAAAATTCCTCCAAGCCGGTGTGCAGGACTGATCAACAATTACTGGAAACGTTTAGTTGCAGTTATTGCTGTACAAAGGGATCACAGCAGATACTGAAAGCAAAGGTTCACATACTTTTGCCACTCACAGATATGTAATATTGGATAATTTTCATCAATAAATAAATGATCAAGTATAATGTTTTTGTCTCATTTGTTTAACTGGGTACTTTTAGGACTTGTGTGAAAATCTGATGTTTTAGGTCATATTTATGCAGAAATATAGAAAATTCTAAAGGGTTCACAAACTTTCAAGCACCACTGTATACATTAAAGGTGGCATAGTGGTGCACAGCACAGCAAGAAGGTTCTGTGTGGAGTTTGCATGTTCTCCTCATGTCTGCATGGGTTTTCTCCAGGTGTTCCGGTTTCCTCCCACAGTCCAAAGCCATGCGGATTAGGTCAACTGGCTACTCTAGTCACCTTTAGGTTTGAATGCGAGTGTGAATGGTTATTTATCTATGTGGTAGACCTGTGATAGATTGTCAACCTGCCCGGGGTGTACCGTGCTTCTTGCCCAAAGTCAGCTGGGACTGGCTCCGGCATACCTGTCAACTTTGAGGTTTGAAAAAAAGGGATATTTCCCAGATTTTTAACTCAAAATAAGGGAAAATTTCGGAAAGTCATACCCTTCACCAAAAGTGGGTGTGTAGTTGAATGGGGGGCAATTTTCTATCTAGTATTTGTGATTTCCTGTCACACATGCAAACTCCTCACCTTTCGGCGAAATTCACCGTTTTGGTCCCAAAATAGGTCACTTGTGTGAATCGTGTAGATCCAAAGATTTTTTTTTTTTTTTTGTGGGGGGGGGTAGGCAGGCTACAACGTTATTGTTGCCAAACATTTCACTTACAAGGTTTACAGCCAATCGAGATAAACAGTAACACGTGCTTCTTTTCCATTGGAGTTCTGATCAAGCTGGTGCGCAACCCACTGCTGGTTGCCAGTCCTCACTTACGAATATTCCACAGATTCAGACCGCAAAGTCACCTTTTTATAGAGGGAGCTGGCAACCTCATCTCGCGACTGGATCTGAACATACCAATGGAACAGTTTCCAGCGCGCTCGGGGGTGAATAACTGGAAAAATCGTTGGATTTTGTTGCTGTTACGTGTTGAGGCAAGTCTTTTACAGTGCCAGAAATGTGTACATAAATGTAACTATGTCTAATATGTTTTAACATACGTGCTGAAATCAAGTTTAAGACATAACGTTAGCTTGCTCCATAAGACGGCTACAGATGTAAATACCAGCTGCTATAGCTTACTGTCGCCAGATATGAGAGATATGAAAACGAACACATGATCAGCTCAGTGGCGTGGTATAGAGAAATTCCCTCTTCACAATGGATGGTTTTCAAATAGTTTTTTTTTCGAGAGCTAGAAAGCCGACGGTGTTTTTCTCCTAAAAATAAGCACCAAGCGTCTTTTCAAATCCCCATGACAACCGCTTGTTCTAGCTTGCTCTGGCTGTAGAGCGCAAGCAATGCAGGGTTTCCCATACATAGACCAGTGTGTTGCGCAGCGCCACACAATCAGACTCGCGATTTAAAAAAAAAAATTCCCAATCGAAACATTAATGTCTGCCTCGCGCATATGACGGAGTGTGCGAGACAAAGAGCATCCTGATTGGGTTACTCAGCAAAATAAGCCAATCAGCCTTCAGTGTGGGCGGGCTTCTCTTTTCTCGAGGACCGAAGTTTTCAGCTGAGTCAGTGCGGCCTATAGGATCGGCATGGCAGAGAGAGTGCGCGCCCCAAAAAAACAAAATACAAAACCCACTTCAGCTCAGATTACACAAAAGAATCTCCCTGCCTAATAATCTCCCTGTCTAATAATATCCCTGCCTGATAATCTCCCTGCCTGATAATATCCCTGCCTGATAATCTCCCTGTCTGATAATCTCCCTGTCTGATAATCTCCCTGTCTGATAATCTCCCTGTCTGATAATATACCTAGCTGATAATATCCCTGTCTAATAATATCCCTGTCTGATAATATCCCTGCCTGATAATCTCCCTGCCTGATAATCTCCCTGTCTGATAATCTCCCTGTCTGATAATCTCCCTGTCTGATAATCTCCCTGTCTGATAATCTCCCTGTCTAATATCCCTGCCTGATAATCTCCCTGTCTAATAATATCCCTGCCTGATAATATCCCTGCCTAATAATATCCCTGCCTGATAATCTCCCTGTCTAATAATATCCCTGTCTAATATCCCTGCCTGATAATCTCCCTGCCTGATAATCTCCCTGCCTGATAATCTCCCTGCCTGATAATCTCCCTGCCTGATAATCTCCCTGTCTAATAATCTCCCTGTCTAATAATACCCCTGCCTGATGATCTCCCTGTCTAATGATATCCCTGCCTGATAATCACCCTGCCTGATAATCTCCCTGCCTGATAATCTCCCTGCCTGATAATCTCCCTGCCTGATAATCTCCCTGCCTGATAATCTCCCTGTCTAATAATCTCCCTGTCTAATAATACCCCTGCCTGATGATCTCCCTGTCTAATGATATACCTGCCTGATAATCACCCTGCCTGATAATCTCCCTGCCTGATAATCTCCCTGCCTGATAATCTCCCTGCCTGATAATCTCCCTGCCTGATAATCTCCCTGCCTGATAATCTCCCTGTCTAATAATCTCCCTGTCTAATAATACCCCTGCCTGATGATCTCCCTGTCTAATGATATCCCTGCCTGATAATCTCCCTGCCTGATAATCTCCCTGCCTGATAATCTCCCTGTCTAATAATCTCCCTGTCTAATAATCTCCCTGTCTAATAATACCCCTGCCTGATGATCTCCCTGTCTAATGATATCCCTGCCTGATAATCACCCTGCCTGATAATCTCCCTGCCTGATAATCTCCCTGCCTGATAATCTCCCTGCCTGATAATCTCCCTGTCTGATAAGGGTCAACAATAATGACAGTTTCGCACGATGTACTGTTTGCAGCAGTGGTTTCAGCATTGCCCATGGTGGCTTAAATGATTGTAAAGGTCATGCTGAGGTGAGGAGTGTCATTTCATGTGCATTATATTTAGGTCTACAACAGGCTGTCATGAAAAGACCAAACTTACTGAAGATTTCCATAAAGTAACAATGTATGAATATACATCATATATATCACATATACGTCATATACAAGTGTGTATCTTTTATAAATGAGGTTAGCTTATCTAATGTAGTATGTTGGGGAGAATCATAGTATCGTATCTATATTTCTGATAAAATTTTAGGTATGATACCATGTATAATTCTCCTACTTGTTGCTCATTTCATAGGGGGACGGGGGGAATTGCTGGCATGTGCCGCGCGGGAGCGTCTGCCCAAATTTTTTAGGCCGAGATGAACTTATAGTTTTTTATTTAAAAAAAAAAAATCCAATATGTAATGCCCATTGTACACGCCTGTTCTTTAATTCAAAATCACCATCTCGATCTTCAAATTGACCATATGGTATATGTGGTATGGTATATTACACAACATCCTGTCCAGATAAAACCTAGTTAGTACACACAGCAGTTGAAAGGGAAGTGATAAGTGATGTTGAATGTTGCCTGCTTAATACTGGTTGCAATTTTTTTTGTAACGTAGACTACGAAATGTACTTTTGCGCGCGTGCCGTGTGTCCGTGCGCCCTTCTCACCTTTTTCACCCCTGACCAGTCTGCATGCCTGCCTGTACTCTGGTGCATGTTGGTGATAGCCAAGACCCAAACTCAATATGCTTATGGTTTATAGAGTGCATTTGTGAATAAACTATACATTTATTTTTATTTGCTTTTAGTGGTACCAGTTATTTCCCAAATTAAGGGCTAAAATACGTATCTTATGTTAAAATAAGAAAGGTCATTATATAACCAGTCAATAAATTCAATTCCATTGCAATTTATTATGGTTTTACCATAATCATGGCCTCGGAACACTAGATAGATAGATAGATAGATAGATAGATAGATAGATAGATAGATAGATAGATAGATAGAGTAATAAAGAGATAAAGAGTAATATAAGATATTAAACCAAGAGTGATTTAAAATGGGTAAGTTTCAGATAGAAAATCAAATAGACAATGAGTGGATAAAACAGTTAATACACCAATTAGTTTACACTAGGCTATTTATGAGGTCTTAGCCAGGACATACTTAATGTAAACATGTGTAGCTTACCTTTGATTATTTGGGAGGCTTTCGTTTTCCCCATGGAAAATTTCTTGGCGATGGAAGAGTCTGGGAACATTCCAGCCAAGCACTTGTTGAAATCATCAAAGAAAGAGAGGCTAATGTTTTTCTTAGCTATTAGCATTGCCATCTTCACCTCAGACCTAATCAGTGTTGCCAGATACTGCTGACGTTTTCCAGCCCAAAATATGTTCAAAACCCGCCAGAATGCACTTGAAACCGCCCAACTTGGGCAGGAAACCTCCCAATCTGGCAACACTGGACCTAATCACTTGTTCAGCCTCGCCTCCGGACGTAGTTCTGTAATTACTGATGCCTGAGAGGGCGGGGACGTGAATTTATGGCCCGACTTCCTGCTGTAAACTCCTGTCAGAGGCGCGTCATGAATTCTGGACCTACCGACTTTTTTATATTGTGAAAATACGGGACTTTTATATAATGTCAAAATACGGGATATTTTCAGGAAAATAAAAAAACGGGAAGACAGCGGGAAATAAGTCAAAATAAGGGATTTCCCGGGAAAAACGGGAGGGTTGACAGGTATGGGCTCCGGCTTTCCCATGACCCTGATGGAAAAGCAGTATAGGTAATGGATGAATGGAAATCATACATGGGTAGCAATCAACAAAATTATTCAGAAATACACTCAAAAAAGGAAAGAAAACTATGCAAAGCGTATTACTGTATCAGCTGCCTAATTAGTATCAACAATGAAGTCATAGGGGAAGTAAGTGTGAGCAACTGTTTAAAACTCAGGTGATGGTGACCTCTGGTGCTTGGGTGAGAGATTGCAATGCAGTGACTCTCCTGGCACAGCTCTAAATGCATGAGTTGGACCTATAACAAAATAGTCAAACTTTACAATGGTGTATTAGGGCCATTGTAGGTAAAAGGAAAAAATAAATAAATAAATAAATACGGAGCTGAGGGAGGGGGTAACATTCCAAGAAAAGAAAATCAGAATTTCTGAGATAAAGTCACAAATGTATGAGGAAAAAAACTAGGAAAAAAAATCTTTTTATTTATTTATTTTCTATCAAGGAACCAGATTACTTCACTTTGCCAGGTTGGGTCAATGTCATCACAGCACAGATGCCACAGCTGAGCTGAGAGTTATAGAAAGTGCAGTCTACATTTCCTTGAATGCACTGCAGCCAGGAAGCTGGGTAGCATGTGATTATTGTGCTTCCTGGATGCAACAGAACATGGATGTATAAGCTGCACAGCTTTGTTTATCTGTGTCCTTATTTTGCCTTAGCTGCTTATAAATGTATAGTTATTGTGCAATAACAACATCCCGTTACATTCAGTGTTTGGCTTCTTCTCATCTCATCTCATTATCTGTAGCCGCTTTATCCTGTTCTACAGGGTCGCAGGCAAGCTGGAGCCTATCCCAGCTGACTACGAGTGAAAGGCGGGGTACACCCTGGACAAGTCACCAGGTTACCACAGGGCTGACACATAGACACAGACAACCATTCACACTCACACCTACGCTCAATTTAGAGTCACCAGTTAACCTAACCTGCATGTCTTTGGACTGTGGGGGAAACCGGAGCACCCGGAGGAAACCCACGTGGACACGGGGAGAACATGCAAACTCCACACAGAAAGGCCCTCGCCGGCCACGGGGCTCGAACCCGGACCTTCTTGCTGTGAGGCGACAGCGCTAACCACTACACCACCATGCCACCCTGATACAGATAGTTGTTTATTATTATTATAATAATAATATCCCATTGCATGTAGATAACCTGGGAGTTTTGGGTGCAAGGATTGCATATAGCCTTCTGTGACTGGTTCCTTGAACTCTGATCACTCTCCAGAAGGCAAGGAGATTGGAGAGGGACTCCTGTCCCTTTAACAAAGTAGAGTGCCACTGAGTTTGCTTCTGCACCCTAACCACTGACAGCCAGTGCAATGAACCAGCAATTAAGGCAGCTAATCTCATGGTTTAAACTAGGGCATTCATACAGCTGTGATGACCAAGTATCCCTAGATTTGTTCATTGACCTGTCAAATTGCTTAGACCACATGCTAACCATGCTGAGGGGGACAAAGCTGAGCTAAATCCTGTCCATGAACCCAGTGCTTCACAGCCCATGCAACTCAGCCAAACCAAGCTAACCTCTGTGGAATGCCAAAGGCATCAAAAGGAGAGACTCTGCTTCTACTGTGGCAGCCCCAAGCACTAGCTGACACAATGCTCCTCTCGACCACTATGCAACATTCCACAACAGACCCATGAGCAAGGTGCTTTCTCATCTCACTCACACAGAGAGTCCATCCAGAGTTCTACCTCCTCAAAATTTAGCCATACCATTTCAGATAAGGCACCTTACCTTTACACTCCTGATCAACTCTGGTGAAGTTGGCAACTTTACTTACTGTGCACTGATTGAAAAACTAAGCTTAACCACCCAACCATTCCAACACCAATTGTCCAGCAGAACACAAACATGATATTAGAAGCTCCTTGCTGTCAAGCTGGCCCTGAAAGAGTGGTGCCAAGGTATTTAGGGGCAATTTGCCAGTTTGTAATCTTCACTGACCATAAGAACCTTAAATAAATCAAAACTGCCAAACAACTAAATGCACTCCAAGCACTCTGGGCCTTATTTTTCTCCAATTTCAGTTCACCCTTGCATATCAGCCAGGTCCCCAGAACATCAAAACAGATTCCCTCTCTTGCCTATTCCCTGCTCCTCCCAAAGAGACCTTGGAAGACTGCATCTTGCCTCAGTCAAGCTTAGTAGAACCATTAACCTGGGAATTTGACCATGAGATCGACAACAATCCTGAACAAAGAATCCATACTCACTGTCCAGTCACCAGGAATCCACCCCATCTTAGAGACAAACCTATTACATGGACCCATACCTCCCCAGCTACTGGACGTCCAGGCACTCACAAAACGCATGAACTCCTACAATGTAAATACCACTGGCCCCATTGGGTATCTGTGGCAGTGGGGGCATGGCCAAGTGTCGGTTTGTGAATGGAGGGCAGGTCCAGGTAAGGTGAGTGGCAAAGTCAGTACACGTGTTGTTGATTAATGTATTGATTGATTGATTTTATTTAGTAAAATAATGCATAAAATACATAAATATAGTGTACATTAAGATACACAGATGACACAAGAAAGTGTAAAACAGTTATTTCCATTGTGGTCCAGCAAAAATCAAATGGCAAAATAGGGATAAATAGTAAATACATAATAAGATTATGTAAACAATAGTATACTAAAATAATGAAAATAATAAAAAATAATAAAATAAAAAAATATAATAATAATACTTAAAACAACATAATATGTATTAATAATAATAATAATAATAATAATAATAATAATAATAATAATAATAATAATAAATCACAGTTATGAAAAAATAATAATAGTAAAGATAATAATAATGATACATTTCAACAAAGTTGTGGGGTAAATATAAGCACAAAATAAACCAACAAAAATTTATACGATAGAAAAAAACAAATGAGACTAAGACATAATAAAAGGATTTTATGACTGTTGATAAAGTTCATCAAATAAAAAACTTTTAACCCTATTTTTTAAAGCACCTTTAGACTCAATAGACTGACTGTGACTAGGCAACTCATTCCAGGCAATGGTACCAGTGTACTTAAGTGAGGAATGCCTGAAAGACTTTATTGAGGGAACAAACAGGGACAGGGATCCAGAACGGGTGTTGTGGCAGGAATTATGAGTACTAAAGTAAGATGTTAGATACTGAGGTGCGTTACCATATACAATGTTATGAATAGTGTTAAGTTTAAGTTGTTTTACATGGAGATCCACCAGTAACCAATTGACCTGCCTGAACTCAGCATACCCTATATGAGTTCTAGGGGAAACACTTAGAAGAAAATGAATAACTTTATTCTGAGTAGTTTGGAGATGATTCCTTTGTCTCTTGGTAAGACCAGAGTACCAAGAGGTGCTGGCATAATCAAAATGACATTGAATCAGAGCTGACGTCATCAGTTTCTTGGTTTCCATATCAAAATTTCTGGCCTGTCTATATAGAAACTTCAGTTTGGCATTGGATTTCTTTATGACATTGTCAGCTATTTGGCTCCCATTCAGTGACTGGTCAAGTTCAACGCTCAAGTACTTAACGCAGGATTTACTGGTAATTTTGTGACCATCGCAGGTACACTGTAAAAAAGAATAGTTGAGAATACTTGAAATTTCAAGGCAACAGTCTGCATTAATAATTTTATGTTTTGCCAACGATGTGCCCATGATAATCCAAACTATGATAACACTGTTATCTTTATTAAGAATTCTTAATTAAGTAAATTTTCAATTCCTCATTCTGCCAACATAGATTTCTCTTTTTGCTGAACAGTGGCATTCACAGTAGTACAAAAAGGCAATTGAGGTTATCACAATTTTTGGGGGGGCTTTTTTCACCTTTATTTGGATAGGACAGTGTATAGACAGGAAAGGAGCAGGAGAGAGAGAGATCAGGAAATGACCTCAGGTCAGAATCAAACCCAGGCCCCCAGATTTATGGTATGGCACCTTATCCACCTGAGCCACAACAACATGAACTTCAACCGAAGAGAGAACCACATTGCCCAGCCCTTGCATTTGGGAGAGGAAACCACGTGTCTTGGTCATTCAGAGCATGCGCTGAATAAACACCTGTGACAATTATGTATTTTCAATTCAGATTATTCACTATTGTATATTTACACATCATTGAGGTGCACCCTATCAGTTTGATGTGGATTTTTCTTGATGTGGATAATTCTAAAAAAATAGAATTATGCTTTGTTCAAGTAATTCCATATTCACAATTGAATGGACAAAAAAATATGAATAATTATTAATGAACAGAAAAATCCACATCAAACTGATAGGGTGCACCTCAATGATGTGTAAATATGCAATAGTGAATAATCTGAATTGAAAATACATAATTGCCACAGGGCGGCACGGTGGTGTAGTGGTTAGCGCTGTCGCCTCACAGCAAGAAGGTCCTGGGTTCGAGCCCCAGGGCCGGCGAGGGCCTTTCTGTGTGGAGTTTGCATGTTCTCCCCGTGTCCGCGTGGGTTTCCTCCGGGTGCTCCGGTTTCCCCCACAGTCCAAAGACATGCAGGTGAGGTTAACTGGTGACTCTAAATTGACCGTAGGTGTGAATGTGAGTGTGAATGGTTGTCTGTGTCTATGTGTCAGCCCTGTGATGACCTGGCGACTTGTCCAGGGTGTACCCCGCCTTTCGCCCGTAGTCAGCTGGGATAGGCTCCAGCTTGCCTGCGACCCTGTAGAAGGATAAAGCGGCTAGAGATAATGAGATGAGATGAGATGAGATAATTGCCACAGGTGTTTATTCAGCACATGCTCTTAATGACCAAGACACGGGGTTTCCTCTCCCAAATGCAAGGGCTGGGCAATGTGGTTCTCTCTCCGGTTGAAGATCATGTTGTCGTGGCTCAGGTGGATAAGGCGCCATACCATAAGTCTGGGGACCCGGGTTTGATTCCGACCTGAGGTCATTTCCCGATCCCTCTCCGTCTCTCTCTCCTGCTCATTTCCTGTCTCTACACTGTCCTATCCAAATAAAGGTAAAAAAAAGCCCCCCCAAAAATTGTGAGAACCTCAATTGCCTTTTTGTACTACTGTGAATGCCACTGTTCAGCAAAAAGAGAAATCTATGTTGGCAGAATGAGGAATTGAAAATTGACTTAATTAAGAATTCTTAATAAAGATAACAGTGTTATCATAGTTTGGATTATCATGGGCATACATCGTTGGCAAAACATAAAATTCTTAATGCAGACTGTTGCCTAGAAATTTCAAGTATTCTCGACTATTCTTTTTTTACAGTGTAACATCTAATGACTTGTTACCATTGAGCCTATGTTTAGAGCCAAAAAGGATTGGTTTAGTCTTGTCAAGATGCAGAGATAGCTTATTTTCAATTAGCCACTCTTGGACTGATTCAACTTCCAATGATAAATGCTGCTGTATATCAGCAGTATTTTTGCCAGCTATTAAGAGAGCAGAATCGTCTGCATACAGCAGAAGATTGCACTTTACTGCTGCAGGCATGTCATTTACATAAATCAGAAATAGTAAGGGTCCTAATATGGAACCCTGGGGAACACCACAGACCACATCTGCAAGTGAGGAAGTGACGCCACCAACTTTCACACACTGCTTTCACTCACTACGTTTGCTAAGTAGGCACTAAACCAGTCTACAGCAGATATCTGAAGCCCAATGGCTTCCAGCTTTTTGAGTAGAATACTATGCTCCACAGTGTCAAAGGCCTTTTGTAGATCTAGTAGTACCATACCTGTGAAATTGTCTTTATCTTGCTCTGACTTAATATAGTCCATTAAGTGAGCTAAGCAGGTATCTGTGGAGTAAAAGGACCAGAAACCTGACTGGTGCTCATATAAGAGCTTGTGGTCTGCGAGATACTGATTGAGTTGCTCATATACAGCTTTCTCAAATCACTTTACTAACAATGCTGAGAATCAAGACAGGACGGCAGTTACCAGCTTCAGTTTTACTCTGCTTTTTATAGATAGGTGTTATTTTAGTGGATTTAAGGTCAGAAGAGATTTTACAGAAGGTCAGGGATAAATTTAGAATATGACTTAATGAAGAGGTTATGAATCCGGCACCATCTTTAAGAAAATGTGCAGGGATTTGGTCCAAACCGGTAGCCTTGTTCGAATTTAGATTTTGGAGAGTCTTTCGAACAATGTGTGTGTGTTTTGCAGTGACAACGGAAGATAGAAAAGGAGGGAGTGAGTGAAGAAAGGAGATCTCTCCCGACCAAAGCACATTGTGTGTGTGTGTGTGTGTGCGCACACGTGCATGGGCGTGTTTGAGCGAGCGAACAAACAAACAAACAAACAAACAAACAAACAAACAAACAAGAATAGTAAGCTGAAAAGCAAGCAAGAAGTGAAACAATAAAGTCTCTGTTGACATCAGTCCCTGCCTGCCACGCTTCAGTATTCCACCCACATCAGGAACATACTACAGTATCTGATATCCATAAGTTCATCTCTTTATGCTCGAGCCAAACTTCTCAGAATCTTGCCGGCTGTTAAACGACTCCCACTGCCCACACCACAGTGACCATGTTCTCACATATGGTCACACATGGTTCACCCCAGATGATATAGTTCCTGTGACATGGTTCCTGGAATTTGGCAATTTGGAACAGGCAATCATTTCAAAAGCAGGAACAAGAAATGCTTCATAGGAACCATGCCACAGGAAATATGGTACATCGTCTGGGGTCACACATGGTTCACCCCAGATGGTACATCAGTTCCTGGGACATGGTTCCTGTGATGCATTTCTTGTTCCCATTTTTGAACTGTCTGCCTGTTGCCAATTTTATTTATTTATTTACCTGTGCCCATATTATAGTTTTCCCCCTTTTCACCAATAATTTTATGCTATCATTTTCTTATATTTTTGACTTCTCTTCTGTCACATTTTCATTTTCTCGAAGAATCCCAGATAGCATTACAGTCCGCGGCTGATGTTCTAAGGTCCGCATTGGCTCTGTCTGACAGGCCAACCCTTTCCCCGGGTCAGCGTCGGATGTGAGCAGAATGATACACACAGTCATAGGTTTATACACCTGTGAGGCGGGACCACGCGCAGGTGCGCTCTTCAACAGTTTCAAAAGTGCGGGCATGCTCTTCAACAGTTTCAACAGACACCAACAATTTCTTCAACAGTTTCAACAGACACCACTTCAGTCCAGTCCACTCGCTGTATGCAGCACTTGGCAGACTTTTTCCGTAAGTGCCTTTTCGACATTAAGTTGTTTTATGATACGATTTTTTTGGATGAATAACCATAGTATTTTACAGAACGAAGCAAAGGTTGTTTGGGATAAGTTATTTTGTGTGTGTGATCATGTTTGAATCATGCCATTTTGAGAACTGATAAATGTTTTTCATCTTCAGGTACAAGGGACTGAGCGTGAGGCTAATGATGATGTGTGATTGTAGAGAGGGGTGCTCTTTGAGGGCGCAGTCACACCGGGAAGTTTGGTCAGTTTCCTCCGTTGGTTTGGTTCGTTTGCAGTGGTGTGATCACTGATTAAATCACATGTGTGAAGACTTTGTACCAATACCATACACTGCCATTTTCTTTCTTTCTTTTTTTTTAACCCAATTTTTAAAGCCATGGTTCACTTGACATGCTGGGCCTGTGTGAACTTCAGGACATTTTGACGCAACCTCTCGTACCTCAGTGACAGCATGCATAAGGTTCACTTTACAAGCCTGGACCATGAACTTGAGTACATTTTGGTGTGAAAGCCATCTGTTTTATATCAATTTTTTACTTGTATGGTGTTTGTAATGCAGTTCAGCACTTAATCCATGTTTTACATATATGGTGGTGTATACGATACAGTTCAGCACTTTGAACATTGTTGACATTGTTTAACTTTTTTTTTGCACTGTTCATTATTGCACTGTGCCAGAAATTTTGTGAGCTGATACCAATTACCAGTGTGAAAATAGCTGATCTACAAGGTCACATGTTCACATGTCAATAAAAGCACTTTGTGATTGAAGATTTTTCTTAACATTTGTCTTATTAATGCTAATGAAGCAAACTTGGGGGTTGGGGGTTCACCTCAGACGACTGTTGTACATATCTGGACTACATCTGGCCCTGATCCAACTCACATCCGTACCTGATTTGGGCAGTGTAGAGAGAGGTTTTTAGTGATCCGTGCTGGACCTGGCCCACATCCGTTCCAGATCCAAAAATTGTATCTGTGCTGTATACGGGGTGGAGATCAAAAGTTATGTGGGATGGATCCGTTTGCTGTATTCAGACCAGACTTTGGGGTACATCCGGTGCTGATCCAGCTCAGATCAAATTGCTATCTGGGACGCTTTTCTTTTTTCATCTAAAGACAACAAAGAGACTATCCATATCAGATCTGTAAGATAATCTCAACAAATCAAATAATCTCAGCTAAGGTACATTTAATATTCAACATGCAAACATTCATCATGTTCAATGTGTTGAGTGCAGGATCTTTTGTCATTCTTCCTTTGCCTTTAGTAATAGCTTTATTTGCGATAAGTGTATATTAGTTAGTAGTTTTCTGATGGAGAAGGTTACAGTATTAGAGGTACACATCCAGATGCTAGAGAGGGTTAGCAAGAGTGAGAGCAGAATAGTTTTTGTAGGGGAAAATCTGGATGCCTAAGGCAGAGTTAGCAATCTCCCAATTCTGGTATTAGAGTCCTTCATGTCTTAAAGTAATGATGGACTGTCATTTCTCTTTACTTAGTTGAGCAGTTGACATAGGGTAATATGGATTACTACAGTTGTTAAATAGGATTATTTACTGTATTTTTATTATTTACCATTTATTGTTTGATGGTCTCAAATGTATTAACAAGGCAAGAAATTCCACTCATTAACTTTTGACAAGCCACACCTGTTAATTGAAAAGCATTCCAGGTGACTACCTCATGAAGCTGGTTAAAATACTACTAATGTCTAAAGTGTTCATCAAGGTAAACAGTGGCTACTTTGAAGAATCTAAAATATGAAACATTTTTAACACTTTTTTTTGTTTATCACAATCTTTATATGCTCCATATGTTATTTCATAGTCTTGATGTCTTCAGTATTGTTCCACAATGTCAAAAATAAATCAAAATACAGAAAAAAACCCCAATGAATGTATCCAAACTTTTGACTGGTGCTGTACTAGGACCCACTCAAAATGGTGGCAACACTCTTGATTTAATCATAATAATTGGAAAATATTTTCAATAATATAGAAAAGGGGGCAGCACAGTGGTGTAGTGGTTAGCGCTGTCACCTCACAGCAAGAAGGTCCGGGTTCGAGCCCTGTGGCCAATGAGGGCCTTTCTGTGCGGAGTTTGCATGTTCTCCCCATGTGGGTTTCCTCCGGGTGCTCCGGTTTCCCCCACGGTCCAAAGACATGCAGGTTAGGTTAACTGGTGACTCTAAATTGAGCGTAGGTGTGAATGTGAGTGTGAATGGTTGTCTGTGTCTATGTATCAGCCCTGTGATGACCTGGCGACTTGTCCAGGGTGTACCCCGCCTCTCGCCCGTAGTCAGCTGGGATAGACTCCAGCTTGCCTGCGACCCTGTAGAAGGATAAAGCGGCTAGAGATAATGAGATGAGATGAGATATAGAAAAGCTCTTCGTGCTTTTAGATCAACATCTCTCCCCACTATCGCAAAATAATCCTCGATTCCTATTTAATACTGCACTGAATTTCACTAGGAAAAACATCACCACCAAAGCATACACACCATCAATTTGTAGTTGTGATGACTTCATGAGATTTTTCAGTGAACAAAATTGAAAATATCAGGATAAAATTTTTGGATGATTAATTTAAAGCCAAACAATTTAATAATTAACAATTTACATGTCAATATCAGCATATCAATTAGAACCTTTTACTCCCCTTTGAGAGACTGAATTAATTTCACTAATTTCCTCATCAAAGTCATTAAATACTTGATCCCTTATATTTCATCTAACAGATACTCCAGGAAGCAATTAAACCTCTTCTAAAAGAATAAAATTCTTGCCATAGCACTGACACTATACCTAAATCCTACACTTAAATAGCTAAAACTAGCATTATCCTTAAATTATCAAACAACTGATTAACAAACCAGACCTCGACCCCTGTCAGCTGTCCAAATATAGGCCAATATCAAACCTCTCCTTTATCTAGAAGATTCTAGCACAGCATTTATGCTCATACCTTCACCGGAATAACATTCATGAACTCTCAGTCACAATTTACTGTGGGCCTCATTATAGCACTGAGACAGTGCTGGTTAAAGTAGCAAATGACCTACTACTGGCCTCTGACCAAGGTTGTGTCGCTTGACCTTGTGCAGCTTTTGACATTCTTGATCATATTTTTCTCCCTGAAAGACAAGAACATCTTGTTATTATTCATGTGCATGGTATTAGCTTTCACTGTTATACTGCTGAGACACACGTTTCAGCAAAGCCAGAGGAGAGAAACCAGGTTAATAAAGTTGAGGAAGGCATTAGACACTGGATGCTTAGTAACTTATTTCTACTTAATTCTGACAAGACAAATATTTGTACTGTACTGAACCCATGCAGCTAGAAGCAAGTTTTCTGATTACATAAGCTGTATGGCTTACCTGGATGGCTTACCTGGATTACCTGGATGGCTTTTCAGTTAAATCATGTGCAGAAGTAGATCTTGGTGTGATTATTGACTGCAGGATGTCATTTGAAGCTCATGTAGATATTAGTAGTATTGCTTTTTTTCATCTCTGAAATATTGCTAACTTAAGAAATGTATAGAGATCTTGCAGTCACGTAACCGGAAAGTACACAACCGCCATCTTGTCGGTCAAAAACACCGCTGAATACTGCTGCACTCGTGTACAGAATTTCAACCGACAGACTACACGGCTCATTTTTCTAATGAACAGATAACTAGATATATGTCTAAAATAAACGATCTACAGATTAGTGACCCTTATGGCTTACCGGACGGAGTTTTCATGACCGGATTTTGAACTGCCAGCGGAATACCCGGACGTGTATAATTACCTCATTAACTTTCCCTCGCTGTTCAGCGGTGAAGCACTGTGTGCTTATAAATCTCTGGACAGTTATCTCTACAGAAATTCAGGATTTGTCAGCGACTCAGATGTGGCATCTTGTAAACAAGAATCCTCATTGGATGGGTAAGTCACTTAAGTATTGAGTATAGCACTGACCAGCCGATTATAGAATAGAATAAGGTAATTCCAGCTGTAATTCCAAATCGTCTGTCTTGTTTACATAGATCTGGAGTTGGAGAGATAGAGGCTTAGCAGTGGAGGTTTGAGTGGCTGTTTTCTGAGCTTAGTCAACAGGCCGGCTCTGCAGCCTCGCTTTTGCTTCCTCTCCCGGCGCCGCCTCCTTCGCTTTGCTTCCGATAACAATCCACGGAGACCCCGCTGGTCTCGCTATCTCATCCGGAATGTTGTGCATGCGATGGAAATCGCTACAAACCGTCATTTTCTGCTGGAAACCAATGTCCAGTAAGTCCATACGGTTGTAGTGGATATTGAAGTCCAGTACAGACGAACAACACGCAAAAATACACACAAAAAACATAAAAAACGTGCACAGGTAGGGAGAGCTTGTAGCCGCAGCCATTGTAATAGAATTGTATATAGTAGGGTTTTCCAGAAGAAAAGGTAGAAGTAAAAGCAGAAGTAGAACCAGAAGTAGAAGGCAGAATATGGCGTTTGACCGACAAGATGGCGTCTGTCACAATCTGGATCGGCTGTGACGTCACATGCAAGTGCTCCATTGCCAATAGATGATGCGGAAAAACTAGTTCATGCTTTTTTTTAAATCTCTAAGTTAGATTATCACAATGCTTTGCTGTCTGGAATGCTTTGCTGTCTTTGCTGTCAGCAATGCCTGCTGCCTGACACTCATTCACACCTGACTGCAGTTTAAAGTAGCCAGTCCACCTACCAGCATGTTTTTGGGAGGTTAGAGAAATACCCACTCAGACATTGGGATTTTTTTTTTTTTGGTTTGGCTGTCACGAGTGACAGATCCATTTTCCGCAACAGAACTGTCATCTCCCCCCTTTGCGGTCATGAGCCCTGCGATGGCTCACTAGTCCAACTGATGACCCACAGACTTTGGGACATTGATCACAGGGATAACTTCCAGGTGCTGATATTCTTCCCTTTCAGCAATGGCAATGTTCCTTGAGCTCTTTCACCTGCTTCTCCTCAAACTTTGTTACACCACTATTTACCACTGTTCTCCACTGGGCTCTGTTCTCGGCTAGCACTTCAAAGTCCGATATTCCACATTTGGTTAGTGAACTCTTAGGTAGGTCTTTAAAACATTTCTTTGGAGCACCAACCGAGCGCACCCCATCAGACGGTTCACCATACAGTAGAGCATCAAATTTCATCACTCATTTGAACCACATGTCCAGACCAGTGCAGGTGGGCCTCCATGATGTAGGCCTTAATTTCACGTGTACAGCAGCGGGACAGCACTTTAATGTTTGGTGCATGATCCTGCCAAGATATTCCAGCCATCTTCCATAAACAACGCATATGAAATGCGGGCGAGTGGCGGGTTACACCTTAGGCAGGTCGCCAATTTATCACAGGGCTAACACAGAGATAAAGAACCATTCACATGTATGGGCAATTTACAGTAGCCTTTTGACCTAATCTGCATGTATTTGGACTGTGGGAGGAAACAGGAGCACTCAGAGGAAACACACGCAGGCACAGGGAGAACATGCAAACTCCACACAGAAAGGTGCCAGTCAGTTGTGAGGTTCAAACCCAGAATATTCTTGCTGTGAGGTGACAGTGCACCACTGCAAGGCCTAAACCAGATTTTTTTTTTAAATGAGAGATGACGCCGACACTGGAAAACCCTGAAGTATAAATGTCAGTATGTCACTATGCACAAAGTAATGGTGAGTGCAGAGGAGAAGTGAAGAGAGTGCAAGCAGGTTGGAATGGATGGAGGAGAGTGTTAGGAGTGATTTGTGACAGAAGGTTACAGCACATGTAGGACAGCTTGGAGACAAAGTGAGAGAGGTGAGGTTGAGATGGTTTGGACATGTAGAGAGGAGAGATCCAGGACATATTGGGAAAAGAATACTGGAGATGGAGTTGCCAGGTAGAAGGAAAAGAGGAAGACCAAAGATGAGATTTGTGGATGTGGTGAAGGAGAAAATGAGGATGGTTGGTGGGACAAAAGAAGATATGGAGGACAGAAGAAGATAGAGACATTATCTGCTGTGGTGACCCCACTGGAAGAACTGAAAGAAGAAGAAGAAGAAGAAGAAGAAGACAAATATCAGTACAAGTCAAGTCAAGTTAAGTTTGTTTGTATAGCGCTTTTAACAATAGACATTGTCCCAAAGCAGCTTTACAGAATCTGAATGACCCAAGACATGAGCCAATTTTATCCCTAACCTATCCCCAATGAGCAAGCCCATGGCGATGGTGGCAAGGAAAAACTCCCCCAGACAACACGAGGAAGAAACCTCGAGAGGAACCAGACCCAAAAGGGAACCAATCCTCACCTGGACAACAACAGACAATGACTAACATTAAAAGTTTTAACATGAAGTCAGTTCCATTGATGTTATAACTCTTCATTAATGGAAACTTGAGTGCAAAACTGTTCATGTTAACTGCAGTCCCAAAGTTAGCAAGCCAAATGTAATCATCAGCCACAAAAGCATTACTGTAAGTGTCTAGAGTGTCTTCCAAGTGTGACTTTCAACTGTGCATATGTGGCTGTCCTCCACAGGAGCGATGTGACAAGACTCCAACCAGACATAGGGCACCAGGATGGATTAGGCAGGTCCAAGAAGCAGAAGAGGTCAGCACCTTGATCCCAGGATTGACATGTAACTCAGAAGGACAGATTGGGGGGGGGGGGGGGGAGAAGAGAGAGAAAACACAGGTTGTTAGGTATGCCCAGTGTCACCTGAATAAGTAGGTACAGTATACATTTTGTGCAGAGTACAAGCAGTGATTCCGGCAAAATTAACTATGACAGCATAACTAAAAGGGGAGAGCCAGAAGGTAACAGGCATGAGGGAGCCCTGGGACATAAAACAGCCAGCCACTACATAGTCAACAAACTCAAGTGAGCAAGCGAGTGGGGGACTGACAGCATCCATATATCCCAGTTTAACAAAACACTCTATGTCTGAGGACCCTCCAGATCTACACCTTTACCTCATAAGCACCATTAATGAAAGGCTTGACGAAACAGATATGTTTTCAGCCTAGACTTAAATGCTGAGACTGTGTCTGATTCCTGAACATTACTTGGAAGGTTGTTCCATAACTGTGGGGCTTTGTAAGAAAAGGCTCCGCCCCCTGATGTAGCCTTCACTATATGAGGTACCAGCTTATAGCCTGCACCTTTTGATCTAAGTAGGCATGGCAGGTCATAGAGGAGCAGAAGCTCACTCAGGTATTGTGGTGTGAGACCATTCAGTGCTTTAAAGGCTAATAGTAGTATTTTATAATCAATACGAAATTTGATTGGGAGCCAATGCAGTGTGGATAAGACAGGCGTGATGTGGTCATATTTTCTAGTTCTAGTAAGGACTCTTGCTGCTGCATTTTGAACTAACTGGAGCTTGTTTATGCACTTATTGGAACATCCAGAAAGTAAGGCATAACAATAATCCAACCTGGAGGTAACGAAAGCATGAACTAGTTTTTCCGCATTGTGTAGTGACATTAAATTTCTTATCTTAGCAATATTTCTGAGATGAAAGAAAGCTATCTGGGTAATGTTATCAATGTGAGTTTCGACTGAAAGACTGGGGTCAATAATCACTCTGAGGTCTTTTACTGCTGCACGTGAAGAAACAGAAAGGCCATCCAGAGTTACTGTGTAAATCAGAAAACTTACTTCTAGCTGCATGTGGTCTGAATACAAGTACTTCAGTCTTGTCAGAGTTAAGCAGAAGTTAATAAGCATCCACTGTCTAATGTCCTTTACACATTCCTCAGGTCTATTAAAGTTCATAGGCAATGGTTTTAATTTTATCCACATTTGAAACTTTATATGTTAAAAAACCCTTTATAATTTTCTTCTGGTCCCAAAAAGTATTGTTAAGAAGTAATAATTAAAATAATTTAGCGTGGATCACTGTGAATTTCTGTTTGGCTATTTTCGTGACCACTCGGCGTGTGATGTCATTTAAGCCAAACAAACTGCTTGAGTTGAGTCCACTTCCGTTTACTTACATTGCTGTGCGGCTTGAGTGCAGTCTGTGAAGATTCTCAATCATCCAGGTCATAGTAAACTGTGGGTGGTAGAAATGGGCAACTGGACTTGCTTGAAAATTCTTGAAAATGTTTCACCTCTCATCCAAAAGGCTTCCTCAGTTCTGTCTGACTAATAGGGAGTATCAGATATTTATCTTCTCCTGGATCAGAATCAGAATTCTGATGACCAGCTCATCAAAGGTGTCATTGAGGCATCATGTTGGTGTGGGTCACTGGAGGCTGGGTGTGAACGGCGAGTCATTAGGGTGATCAAAGGATTGCCCGTTAGGGTGATCAATGGCAATCTGACTCTCTCTGTCCTCCTGTGAGTCACCGAAAACAGCTGGGTCCTGGCGTACACCCAGCCGTCTGGGAAGAGTGTCCAAGACCGCCTTGTAGATGTTTGACAAATGATGTCTTAGACCCCCACCTCTGTTCAGTGATGGCCGTTCCAGGTTGACAAAAATGGCTTCTTTAACTCCTCGCTCATACCAATGATCCTCTCTGGCTAAAATGCATACGTTACAATCCTGAAATGAGTGTCTTTTGTTGTTAAGATGAATGTAGACAGCCGAGTCCTGGCCTGAGGAGCTGGCTCTCCTGTGTTGGGCCAAGCGCCTGTACAGCGGTTGTTTCGTCTCTCCAATATACGAATCCGTGCAATCATCACTGCACTGAATTGCATACACTACGTTGTCCTGTTTGTGTCTAGGTATTCTGTCCTTAGGGTGGACCAGTTTCTGTTTCAGGGTGTTACTGGGTCTGAAATGTACCGGAATGTTGTGTTTGTAGAAGATCCTCCTGAGTTTCTCGGATAGACCAGAAATGTAGGGAATGACAATGTTCTTGCGTTTGTTCCTGTTATCATCCTTGTCAGTTATGTTCCTTTTTATGCTCTTTAGGAAAGCCCAGTTGGGATAACTGCAATTCTGAAGTGCTTTCTTGATATGATTCTGCTCCTTCTCTTTTCCCTCTAATGTTGTAGGAATGTTCTGAGCCCTGTGTTGCAAGGTCCTAATGACCCCCAATTTATGTTCCAGTGGGTGGTGAGAGTCGAAAAGTAGGTACTGGTCTGTGTGTGTGGGTTTCCGGTAGACCTCGATACTAAGGCTTCTGTCTTGTCTAATGTATACATCACAATCCAAGAAAGCTAGATTATTCCCACTGACATCCTCCTGAGTGAAGTTGATGTTGCTATCCATTGCATTGATGTGCTTCGAGAAAGCTTCCACCTCATGGATTTTGATTTTAACCCAGGTATCATCCACGTATCTAAACCAATGGCTGGGAGCAACTCCTGCAAAAGTGGTCAAAGCTATATGTTCCACTTCCTCCATGTATAAATTGGCCACAATAGGGGACACTGGTGATCCCATGGCGCATCCATGCTTCTGTCTGTAGAAACTTTCATTAAATTGGAAATAAGTGGTAGTCAGGCAGAGGTCAAGCAGGGTGCAAATCTGATCCGTGGTGAGTTTCATTCTATCCAGTAAGGAGCTATCCTGAAGGAGTTGTTTTCTTACAGATCCGACTGCTTCTGTGGTAGGAATGCAGGTGAACAGAGAAGTGACATCATAGGAAGCCATGGTTTCATCTGAATCTAGTTTGAGGTCTGCAACTTTAGAAGCAAAATCTTGGGAATTTTTGACATGATATGGTGTATTCCCAACTAGAGGAGCCAAGATGGTGGCTAGGTGTTTAGCAATGTTATATGTGACTGAGTTTATACTGCTGATAATAGGTCTGAGAGGAGCTCCTTCTTTGTGAATCTCGGGGAGTCCGTATATGAGAGGCACGGCTTCCCCAGGGTACAATCTGTAGTAAAGAGATCGGTTGATGGCTTGGTCCTTTTCTAGTTGTTGCAAACAGCTAACAACTTTCCTTTTGTAACCACTTGTGGGGTCCCTCCTCAGTGTTTCATAAGTGGTTGTATCACTGAGGAGACTGGTCATCCTGGAGTGGTAGTCCGCTGTGTTTAGCACCACTGTGCATCTCCCTTTGTCAGCAGAAAGGATGGTGATGTTCCGGTCTCTTTGAAGCACTGTAAGAGCCCTCCTTTCTTGGCTGGTGAGGTTGGAGGGGGGTGCTTTCGCACTGGATAAAGCAGCTGATATCTTCAGTCTAAGTTGTTCTGACTCCGTGTTGGTCAGGTTGTTGTTCCTGATGGCTGTCTCTGTGGCTGTGATGAGTTCTACTACCGGTATCCGCTCAGGTGAAACTGCAAAGTTAAGACCCTTGGATAAGACCTCTCTCTCTGGTTGGGTGAGTACCCTGTCGGATAAGTTCTTCACCCATTTCTCTTCTATGTCCTGTTGTGTAGCCTGGTCAGATTTCTTCCTCCAAGTCAGCCCTTCTGTCTTGCTGGAGGAGGTGGTTTTAGACAGCAATTTTTGAAATTTGCGCATCTGTCATTCCTTACCTTTGGTGTGTTGTGAAATCTGTGCCTTCTCAGTGAGATCAGAGACTCGTTCCAAAACTTCACTGGAAGAAGGGCTGTCAAATCCTCAAACCTCAGTTTAGTCTTGTTCTGGAGAGCATCGATGGTGAAATGTACTTGTCTCACTCTCTCATTGAGAAGCCGCTTCTGGGCTTTCTGCAGGATTATCTCAGCTCTGTGTCCTTTAACCGTTGAAAATAGGAGTAGGCTGGTGGGGATAATGTTGGATTGTCAGCATCTCAGGTTAAAACGCAGGTGGTTTCTGTAGTCTGCCAGTTTTCTGGAACACTTCTCATACTCCTGCACCAGTCGAAGGGTTCTCATCCCAAAATGCATGGAAACATGTCTGTGAAGATTCTCAATCATCCAGGTCATAGTAAACTGTGGAGAAGATAAATATCTGATACTCCCTATTAGTCAGACAGAACTGAGGAAGCATTTGGACAAGAGGTGAAACGTTTTCAAGAATTTTCAAGCAAGTCCAGTTGCCCATTTCTACCACCCATGGCTTGAGTGCAGATGTGCGTTCAGGAATTTCCAAAGAAAAACTATGCCTTATTGTTGTGCAGTGAACTGTAACAACGGGACCAGTTCAGGAAGAAGTTTTTACCTTTTTCCAAGAGAGGAGAAGAGGTGGAGCGAGTGGATTGGCTTCTTCCGGAAGAGGAGAAGAAGTGGAGTGAGAGGATTGGCTTTTTCTGAAAAAGGAGAAGAGGCAGGGTGAGAGGGTTGGCTTTTTCTGGAAGAGGAAAAGAGGCGGAGAGAGTGGATTGTGCATGTGAAACAAAATCAAGCAGTCAAAGAAGAAACGGACCAGCAACGCTCAAGCAAAAAGGAGAAGATTGGAGGTAAACATTTTTACTTTTGCTTGCAATTGACAAGTCAAGAATCCTGAGGGATCCTGTACAATCATTGTTGAAATGAGACAAAGGGATATTTCCTTACTTAGAGTCGGCTATAAATAGTATAATACTGCGGATGGCAGGCTAATGTGGCCTACCGGTGCACTGTCCAGTAATCATTCCCTATATCCACTAGGGAGGGCAGTTTAATTATTCTTCAAAAGGGCTCTTATTTAGTATTATGATGAACGTAGGAATTTATCATAACTACCAGGATAAATCATTTGGGCGCGAGTCTTGTTGAGGTCCGGGGTCACCGCGATCAGAGTCGGCCGAGTCGCTGTCCAATTCCAAGGCCGCACGGTCAAACCGGTGAGCCACGTTCACCGATTGCTTTGCAACAGCCATAGGTTCATACATATATGGTTTCATCTCTCGATATTCAATTTGGAGAGTTCCTACTTCAAAATCGCTATTGCTTTCAGACATTCTACACAACCTCTCATGACCAAAGTCCGTATATGTGTGCTCGGTTCGCAAGTAAACAGAACTGCTCCTGGTCTGTTTGGCTTAAATGACGTCACGACGACTGTCCCCGGCAGTGAAAGTGTGCATAAGTGAGATATGAACAAACCTTTGGAAATTGGGCAAAACAGTATATTTTCACTGTTTTATTCAATTTTAGGGTGCAAATTAGACACTAGGAAGATTGAATTCGCTTTTTGGGTCGTTCTTCTACAACCCCGATTCCAAAAAAGTTGGGACAAAGTACAAATTGTAAATAAAAATGGAATGCAATAATTTACAAATCTCAAAAACTGATATTGTATTCACAATAGAACATAGACAACATATCACATGTCGAAAATGAGACATTTTGAAATTTCATGCCAAATATTGGCTCATTTGAAATTTCATGACAGCAACACATCTCAAAAAGGTTGGGACAGGGGCAATAAGAGGCTGGAAAAGTTAAAGGTACAAAAAAGGAACAGCTGGAGGACCAAATTGCAACTCATTAGGTCAATTGGCAATAGGTCATTAACATGACTGGGTATAAAAAGAGCATCTTGGAGTGGCAGCGGTTCTCAGAAGTAAAGATGGGAAGAGGATCACCAATCCCCCTAATTCTGCGCCGACAAATAGTGGAGCAATATCAGAAAGGAGTTCGACAGTGTAAAATTGCAAAGAGTTTGAACATATCATCATCTACAGTGCATAATATCATCAAAAGATTCAGAGAATCTGGAAGAATCTCTGTGCGTAAGGGTCAAGGCCGGAAAACCATACTGGGTGCCCGTGATCTTCGGGCCCTTAGATGGCACTGCATCACATACAGGCAGGCTTCTGTATTGGAAATCACAAAATGGGCTCAGGAATATTTCCAGAGAACATTATCTGTGAACACAATTCACCGTGCCATCCGCCGTTGCCAGCTAAAACTCTATAGTTCAAAGAAGAAGCCGTATCTAAACATGATCCAGAAGCGCAGACGTCTTCTCTGGGCCAAGGCTCATTTAAAATGGACTGTGGCAAAGTGGAAAACTGTTCTGTGGTCAGACGAATCAAAATTTGAAGTTCTTTATGGAAATCAGGAACGCCGTGTCATTCAGACTAAAGAGGAGAAGGATGACCCAAGTTGTTCTCAGCGCTCAGTTCAGAAGCCTGCATCTCTGATGGTATGGGGTTGCATTAGTGTGTGTGTGGCATGGGCAGCTTACACAGCTGGAAAGACACCATCAATGCTGAAAGGTATATCCAGGTTCTAGAGCAACATATGCTCCCATCCAGACGACGTCTCTTTCAGGGAAGACCTTGCATTTTCCAACATGACAATGCCAAACCACATACTGCATCAATTACAGCATCATGGCTGCATAGAAGAAGGGTCTGGGTACTGAACTGGCCAGCCTGCAGTCCAGATCTTTCACCCACAGAAAACATTTGGCGCATCATAAAACAGAAGATACGACAAAAAAGACCTAAGACAGTTGAACAACTAGAATCCTACATTAGACAAGAATGGGTTAACATTTCCTATCCCTAAACTTGAGCAACTTGTCTCCTCAGTCCCCAGACGTTTATAGACTGTTGTAAAGAGAAAAGGGGATGTCTCACAGTGGTAAACATGGCCTTGTCCCAACTTTTTTGAGATGTGTTGTTGTCATGAAATTTAAAATCACCTAATTTTTCTCTTTAAATGATACATTTTCTCAGTTTAAGCATTGGATATGTCATCTATGTTCTATTCTGAATAAAATATGGAATTTTGAAACTTCCACATCATTGCATTCCGTTTTTATTTACAATTTGTACTTTGTCCCAAGTTTTTTGGAATCAGGGTTGTAGAAAATAAAGTTGATATTCTACGTTTCACCTCCGACCATTGCCTATGACCTTTAAGCTGGTGTCTCTCATCTGGTTTTGCAGAAACATACAACTGTGTGTCATCAGCATAACAGTGGAAACTAATACAATGTTTATGAATAATATCACCCAGAGGTAACATATATAAAGGAAAAAGCAGTGGACTCAAGACAGAACCTTGTGGAACACCAAACTTTACCTCAGTATGTCTAGAAAAAAAAATCACCATTTACATCAACATACTGATAGCGATCAGTTAAATAAGACCTGAGCCAGGAGAGGGCCGTTCCCTTAACTCCCACAACATTTTCTAGTCTATCCAGAAGAATGGAATGATCAATGGTATCAAATGCTGCACTAAGGTCAAGCAACACAAGCAGTGAGACACAGCCCTGATCAGACACCAACAGTAGGTCGTTTACTACTTTAACCAGAGCTGTCTCTGTGCTATGATGTCTAAATCCTGACTGATACATTTCATGGATGTTATTCCTATATAAATATGAGCATAACTGTTGTGCCACAGCTTTTTCAAGGATTTGAGATAAAGGGGAGGTTTGATATTGGCCAATAATTGTACAGCTGACTGGGATCAAGGTCAGGTTTTTTAATCGGGGGTTTGATAACTGCTAGTTTAAAGGATTTGGGGACATAGCCAATCCTAAGAGAATAATTTATTATTTTTAGAAGCGGTTCAATTACTTCAAGTATTATCTGTTTGAATGGACATGTAGGTAAGGGATCTAGTGCACAAGTTGAGGCTTTTGATGCTGAGATTAATGAAAGTAATTTAATTTCCCTAGGAGGAGTAAAACATTCTAATTGCTGATCTGATACAGTTATATTGTTAACTACAAGGTCACTTACATTGTCTGACCTTACATTAGTAGTTTGAATTTTTTGTTGGATATTCTCAATTTTGTCATTAAAAAAATCATGAAGTCGTTGCTACTACATACTGCCGGTGTCCATGTGTCTATAATGGACTTATTCCTGGTTGATTTTCCCACAGTATTAAACAGGAATCTAGGATTATTTTTGTTATCTTCTATTAGGGAACAGAGCTAACACCTGCTTGGTGGAGTTGGTGCATGCGCATTCTGTGCTACGCACTTCCTGGTTTCCAAGTTGTTTGTGACGAGTCTTTTTTCCGCTATTGTTGGCGTTAATCACTAATCTTTATTTTTTCTACAAATAATTTTCCAGTATCCTCTTCATTTTTATTGTACTTTCGCTTTCCTTTTTGTACTTTCCACTTTTTTTTCCTCTTTTTTCGGAAGAACACTGTGGCAGCGGGGGCGTGGTCAAGCGCCGGTCTGTGACAGGAGGGCGGAGTCAGGGAAGGTAAGTGGCAGAATCACGTCACCTGAGAGCAATTAACCTGTTTGTGTGTCTTCCCAGTGACTGCGCCCTATATCAGGAGGGAGAGCGAGAGCAGAGGGAAGCTCAACCCTGAACCAGACGCCGGTTGTGTGTGTGTCTGGGATAATTATTGTTAGACTGAAAAGTGTGGCAATAAAGCCAATTTATAAAACCTGATCTCTGTCCTGCCGTCCTCTGTGCTCCACCCACACGTAGGGTCGCTTACAGTGGTGCCGAAACCTGGGACAGTGGAGCACCAAACCAGCAGCCCCATGGAATCCTCCCCGTTCGCCGATCTGGTCCACGCCCTCGCCACGGCTCAGCAAAGCCAGCACCAGGCACTCGTCACGCTCCGAAAGGAGCAGGAGCAGCGTTTCGAAGCCCTGGTGCTGGCCCAGCAGGAAGATCGCGAGGCGTTCCGGCATCTCCTCGCGTTGGCGGGGTCCACCAGCGCTCCGGCCGCGGGCCCGTCTTCCCTCATGGTCACCAAGATGGGCCCGCAGGACGACCCCGAGGCGTTCATCACGTTGTTTGAACAGGTCGCCGAAGCCTCGGGGTGGCCGATGGAGCAGCGCGCGGCGTGCCTCCTCCCCCTGCTCACGGGAGAGGCACAGCTGGCCGCGCTACAGCTCCCCGCCGACCGCCGGCTGGCCTACGCGGACCTCCGCCGGGCCGTCCTACAGCGCGTGGGGCGCACACCGGAGCAACAGCGCCAGCGCTTCCGCGCGCTGCGACTGGAGGAAGTCGGCCGGCCGTTCGCGTTCGGCCAGCAGCTCCGGGACGCCTGCTGGCGGTGGCTGAGGGCCAACGATCGCGACGCCGAGGGAATCGTCGACCAGGTGGTACTGGAACAGTTCATCGCCCGCTTACCAGCCGGAACTGCGGAGTGGGTCCAGTGCCACCGCCCGGCGTCGCTGGATCAGGCAGTCGAGCTGGCGGAGGATCATCTGGCGGCTGTCCCGGTGGCAGGACAGCAGATGGCATCTTCTCTTCTCTCCTCTTCTCTCTCTCTCTCTCTCCCCCTCCTCCTGTGTCCTGTCCTCGCCCCATTCCCCCTCCGCGGAGGCGGGGGCCGGCACCCCCCCAGCCGGCCCGCCGCACCTGCGGTGCCCTCCCGTTTCTCCCTTCTGTGTCTGTCTCTCCCCCACCTCAGGTGGGTGAGCCCCAGATCACCGGTGCAGAGGGAAAGCCCGGGCCGGTTTGCTGGCGCTGCGGGGAGCCGGGACACCTTCAACAGCAGTGCACGGCAATGGAAGTGGGCGCAGTGGTTCGGATCCCCGACGCGCCAGAGGCCGCCCTCGATCGGGCCGGAGCGTATCGCATACCGGTGAGTATCCAAGGGGCTACATATCAGGCGTTGGTGGATTCTGGTTGTAATCAGACCTCAATTCGCCAAAGCCTGGTTCAAAACGAGGCATTGGGGGGAGCACAAGGGGTGAAGGTGTTATGTGTGCATGGGGATGTTCACAGCTACCCTTTGGTGTCGGTCCACATTATTTTCAGAGGGGAAAAATTTATAGTGAAGGCGGCGGTTAATCCTCGCCTTACCCACTCTCTAATTTTGGGGACTGATTGGCCGGGATTTCGGGGTTTAATGACACGCCTAGTCGAGAGTGGGTCCTGCCATTTGACAGCGGGAGGTCCCGGTGTCGCTTTGGCGGGAGCAGCTGTCACAGAGCCGTCTACGTCATCTCCGCGTCAGAGTGAGGAGCCGCCGGCTCCTCCTCTCTCTATTGGGGAATCCCTCGCGGATTTCCCATTAGAGCAGTCACGAGATGAGACTCTGCGGCATGCGTTTGACCAAGTGAGAGTAATCGATGGTCAAACGCTCCAGCCGAACGCCACCCCGTCCTTCCCCTACTTCGCGATTATGAAGGATAGATTATACCGAGTGACGCAGGACACTCAAACTAAAGAGCGAGTCACGCAGCTTTTAATTCCGAAGAGCCGCCGGGAATTGGTATTCCAGGCGGCTCACTTTAATCCCATGGCCGGACACTTGGGGCAGGATAAAACACTAGCCCGAATAATGGCCCGTTTCTATTGGCCGGGGATTCGCGGCGATGTCCGTAGGTGGTGTACGGCATGCCGCAAATGCCAGTTAGTAAACCCAGCGGCCATTCCAAAAGCGCCTTTGCGCCCTCTACCATTAATCGAGACCCCGTTTGAGAGAATTGGGATGGATCTCGTCGGGCCATTAGATCGGTCAGCACGAGGGTACCGCTTTATATTAGTTCTGGTGGACTATGCAACGCGATACCCGGAAGCAGTGCCTCTGCGCAATATCTCAGCACGCAGTATTGCCGAGGCACTCTTCCGCGTCATCTCCCGAGTTGGAATCCCGAAAGAGATTCTGACTGATCAAGGCACTACGTTTATGTCACGAACACTGCGCGAACTGTATGGGTTATTGGGGATTAAGCCGATCCGCACCAGCGTGTATCACCCACAAACGGACGGTTTAGTGGAACGATTCAACCGCACCCTCAAAAATATTATTAAAAAATTCGTAAGTGAGGACGCACGTAACTGGGATAAGTGGCTCGAACCCTTGCTGTTCTCAGTGCGAGAGGTCCCCCAAGCCTCCACGGGGTTCTCCCTGTTTGAATTATTATATGGGTGTAAGCCGCGCGGCATCCTGGACGTGCTGCGGGAAAATTGGGAGGAGGGACCTTCACAAAGTAAGAACGAAATTCAGTACGTTATGGACCTGCGCGCAAAACTCCACACGCTCACCCACCTAACTCAGGAGAATTTGCGGCAGGCCCAGGAATGGCAAGCCCGCCTGTACAACAAGGGTACGTGCCTTAGAGAGTTCACTCCGGGAGATAAGGTACTCGTACTGTTGCCCACGTCGAGCTCCAAATTGATCGCCAAGTGGCAAGGACCCTTTGAGGTCACACGGCGAGTCGGGGACGTCGACTATGAGGTGAGGCGAATGGACAGGGGTGGGGCGCTACAGATTTACCACCTCAACCTGCTTAAACTCTGGAACGAGGAGGTCCCCGTGGCATTGGTGTCGGTAGTTCCAGAGAAGGCAGAGCTGGGGCCGGAGGTTCAAAAAGGGACATTGGCATCACGTACCTCTCCGGTCCCCTGTGGAGACCACCTCTCCCCGACCCAACTCACGGAGGTCGCCCAGTTGCAGACCGAGTTTTCGGATGTGTTCTCGCCCCTGCCCGGTCGCACTAACCTCATAGAGCACCACATAGAGACGCCCCCGGGGGTGGTAGTGCGTAGCCGCCCTTACAGGCTACCCGAACACAAAAAAAAGGTGGTTCGGGAAGAACTTCAGACAATGCTCGAAATGGGCATCGTCGAGGAGTCCTACAGTGACTGGAGCAGCCCGGTGGTCTTGGTACCCAAGGCTGACGGGTCGGTCCGGTTCTGTGTGGACTATAGAAAAGTCAACGCGGTGTCTAAATTCGACGCATACCCAATGCCTCGTATTGATGAGTTGCTCGATCGACTCGGCACTGCTCGCTTTTATTCGACACTGGATTTGACGAAGGGATATTGGCAGATCCCCTTGACTCCACTATCCCGAGAAAAAACGGCCTTTTCCACACCGTTTGGTTTACACCAATTCATCACCCTTCCGTTTGGGCTGTTTGGGACGCCCGCGACGTTTCAGCGGCTGATGGACAGAGTCCTCCGCCCTCACGCCACGTATGCGGCAGCATATTTAGATGACAATCATCTATAGCAATGACTGGCAGCGGCACCTCGAACATCTGAGGGCCGTCCTTAGGTCACTGAGGCGAGCGGGGCTCACAGGCAACCCAAAGAAGTGTGCGATTGGGCGGGTGGAAGTACGGTATCTGGGCTTCCACTTGGGCAACGGGCAGGTGCGTCCCCAAATTAATAAGACGGCAGCAATTGCGGCCTGCCCGAGGCCCAAGACCAAAAAGGGGGTGAGACAGTTCCTGGGGCTGGCTGGCTATTATCGCAGGTTTATACCTAATTATTCGGACGTCACCAGCCCGCTGACTGATCTCACTAAAAAGGGGGCACCAGATCCGGTCCAGTGGACGGAGCAGTGCCAGCGGGCTTTCTCAGAGGTAAAGGCTGCACTGTGTGGGGGGCCACTTCTACACTCCCCTGACTTTTCTCTCCCTTTTATGTTGCAGACCGATGCGTCGGACAGAGGGCTGGGGGCGGTTTTGTCCCAGGAGGTGGAGGGGGAGGACCGCCCTGTCCTGTATATCAGAGGAAGCTGTCGGTGCATGAGGGGCGCTACAGCAACATAGAGAAAGAGTGTCTGGCCATCAAGTGGGCGGTTCTCGCCCTCCGGTACTACCTGCTGGGGCGCCCTTTCACCCTCTGTTCGGACCACGCGCCCCTCCAGTGGCTCCACCGCATGAAAGATGCCAACGCGTGGATCACCCGTTGGTATCTGGCGCTCCAACCCTTTAATTTCAAGGTGGTCCACAGGCCGGGGGCGCAGATGGTCGTGGCGGACTTCCTCTCCCGTCAAGGGGGGGGGGGGGGGGGGGGAAGTCGGCTGCAGGCCGGACGGCCACCCGGCCTGAGTCGGGCGGTGGGGGTATGTGGCAGCAGGGGCGTGGTCAAGTGCCGGTCTGTGACAGGAGGGCGGAGTCAGGGAAGGTAAGTGGCAGAATCACGTCACCTGAGAGCAATTAACCTGTTTGTGTGTCTTCCCAGTGACTGCGCCCTATATCAGGAGGGAGAGCGAGAGCAGAGGGAAGCTCAACCCTGAACCAGACGCCGGTTGTGTGTGTGTCTGGGATAATTATTGTTAGACTGAAAAGTGTGGCAATAAAGCCAATTTATAAAACCTGATCTCTGTCCTGCCGTCCTCTGTGCTCCACCCACACGTAGGGTCGCTTACAAACACCAAGACCGGAAGTTTTCTTTTTTCTCCTCCTCCGTAAAGACCACAAGCGGAGGCCATCCACATCAGATCTGCTTTAATATCAACAGATCTTTGATTAAGGTACGTGAATCTTCATCATGGCACACCTTCAGCCTGTTCAGTGTGCTGAGTACAGGATGTTTAGTCATTCTTCCTCCGTCACTAGTGATAGCTTTATTTGTGATAAGTGCAGATTAGTTAGCTCTCGGACGGAGAAGATTGCAGTTCTAGAAGCGTGTGTCCAGGCTTTAGAGAAGGCCAGTGAGAATGAGAACAGTTTAGTTTCTGTAGGGGAAAGTCTGGATGCCCTAGGTGGAGTTAGTAATCCCCCAACTCCGGCATTAGAGCCCTCACAGCGGGGCGAATGGGTGACGACTCAGCAGCATAAGCATAGAGCTAAAGCTACTGCTGAGGCTCACCCACGGGAGCACCACTCCTCCCTGCATCACAAGTCAAACAGGCTAAACCGACTGTCTGCTAGCTGCACAGAGTCGTCACTCAGGGTCCACTACATCGAGACTGTGTCTGTTCCCCGAGCTCAACAAAAAAGTAAAAATACTCCAAGAGTTTTTTTCCAGTAACCTAATCAATATAAAATTAGATCATACTGACTGTACAGCTGCTGCCAGCACCTTTGAGCTAAAGGTGAGGCTATTAAATCTTAGATCTCTTACATCTAAAGCGCTAATGGTTAATGAACTTATTACTGATCAGGAGTTTAATGTACTGTGTTTAACATAAATATGGATTAAACCAAATGAATACATAGCATTAAATGAAGCTAGTTCTCCTGGATACAGTTACATACACCAGCCTCGTCTAACTGGCAGAGGGGGAGGCATCGTGGTTATTTATAATGATTATCTAGGTATAAACACACAAACCTGGTTATAAATTTAATACATTTGAAGTTCTTCATACTAATATAATGTAAGTAGCCTCGAAAAGTAAGTCTACCCAGTTAATTCTGTTACTTATTATTTACATGGGGGTGGCACAGTGATGTAGTGGTTAACACTGTCGCCTCACAGCAAGAAGGTTCTGGGTTTGAGCCCCATGGCCGACGAGGGCCTTTCTGTGTGGAGTTTGCATGCTCTCCCCATGGGTTTCCTCCGGGTGCTCCGGTTTCCCCCACAGTACAAAGGCATGCAGGTTAGGCTAATTGGTGGCTCTAAATTGACCGTAGGTGTGAATGGTTGTCTGTGTCTATGTGTCAGCCCTGTGATGACCTGGTGACTTGTCCAGGTTGTTCCCCACCTCTCACCCATAGCCAGCTGGGATAGGCTCCAGCTTGCCTGCGACCCTGTTGGACAGGATAAGCAGCTACAGATAATGGATGGATGGATTATTTACAGGCCCCAGGGGCCATATTCTGAGTTTCTTTCAGAATTTGCAGATTTTATCTTAGACCTGGTTATTTCCTTAGACAAAGCTTTAGTTGTTGGAATTTTAATATTCACTTCGATAACCCAGAAGACCCTTTGAAAACAGCATTTGTGTCCATTTTAGATTCAGTAGGGGTTAATCAGAATGTCATAGGATCGACCCATAATGGTGGTCACACCCTCGATCTAATACTATCATTCGGGTTGAACGTAGAAAATATAGTCACACGTCCACAGTCTGAAGTTCTCAGATCATTATCTCATCTCATTCAAAATATGTCTGAGTAATAATATATGCACCTCACCATGCTACTGTATTAAACCTACATTCACGTCAACTACTGCACAGATCTTTATAAATGATCTCCCAGAGTTATCAACTTTGATTGGGTCACTGTCAGCCCCTGCAGAACTTGATCAGGCAACTAAACGCTTAGAGTCAACGTTCTGCTATACTTTAGATAATGTAGCTCCTCTTAAAAGGAAAATGATCAGAGAGAAAAAATTAGCACCTTGGTATAATGATGACACTCGCACTTTAAAACAGACCACTCCAAAATTGGAACGTAAATGGCGTCAAACAAAATTGGTAGCTTTCAAATGAACGTGGAAGGAGAGCTTCCTGATGTATAGTACAGTCTGCCTGGTGTACAAATTCTGGCTCTGCCAGTTCCTCAACCTCAGCTACATCCCTCCAGTTCATAATTGATCTCAACCAGAGATTTTTAAGATGTTTGTGAGACTCCTTTTTAATCCTGCTCACACAGCTATTATTTGTTTGTACTTGCCTGCAAATATCTCATCTCATTATCTCTAGCCGCTTTATCCTGTTCTACAGGGTCACAGGCAAGCTGGAGCCTATCCCAGCTGACTACGGACGAAAGGCGGGGTACACCCTGGACAAGTCGCCAGGTCATCACAGGGCTGACACATAGACAACCATTCACATTCACACCTATGGTCAATTTAGAGTCACCAGTTAACCTAACCTGCATGTCTTTGGACTGTGGGGGAAACCGGAGCACCTGGAGGAAACCCATGTGGACACGGGGAGAGCATGCAAACTCCGCACAGAAAGGCCCTCACCGGCCTCGGGGATCGAACCCGGACCTTCTTGCTGTGAGGCGACAGCGCTAACCACTACACCACCGTGCCACCCGCCTGCAAATATGTTCTAATGAATTTAGTTGGTTCTATTTCTCAAAATATATACAAACTAGTACCCTAATTTACACTACCATGACCATGACCAGGCAGTTACTTAGGATGCTGTAAATGCATCATGTTAATGAACAATGATCTTTGTTTCATGAACTTCATATCTGACTACTTGTTTTGTTGCATCCCAAGCAGGGGCGGTCCGACCGGGCAGCCGCCCGGGGCGGCATCACCGGGGGGGGGGGAATCTTTACGAGCACAGGCGCGAAAAAAAAAAAAACGGTCCCCCCCAAAAAAAAGGTCCCCCAAAAAAACCCTCCGAAAAAAAAGAAAAACAAGACAGTGTGTGTGTGTGTGTGTGTGTGTGTGTGTGTGTGTGTGTGTGTGAGAACATTTTGGATGGGGAAGCCCAATACCAAAGTTGCGCAGGTGACATCATCATAACAAGAGGCGTCAATACCTGAAGTTGGTCAGTTCTTGTAGCTCAATTGTAATTAAGGGTTTGCAGCAGTGTTACACACACACACACACACACACACACACACACACACACACACACACGTGTAACATGCAGCAAAAGCCATCATGCGTCACATTTGCTGTGGGCACAAAACCCCATATAATTTAAATAACAAACCAAATATGGTGCCGCAATGCATAGGACACAAACTCAAGATGCCTCTCAAATGTGCAGACCACATTACATTACGTTGAGCAAACACTTGTGTGTGCGTGTGCGTGCGAGAAAGAGGAGAGAACAGAAAAGCAGAACAATCCAAACAACTTCAAAATAGCTGTACGTTTGATTGTGTGTATGAACCGAATGAATTCCCAAGATTATTGTGGTCGTGGTGGTCAATTGGTCAAGTTGAAATGGTTCAGTCTCACCTCTCGCGTTAGGTGATCGCCACTACACACTGACTGTGAGTTTGTGTTGGGGGAAGGGGGAATCATTCAGGAGGAGGTCAAATGACAAATAAACGGAGTCGTACTCGGAGATAGATCTAATGGATAGGAAAAGGTCAAAGCCATCAGGTGCCCAATTCCGGAAGAAAAGGAAAGAAGAGGAGGAAAAACAAGCAAAAGAAAAAGGTATGCTTTATGAATCAATTTCAGTGAATGACATGAATTAGTGCCCTAATTAGCCTTATATTATTGATGATTGCTAAGTCGGACGACCTGGCCTGGCCTGCCCCCCAACACGAAATTAATTTCAGCATAACGATTAGGCTTTGCAACAAAACGTTTAAAAGTTATTGCTGTCATTGCCTTGGGTTAACATTGGGCTCTGTATTAGCCAACAGAATGTTAACAGCTTTACATGGTCGTTTAAACATTTCTCGTTGTGTGTTGTACGTCGCGGATACGGCCCGTTATAAATTTGCTGTTACCAGAATGGCAATGATCAAGTCGTAATGTATTACTTAAAGTGCCATTCCACCATTGGATGTATTCTTTGGCATAAAATACAATATATTTTGACAACATATATAAATGGTATCACTAGACAGAGAAATCTTTTAGCTTCAAAATGATATATCAAACAATTTTTTGACAACGACAAGTATATTAATTTTGCGACCAAAGTCACCTACCCTTTTAATTTCCACGTGTGATGTCATTGGCAGGTTCCCCTTCTTGTGTACCACGTGACGTGTGACGTGGCACATATTATCAGCAATGGCGGATAGAACGCGATAAAAATAATACCAATAAATCTAGCTAATACCAATAAATCTAGCTAACTGAAAGATTAACTCAATTTTTCACAATTTTTTTGGCCCCCATATACGAGGAGAAATGACTCTCTCACTTTGGGGGTTTCCTGGTCTAAAAATAGACTGACACTTGGTACACAAGAAGGGGAACCTGCCGATGACATCACGTTTCACTACCGCACGGAAATTAAAAGGGTAGGTGACTTTGGTCGCAAAATTAATATACTTGTTGTTGTCAAAAAATTATGTTTGATATATCAAATCAAAATCAAGTTTATTTGTATAGCGCTTTTAACAATAAACATTGTCGCAAAGCAGCTTTACAGAATTTGAACGACTTAAAACATGAGCTAATTTTATCCCTAATCTATCCCCAATGAGCAATCCATATATATGTCATATATCATTTTGAAGCTAAAAGATTTCTCTGTCTAGTCATGTTGTCATAAAATATATTGTATTTTATGCCAAAGAATACATCCAATGGTGGAATGGCACTTTAAGACTCTGTGTAATGTCATAGTAGTGTAGCCTGCCACTCTGCCTGTCACTGTGGCTCAGGCAGAGAGGAGCTTCTCGAAGCTAAAACTGACCAAGACTTACCTAAGGTCAACAATGTCACAGGAACGGTTCAGTGGCCTTGCTGTGATCAGCATAAACCACACCTTAGGGGAACAAATCTCATATGAAGACATTGTGGAAGAATTTGCATCCAGGAAGGCCAGAAAAGCCAACTTTTAGGTTGTGCTTTCACTTTTGCATCCTGAATATAATTGCCACTTAAATGTATATAGACTGTTTTCCTCTTACTTCTTTTGCACGTCTTGTTATTTATGACAAATTATAGTGTTTTGCCATTTTTGCCACTTTAAAGAGTGTTAACTTCTTCATTTGTTACTTCTTGTTATTTATGATACACAATAGTGTTTGTTATTTCTTCTTATGTGTACAGTAATATGTATAGGATTTACCTCTTCTCTGTTGTTAGTTCATTTATTTATGATACATGATTGCGTTTTACCATTTTTGCCACTTTAATGTATAGTATTTTTAGATCTTTTGTCACTTCATGTTATTCTGTAATTGTTTAACTGTTTAGCTTCTTTTGTTATTTATATGGTGCGACTTTAATGGAGGTTTAAGTCTTCTTGTTAATAATAATGGAGAATGGCACTCTATGATAATTCATTGTGCACTCTGTTGGTAAAACTGACTGACTTGTGCAATATTTTGACCATCGGGTGGTGCTGTAGTGCAGTTGTGCTTTCTTAAATAGCTGTGGATAGCTGTAATGCGAAGTCATTGAGTCTTTTTGTTTATCTTTTATTGTTTATCTTTGTATTTTTTATTGCACTAGTCATTAAACCTGGAAATTTGTTCTTGAAAATAGCTGTTGTGAGTTTGTGTATGGGGTTGTGTGTGTTCTGGACGAAGTTAGTGTTTTCTTAGGTGGTGGGTGGGAGGTGGTTGTCGGGTTGGGCCGGGGGGTGCCAGCAGGGGGTTTCGCCCGGGGAGTAAATCACTCTAGGATCGCCACTGATCCCAAGGGATCCCAGTTCAGATACACATCTTTAGTTGCAACCAGACACCATGTAAACCTTTCTAAAAAGCTTTCTTTAAATAAATAGTGTATGTCATATTCATCACTGTGTAGGTGGCACGGTAGTGTAGTGCTTAGCATGGTCGCCTCGTAGCAAGAAGGTTCCGGGGTCGAGCCCAGTGGCTGATGAGGGCCTTTCTGTGTGGAGTTTGCATGTTCTCCCCGTGTCTGTGTGGGTTTCCTTTGGGTGCTCCTGTTTCCCCCACAGTCCAAAGATTTGCAGGTTAGGCTAATTGGTGGCTCTAAATTGACAGAGAGTGTTAATTATTGTTTGTGTGTCGGTCCTGCAATGTCCTGACAACTTGTCCAGGGTGTACCCAGCCTCTCGCCCATAGTCAGCTGGGATAGGCTCCAGCTTGCCCGCGACCTTGCACAGGATAACTGGTTACGGATAATGGATGGATATTCATATCTGTATTTGCATTCGTTAAGTGTTGATTTTGAATATTGTATTCATATTCATTTACATCCCTAACACATGCTGTTTTTTCAGCAGCAATCCTCATTCACTTAGTGTATGGCATCAACTGACATGGAGGCGTGTGCAGAGCATGAAGCTTCACATGTTCTCCTCATGTTCTCATAGATTTACTCTGGGGTCTCTGGTTTTCCACCTACTAAAACAGACCAGGAGGGGAACTGGATAATATAAATTGCTCCCTGGGGTGAATGAGTGTATAAATTCTCACTTCATGCTCAGTGTTCCTAGAATAGACACCAGATCCACTGTGACCTTGACTAGGATAAGTCATTACTGTAACTGAGTGAGTGAGATTGGACCATGTTGAATTTTTTTTTCCCACACTATTTTATAGTCCAGGATGGCCACAGAGTTTTCACTAAAAGCTCTGAACTGTTTTAATTACAGAGATCATTAGCATTGACAGCATGAGCTCATCCTGCTAACAATATGTGCTTATTATCAAATTATTCAAAATAAGTTACAATACGTAATCTCAGGCCAAATCAGCATGCTAACTGGTTGACACAAGTTCATGGAGCATGTTGTTTCTCATTCCCTTTCACTTTTCAGTTATAAGTTTCACTATAAGTTTCTGTGGGTGGTAAAAGAGAGCAACTGGACTTGCTTGAAGATTCTTGAAGACGTTTCACCTCTCATCCGAAAGGCTTCTTCAGTTCTGTCTGACTAATAGGGAGTATCAGGTATTTATCCTCTCATGGATGAAAAGCAATCCTCAGGTGTCGTTGAGTTATCCTGTTGGTGTGGGTCACTGGGGGCTGGGTGTGAACGGCCTAGAGAGTCATTGGGGTGATCAATGGATTGTTGGTTCTCTCTGTCCTCCTGTGAGTCACTGAAAACAGCTGGGTTTTGGTGTGCATTCAGTTGTCTGGGAAGTGTGCCAAGGACTGCATTGCAGGTGGCTGATAAATGGTGTCTTAGACCACCACCTCTGTTCAGTGATGGCTGTTCCAGGTTGACAAAAATGGCTTCTTTAACTCTTCACTCATACCAACGATCCTCTTTGGCTAAAATGTGTATGTTGCAATCCTGAAATGAGCGTCCTTTGTTGTTAAGATGAAGATAGACAGCAGAGTCCTGGCCTGAGGAACTGGCTCTCCTGTGTTGAGCCATGTGCCTGTGAAGCGGTTGTTTTGTTTCCTCAATATATGAGTCCATCCATTCCTCACTGCACTGAATTGCATACACTATGTTGTCCTGTTTGTGTCTGGCTATTCTGTCCTTAGGGTGGACCAGTTTCTGCTTCAGGGTGTTACTGGGTCTGAAATGTACCGGAATGTTGTGTTTGTAGAAGATCCTCCTGAGTTTCTCAGATAGCCCAGAAATATAGGGAATGACAATGTTCTTGTGTTTGTTCCTGTTATCCTCCTTGTCTGTCATGTTCCTTTTTCTGCTCTTGAAGAAAGCCCAGTTGGGATACCCACAGTTCTGAAGTGCTTTCTTGATGTGATTTTGCTCCTTCTCTTTTCCCCCTACTGTTGTACGAATGTTCTGAGCCTTGTGTTGCAAGGTCCTAATGACCCCCAACTTGTGTTCCAGTGGGTGGTGTGAGTCAAAGAGTAGGCACTGGTCTGTGTGTGGGGGTTTCCGGTAGACCTCGATGCTAAGGTTTCTGTCTTGTCTAATGTGTACCGGTACATCACAATCCAAGAAGGCTAGATTATTCTCACTGATGTCCTCCCAAGTGAAATTGATGTTGACATCCACTGCATTGATGTGCTTAGAGAAGGCTTCCACCTCATGGGTTTTGATTTTAACCCAGGTATCATCCACATATCTGAACCAGTGGCTGGGAGCAACTCCTGAAAAGTGGTCAAAGCTTTATGTTCCACTTCCTCCATGTATAGTGTTAAGAAGCCAGCTACAAACAAACTGAACTCCCTAACCTAAATGTTTGCGATAACGTGATAGTCAGTATGTATGATTCTAAAGTGAATGTAACCAAAGGGCACAGACTTACCACCAAGCCTCTGTGCTGGCACAAGCGGTGTCTTGCGTAGATGGTGAGCTCACACACGGAGCCGCTCCTTCTCCACTCCACTCCAAAGTTCATATAATTGGGGAAAACTCCGAAAGTAAAATAAACAAAAAAAATGTGTTTCCAACTTAAATCCAAAAGGGAGGCGAAACGCAAATCCACCGTAAAGTTCAACAGTCACAATAGTTGGCTGTCTTCTCATTCAAACAAAACTGGTCTCCCATACATCCTTACTCATAAGCTTATATAGGCCCAGCTAGCCAAACCAGCAGAGTAGCAGCAAGCCAGTGCCCCCTGGTGGATATAATGTGTTCGTGAACATGTACTGTTTATCTACAATGCAACTCCCAGAAACCGACATCCTAACATCCCTCCCCCCTTAAACAAAGAAAAATATTTTTTTCTCTTATCAAACCTTGATTTTTTTAAATAAATCTTTTCTTTTATATAAAAGCGTACTGACCAACCAAATACTAGGCCTGATGGGTCCCATTCTAATTACAATCACTACAAACCCCTCAACACCTCAGGTCTCATCCTTCGGCTGTAATCGTGATAGCACATCAGCAACTACATTATTCCTGCCAGCAACATGCTTGACTACCAGACTATAGGGTTGGAGCACCAGGCCCCACCGAAACACTCTCTGATTTGAAGTCTTAAACTTGGCCAGGAAAGTCAGAGGGTTGTGGTCAGTAAAAACCATAACATCACCGTTAGACCCAGACAAATAAACTTCAAAATGCTGAACAGCTAACACCAAAGCTAGTGCTTCTTTCTCAATGGTAGAGTAGGCTCTTTGATGCCTGTTTAACTTCTTTGAGTAATAAGCCACAGGCTTATCCAGACCTGCTGAATCTGCCTGTAACAATACTGCACCCATACCTACATCACAAGCGTCAGCTGCGAGCTTGAACGGTTTACTGAAGTCGGGAGCTACCAACACTGGTTCACAGGAAAGAATGGCCTTGATCTGATTAAATGCCCTCTCACACCCACTGGTCCAAAGAAATTTCACCCCCTTCCTCAGAAGATTGGTCAGAGGCTCAGCTACAGCTGCAAATTTGGGAACAAAGCGCCAGTAAAAACCACACATTCCCAACACCTGCATAACCTCATGCTGCGTCTTGGGGACCAGCATGTATGATAGCCTGTATCTTAGCCCACCTTGGAAGCACCTTCCCTTGTCCCACCAAATGACCCAAATAAGTCACCTGACCTTTCCCAATCTCACATTTGACATGGTTGACTACCAACCCTGCCTGCTGCAAGCATTGTAATAACTGCCGGAGATGCTCAAGATGTTCGACCCATGTATCACTATGTACTAAGACATCATCTATGTACACCACCACATTAGGGAGGCCAGCTGTCACCCTACCCATCAACCTTTGAAAGGTTGCAGGCGCGTTCTTCATTCCAAATGGGAGTACATTACACACATATAGGCCATCAGGCGTTGCAAAGGCTGCAATCTCTCTTGTGCAAGCTGACAATGGGACCTGCCAGTAGCCTTTAAGTAAATCAAATTTAGACACAAATTGAGCTTGACCTATACAATTAATACAATCCTCAAGTCGAGGAATAGGGAAAGTATCGGTTCGCGTCACCTGATTGACTTTGCAATATTCTATGCACAGTCGCCACGACCCATCAGGTTTAGGCACTAATACCACAGGTGAACTCCAATCACTTTGCCCTGGCTCCACTGCCCCAATCTCTTCCATATAAGCCAGCTCTTCCTTAACCCTGGACAGCTTCACAGGAGACAGCCTATAGGGATGTTGCTTTATAGGTTCTGCCTCACCAACCTCAACATCATGAACCACCAATGTGGTAAGACCAGAACGATCTCTGAAGACCCCACTAAATTCTTCAAACAACCTACACACATCTGCCCTCTGCTCAGAAGACAAATATGCAAGATTTTCTTCCAACTCCCCCAATGCCGCTACATTACACAAGTGAGCCGTAACAGATTCCACACCTGCCATATCATCCTCCCCCTCCCCCTCAAAATCCGAGGACACACAGGACACCATAACCAGGGCTGAACGACCATGATATGGCTTCAAAAAATTAATATGGCAGAGCCTTGTTTTCTGCCTACCATCTGGAGTGCTAATAACATAGTTGCGGTCTCCCACCTTCTTAACAACACTGTATGGTCCAGCAAATGCTGCACTCAGACCACCTCGCATTGGCTTCAGTACCAAGACCTTATCCCCCACTGAAAAAGATCGAGCCACTGCCTTCTTATCATACTGATATTTCATTCGCTCATGCAAAGCTTCCCAATTATCCCATGCTACCTCACAGGCAGCTACCAAGTGCTCTTTAAAACAGGACACATACTGTAATAAACCCTCCTCCTCCTGCCTGGCTAAAAACTGTTCCTTAACCATCTTCAGGGGACCACAGACCTCATGGCCATAAACCAATTCAAAAGGGGTAAACCCAGTAGAGTCATTAACAGAGTCCCGGATGGCAAATAGTAAAAAAGGAATTGAACAATCCCAATCACCAGGGAACTGCACACAGTAGGCATGCATCATAGATTTTAAAGTCTGATGATACCTCTCGATAGCCCCCTGTGATTGAGGATAAGCAGAGGACACCACCTGAGCTATCCCCAGCTCAACCATTGCTTGCTGAAAAACACCAGATGTAAAATTGGTGCCATGATCCGACTGGACCTCTTTAGGCAACCCAAAACGAGAGAAAAACTGAAGCAGAACATCCACAACAGACCGAGTTTTTATATTACGAAGAGGCACTGCCTCTGGAAACCGTGTAGTCACATCCATGATGGTAAGCAGATACTCAGAACCCTTCTTCATCTTAGGTAGTGGCCCTACACAATCAATTAAGATGTGAGAGAACGATTCAGTTACAATGGGTGGAGGACACAAAGGCGCCACCGGAATTTTCAGGTTGGGCTTCCCAGAAACCTGACAAGCATGACAAGAGCAAACAAAACTGACCACATCTTTATGCAAGCGTGGCCAATAAAAGTGCCTCATAACTTTTGCTTGAGTCTTACGAACTCCTAGATGTCCAGCCATGGCTGCTTCATGGGCCAAATGCAACACTTCCTGTCGAAAACAGGGGGGAAGCACCATCTGCTCAACCACCGTCCAGTCCTCAGTGGCTGGTTGATCTGGTGGCCTCCATTTGTGCATCAAGACATTGTTTTGGAGGTAGAATCCCTCAGCTATCGTCTGACTTTCCTCGAAATCAACGGCAGCCTCTCTCAAATTTAAAAGCTCACTATCCTTTTTCTGAGCATCAATAAGGGCAGCAGGACTAAATTTACAGCTAGTGGGCATAATTCCCACTGCTTCAGGGGATGGCGCTGATGATTTACTAGGGTGCTCATCAAATGTCTTGTCAGAAAATGCATGCTTAGACATGGCACGAGTGACAGCACAAGCCGGAAAAGCTGCTGGAAACTGAGTCTTGAGGGTCTCAGTCTCAGGACTTAAACAAGGAGACATACTAACCACAGGTGATATACACACCTGGTTCCCTGCCAAGTCATTCCCCAGCAACAGACTAACACCCTTAACAGGCAGTGAAGGCATCACACCAATAGGGGCACAGCCATTAACCACATTAGACCTCAAAAACACATTGTAGAGAGGAACAGATCCATACTCCCCACCTACACCTTCAACCAGCACTGACGTCTTCAGAGATGATCTCTCTGGGCGCTCTAAAACTCCAGCTAACAGCAAAGACTGTGCTGCTCCCATATCTCTCAAAATGGCAACCATCACCTCAGGCTCTCCCTCAGAAACTGAGGCAGAGCCCTCAGAAACAAACCCCTTAAAAACCGGGTCACTTACAACAGATGCTACTATGCTACTTCTATCCATATGCAACCCCTGCATAGAACCAGGCATGACTAGAGCAACTTCTTTACAAACTTCATCTCTACCATGATCAAAGCGCCCCTTCCTTTGCAAAACGGGACAACGTGATTTAATGTGTCCAAGTTTTTTGCAGTAATGACACCTAACGTCATCAAAGGACCCCTTAGCAGCACTAACAATAGGCCGACTAACCATAGGCTGACCAGTATCAAGTGGCCCTTTAACAGGTACTGGAGAATCACCTCCACAGCAACCATCACTTCTCTTCTCCTTACCAGCATGACGCAAAGGAGCACCACCAGACTTCCCTGACCACACTCCTCTGTGTATCAACACAGTTATCCACCAATTCAGCAGCCTTAGAGGCAGACTGTACCAGCTGCTCATTAAGATGAACTTCAAGCTGGCGTGGGACACTAAACTTAAATTGCTCTAAAAAGTATCAACCTGTCTGAGCTCCTGAAAAGTGTAAACTTCACTAGCCCTGAGCCACTTATCAAACAGCAACTCCTGTTGCCTACAAAGATCTCCATAAGTTTGCCCAGCCTTTAATTTTTCAGTTCGAAAGTGTTGACGATATGCTTCGGGAACAAGCTCGAAAGCTCCGAGTACTGCCTTTTTCACCGCCGCATAATGCGTATCATTCTCAGAACTGAGTGCAGCATAGGCCTCCTGAGCCTTTCCAGTCAACTCCCTATGTACCAACACCACCCATTCTTCCTTAGGCCACTGTCATTCGCGCGCAATACGCTCAAATGTGTCAAAAAATACATCTACTTGATCTACACTGAACTTCGGCATTAAAGCAAAACACTTGGTCAAATCAAATCTGGTTTCATGAGTGTGCTGACGCTGATCATCTTGCTGTCTGACTTTAGCCCATTCAAGCTCCAATTTCACTAACTCCTTAGCCTCTTCCCTATCCTTCTGAAGCAATTCCATTTCTTTGACTTTCCTCTCCAAATCTCTTTCCTTCCTACTCTCCTCCTCTTGATTTAACTGTTTTCTTTTCACAGCTTCCGCCTCTAAATCAGTGACACCCAAACATAACACGTTTATCTCATCTCATTATCTCTAGCCGCTTTATCCTGTTCTACAGGGTCGCAGGCAAGCTGGAGCCTATCCCAGCTGACTACGGGTGAAAGGTGGGGTACACCCTGGACAAGTCGCCAGGTCATCACAGGGCTGACACATAGACAACCATTCACACTCACATTCACACCTACAGTCAATTTAGAGTCACCAGTTAACCTAACCTGCATGTCTTTGGACTGTGGGGGAAACCGGAGCACCCGGAGGAAACCCACGTGAACACGGAGAGAACATGCAAACTCCGCACAGAAAGGCCCTCGCCGGCAACGGGGCTCGAACCCGGACCTTCTTGCTGTGAGGCGACAGCGCTAACCACTACACCACCGTGCCGCCATAACACGTTTATGATTTCATTTTTCTTGGCATCCTGAGAGACTCTTCTGCTTCACAAAATTCAACCAAAGTAAAGATATTTGGCTTTGTTAGCCGAACTAAACGCGCACGGGTTACTTCCTGTTCCATGAATTCCTCTGCATTAAACTCAGACATCAATAAATACAGTCAAACCAAAACTACACCGTCAACCAATAAGCCAGACGAAATAACAGCATAAAAAACAAACAAATTGTGTGCCTAGCACAACACAAACATTACCAAAACTGCACAAAATTATCCAAATTAGGACTCGCCCAAACCATGAGAGATGCGCCTACAAGCTGCAGTATACAAATCACAACAAACCAACCAAACACTAACTTCCAAAGTTACCATACACAAACTTCCACAAATGCAGCTATGGTTAAACAATACACCCGTCGCTACCAAAAGCAACCAAGTTCAAAACAAAACCGCATTACCCACAACACAAACAGCTCCCGGAGGAGCCCCCACACTGTTAAGAAGCCAGCTACAAACAAACTGAACCCCCTAACCTAAATGTATGCGATAACGTGATAGTCAGTATGTATGATCCTAAAGTGAATGTAATCAAAGGGCACAGACTTACCAAGAAGCCTCTGAACTGGCACAAGCGGTATCTTGCATAGATGATGAGCTCACGCACAGAGCCGCTCCTTCTCCACTCCTCTCCAAAGTTCATTTAATTGGGGAAAACCCCAAAAGTAAAATAAACAACAACAAAAAAAAGTTTCCAACTTAAATCCAAAAGGGAGGCGAAACGCAAATCCACCGTAAAGTTCAGCGGTCACAATAGTTGGCTGTCTTCTCATTCAAACAAAACTGGTCTCCCATACATTCTTACTCGTAAGCTTATATAGGCCCAGCTAGCCAAACCAGCAGAGTAGCAGCAAGCCAGTGCCCCCTGGTGGATATAATGTGTTTGTGAACATGTACTGTTTATCTACAATGCAACTATCAGAAACCGACATCCTAACAATAGATTGGCCACAATAGGGGACACCGGTGAGCCCATGGTGCATCCATGCTTCTGTCTGTAGAAACTTTCATTAAACTGGTTTTCCACACCAAAAACCCAGCTGTTTTCAGTGACTCACAGGAGGACAGAGAGAACCAACAACCATTGATCACCCCAACGGCTCTCTAGGCCGTTCACACCCAGCCCCCAGTGACCCACATCAACAGGATGACTCAGCGACACCTTAAGATTGCTTTTCATCCATGTGAGGATAAACACCTGATACTCCCTATTAGTCAGACAGAACTGAAGAAGCCTTTCGGATGAGAGGTGAAACGTCTTCAAGAATCCTCAAGCAAGACCAGTTGCTCTCTTTTACCACCCACAGTTTACTATGACCTGGATGACTGAGAATCTTCACAGACACTATAAGTTTCCTTTGAAATCATATTACAAATACATAGGGTTGATGCTGTAGGTGACAGTGGAGTTGCAGGATGTCTTCATTTCTGTGTTGGCTTCTGGTTCTCTCTTTTAGTTATGCTTTCAAAGCTAGACATGCAGAGTCCTTGCTTATCTTTTGATCACAGCATACTGTACATGCTTGAGACATTGCATGAGCTTATCATACCCAACACCTTGCTCTTTCTGTTGAGATGCACTTCTGCAAAATTAGCAGCAGGTGTGCACTCCTACACATGCAGGAATGCTACACTAGTGAAAACGGAATTGAAATCTAACATCTGTGCTTGTTAATCATCTCTATCACCTTTTATGAGGACAATGAGACACCTGTTATGTACAGGTGATGTAGGGTAGGCATCTCCAATCCTGAGGTTGAAAAAGATACCAGTGTGGGGGTGGGTTGACTTGTATTTTCACATGATGTTGTGAGCTCAGACACCCCTATGTGCTTGAGCACCAAGTGAAGGTGTGAGCAGTTCTTTCACACACTGCAGGTAAAGCTTGTGCAGCACTTTTCTATAAATAACGTGACACTGAACAATAGATGAGTATCTTTCTGTGGTTGCGCTTTCAGTCTTGTTCACATACAAGTCAACATGTAGTGTTGCAGTTTAAAAAATACTTTTTTATAAATAAATAAATGTATAATACATTTGTTTTTATGTTTTAATATTAAAAAAATTTTAAATTATGAATTATAATTTAACAAGCGGCACAGTGGTGTAGTGGTTAGCGCTGTCGCCTCACAGCAAGAAGGTCCTGGGTTCGAGCCCCGGGGCCGGCGAGGGCCTTTCTGTGTGGAGTTTGCATGTTCTCCCCGTGTCCGCGTGGGTTTCCTCCGGGTGCTCCGGTTTCCCCCACAGTCCAAAGACATGCAGGTTAGGTTAACTGGTGACTCTAAATTGAGCGTAGGTGTGAATGTGAGTGTGAATGGTTGTCTGTGTCTATGTGTCAGCCCTGTGATGACCTGGCGACTTGTCCAGGGTGTACCCCGCCTTTCGCCCGTAGTCAGCTGGGATAGGCTCCAGCTTGCCTGCGACCCTGTAGAAGGATAAAGCGGCTAGAGATAATGAGATGAGATGAGATAATTTAACAAAAGATTAAAGTTAAAATACAGTATCATATCTGGGTCATGGGGAAGCTGGAGCCAATTCCAGGTGACTTTGGGTGAGAGGCGGGGTACACCCTAGGCAGGTTTCCAATCTGTCACAGGGCTTATGCAGAGATGAGCAACCATTCACACCTATGGACAATTTAGAGTAGCCGGTTGACCAAATTTAGATTGTGGGAGGAAACCTACACAAGGATGGGGAGAACATGTGAACTCCACACAGAAAGGCCCCATCAGCCATCAAGTTTGAACCCAGAACGTTCTTGCAACAGGGCTAACCACTGCACCACCATGCCACCCACCGCACCACCATGCCACCCACCCTGTCAGTTATCACTTATTAAAAATTATTTCCTTTCTTGATTAAAGAAAAGGATGATGTATCAGAAAAGAAGCATATTGTGACATAACACATCACAGTATCAATATTATATCACCACATCACCCAGCCCTCATTATAATAATAAATAACCTTATTTTAGGGCGGCATGGTGGTGTAGTGGTTAGCGCCATTGCCTCACAGCAAGAAGGTCTGGGTTCGAGCCCCGTGGCCGGTGAGGGCCTTTCTGTGTGGAGTTTGCATGTTCTCCCCGTGTCCGCGTGGGTTTCCTCCGGGTGCTCCGGTTTCCCCACAGTCCAAAGACATGCAGGTTAGGTTAACTGGTGACTCTAAATTGAGCGTAGGTGTGAATGTGAGTGTGAATGGTTGTCTGTGTCTATGTGTCAGCCCTGTGATGACCTGGCAACTTGTCCAGGGTGTACCCCGCCTTTCGCCCGTAGTCAGCTGGGATAGGCTCCAGCTTGCCTGCGACCCTGTAGAACAGGATAAAGCGGCTAGAGATAATGAGATGAGATGAGATGAGAACTTTATTCATCACACACTTGTGAAATTTCCTCTCTGCATTTAACCCATCTGAAACAGTGAACACACACACATGCACACACACGTGAGAGAGTATCAGAGTATGCTCGTAATCTAGAAGCCGCTGCTTGCTTTAGATATATTCAGAAGATTGCTATGTGCGATCGAATCGACCCCTACAGTCTGGGAAAGAAGGATTTGTCATATGCTCTCGAAAACTACCCTTCAGTCGAGTTCCTTGACATCTCGAACTATCTGGAGTTGCAGACGTCCTTCTACACCACAAAACAGATGAAAGCGTGGAAGAGTATGGAGGCTTACAACTTTTTTGTATGTGGCTGGGTAAAGGACCTCGGGATCAAGTTGCTGCCCAATGAATCCTGTATTGTTTTTGCCCGTGTAAGTATGTTTTTTTAAAAGCTTTTCGTTTGCATCTTTACAACGAAGCGCTGCAAGTTGAAGTGTAAACAAACAACAGTTGGCTTGATTTCTCACTTGTGTTGGCTCTTATCTCTCAGCTAAATCATTCACAAAGATCATCAGAAACCCCTTTAAAGACCTGGGGGCTCATTTATCAACCGTTCTTACGCACAGTTCTGTGCGTAAAAGGTTCGTACGAACATTTTTGCGCAAAGTGTGGAATTCATGAATGTGTACTTGAACGTAGAATTGTGCCTAAATATACGCACACCTCGGACCATGCTTACGTACAATACCTAGTGGTAGAATAACGAAACAACAAGTAGTGTTGATTCTAGAGTCGAACTGTGCCCGATGCGCAGGTTACAATACAACTATTTTTGTGTGTTTGTTTGAGTGTATTCAAAGTATTTTGGTTTCGAACGTGCTGAATCAAATTCAAACACACCAACAACGTGATCTTGTGGGCCGATTTCAGATTACTCACGGTGTAACTAATAATTGACTATTGACTAATTTACTCATGTGTAAATAATTATTTGAATTGATATACGTATAAAAAGTGCACACATGATATGCCTATCAGAACGCAACATGGCCCATCTTGCATTGCTAGAAGAGTTGGCAAACCGTGCGTTCCGCAGGGAGCGCGTATTCAGAGAGAGAGCCGATTTATTTGCGGAAAGTTCAGAGTGGCTTTTGAGCAGGTATCGTTTTCCAAAGCATGTATTACTTGATTTATGTCATGAATTGGGTCCTATGCTAGAGCGCGAAACAAAGCGCACGAAAGCCATACCTGTCCATATCCAAGTTCTGTCTACCCTAGGATTTTTGGCTACAGGCACGTTTCAACGTGAACTTGGGGATAGAGTGGGTATTTCTCAGCCGTCACTGAGCAGAATTTTGCCAACAGTTTTGGATGCAATAGTTTCTTTGGTGCCAAATTATATTTGGTTCCCTTATTTACTTCCGCATAAAGCTGAAGTTAAGCGAGGATTTCATGCAATCGCGGGGTTCCCCAATGTTATTGGGGCAATAGATTGCACACACATAGCGCTAAAAGCACCATCACAGCATGAATACAATTTCGTGAATAGGAAGGGGTTTCACTCCATCAATGTGCAGCTCATATGTGATGCCGATTTGATGCTTTTAAACGTTGTTGCTCGATGACCTGGGGGAACGCACGACTCGTTTATTGTGCAGAACAGCTCAGTGGGCATTTGTTTACAAGAAAGAGCTGTTGAAGACGGATGGCTTATTGGTGAGTGTCGCGCAACTTGTCATAGTATAACATGGGTATGTCCATTGAGCAGTGTTCCGCAATGGTAAACCGCAATATGGCAATGTCATGTATGCAACTTGTTCGCATAGGTGATCAAGGATATCCACTCAAACCGTGGCTCATGACCCCACTAACCAACCCCCAGACACAGCAGGAACAAGCCTACAACCGGGCCCACGCGCGCACCAGAGTTACAATAGAGCGCGCAATTGGTTTGCTGAAGGGCCGATGGCTGTGTTTGTCAAGGGCGGGGGGAACGTTGCAGTACCGACCTGAAAAGGTGTGCAGCATGGTTATGGCTTGCTGTGTGCACCACAATTTGGCCATCAGAAGAGGAGTCCCCCTGCAGGATCCCCCTAGACCTGATGACCCCATGCATGACGAAGAGCATTGCGAAGAGGGCCTTGCACCTGCTAATGCTTTTGCGATGCGGATCAGAGCGGGGATCATACAGAGATTTTAGACAAGTTTACCCATATTATGCATATTATTTACTCACTGTGTGTGTGTGTGTGTGTGTGTGTGTGTTGCATAATGACAGAACGCAGACTTTTCACGATTCAATAGCTTTTATTTGCGATTTGAGTTGCACAAGCAGCAAGTGTTTTCAGTGACTCACTGATTTCAGTGAGCACATTAGTGAGGTTGCTTAGCTGCCCCTTGATGTCACTAACTGCCTGGGCAATGTGCTCTTGGTTCTGCAGGACCTCATCAGTTAATACCCTTGGTGCCCGAGCCTCACGCACAGAGGACGACCTTGCCTCCTCCTGCACCATCGCGGCAGGAGCGGACGTGTCTGTATAATTGAAAGAGCAGATGCATTAATAAGCTACTTCTGTTTAAACCAAAAATTTCTGTTTGAAACAAAGTTTTTTTTTATCGATTCAGTAAAAAATGTTTAGATTTAAATTCTGCATTAAATGTGTGACCACTTACCTTCATCTTGGACATTTGGTTCTGTTTCTGGGGGTTCTGGGGGTTCCACCACGAGGTCACTGTCAGTCACACCACTCACCACTCCGGAACACGCAGCGTCCCCAATAATGCCAGCAACCCGTTCATCCAAGGCAGACAATTTTTCAAGGTTTTGCCCTCCCCCTGTCACCATTGTAGCACGCCTGTAAGCGGCCACGTGCTTTTTTGCATTTAATTTAATATCAAACCACTTTTTTTTTTATTTCTGCCACAGTCCGTGGCTCAGATCCGACTGCATTTACAGAGTGTGCCACCTTCTCCCACACAGTATTCTTTTTTTACTAGTAACGCCGGCTTCTAAACCACAAAACAATATCTTCTGATTGGCCTCAACCTCCGCGACTAAAACGTCGATCTCCGTCTCAGAGAAATTCCTCTTTTTTGCGTGCTTCTCCATTATTCCACCAAGGACTCAATTACTCATTTGCATGGCTTTTAAAGGGGATGTTAATGCCATATATGGTTAATTGGGGGCGTTTCACAATGCAAATTAGAGTCATCGTGCCCGCGCAAGGTGATTTGGCAGGTGTGGGATTTATCATTGCAGATTACTTACGGGTGTGCGTAAAACCAGCCTAGGAACGTTTGATAAATGCCGATATTTTTGTACTTACGAACATTCTAAATTCCACTCGTACGACAGAATTTAGGATGTTTTCTATGCACTGTTGATAAATGAGCCCCCTGGATCTTAGTTAAACAAAACGGAGAAGTGATCATGACGAATTGTAACTGTACGGCTGGGGAAGAATTTTGTTGCGACTTTCATGCATATGGACTTTGTGAGGAGTAAACAAAGAAACATCTGGGGACTTTAGTGCTTCGTGACTAAAAAAAGTACCGTAAAATAATGACACATAGCAAGAAAAGTACTTGGAAAACACTAAGGACAGAGCTGAGAAGGAAATACAAACCTTTCACCAAGTGATCACTGCAAACTCGAGCATGCTTCGACTCGGCTCCCTTCAATTTCAGTAAGTGGTTCAAAAGCCACCTTTCTCCACGTGTTTGTGAACTGTGTTCGTTCACCCTTTTTTATTAGTTTACGGGGAACCCTGAAGAAATTATCAGTTTCATGGTTTGATTGATTCAAACAACCTAAAACAATGCAAGCATAAGGCATTTTTCATGCAAGCAATGTACCTTCTCCGTACAAATGCTTTGTCAACTGAGCTTTGGTAGACCACCAGCTAAAGTTTTGAATAACTAATGAGGCGGATGTGACATTACATGAAACCCAAGAATAGACAAGCAGATCAGATTGGCCAGGCTTCTGGCACCTTGAACTCACTTAACAACATCTGGAGGAACAAAGGAATCCTGCTAAGCACCAAGATAAAGATAAAGGTCTGCTAAAGACAGACACGAGTGGCATCACCTCCTGTTCTGTTCTCTGGCACACCAGTTGTGCCAGATAACAAGCAGTGTACAATAGTGAGCAGGCAGAGCTGCTCTCCTGAGTGGCTATAGAGAGCGTGCACGTGACGTCACGAGGTCATGTGATATTTGTTTATCTGCCATTTTGGATGGCGAGGTCACGCATAGAACTTAGACAAACCCGTTCTAATTATCAAGTGTGTGGGAGTAGATCTTTCGAGAATGGTTATATCCTGTTCAGCATTTGGTTGTACCAATAGACAGGGCCAAAAGGAGGGCCTGTCATTTTATAGATTCCCCACAGACGAGGAGAGACGCGCAAAATGGGTGTCCGCTGTGCGAAGAGAAAACTGGTACCCCAGTTCTACCAGCCGAATTTGTAGTGAACACTTCATATCAGGTAGGTGTAATCTTCTAATCCAATACTCCTAGTACATCTGTTAAGTTGATTTTCGGATTGAATGATAACTGCATACTTAGAAACTAGACAGTCTCTAACGTTTAAAATGGCTATGCCTAGCCCTACTACCCTGGCCTAGTCTATGACAATGTTTTATCTTTTTGGCTCATATATGCCTTTGAAAGGCCAATCCATAGTAGGGATGGCGAAAACTAAAAAAAATCTTGACCGACCACCGAGTTTCATTAGCCGGTTAAAGTCGGTTAACCTATGAGTTTAAACAGGGATGCAAACGGCAGATGCCGCCTTTTTCACGGCTGAATCGCGCAGATCCGATTTTTTTTTTAGGGGGGGCGTTGGAGTGCCTGAATAATTTCATCAGAGTAAATTATGTATTAAAATTACTAAATGAGCAAATGCTGTTACAGTCCATGAAACATAGGAAGTATTAGTATGAGAAGAAGGCAGTTGGTTAGAAAGCTGCGCACATTTGTACAGCTTCCACGCAGGTGTGCGCGGCTGTTTTTCAGACAAAAACATACATATTTACAACCCTGTCATTATCTGGAACTGAGTTTAGATTACGAACATTCTTAAGATAAAACGTCCTGCATAGTCTCTTTATGATAAACGTCTTAATGCCACTTACCTGTGAGGTTATCAAGTAGACTTCCTTCTTCAGAACCTTCCAGAGGTATAGTTGAGATATCCATCCCGCAACAAAATATTTATAAGCTTCCAGGCTCTTGTAAGCTTTGAGGGCTTTGTCAGTGTAACATGATTCACGATTAACGAGAAAATTGTAAATGTCATGGTAGGCCAGATCGGGCAAATCGCCGGCACCACAGCTCTGAACTTCCCTGAACAAGGATTGTGGCAAGTTGTACGGATCTGCAATCCCCAACCTGGAACACTTTTCCACGTAACGCTGCCTCACGTCACCTTCAAGATGCTGAACAAACTTAGACAAGTAATCGCGCGATGTAGATGGGGTATTTTCCGAATTTTCTTGGGGATTACTGCCTGGATCCATTACGCTTGCACAAGGTAAACTATCCTGATGCCGTCCAATGTGGCGGAGTGGGCAGAGTACATACGTGCGGGTCACGTGACTGCACATCCTCTATAGATCTAACCAAGGTACAAGGTAAGGTACAACCTTATTTCTCACCCTGCTTCCTGTGGCAATAGGTTTTATTCCGTCACATGACTTTTGCTTGTGAGTTTACTTCCAGTTAATGAAGTGGTGGTCGGACAAACCAGTTTGGCTGCTGTGATGCAAAAAGCATCTCTGACTATTTTCACAGTATAGAGGCCAATGCACGGTCAAGATACCTTCAGAAAGTTGCTCTTTGCAATGGGGTAGATCATTTCAGTTGATTATTTCAGCTTAACAGGTGTAGAAATAATCAGTTTGTAAAAATCTCCAGGGAGGGTCTGAGGCATAGATGTGATTTAAAAAAAAAATTATTTTACTGCAGTTGTGGAAATCACAATACACTATCACCAACATTGCATTGATTATTGAGATCTTATAGTTATTAACCTATTAAGGCTAAATTGACTAGTGAAGTTTCTGGACTAAAACGCTCCAATAAATGCTGAGAATATTATTGTACATGCTATAATGAGCCAAATATTTCATTAGAAAATAAATCTGAACTGATGGGTCTATGACTTAATAATATAATAATAATAATAATAATAATAATAATAATAATATTTTGAAAGGATCCCTGAATTATTTATTGCATAATAGTTGCTGATGTCCCTGTACTCATCCTTTACATCGAGCTAGACACACACACACACACACACACGTCCTCTGACTGCACATTGTTCCTCCTGCGCACACACATGCAGCACACCCAAGCGTGCATGCGTGCACACACACAACTTCACACTTCCATCCAGAGTACACAAGACTGTATACAACTGTCATGCTGTGTGTGTGTGTGTGTAAACACATTTCACTCAACAGATAACGTTACAGGTGGTGGGTGGTGAAGGGGAACCTTCGCCTACATTCTGCTACTCTTTCACACAGAGTCAATAACCCACATAATAGTCATATCTACTTCCCAGAAATGACAGCGCATGGTGTAGAGAAGCATGCACATTAGTGGAGGAGGAGGAGGCGGAGATGGAGAGTGTTTGCTAACAGAGGATGGAAGGGGTGTGTGTGTGTGTGTGTGTGTGTGTGTGAGAGAGAGAGAGAGATACAGTGTGAAATGAGAGCTGAATCTGAAAAGAGGATGTTTACCATGATAATAGGTTCTTAATGATTTGCTAAATTAAGTACTTTTAAAAATAAAATATAAATCTAGTCTATAAGCCGCTGTCTTGTTTACAGTAAATATGGTTTTATTTATACCAAATTCAATGGATATGCTCTTATTTTATATTGACATTAATCAGTCACAGCTGGTTATATTAGATAGATGGAAGGGCTAAAATCTCATCTCTGTTAATAGGACAGCAATGACTATCAGTGATGAGGAATAAAATATGTGATGAGTTCTACTTGTGATTTCAATTTCTTTAAGTGTTTTAAGTCTGTAATGCTCTACTGGGTTCATGCCATGTTTCCTCCAAGAAACAAATATGGTAAACTAAAATGTTGTCCTGCGATGACCTGGTGACTTGTTCAGGGTGTACCCCGCCTCTCAGCCATAGTCAGCTGGGATAGGCTCCAGCTAGCCTGTGACCCTGTACAGGATAAGTGGCTACAGATAATGGATGGCTGGATCTAAAATGTGTTGTAACACTTTCATTCATTCATTCATTCATTCATTCAAACAAACAAATAACCCCAATAAACTTTAAGTTAATGTTTTGGAATGGCCAAGTCAAAGTCCTGACCTTAATCCAATGGAAATGTTGTGGAAGGACCTGAAGCAAGCAGTTCATGTGAGGAAACCCACCAACATCCCAGAGTTGAAGCTGTTCTGTACGGAGGAATGGGCTAAAATTCCTCCAAGCCGGTGTTCAGGACTGATCAACAGTTACTGGAAATGTTTAGTTGCAGTTATTGCTGCACAAGGGGGTCACACCAGATACTGAAAGCAAAGGTTCACATACTTTTGCCACTCACAGATATGTAATATTGGATCATTTTCCTCAATAAATAAATGACCAAATATAATATTTTTGTCTCATTTGTTTAACTGGGTTCTCTTTATCTACTTTTAGGACTTGTGTGAAAATCTGATGATGTTTTAGGTCATATTTATGCAGAAATATAGAAAATTCTAAAGGGTTCACAAACTTTCAAGCACCACTGTAGTTTCCCCACCAAAGGTATTTTTGGGGAAAATTAGGTGTAAATTATCCACCTCATTTGCATCCATGTAGTATGTTGAGCGGGTGGGTGGAGCACAGAAGTACGGCAGGCCAGAACTGAGTTTCACAAAACTCTTTATTTTCAGCTTTTCAGCTTTTTTAACAAACTCCCAGTCACACAGACACGCACACACACATCAGTCGTCTGGTTGGGGAGAGAGCTTCCTTCCTCTGCTCTCTCTCTCCTTATATAGGGCGCGGTCACTGGAGAAGACACACAAACACAGATTAACCAACATCAGGTGCAGTAATTCTGCCATTTACCTTCCCTGACTCTGCCCTCCGGTCACAGACCGATGCTTAACCATGCCCCCGCTGCCACATACCCCCACCACCCGACTCAGGCTGGGCAGCCATCCGGCCTGCAGCCGACCCCCCCCCCCCCGACGGGAGAGGAAGTCCGCCACGACCATCTGCGCCCCTGGCCTGTGGACCACCTTGAAATTAAAGGGCTGGAGTGCCAGATACCAACGGGTGATCCGCGCATTGGCATCCTTAATGCAGTGGAGCCACTGGAGGGGCACGTGGTCCGAACAGAGGGTGAAAGGGCGCCCCAGGAGGTAGTAACGGAGGGCGAGGACTGCCCACTTGATCGCCAGGCACTCCTTCTCGATGGTGCTGTAGCACCCCTCACGCACTGACAGCTTCCTGCTTATGGACAGCATGGAGCGGTCCTCCCCCTCCACCTCCTGGGACAGAACGGCCCCCAGCCCTCTGTCCAACGCATCCGTCTGCAACGTAAAGGGGAGAGAAAAGTCAGGGGAGTGTAACAGTGGCCCCCCGCACAGGGGAGTGTAACAGTGGCCCCCCGCACAGTGCAACCTTCACCTCAGAGAAAGCCCGCTGGCATTGCTCCTTCCACTGGACCGGATCTGGTGCTCCCTTTTTAGTGAGATCAGTCAGCGGGCTGGTGACGTCCGAATAACTAGGTATAAACCTACGATAGTAGCCAGCCAGCCCCAGGAACTGTCTCACCCCCTTTTTGGTCTTGGGCCTCGGGCAGGCCACAATCGCTGCTGTCTTATTAATTTGGGGACGCATCTGCCCATTGCCCAAGTGGAAGCCCAGATACCGTACTTTCACCCGCCCAATCGCACACTTCTTCGGGTTGGCTGTGAGACCCGCTCGCCTCAGTGACCTAAGGATGGCCCTCAGGTGTTGCAGGTGCCACGGCCAGTCGTTACTATAAATTATGATGTCGTCCAAATACGTGGCCGCATAGGTGCCGTGGGGGTGGAGGACCCTGTCCATAAGCCGCTGGAACATAGTGGGTGCCCCAAACAACCCAAAAGGAAGTGTGACAAATTGGTGTAAGCCAAACGGTGTGGAAAAGGTCTTTTTTTCTCAGGATAGTGGAGTCAAGGGGATCTGCCGATAACCCTTTGTCAAATCCAGTGTCGAATTAAAGCGAGCTGTGCCTAGTCGATCAAGCAACTCGTCAATACGAGGCATTGGGTATGCATCGAATTTAGACACCGCGTTGACTTTTCTATAGTCCACACAGAACCGGACTGACCCGTCGGCCTTGGGAACCAAGACCACTGGGCTGCTCCAGTCACTGTGGGACTCCTCGACAATGCCCATTTCGAGCATGGCCTTGAATTCTTCCCGAACCACCTTTTTCTTGTGTTTGGGCAGCCTGTAAGGGCAGCTGCGCACTACCACCCCCGGGGGCGTCTCAATGTGGTGTTCTATGAGGTGGGTGCGGCCGGGCAGGGGCGAGAATACGTCCGAAAATTCGGTCTGCAACTGGGCAACCTCCGTGAGTTGGGTCGGGGAGAGGTGGTCTCCACAGGGGACCGGAGAGGTACGCGATGTCAATTTTCCCTTTGGGACCTCCGGCCCCAGCTCCTCCTCCTCCAGAACCACCGACCCCAGCGCCACGGGGACCTCCTCGTTCCAGAGTTTGAGCAGATTGAGGTGGTAAATCTGTCGCGCCCCGCCCCTGTCCGTCCGCCTCACCTCATAGTCAACATCCCCGACTCACCGTGTGACCTCAAAGGGTCCTTGCCACCTGGCGATCAATTTGGAGCTCGACGTGGGCAACAGTATGAGTACTTTATCTCCCGGTGCGAACTCCCTAAGGCATGTACCCCTGTCGTACAGGCGGATTTGCCGTTCTTGGGCCTGCCACAAATTCTCCTGGGTTAGGTGAGTGCGTGTGTGGAGTTTTGCGCGCAGGTCGATAATGTATTGAATTTCATTTTTACTCAGTGAAGGTCCCTCTGCCCAATTTTCCTGCAGTACATCTAGGATGCCACGTGGCTTACACCCCTATAATAATTCAAACGGGGAGAACCCCGTGGAGGCTTGTGGGACCTCTCGCACTGCGAATAACGGGTTCGAGCCATTTATCCCAATTGCATGCATCCTCGCTTATGAATTTTTTAATTATATTCTTGAGGGTGCGGTTGAACCGTTCGACTAAACCGTCCGTTTGTGGGTGATAAACGCTGGTGCAGATCGGTTTAATTCCCAGTAACCCATACAGTTCGTGCAGTGTGCGTGACATAAACGAAGTGCCTTGATCAGTCAGAATCTCTTTGGGGATTCCGACTCGGGAGATGACGTGGAAGAGCGCTTCCACAATACTACGTGCTGAGATATTGCGCAGAGGCACTGCTTCTGGGTATCGCGTTGCATAGTCCACCAGAACTAAAATAAAGCGATATCCTCGTGTTGACCGATCTAATGGCCCGACGAGATCCATCCCAATTCTTTCGAACGGGGTCTCGATTAATGGCAGAGGGCGCAAAGGCGCTTTTGGAATTGCCGCTGGATTTACTAACTGGCATTCGTGGCATGCCGTACACCATCTACGGACATCACCGTGAATCCCTGGCCAATAGAATTGGGCCATAATTCGGGCTAGTGTCTTATCCTGCCCCAAGTGTCCAGCCATGGGATCAAAGTGAGCTGCCTGGAATACCAATTCCCGGCGGCTATTTGGGATCAAAAGCTGCGTGATCGGCTCCTTAGTCTGAGTGTCCTGCGTCACTCGGTATAACCTATCTTTTATAATGGAGAAATAGGGGAAGGACGGGGTGGCATTTGGCTGGAGCATTTGACCATCGATTACTCTCACTTGGTCAAACGCATGCCACAGAGTCTCGTCTCGCGACTGCTCTCACGGAAAATCTGCGAGGGATTCCCTGAGAGAGGGAGGAGGAGCCGGCGGCTCCTCACTCTGACGCGGAGATGATGTAGACGGCTCTGTGACGGCTGCTCCCACCAATGCCACACCGGGACCTCCCCCTGCTGAACTACGGCAGGACCCACTCTTCATTAAATGTTCCATTAACTCCAGAAATCCCGGCCAATCAGTCCCCAAAATTATCGAGTGAGTAAGGCGAGGATTAACCGCCGCCTTTACACTAAATTTCTCCCCTCGAAATAGAATGTGGACCGACACTAAAGGGTAGTTGTGAACATCCCCGTGCACACACAACACCTTCACCAATTGTGATCTCCCCAATGCCTCGTCTTTCACCAGGCTTTGGGGGATTGAGGTCTGATTACAGCTGGAGTCCACCAAAGCCTGATACGTATCCCCTTGGACACTCACCGGTATGCGATATGCTCCGGCCCGATCGAGGGCGGTTCCTGGCGCGTCGGGGATCCGGACCACCGCGCCCACCTCCATTGCTGAGCACTGATGCTGGAGGTGCCCCGGTTCCCCACAGTGCCAGCAAACCAGCCCGGGCTCTCTCTCTGGGTCTCTGGGGCTCACTCACCTGAGGGGGGGGAGAGACAGACACATAAGCGGGAAACAGGAGGGCACCGCGGGTGCGGTGGGCCGGCTGGGGTGGAGCCGGCCCCCGCCTCCGTGGTGGGGGAACAGGGCGAGGACAAGACATGGGGGGGTAGAGAGAGGGAGAGAGAGAGAGAGAGAGAGAGAGAAGAGGAGATCTGCGATCCTGCCGTGGGAACATCCGCCAAATGATCCTCCGCCAACTTGATGGCCTGATCCAGCGATGCTGGGCAATGGCACTGGACCCACTCCGCAGTTCTGTCGAGGAGTCGTGCAATGAACTGTTCCAGTACCAGCCGATCGACGATTCCCTCGGCATCGCGGTTGTCAGCCCTCAGCCACCGCCGGCAGGTGTCCCGGAGTTGCTGGCCAAACGCAAATGGCCGGCCGACCTCCTCTAGGCGTAGAGCGCGGAAGCACTGGCAGTGTTGCTCAGAGATGTGCCCCACACGCTGGAGGACGGCCCACGCTGGAGGACGGTGGTGTAGTTCCGGACCTAGTTTTGGGCGTCGGTTCCCTCCAGGCCTTGGTTAGCTGTGGGTGATGCCTGTGCTCCCAGCTATGGACTGCAGTGAGCTCATTGCTCATTTTACATCGTGGTTGTCCAGCGCTCTGTGCTTTAATGCTTGGCATGATGTTCTGAGCAATGTTGCTCGGTGGTGTCACGGCGGCTGTGCAGGCGGTTTGGGACACACCACCGCTCTGCGTGGCGGAGCTTCTCTGCTCACTTTGTGGATCAAGCAATGTTGCTGATGGCATTACGGCGGCGGTGCTGGAGATGTGGGACTCGTTTTCGTGTACCTTTTGGTGGGACTGTGGCTGCTACACCACTGGAATTACATCCTGACCCCTACTTGGTGGACTTTTTACTTTTTATTTATTTATTATTTATTATTATTTTTATTTATTTATTTTCTTGTCTATAATTGTAAAGCGTCCTTGGGTTTCTTGAAAGGCGCTATATAAATTTAACTTATTATTATTATTATTATTATGACAGCCCAAATGTCCAGTTTATGAAAACCTCATATGGCGAGGATTATTTGGCACAGTTTGACATATGGGTAAAGGACTTAGGATTCCCTGAGAAGGGCAATTTTAGTCCCAGGCAGATAGAACAGTTAGAAGAAAGTTGAAACGGAAGGAAAAAGAAGAGTCTGCAGATAATGTTAAGTTCTTAGGGGACTGGAGGGCATTTTCTGCATGGAGAGAAGAAACACTTAAGAGAGAGTGCAAAGGAGAGAAACGACAGGCAGGGCTCTCACCCTCTTCTCAGTGTTTGAAATTTCAGATGGACCCTGACCTGGAGTCTGCCCCACCACCCTGACACACACTGCCTCCTCAGCAAGGCGGAGCATCATTCCCACAAATGCCTCACCCACAGAAAGGGGTAGAAGTCGAGACAAAGCAAAAAAAAAAAACCTCAAAAAACCCTGAGCCTCTGTAATCTCTCCCAGCCTATCAGCCGCCTCCAGTATCGGCACCTCCCCTCGCTTGTCCGTCACACACAAGATCCAGTCTTGAATATGGCGATAGACGAGACACCCTCCAGGACCTGACCACATGCTCACGAGTGGGTCCACAAGGCTGTAACCTAAAATTTGAAGTCCTTCATCTTCCAATGGTGGAAGTGGCTGGAGTTGACAGCGTGCTTCTAGTCCACAGACCCTGGATGACAGCTGACATGAAGGAAAGCATGGCTTCTCTTCCCAATGTGAGAGAGGTAGGAGGAAAGAGTTTTAGTAATGAACTGTTGATGTTTTGCAGAGAATTCCGGCCGACCACCCATGAACTTCGCTACCCACTCATGACCAAGATGGGTATAGATTGGAGCAAGGTTTCCAGAGAGTGGCCAGAAGCTGGCCAGAAGCTGACCAGCGGATGGCAATAGTGAGTACAGAAATACCCTCACTGCTCTCTGTGCTCATCTGATCGAAGCTTTTCCCTTGAACATAGACATGACTAAGATCAGTATGTGTAAGCAAGAAGATGGTGAAGTGGTGTCAGCATTTCTCACTCGTCTCACTGCCGCGCACAAGAAACACAGTGGCCTGACCAGGCCCGTGACCCTGGGTGCAGTGGAGGGCACTCCTGAGCCTCACCAAGATCGAGCAGTATGCTGTGCACGCAGAAAGGATGCTGAAAGAGAAGGAGAAGACAAAGTCAAGTCAAGTCAACTTTATTGTCAAATATGCTATACATCCTCGACATACAGCACAGATGAAATTACAGTCCTCTCTGACCCACGGTGCAAACAGGCAATGCAATAAATAAAAATAGAATAATTGAAATAAACAATACAAACAGTATAAACACTCTAGATAAGAACTAGACATAGACTAAACACTCATATATATATTACACACACACACACACACACACACACACACACACACATATAAATTGGAGCAAATAAACAGTCAAGGGCACTTGAGGTATAGCAGGCAAACATGAAATAAACAGTATAAACAATATACTAATAGCTGTTAAGGTGAGGTTGTACGGAATAGTGCAAATGAGCAAGGTAAAGTGAAATGTGCAGTCCCTGAGTTCAGTGTGTTAATGAACATTGAGAGTATGCGTGTGTGTGTGTGTGTGTGTGTGTGTGTTGGGGGGGACTGTGAGGGTGACATGTCAGATGCTGAAGGGGTGTGTGTGAGCAGAATCTGTCGCAGGGGGCAGAGGGGGGAGGAGGGGCAGAAGAGGGAGGGAGTTGAGCCTCCTGACCGCCTGGTGAAAGAAACTGTCCTTGAGCCTGCTGGTTTTGGCCCAGAGACTCCGCAGTCTCCTCCCCGACGGCAGCAGACTGAAGAGGCTGTGAGATGGGTGAGTGGGGTCACCTGCAATCTTGATGGCTTTGCGGGTGAGGCAGGAGTTATAGATATCCATAAGAGAAGGGAGAGAGACACCAATGATCCTCTCAGCTGCTCTCACGATGCGCTGCAGAGTCTTGCAGCAGGACACGGTGCAGGTGCCGTACCACACAGTGATGCAGCTGGTTAGGATGTTCTCAATGGTGCCTCTGTAGAATGTGTACAAAAAGTCAACAAAAAGAGACCAAGACCTACACACCGCCACTCTCACTCTTCTCCAGACTGCTCAGCCTGGACCTAGAGGAAGAGGTCGAGGTAGGGGCCGAGGCAGGATGACCTGGGGTGACCCGTCCTGGATAAAAGGCGCAACCTGCTACAACTACAATCAGAAGGGACACATTGCTCGAGATTGTCTCCACAGTAGCAAACAGAGGTCCCATGAGGAGTACAGCAAAGCAGATTGACAGGTGGACACCGGGTACGGGCCCCGCACAGAGAACAGGGGCGGTAACACACACACACACGATGATACACATACACATAGACAGGAACATACACATAATGTTAAACACATTAGTAGCAGCACCTGCATGCAACAGCAAGACTACACAGAAACGCTTGATACACCAGTCCAGGTCGATACATCTGAAGTTGCATTAAGTTTGTTAAAATACACAACTACTCCCTTCTCTAAACTCCCTTGTATGCCCCTCACTGTATGTGGGCATGTGTTGACTTTTTTAGTAGATTCTGGAGCAGGACACTCAGTCATACAACATGGGGTACTTCCAGTAGACCCACCGCTCAGTTCAAATTCTATTCAGACGATGGGCATCTCAGGACGACCTGTAACCGGAACTTTCTCAGTCAACCTCCTGTGTAAAAGTGAGGGAGGAATAGTTACGTCCCACTCATTCCTCATCTCACATACATGTCCAGTAAACTTGTTAGCACACGATTTAATGTGCAAATTAGGAGTAAATCTCACATCCACTCCAGATGGACTAACTATTGAAGTAAGTTAAATATGTGATGTGCAGTATGGTCTTGGAAGCCCCCTGTATGTGTATGTCTGGCAGCTCTGCTCAGATCAACTCACACAAACTCCCAAACACCTTGTACAGCTTGCACACTTGAACACCTCATCAGTTGACACAGATTATATGAAAGAGGAAGATTTGCATTGCACAGCACATGTTCACCAAGGGCAAGATGTTGAGTTTGAAAGACTTGGTTTGCAGACCCCCATGCACGTGAAAGACTGACCCTCAAAACTACATATTGGTCTAAACATTATTGCGCTGTGCAGGTCCATCTTACTTGTTGTCCGAACAGCTGCATCAATGTTCATCGCAGTGTTCTCAAACATGTAATGCGCGGCCTCGTGTCAGAGGACTCTGAGGTCGGCTGCTGCCACCATGATTTCTTTGACATAGTTAATTCCATACCCCATGTCTCATTAGCAAAGCCACGAGCCACCCATTGGAAAGATGTGGGAAAATGGGTCAAGAAGTGCACAGCCAATGGCAATGAATGGTCCCAAACAGAGGACCCTAGTGTGTTGTTTTGCCAAAAGCTTGGCATCTACAAACAAAGTCATGCTATGTGTGGTGCATGTTAAGTGCAGCGTAATATTAGCCACTGATGACCAGGGTCCTGGGGACCCCGGCCATAGTGGCCTGTTTGTCTCTGTTTCCACAGGCATAACTCCTGCAGAGGTGCACCCCAAATTGGCGGGAGATCCAAATTCCATTTGGGCGAAGAGTAAACATGATGTAGGCCTAATAAAGAATTCTGAACCAGTGGTGATTACCCTCAAATAAGATTTCAGGCCTAAACAGACCCAGTGCCCACTCAAACCAGAACCGTAAAGACAGTTTTATGTTGCCCGGACTTGGAGTTGCTAGCCTTTAGCCTGCGGCCATATTATCTGCCGAGGGAGTTCAGTCATGTGATCACCATCTGTGTTTACATCCCTCTGAGGGCAGACATAGCCGCTGCATGTGAGAGGATTCACTCTGTCACAGCAAGGCTGCAGACACAGCACCCTGAGGCATTTATCATCATTTCTGGGGACTTTAATCATGCTACTTTGGACTCTACTTTGACTGCTTTTTACCAGGCTGTGGATTGTCCAACAATGAACAACAGGACAATTGACTTGCTGTATGCTAATGTGAGGGATGCATACAGAGCCACACTCCTCCCCCCACTAGGGAAGTCTGACCACAACCTGGTTCTTCTACAGCTGAAGTACACCCCCCTGGTTCAAAGGCAGCCTGCAACAACTAGCTCCATCAGGAGGTGGTCCCCTGAAATGGAAGATGCCCTCAGGGACTGTTATGACATCATGGACTGGGATGTACTGCTTAGCCCACACTGTGAGGACATAGAGGGGCTGACACACTGTCTGACGGATTACCTTAACTTCTGTGCAGACGTGGTCTCCCCCGCTAAGACTGTACGGTGTTACCCTGATAACAAGCCATGGGTAACACAAGAAGTCAAAGCTGTCCTCAACAGGAAGAAGGCCGCCTTCAGGAGCAGGTATAGGGAGGTGATGAAAGCAGCACAGCAGGAGGTAAAATGCTGCGTGAGGGAAGCTAAGGACAGCTACAGGAGAAAGGTGGAGCAGAAGCTGAAGGAGAACAGCATGAGGGCGGTCTGGGAAGGTGTGAAAACCATCACAGGCCACAATACAAAGACCAGAGTCATTGAGGGGACAGTGGAGAGGGCGAATGAGTTGAATGACTTTTTCAATCGGTTCAACCAGCCCACGTCCCCCCCACCCTCTCCCTCACTGCAGCCATCTCTCCTTCTTCCCTCAACACACGTCCCCCAAGTCATCACAGCAGCCCCCTCCTCCCCCTTCTCCCCCACCTCAACACAGACTCCTCCATGCATTACTGCAGACAAGGTCAGAGGTCAACTGAGGAAGCTTCACCCCAGGAAAGCAGCAGGCCCGGACAAGGTGTGTCCCCAACTACTGAAGACCTGTGCTGCTGAACTGGGTGAACCACTCCAATGCATCTTCAACCCCAGCCTGCAGCTGGGGAGAGTGCCCACCAGGCCTGGAATTTCGTCATTTTAGGGGCAAGGCCAGTTGGCCTTTTGTGCTGTCAATATTTTGAGGGCACGAAGGCCAAAAGCCAGAGCACCAAGGCCATAAAATAAAACAATGATTTTAAGTTCACGTCAATAATGAATTTAATTTAAGGACCAATGACTCTTCTGAGGAAGCTTGGAGTCTCAGCTGAAACTATCAAGCAGGTAAAGAAACATCTCCTACACTATTATGTCTGGAGATAAGAACACATCTAAACTTATCAATCCATCACTCACTTCAAAAATTGTAAAACTTATTAAACCTATATCCTCCCATAATTTTTGTTCAATTGACACCGAATGTGCAAGAGCATCTTCAGACTGTACTACTACGCAGATTTTTGATTAATCAAAATTGAGCCTGGAGTACATCAGAATGTTTGACTGTAAATGGAACATATACTAGCATGCAGGTTACTAATTAACCCATAAGAGCCCAGACCGATTTCTCAATCAAGGAAAATTATTGAGGAAATAAAATGAACTAAATAGACAACAAAGAAAACATTTCTGACCTTTTATTTTTTAAGATAGCACTTTCATGTCTCAAGATCTGAAATATTAAATTGCAAATTTGCAGACACTGCAACACTATTACACTGTTAACCCGAAAGTTCATTCTATGCAAACAGTTTGAGTAAATACCACTTTTAAAGATTAGTTTTATTGCATTACTTAAACAGTATGAGTATATGAAGAGTATATGAGACAGTCATTGGATGTACTCATTTTTGTAATTTAAACAAACTTAAACTATCATGTTTTACCTCAGGCCACAGTGCTGCCCTGTTGTGATTGGCTCAAAACTCAAGACAAGTCTGTACAGACAACAGCACATATCACATATCATATTACCGCAGGAACAAGCAGTGGTAACATCCATGACCTTACGCTTAAAGCTCAACAAAGGAAAAGCTTGACAGCAAGCTAATTAGCATTTGTTACCGGCTACAGTCAGTACTTGGCACGTTAAAAGTGGGTCAACGTTGTAATGACGTAACGTTACTGTACAAGCAATGCTTATTTAACGGTAACAAACTTAAGCCCTATATGTTGAAATTCCTATCTTATTCGTTCGTTAATTTATCACACAGTCTTACCTCAGTCAACTTCTTCCCTCCTTCTGTGAAAATTCAACGTCTCAGACACAGACACAAGTGGGAGGGGGATGCATTTGATTAAGTCTCTTGGTTGGCTGGTGATAGATTGGTGTCATTATAGCACGTCGGAGTGGTTCATGCCAGGCTCGAGTCTGATCCACCACTGATGAGTTGCCCAATAAGAATCCAGAATGTCATCAAAAGATGTATTTTTTTCTCAATAGACGCAGGTGATGTTAAAGCCTATTGGCAGTCACGAGGCAGACTACAAAAGCGCAAAACCGCAGGGCATCAAGGCCACTGTGGCCTTATGGCAGATATTTTTTCCAAGGACACAAGGCCAAATTGAGAGGGCACGAGGGCCATGGCCCTCATGAAATTCCTGCCCTGGCACCCACCCTCTGGAAGACATCATGTATCGTTCCAGTTCCCAAAAAGAATTGGCCCAGTGAGCTGAACGACTTCCGACCGGTGGCACTCACTTCACATCTGATGAAGACACTGGAGCGGCTCTTCCTCAGCCTCCTCAGACCCCAGGTACAACATGCCCAGGACTGTCTGCAGTTTGCTTACCGGGCAGGTGTCGGTGTGGAAGACGCCATCCTCTACCTGCTACATCGAGCCCACTCGCATCTGGATAAGGGAAATGGCACAGTGAGGATCCTCTTCTTGGACTTCTTGAGTGCCTTCAACACCATCCAGCCCCTATTGCTCCAGGACAAACTGAACAGGATACGAGTGGACCCCTGCCTGGTCACCTGGATCTCCAGCTACCTCACTGACAGGCCACAGTACGTCAGGCTGAAGGACATCACGTCTGACACTGTGATTAGCAGCACTGGAGCACCCCAGGGCATGGTGCTGGCTCCTTTTCTCTTCACCCTGTACACTGCGGACTTTGGCTACAACTCGGAGCTGTGTCACATTCACAAGTTCGCCGATGACATAGCCATCATGGGGTGTATCAGGGACGACAGAGAGGAGGAGTATAGGATCCTGGTGAGGGACTTTGCCATCTGGTGCAACAGGAACCATCTGCAGCTCAACACTTCGAAGACCAAGGAGCTGGTCATTGACTTTGGGAGGTCCAGACCAAGGCCATGACCAGTTCTGATCGAGGGAGTCGAGGTGGAGGCTGTGGATTCCTACAAGTACCTCGGGCTGTGGCTGGACAGCAAGCTGGACTGGACTTGCAACACCAATCACTTATACAGGAAGGGACAGAGCAGGCTATACTTCCTTAGGAGGCTGCGGTCCTTTAACATCTGCAGGAAACTCCTGTGGATGTTCTATCAGTCTGTGGTCACCAGTGTCCTGTTTTACACCGTGGTGTGCTGGGGGGCAGCACATCCAAGAAGGACACATCCAGGCTGGACAAACTGATCAGGCGGGCTGGCTCTGTGGTCGGCATGAAGCTAGACTCTCTGGTGACGGTGGCAGAGGTCTATAGACAAACTATTGAACATCATGGACGATGCCAGTCACCCTCTGCACACCTTCATCAACAACCAGAGGAGCCTGTTCAGTGACAGAATGCTCCTTCCCAAGTGCAGGGCGAACAGACTCAAAAACTCCTTTGTCCCTCACGCCATCAGACTGTACAACTCCTCTCTAGGGGGGAGGAGGGGTAACAGGAGGACAGAGAATGGGAAGGAGCAGTAGCCTAGCCTGACAATAAGCAATGCCGAACAATGTGCAATATAATGTGCAATATAAAGTGCAATATCTCTCCTGCCGCCGCCCCCTTTTTTCTTTTTTTCCCTCCTTCCCCCCATATCTTACTCTTTTTAGATTTGTATATGTAAATAATTTATTTTAATTTATCTAGAAGTTTTCTCTATTTATTTTCTCTGTTTATCTGTAATGATACTCCTGGAATCTTAATTTCCCTGAGGGAACCTGCCCAAAGGGATCAATAAAGTTTTATCTAATCTAATCTAATCTAATCTAATCTAATCTAATCGCAAGTATAAGACCGGTCTTTGATTCGTTGCTGAAGGCAGGTGTAATTGTCCTTTGCCCGGACTCTCCAGTCCACACTCCTATTTCCCTAGTTCAGAAGAGAAGAAAACCATCCCAGCCCGATGAGTGGAGGTTTGTCCAAGATCTGCAAGCAGTCAATGCTGCAGTTGTTCCACGCGCACCTGACGTCCCTAAAGAGCACTCTGCAGACCACGCCCACTCTGGGATTGCCTGACCCCAATAAACCATTTGTTCAAACTGTAGATGTTGAAACAAGAAAAAATGTCTGCACACTTAGATCCTTTAGTTCATTTAATTGCCAAGCTTTCGGTCAGAGACCTTCCTCAGGGCACAAACAGATGGAGCATACAAACTAATCAATTAAGATTCATTAAGGTGCTCAGTCACACCTGCACAGATGAGTTGTAGTCCAAGTGTGGGAGTTGTAGTTTTTCTGTTCTTCCTAGTTTCATATTTCCTCTACCCAAGGTAGCTGGCATTAAATTGACCCCAAATGCACCAATAAAATTACCCACCACAAAAACATACATCTTTTTACATACAAACTTGAGTACATACACACATATAAGCAAATGTAAGTTCAAGATAACTGCATAAACATCAGCAAAAACTTCATAAACTGCAGTTTCAAGACTTAACAAATAGTATACCTCCAATCATAACATAACACTCATGTCAAAGTCTACATTTAACCCTTTGGGTTGTAGGGCATCTAATGTATGGATCCAAAACAATTCCCTTTGACATAGCACTTTATCAATGTTCCCACCCCTTAACAATTTAACTTGCTCAATTCCCTGAAACCGTAGGGAAGAAACAGGGTGGGCACACTCTACAAAGTGACAAGCCACAGGGTAATTAAGATCAGCCCGTCTAATCGAACTCTTATGTTCGCTGATCCTTTGTTTTAAGCTACGTGTAGTTTTTCCCACATAGACCTTATCACAGGGACATCTTAACAAATAAACAACATTCTTTGTATTGCATGTAATAAAACCCTTCACATTATAACTTTTACCAGACCTGGGGTGTTTAAAAGTATGAGTCTTATGTGTACTGTTACATTGGGCACAGTTGCCACAGGGGTAGTTACCATCCCTCAGGGGTGCTAAGAGTGTTTGAGCAGGAGCAGATCTTATACATGCTTTAACAAGCTTATTCCTGAGGTTGGGACCCCGTCTGAAGACAAACAACGGGGGATCCTTAAATTTACCCTGGAGTGAAGGATCGTCACATATTAAATGCCAATATTTCATGACTGTGTTTTTAATTATGTAGAATTTAGGAGTAAAAGTAGTAATGCAAGAAACTGAAAACTTTTTATCTTTTTTAACACTTTTTTTCAGAAGATGTAACCGTGGCGTGGACAGGGCAATATTATATGCCTCCTCAACAGTCTTCATGGGATAACCCCTAGCCAAAAATCTTTGTTTCATTTCTAATGCATTCTCCTCATATTCTTCAGTGGAGTGACAGATCCATCTGAGTCTGTAGAACTGACTCTTGGGCAGTCCGTTTTTTAGGGCACTAGGATGTGAGCTGCTTGCCAACAAAAAAGAGTTGCGGTCCGTTTCCTTACGGTAGAGGGTTGTGGTCAGTTTCCCATCTTCTAGTCTGATCCACATATCTAAGAAATGCACACGTTTAGAGTCAAACTCCACAGTGAATTTCAGGTCAGGGCTCATTTTGTTCAAGTGTGTGATAAATTCATTCAGCTCATTTTGAGACCCTTTAAAAACACAAAGAACATCATCTAAATATCTAAAATATCTGATGATGTTACTATAAAACGGATTTCTGTCCTCATTAAAAATACACTGTTGTTCAAAAAATCCCACATACAAATTTGCATAGCTGGGGGCAAAGTTACTCCCCATACTTGTGCCTTTAACTTGGAGGTAATACTCTCCTTGGTGGAAGGAAAAGAAATTTAGTCTGAGGATAGATGATGCCAGATCACAGATGAAGGTATTTGGGGGGTTCTCATCCTCCGAGCGGTTCTGCAGATAATATTCAAGTGCTATTATACCTCGTTCGTGAGAAATATTTGTGTAGAGACTTTCTACATCAAAGGTGGCAAGGATGGTATCAGTAGGGAGATCTTGAAGTTCAGATATTTTATTTATAACATCAGTAGAATCTTGTACATAAGCAGGTAGCTTTTGTACAAAGGGTTTGATGAAATAATCCACAAAGTTCGATAATGGCTCAAGTAGGGACTCAATACTGGCAACTATAGGCCTGCCCTTAGGTTTAATTAGGCTTTTATGAATTTTAGGGAGCATATAAAATGCTGGGGTGACCGGATGTTGTTTATTTAGATAATTAAATTCATCTTTGGTTATCCAGTGTTGTTCCAATGCTTGAGTAGTCAGCTCAACAATTATGTTTTTAAAGTCCATAGTGGGATCAGTCTCAAGCTTCCTATAGAATGTTTCATCATTCAGTTGACGATATGCCTCAGTTATATAGTCAGTGCTGTTCTGGATGACTATAGCCCCACCTTTATCGGCTGGTTTTATTATAATTTCAGGGTCTTTTGCAAGCTCCTGAATGGCATGTCGTTCATCTTGACTCAAATTTTGCTGATGTGAGTAAGGTGCATTCTGTAACTTCTCAAGAATCTCCTGTTCAACAACCCTACAGAATGTATTAATCGAGGGGTGGTTTACATGGGGCACAAAGGTACTTTTAGGCTTGAACTTAGCTTTATTTACACTTTGATTTTCATTTCCAGTCCCAAACATATATCTTAATTTAATTCTCCTGAAAAAGTGAAACATGTCAGTCTTAATTTCAAAAGAGTTTGTATGGTTGGTGGGAACAAAGCTCAACCCCTTACTCAGGGCTGACAAATGTTGTGGGGTGAGTACCTTGTCAGACAGGTTCACAACCGGACTCTGGCCTGTTGGCGTGTCACTGTCCCCATTGCTCCTCTGTTTCCTCTGTCCCCTCCTCGTCCTCCTCGTCCCCTTCTGTTTCCTTGCGGCTTCTTTCCATTTTCCCTTTGATCGTTTTTTGAAGGCTGACGTGTTTGGGAATGATGGGAACTATGGTAGGAGTCGGAGTCACTCGGGAAATCACTCGGGAAAAAGATAAAAAGTTTTCAGTTTCTTGCATTACTACTTTTACTCCTAAATCCTACATAATTAAAAACACAGTCATGAAATATTGGCATTTAATATGTGACGATCCTTCACTCCAGGGTAAATTTAAGGATCCCCCGTTGTTTGTCTTCAGACGGGGTCCCAACCTCAGGAATAAGCTTGTTAAAGCATGTATAAGATCTGCTCCTGCTCAAACACTCTTAGCACCCCTGAGGGATGGTAACTACCCCTGTGGCAACTGTGCCCAATGTAACAGTACACATAAGACTCATACTTTTAAACACCCCAGGTCTGGTAAAAGTTATAATGTGAAGGGTTTTATTACATGCAATACAAAGAATGTTGTTTATTTGTTAAGATGTCCCTGTGATAAGGTCTATGTGGGAAAAACTACACGTAGCTTAAAACAAAGGATCAGCGAACATAAGAGTTCGATTAGACGGGCTGATCTTAATTACCCTGTGGCTTGTCACTTTGTAGAGTGTGCCCACCCTGTTTCTTCCCTATGGTTTCAGGGAATTGAGCAAGTTAAATTGTTAAGGGGTGGGAACATTGATAAAGTGCTATGTCAAAGGGAATTGTTTTGGATCCATACATTAGATGCCCTACAACCCAAAGGGTTAAATGTAGACTTTGACATGAGTGTTATGTTATGATTGGAGGTATACTATTTGTTTAGTCTTGAAACTGCAGTTTATGAAGTTTTTGCTGATGTTTATGCAGTTATCTTGAACTTACATTTGCTTATATGTGTGTATGTACTCAAGTTTGTATGTAAAAAGATGTATGTTTTTGTGGTGGGTAATTTTATTGGTGCATTTGGGGTCAATTTAATGCCAGCTACCTTGGGTAGAGGAAATATGAAACTAGGAAGAACAGAAAAACTACAACTCCCACACTTGGACTACAACTCATCTGTGCAGGTGTGACTGAGCACCTTAATGAATCTTAATTGATTAGTTTGTTGTATGCTCCATCTGTTTGTGCCCTGAGGAAGGTCTCTGACCGAAAGCTTGGCAATTAAATGAACTAAAGGATCTAAGTGTGCAGACATTTTTTCTTGTTTCAACAGTCTTTTGGTTTTGTTTGGCACCTTTTTATCGTGAGTGCGGTGTGATCTGTTTAAATCAAACTGTAGATGAAAAGAAGGGTTTCATGACCTCTGTTTTTTTTGCAGAAACACGGGAATAGATTAAGACCTGTAGCCTACTTCTCCAGCATATTCGACCCAGTGGCGGCTGGACTTCCTGTTTACCTGTGTGCAGTTGCTGCAGCTGAAAAAGTAACTGCTTCCAGAAATATTGTGGGGTATTCTAACCTCACCCTTTGGTCCCACATGCTGTCTCTCTGCTTCTGTTGGAGAAAAAGACGTCACATTTGTCAACACAGAGATGGTTAAAGTATAACACTGTCATACTTGATATGCCGAACATCATTGTGAAACATTGTGCTGTTCTGAATCCTGCCTCTCTTCTCCCTACAGAGGATGATGGAGAACCACATGACTGTGTCGCTCTCACTAACGATTTTTGTTCCCCCAGGGCAGACCCTTTGGAAAATCCAGACATGGTCCTCTATGTGAATGGTTCAGCCTCCAGAGATCCAGAGACAGGAAAGAACAAAGTAGGTTTTGCCATAGTCTCAGATCACGAGGTCCTCAAGGCGTAGTGTCTGTCCTCAAACCTGTCGGCACAGGCCGCAGAGCTCTGTGCCCTTATCAAGGCATGCAAATTGGTTGCAGGGCAATCTGTCAATATTTTTATGGACAGCAGGTATGCATTTGGCGTTGTGCACAATTTTGACACTATTTGGAAACACAGAAATTTTCTCACTAGCACAGGATCTCCCATTGCACATCATAAACTGGTCTCTGAGTTGTTGGATGCTATTCTACTCCCTAGAGCCATTGCTGTGTTAGTATGGGCAGCATACTAACAATACTGATCTTGTGTCTCAAGGAAATGCCAGGGCGGATGCAGCAGCTAAGTGTGCAGCCTCAACTTCCAGTTCACCCTCTAACCTTGCTTTTCCTCAGGTTTCTACCCCCTGTTTACAGCTAGTGGACCTTCAGAGCACTGCCACCCAGGACGAGAGACAAGTTTGGAAACAGGCTGGCTGTGTCTTTGCAAACTTGGTCTGGATTTGTCCCTCGGGCTTTCTCTGTCTACCCAAACACATTCCCTTTCTATGCAAAATTGGCCCATGGGCTCACCCATATGTCAAAAGGGGGGATGGTAGTAGAAGTAACAAAGAGATGGTTCACAAAGGGGTTTTCAAACTATGCTGTGAAATTTTGCAAACAATGCTTGATATGTGCACAACATAATGGAGGTCAGGATATCAAACCATCTCAAGCAGCACATCCAGTACCAGACAAACCATTTGATCATCTCCAGATGGACTTCATTGAACTGACACTTAGTGAGGGAAAATGGGTCCCTTAAAAATAAACTAATGCCGCTTTTCCACTACCAACGTGGCTGAATTGGGCTGAGCTGTGCTGTGCTGAGTTGGGCTGAGTCGAGCTGAGTGGGGCTATTGGGGTTGCATTTCGACTACAACCGTGCTGAACCGTGCTGGCTGGAAGTGGGTGGACACATTGGGTGGAGTTAGCGAAAGTGGGTGGACATCACGTGATGTCGTTAGGCGGCGCAAACAGTGACATCAGTGACCTTTTAAGTGGTAGTCTCACGACCCGGATAGTAAACAATAAACATGGAGTCGTTAGTGTTGCTGGTCTTGGTGGTGTGGCTTGTTGTCACCAACAACGCCAACAGATACTGGCAAGAGCGTATAGATGAGGCGAGGCGCATAAGGCTTCAGAAATTCTCATAATTTGTAATTATTCTTCTTCCGGGTTTACGGTGTTTACAGATCCCAGCATGCTCGCAGGGCGTGTGAGGACACTCCTCCTCACCAATCAGTGTACAGGGGAGTGTCTTCTCACGCCCCTAGCCCCACTCGGCTCGGTTGGGCTCACTTCAGCCCTACTCCAAAACCGTGCGAGTTTTGGGTGCTGAGTAGGGCTGAAGCGAGCTGAGTCATGCTGCTCTGAGGTAGTCGAAACACGAGCCGTGTCGGGCTGAAGTGAGCTGAAAAAGGGTAGTGGAAAAGGGCCATAAGCAAAGCTTGTGCAGAAACAGGGCCAGGATGGACAAAGGTCCTCCCTGTAGTACTCACACAAATGAGGATGCAAACTAGGCCTAAACATGGGTTAAGCCCATTTGAAATTCTGTTTGGACGAGTACCCAACACGGGGATAGGGCCAGCCCAAGGAATACTGCCAGGCACCACACTGTGTGATGATGCAATGCTGAATTACTGTGCAACACTGTCCTCTTCTTATCCACAAACAGGTAAAAGAAGTGCTTCCCAAGCCCACTGAAGGACCTCTGCATGATCTACAACCAGGGGGCTGGATAGTGGTGAGGGACTTCCGATGAACCAAGTGGAACAAGCCACTGTGGAATAGCCCATTCCAGGTCCTGCTCATGACCCCAATGGCAGTGAAGGTCACAGGCAGAGTGACATGGATCCATGCTAGCCACTGCATGAGGGTTCCTGAACTGGCTGAGCAGGAGGAAAAGGAAGGCCTAAGTGACCCGGACACTGGTAAAGCACGTGAGGAAGAAAGGCACCACTGCATGGAACAGTGCGAGTATCACATCATGCATGCACCCTCAGTAGGGAAGAGTATTTCAGTATCTAGCCAATAGATAAGTCTTAGGGTTTCGAGTTTCTCCAAGCCCCGGTGAGGTGGAACGAGGGCTGATAGGGCATGCCCGCCCTCTGAGCACCAATACACATCAAGAAGGGCAAGGGTTAACTCGGAGATATAGTTAACGTAAAATGAAGGGGGTAAATCATTATAAGCTAGGTCCAGTCATGGGTCTGAGCATCCTGATCCTGCTGGGGCTCATGGGAGGATTCGTGTGGTGGTCGATACAGGGAACGCAGGCTGACACAGAGTCAAAGACAGTTGGTGGTGTTGGTTCAGTGTGATTGTGATGCTATGTTTGCTCCCTGTTTTCTGTTAATGTTGTATGTCTGTGTTTCAGAAGCAGCTGACAAATATTGGCTACCAGATGGTGAAAATAGACCCAGACGACTTGCCTGACTGGCCTCCAAACCCACACAAAGACTATAACCCACCGTTTGACGGTCAGCACAGCTGATATGAAATTAGCCCTAGCTTAAAACACTCATTTGTGGTTGTTTTCTGTTCTGTTGTTTCCTGATCTATGTATATAGCTTGCTAGCATTAAGTTAAGATGTCTGTCTTACAAAACAGCCTTAGCATTATACCTGTACACTCAATGACGTGTTAAGTCGAATCTCTCTGGGAACTCTTACCACTGAAATTGTGTACATTTCTTTCTTTTAGCAATTATTATCCTGTAGGATAAAAAGGGGGGAAATGTGAAGGAAATTTAGTGAATCAACATTCCTATTCTCTGTGTTTTTGTCCATTGAGCTCAAGTGGCCTAGTGTACTGAGAAAAGTTGTTTTCCCCACATGCTGTAATCGCCTTTCTGTGCCCTTGGCTGGTGATAAGCAGGGTGTCTAGGTTCTCCCTAACCACGCATATGCCTGCACATCCCAGAGTACGCCAGGTGCACGCTTTAACAAAGCTTCATAGAAAGTTTTGAGCCAATCACGTGAAGACGTGAGCAGTAAGCGAATGCCTTTAGAGTATAATAGATAACAGCCACTAAGACACAACTCAGAGTGCATACTCTCGGCATCACTGAAGTGGTGTCGTCTTCTTTTTCTTTTCCTGTTTTATATCTCTGTTTATGTAATCTACTATAATAAATAACTGAAAAGACAACTGTTAAGCGTTCTGAAGTGTTTATTAGAAGTTTCCATTACAGGGTGCAGGCATTTACAGATGCAGTTGCAGGGGAGAGCAGGTGCATTATAAACTGGCAGCCAAATCCAAATCATGAGACTAAAGGCAGAGTCGGGAATGAGCAATGGGTTGGTTGATTAGCAAACAGCGTGTCAGAGGAATAGCTAAAGTTCAGAGTCCAGATATAAACAGAAAGCAAGGTTAAAATCACTAGAGTCAAATATGAGGGGCTAATGACAAGATATGATCAGGCACACAGAACAAAATGTGATGGAGGCCTCTGTCTCAGTCCACGAGCGGCACCTGCAGCGCTGCCTATTGCCTCATTAAGCATGTAACACACGCTTGTCATTTTTCCCGTTTACATGCTGCTTTCATTAAACAATAATATGGCTACGACAGTGGGGGTGCACACCTAAAGTTAGTAGCGGAGAGTCACATACACGCGCACACACACATGCACACACATATTGCCTTCATCTTTAGTGGTTAGTACTCTTAAACAATTTGCTATTTCACACACGATAAAATGGTCATTGTTGAATGTTGTTTGTACTTATCTTTGAGCGCTCTTTGTCTTTTTGTATTTTGTGTTGGGCGTGTCTGTTGGCGGCGTTTCGGTGTTTGGTGGTTTGTTTGAATGGTCCGTGTAATTCCAATGCAGGGAAATGAGAGCCAAACCGAGCGGTTCAAACTTGGGGCTACTTTAGTAGCGTCTGGCCTGCGCAATGCATAGTGGGATTGGACTATACTACGGGAAAAGGGGGGGGGTTTCAGTGAATGTGTTATTTATACATGCTAGATGGGCAAAAGTGCAATAGTTTTTATGGTAATGTGCAGTGTTTATATGAATGTGTGATTATTGCTGTACATGTAATCCATTATGCCTTTTGTGACAATGATTGATTAAGGTGTAGGGCTAGTATGACCCAGGGGAGGGGCTTAAGGCCTAAAAGGGGATCCTCATTCAGTGTATGGGAGATTGAGAAGGGACAGCAAGGGTAATGTAGACTGTGGCTGTAAAAGTTCCATATTTTGTGGAAGTGCTGTTTCTCTTACGTCTTTAATTAATTATTATTATTTGTAATTTATTAAGTTTTTTTTTTTTGTATTATATAACTTACAATATACCTTTTCACCGCTCTTGGCAACTTTTCATATCTTATCGACATTCGGCGCCCTGAGACAGAACCGGCCTTCAGGCCGTTGCTGAGAAAAACATTTCCCCCTGAAGGTCAATGCCGGGAGACACTCTCATTTCTCGCATTCCTCTCTAACTTTCCGCGGTCGCCATTTTTACCCCCAGTGTGACAAGCGGGTGCGTGACCAGCGCCTTCATGGCTGCAGGAGCGGACGGCTGCTTGCTTGCACTGGATTACCTCCTCCCCTCCCCCCCACCCCCTTACCCCTGATTCCCCCCCCTCAAGTCCCGTGTTTAAAGTGTACCTGTGTTGTAGTTGTGCTTATGCAAAGGTTTTTTTTTTTAAATGTTCCCACACTGTACTCCTGACAGGAGCATAGTGGGGGGGTCTTTTTTCCTTATCTCTCATGTTGTGTTTCCTTTTTATCTTTTATCCCTGTCTTCCTGTCCTGTCTACCCTATGTCAATTGTATGTTGTATATGTATGGACAGGTTGATGGCTAATTTCGCTGGTACATGTGACTAGTGACAGTAAAGGGCATCATCATCATCTTTTGCATATTTGCCTGTATGTTGGATGTATGGTAAATAAAACACCTTGCACTAAAGTGCTATTTGTGGCGGAGCCAGTTTTTTTTTTGTGGACCTGGACCTGGCGATTTGGCCTGTTTTACCACAAGTGGTGTCAAAAGTGGGATTGAAGGCCGAGGTCCAAACCATGAGCGAACTGGGGGTCAACGAACCCTCCACCAGTGAGTGGAGCAGCCCAATTGTGGTGGTCCCGAAAAAAAATGGTTCCCTTAGAGCAGGGGTGTCAAACCTGATCCATAAAGGGCCTTGTGACTGCAGGTTTTCATTCCAGCCATGCAGCAGCACACCTGACTTGGCTCATTCAATCAACTGAACTGTCTTCACACAGTCAAATACTTGCAGCCACACCCACCCTTGATTAAAGGGTGGGTGTGTCAGTTGATTGAATAAGCCAAATCAGGGTGCTGCTGCATGGCTGGAATGAAAACCTGCAGCCACACGGCCCTTTATGGATCAGGTTTGACACCCCTGCCTTAGAGTATGCATGGACTTTTGGAAGCTGAATGCAGTGCCCAGGTTTGACGCCTATCCTATGCCCCGCATTGATGACCTGCTGGAGAGGATAGGCCAGGCATGTTACATCACAACCCTGGACCTATGTAAAGGTTACTGGAAAGTGCCACTGGAGAAGCAGTCCAGAGAATATACAGCCTTCCGGACGCCAGCCAGACTCTTTCAGTTCACCGTTATGCCGTTTGGGCTCCATGGGGCCTCTGCAATGTTCCAGCGACTGATGGACCGTGTCTTGCAAGGCTACGATGACTGCTGTGCAGCATACCTGGACGATGTGGTCATTTACAGCCGGACCTGGTTTGAACATCTTCAGCATCTCCAGAGGGTTCTGCACCAAATCCAAGAGGCAGGGCTGACATTAAATGTTCAGAAATGCGAGTGGGCCAAGAAGGAAGTAAAGTACCTTGGATATCTGGTTGGCAACGGGGAGGTCCGGCCACAGGTGGATAAGGTGGAGGCTATATCCAGCAGTGCTCGTCCACGCACAAGGAAACAAGTCCGTTCATTCCTGGGCCTTGTTGGGTGGTATCGACGGTTTATTCCCAACTTTTCCACCATCGTGGCCCCTCTGACTGACCTTACCAGTAAAGCAGCCAGAAACCCAGTTGTGTGGGCAGAGGAATGTGAGTATGCATTTACCACTCTTAAGAAATGCCTGTGTTCATCCCCAGTTCTCCAAAGCCCAGACTTCACACAACAGTTCCTAGTGCAGGTGGATGCTTCCTCTGTAGGCATTGGAGCCGTGCTGTCCCAAGGGAAACAGGGAGAAGAACAACCAGTCCTGTATCTGAGTTGGAAACTGCTGCCCAGAGGGCAAAGGTACTCCACAATAGAAAAGGAGTGCCTAGCAATCAAATGGGTGCTGGACAGCTTACGGTACTACCTGCTTGGGAGGGAATTTGATCTTGATACGGACCATCGTGCCCTGACGTGGATCCAGACCATGAAGGACCATAATGCCTGGGTGACGAGATGGTACCTTGCATTACAGCCTTACAGGTTTACCATCCGCCATAAATTAGGTAAACACAATCTGTTGGCTGACTATCTATCCAGATTGCCGACACTCAGCAATCTAGGAGAGGGGGAAGGTAATGTGATGGAGGCCTCTGTCTCCGTCCATGAGCGGCACCTGTAGCACTGCCTATTGTCTCATTAAGCACGTAACACACGCTTGTCATTTTTCCCATTTACATGCTGCTTTCATTAAACAATAATATTACGGCTACGACAGCAGGGGTGCACACCTAAAGTTAGTAGTGGAGAGTCACATACACGCACACAAGCATGCACACACACACATATTGCCTTCCTCTTTAGTGGTTTGTACTCTTAAACAATTTCCTATACCACACACGATAAAATGGTCATTGTTGAATGTTGTGTTTGTACTTATCTTTGAGTGCTCTTTGTCTGTTTGTATTTTGTGTTGGGCATGTCTGTTGGTGGCCTTTTGGTGTTTGGTGGTTTGTTTGAATGGTCCGTGTAATTCCAATGCAGGGAAATGAGAGCCAAACCGAGCGGTTCAAACTTGGGGCTACTTTAGTAGCGTCTGGCCTGCGCAATGCATCTTGGGATTGGACTATACTACGGGAAAAGGGGGGGGGGGGGGGGGTCAGTGAATGTGTTACAACCCCGATTCCAAAAAAGTTGGGACAAGTACAAATTGTAAATAAAAACGGAATGCAATGATGTGGAAGTTTCAAAATTCCATATTTTATTCAAAGTAGAACATAGATGACATCAAATGTTTAAACTGAGAAAATGTATAATTTAAAGAGAAAAATTAGGTGATTTTAAATTTCATGACAACAACACATCTCAAAGTTGGGACAAGGCCATGTTTCCCACTGTGAGACATCCCCTTTTCTCTTTACAACAGTCTGTAAATGTCTGGGGACTGAGGAGACAAGTTGCTCAAGTTTAGGGATAGGAATGTTAACCAATTCTTGTCTAATGTAGGATTCTAGTTGCTCAACTGTCTTAGATCTTTTTTGTAGTATCTTCCATTTTATGATGCGCCAAATGTTTTCTATGGGTGAAAGATCTGATTTCCATAAAGAACTTCAAATTTTCATTCGTCTGACCACAGAACAGTTTTCCACTTTGCCACAGTCCATTTTAAATGAGCCTTGGCCCAAAGAAGACGTCTGCGCTTCTGGATCATGTTTAGATACGGCTTCTTTGAACGATAGAGTTTTAGCTGGCAATGACGGATGGCACGGTGAATTGTGTTCACAGATAATGTTCTCTGGAAATATTCCTGAGCCCATTTTGTGATTTCCAATACAGAAGCATGCCTGCATGTGATGCAGTGCCATCTAAGGGCCCGAAGATCACGGGCACCCAATATGGTTTTCTGGCCTTGACCCTTACGCACAGAGATTCTTCCAGATTCTCTGAATCTTTTGATGATATTATGCACTGTAGATGATGATATGTTCAAACTCTTTGCAATTTTACACTGTCGAACTCCTTTCTGATATTGCTCCACTATTTGTCGGTGCAGAATTAGGGGGATTGGTGATCCTCTTCCCATCTTTACTTCTGAGAGCCGTTGCCACTCCAAGATGCTCTTTTTATACCCAGTCATGTTAATGACCTATTGCCAATTGACCTAATGAGTTGGTCCTCCAGCTGTTCCTTTTTTGTACCTTTAACTTTTCCAGCCTCTTATTGCCCCTGTCCCAACTTTTTTGAGATGTGTTGCTGTCATGAAATTTCAAATGAGCCAATATTTGGCATGAAATTTCAAAATGTCTCACTTTCGACATTTGATATGTTGTCTATGTTCTATTGTGAATACAATATCAGTTTTTGAGATTTGTAAATTATTGCATTCCGTTTTTTTTTTTTTTTTACAATTTGTACTTTGTCCCAACTTTTTTTGGAATCAGGGTTGTATTTATACATGCTAGATGGGCAAAAGTGCAATAGTTTTTATGGTAATGTGCAGTGTTTATATGAATGTGTGATTATTGCTGTACATGTAGTCCATTCTGCCTTTTGTGACGATGATTAATTAATGTGTAGGGCTGGTATGACCCAGGGGAGGGGCTTAGGGCCTAAAAGGGGATCCTCATTCAGTGTATGGGAGATTGAGAGGGGACAGCAAGGGTAATGTAGACTGTGGCTGTAAAAGTTCCATATTTTGTGGAAGTGCTGTTTCTCTTATGTCTTTTATTATTATTATTATTATTATTATTATTATTATTATTATTTGTAATTTATAATTTTTTTTTTTGTATTTTATAACTTACAATATACCTTTTCACTGCTCTTGACAACTTTTGCATGTTTGCCTGTATGTTGGGTGTACAGTAAATAAAACACCTTGCACTAAAGTGCTATTTGTGGCGGAGCCAGTTTTTTTTTTTTTTTTGTGGACCTGGAGCTGGCGATTTGGCCTGTTTTACCACACAATACTTCGCACTGATAGTTTGTGACTGAGGTTCTTAAGTAGTGGTGGCTGATGAGGTGTAATGAGTAACAGCTGCAGTGATGATTAGAACTTGGGAGAGGGCGGGCGCTGTGGTGGTTGGGAATTGTAGTCCGTGGCGGCCATGTTTGGAGGCTGCCACGAAGTCTGATTGCTGGCACTGTCAATGGCAGACACTTGATGCTTTATGCCTAATAAACTGAATGTAGCAAACACAATTACAGATAACTATCATTTTCTAACTCTTTAGTGTATTTATCTTCAACCAAGGATGTACACTGCAAAAAGTGATATCTTAGCAAGTGAACATATCTTGAAAATAGTTGGAACAATTTAGCATTTCCTATTAGAAGAATACAAGACACTAATTCTGAGAACTTAGTTCTAGATTGCAACCAACTTATTCTAATATGTCTTATCAAGTAAAAATATATATCCATGCAGAAAGACAATTTCACTAGTATTAAGTAATTTTCTCCTCGAATTCAGTTTTCAATTTTTTTGCAGTGTAGAGAAGAGGCTCCATGCAGCACATCTTGCATTTGGGAGACTCACAAGTCGGATGTTCAAGAATAAGGACCTCAGCCATCGAACCAAACTGATGGTCTACAATGCTGTTGTGGTCTCGAACCTCCTTTATGAGTGCGAAACATGGACCTTCTACCGCCGAGACCTGAAGAAGCTGGAACAGTTCCAGCAGAAAAAGCTCTGCACCATCCTCAACATCAACTGGGAGGACTACATCACCACCATCACAGTCCTCGAAAAGAGCCAGGGCAACCAACCTAGAAACGACCATCATGAAACACCATCTTCAGTGGTTAGGTCATGTTGCATGCACGGACAAAACAGGACTCCCAAGGAGGATCCTCTTCAGCAAGCTGAGCACAGGGAAACACCCTCAGGATCACCCCATGCTACGTGACAAAGACCAGCTGAAGCAGACCCTCAAGGCAACCACCATAGACCCTGAGACCTGGGAAGAAGCAGCTAGACAGCGTACCGAGTGGTGAAACACTATCCATACAGGGACGGAACTCTTTGAAATGAACAGAAGAATGAATCTGGAAACCAAGTGACAGCGCAGAAAAGAGAAAGAGGCACAAGCCCAACCACCACCGACCTTTCAGTGTCACCAATGCCCCCAAGTTTTCAGAGCTAGAATCGGGCTCATGAGCCATCAACGAGCCCACCATCAGATGTGACCAGAAGGAATGAACTACTCAGATATGAGGAATTGCCGCTGCCATCGACAAGCATATTTATAGCAGCAACAGCAAGGACTGCAAGTCCAAGTTCATACAGCTGTGTAGCTAAGCTAATTGTTAAAGAATAATTAGGGCTATTGTTACTTGTGCCAAAACATTGCTTCAGTTATATTAGTGATGTAACACAGTACCACCATCTGTATGAGTATCTGTTTAGTGCTCCAAATATTTGTTTTTTTTTTTTTAATAAATAATGCATGTGGGACTGTTTTATCATGCTTTTTGTTTGCACCTGCTCACAATATCTCATTATCTCTAGCCGCTTTATCCTTCTACAGGGTCGCAGGCAAGCTGGAGCCTACCCCAGCTGACTACGGGCGAAAGGCGGGGTACACCCTGGACAAGTCACCGGGTCATCACAGGGCTGACACATAGACACAGACAACCATTCACACCTACGGTCAATTTAGAGTCACCAGTTAACCTAACCTGCATGTCTTTGGACTGTGGGGGAAACCGGAGCACCCGGAGGAAACCCACGCGGACACGGGGAGAACATGCAAACTCCGCACAGAAAGGCCCTCGCCGGCCACGGGGCTCGAACCCAGACCTTCTTGCTGTGAGGCGACAGCGCTAACCACTACACCACTGTGTCGCCTGCTCACAACATTTTCTAACAAATTCAATTGGTTCGATCTACCAAAATATGAACCAAATAGTAACATAATTTAAACCACCATGACCCTGACCAGACAGTTACTAAGGATGAATGAGTGAATGCTGTACACTCGCAAAAAAGTAAAAATCTCCGACTATTCACTCGTGTTCCCTAGGATCCCAGTCCCGATGCACATCTCTAGTCTCAAGCAGATGCCTTCTGAATGTTTCTGTCAAAAGAAAGGTTGAATACTGTCCCTCTTATTTGCATCTAGAATATTTTATCTTCACATATCATTCTGAAAAACATACAGTTTTCATATGCATTTTTTTGTGGGAGAACACATATGCCATAAGTTTTTTTTTTTTTTTTTAAATGCTACGTTCCTCGGAATGATTTAGAGATTACATACTATATAGACAGATCTATAACTAATATACAATAATATGTCTTGTCACGAGATTGTAAGATCTAACACTTCAACTATTGACAAACTTCATAATTAGTGCATGAGATGATTCAGATGTGTGAAAGCAGTGCAATGCATATAACCACATAAACTGTTTAAAACTGTTTTACTGTTGCCATGGTGCTGTTTTCTACAGCTCACACGACACTTTCATTTGTTCTGATCTGATTTCTCATTCTGAACACCATTACTCTGATTCTTAAAACAGAATTATTGGTTTACAGTGTGTTTGGTCTGCGTTGTTTTGTTTTATTTTTCCTATCCACAAGCCCATGTGGCCACTTCAGGGTTTCAGTCTGAATGTAGAGCACTTATATGTGCTAAATGTGTCTCAAGTGAACTCATCAAAGCAGAAAATAGAGGGGATTCTGACTACTGTGGCTAGTGCACATGATGCATGTGGTTTATGTCTGATACATCTAGATTTGCCCACTGTTGCATGCAGGGGGTGTCATTGCCGCCTCTTCGATCCTGAGCTTGGGTTACTTGGGTTACTTTCCTTGTAGTTCTCTGGTTTACTCTCAACTCACAAAAACAAGCCAGTAGGTGGATGCAGAGGTAAATGCAAATAGTCTACATGAAGGTGCCTTAAACTTTTCCAGTTAACTGTGATTTTCCTCATGATTTACTGAAATTTTAGGAAAGTTACATGTCATAACGAACTGGACATCAGCCTAATGAGATGCTGATTGTGCTGGCATATCATCATCAAAAACACAATTTCCCATATACAGTATCTACTGTATTTTCTGGACTATAAGCCGCTACTTTTTTCCTAGGTTTTGAACCATGCGGCTTATACAAAGGTGCGGCTATTCTGTGGATTTTTCTTCCACCGCTAGGGGCGCTCTAACCGGAAGTAGAATCAAAAATAAGATAGACGAAAAATCAATGCAAAGAAGAATTAGCAGATCTTTAGCAGATAGAACACGCACGACAAATTACTAACTGGTAATTATTTTCAAATCCAGCGAAGATGATTAAAGTGACTTGTGGTTTCAAACACAGGAGAAATGAAGGTAAATAAATACCGGTTATTTTCTCTTGGTTCTGTTCCGTTTTAATCAGCAAAGTTGCTGCCGTGTTAAAAGGCACTGTTCGGAAAGAATCTGTTCAGGTACATACATGTACATTTACAGTACAAAATCGTTCTGTACATGCAGTAAATATCTAATTTTTCACCATAGATATCTGCGGCTTATAGCGGCTTGTATATCTTTTTTTTTTATTTTTTTTTTTAAATAGAGCGGATGCGGCTTATATACAGGTGCGCTCTATAGTCCAGAAAATACGGTATTTGGTCAGGTTCAATGCCCAAAATGATAATCTGCATCATCAGTTTTTCTTTGGCTAATCAGACACAAGGTACACCACCACTCTTGCCAGAGCAGTTGGGGATTAGGTGCCTTGCTCAAGGGCACTTAAGCCAGTCCTGCTGGTCCAGGGAATCAAACCAGCAACCTTTTGGTCCCAAAGCTGTTTCTCTAACCATTATGCTATAGCTTCCCCATATATAGACACTGGATCTATAGATTTGTATATGACACTGGATAAAAGCTGAAAATGCTTAAATGTCATAATTAAAAAATATACATTAACACTTAAAAAAACTGCATGGCTCCATAGTAAAAGAGTTAGAGTGCTAAACTGGCCTGCCTGCAATCCAGACATGTCTCCCATTTAAAACATTTGGTGCATTATGAAGTGCAAAATATGACAAAGGAGACCCCGAACTGTTGAGCAACTATTCAACAAATGTTAATATTAGTGTTGTAGTCAAGAGCACCTAAACCGAGACCAAGTCATGACCAAGTAGGTGGATGCAGAGGTAAATGCAATTAGTCTACCTAAAGATGTCTAAAACTTGGTATCAAGACCAAGACTTTGAGATGTTGAGATCAAGTCAAGACCAAAGGCAGGGCAAGACTGAGTCAGGACCAGGACCAGACCAGTGTGGGGGAGGGATGACAGCCAATAACAGGAAGAAAAATTTCAAATTAGCAATGAGTCACGTTATTGGAAGCAGGAAATTTTTTTACATCCAATCACAGTAACAATGTTCACAAATAAATCAGATAATATACAGGCAGTATAGTGAAATCCCCACAGTTGTGGTCTTGACCGGTGTCGAAATAAAATCCTGAGTCCTCTATGTCCGAGACCAAGACCTTCAAAAAGTGGCCTTGAGACCAGTCTCAAGTACTACAATGCAAGTTAATATTCATAAAGTCATCCTTTTCAGCTCCATACATTTTAAATTACATAGAAATATTACTAAACTCTTCTGAGTGATAAACCATTTAAAAAAGTCTTGTGGTATGAGAGATGTTCCATTTATTTGTTCACCTTTCTAGACATTGCATAATCATTGGTCAGTGTGCTCACTGCCACACTTCCAAGTTATTTTTCACCTTGTGGTTAAAAAAAAGAAAATACCCCCCCAAACAAACAAACAAAACTGCAACAAATGCTAATAGGGGCCCATAGGAATCACGCAGTCCTATGCTCAGGGCAGGAGCAGCAGAAAGACAGTTAATGACAGGGTTGCCAGATTGGGCTATCCATCCATCAATCCATTATCCATAATTGTTTATCCTGTGCAGGGTCACGGGAAAGCTGGATCCTATCCCAGCTGACTATGGGTGAGAGGCAGGGTACACCCTGGACAAGTCACCAGGTCATCACAGGGCTGACACATAGAGACAAACAACCATTCACACTCGCACCTACGGTCAATTTAGAGCCACCAATTAGCCTAACCTGCATGTCTTTGGGGGAAACCGGAGCACCTGGAGGAAACCCACGCAGACACGGGGAGAACATGCAAACTCCGCACAGAAAGGCCCCCGTCAGCCACTGGGCTTGAACCCAGAACCCTCTTGCTGTGAGGTGACAGTGCTAACCACTGCACCACCTTGCCGCTCCAGATTGGGCTAGTTATTATTAAAAAAAAAAAAACCTCCGCAAACCACAAGATCTGGTTTTATAGCAAATAATGAGCCTTAAATTTATTAATTAATTTGTAAGCACATACAGTCTAAATGATTCTCCCTTTTTGTGTGGTTTTTGAGTTGTAGTTGGGTGGAGATTTTTCTGAAACCTAGCAACCCTGATTAAAAACATTAACTCTTCTGTGGGTGCCTCACACACTGTGACGGGAAACACTTGCTGTATCAAACAAAATTGAACAAAGGTACATCTAAAAGTGCTCAAAATAAACTGCACAGTATGCTGGATCAATTTACTGACTTTGAACTGCATATTAGAGAGTTAATGTAAAAGCTAATTAGATTATACCCTGTAGCATCAGTCAGTTGTGCCAGGCACTTGACTCCATTTTGTTTCTTGTTCTCTCCATTATTCATGTTGTTCTTCTACAATAAAACCAAAATTACTAGCCACTGCTATACGCTATTCGTTTCAGAGACGAGCTCTGCATGTTATGGCAAATCACATGTCAAAATATGATTTCACCTTCCTTTTTGGTCACTGCCAGCTCATGTCCATATGTTCCCACTGGAGAGCACTGAAGCTTAAAATAGCTAGAAGAGTGCTCGTGATCCTGTTTTGGGGATATAGATGTCCTGAAAAAAGAAACACACAGCAGAACTATTACTATCTAAACCATTTTACGGTAAGTTAAATAAACTCAAACTCAGATGCATGACTGCACATTGTGCTGTAATTTTAGGAGACATGGTTGGACTTATAATTTATTTGCTGTCCTTTAAGTTGTTATCCTTTCAGTTATTCTTTAATATCGTCACACCTTCTCAGACAGATTGTTTCATTTTATAATAAATGTTACTTGTTTGTAATTAAAACAAACAGAGATGAGTCATTCTGTGCTGGTCTTGTGGTTGAAGGGTCTATCCAGTGTTTCCATACGTCAGCATAAAAAAAAAGAAAAGAAAAAAAAGGCAACCGTCAGCTCCACTCTGTTTGCAAGCATTGTGCAAGCCTAGTTACATTTCACCACACGTTTTCTCTTCTCAACACTAATAAAGCCTCTCAAAGGGGGGCATTTCTAACCGCATCCTGTGTGCGATAAGTCTCATAATGCACACTGGCTGAAATTTGTGCACCACTTATCTGATCATTATGCACCAATCTGCATAAGCACACATATCGCTTCAAGTATATTTGTCTGCTCTGATGCATGCATGTGTCAAGCAAGATTCAAATGCTTCAATACAATTCATATGATGTTCTCAAGTTGGAACATCAACTTTAACAACTTTAACAAATGTTAAAAAAGTTCTAGATGAACTCTAAATTGTGCAATGTACTCAAACCTCTAAGTTATTATAATTGTCATGCTATTTCTTAAAGTGTCCATTGTTAGTACAAATTGCAGTGAGTCTTAATATTTTTATCCACATTATTATATTTTATTTATTCTATTCATTTATATAATAAGCAGCAAAGTTTGTTTGTTTGCTTGTCTTGAGCTAATGTCACCATTTCTCGACAGATTTTCACCAAATTTGGCAAGTAGGTCCGGGGATGACCCAGAATTTTGCAGATATAAGCAAAATTCATGTACAGGTCCCAGGGAGGTCCCTGGGGGCCTTTCACATTACATTTATCAACAAACTCTTGACAGATCTTCACTATACTTGGCACATGGGTACAGGAGATAGCCACAATTTGGCAGAATCAGAAATTCCATATTTGGGCCTCAGGGGGTCCCTGGTGGGACCTTGGGTGGTGGATGTTTGGATTTTTGTTTGTCTTGGGTTAACATCACCATTTCTCGGTGGCTCTACAACAAATTTGACATGGGAGTCTGGGGGCAACCCAGAATTTTGCAAACCCTGGGCAAAACCTGCTAGTTATTATATACAGTATTTGCCATTCATTTATATTTATGTTATGCACAGACTTCATGTAAATAAGTGTCAGCTTTTGAAACCCTGGGCCTAATAAAATGTATTATTATTATTATTATTATTATTATTATTATTATTATTATTATGTTATGCTTTCTGCTTTACCTATTTCAGGTTTTTTTTCCTGACTGATCTGAACTGGGCCTTAAGTGAGAGATGTTTTAATGTATTTTCTGTCTTAAAAATAGGTGACTGTAAAACTGAGACAACCTTTAACAAATATAACATTTTTGATAAACATTACAGTGATTCCTAACCCTGATCCTGTACTTCCTTGGCAAAACTTTCTGTTCGGACACACTCCATTGGCCCAGGAGCAGCCTGGATCAGGTGTGTCAGCAAGTAAAACGATACCATTTGCAGTAACGATGCACAAACTAGGTGAGGATTAGGAATCACTGCCATATCGGATCCCAAAAGTAAAGGAAATGTTACAAAACAAAACTATAAACTTGCCAGTATATAATTAAACATAAGTATACAAAGTGATGCGTATAGTTATTTGTTTAATTAATTTAATTTATGTGAGCTTCTACTGTATAAGACTTGAAGAGAATACACTTTTGACATGTTATCATTTCAACTATTCACATAGTGCTTAGAGAGAAACACTGATAAAACTAAAAACACCAAGTCAGAAAAAGTTGGGACGGTTGGGATGGAAAATGCAAATAAAAGAAGAAAGCAGTGATTTCTAAATTTACTTTGACTTGTATTTCATTGCAGACAGAATGAACCCAAGATATTTCATGTTTTGTTGGTCGACTTCATTTCATTTGTTAATATACATCCATTCCTGCATTTCAGGCCTGCAATACATTCCAAAAAAAGTTGGGATGGGGGCAATTTAGGGCTAGAAATGAGGTAAAACAATTAAATAATGATGTGATTTGAAACAGGTGATGTCAATTGGTGATTGTAATCATGATTTGGTACAAAATCAGTATCCAGGAAAGGCCTCGTCTTCGAGGAGCAAAGAAGGGCAAAGGATCTCCAGTTTGTCAACAAATGAGTGAGAAAATTACTGAAATGTTTAAAAACAATGTTCCTCAAATAAAGATATGAAGGGATTTGGATATTTTTCCCTCTACAGTGCATAATATCTTTAAATGAGTCAAGGAATCTGGAGGATTTCAGTACGTAGAACCATCATTCATCTATAGCTGATAGAACCACATGGGCTCAGGGTTACTTTGGCAAACCTTTATCAAGCTACAATACAGAGTTACATCCACAAACACCAGTTAAAACTTTACTGTGCAGAAGCATCTGGGATGGATCATCACACAGTGGAAATATGTATTGTGGTCAGATGAATCAGTATTCCAGGTCTTTTTTCTTTCTTTCTTTCTTTCTTTCTTTCTTTCTTTCTTTCTTTCTTTCTTTTTTAAGAAGAAATGGACACTGTGTGACCAAAGACGAAAGGGACCATCCAGACTGTTACCAGGAACAAGTCCAAAATCCAGGGTGTGTCATGGTATGGGGTTGGGTCAGTGCCCTTGGTAAAGGTAACTTACACTTCTGTGATGGAACATTAATGCAGAAAAGTACACTGAGATTTTTGACCAACATCTGCTGCCTTCAAGACGATGTCTTTTCCAGGGAGATTTCAACAAGACAATGCAAAACCACATTCTGCTCACATTACAAAAGCATGGCTGTGGAAAAAGATGGTGTGTCCTCTCTGTCCCCAATAGAGAATGGGTGGGGAATTTTGAAATGAAAAATATGACAATGACGACCTGAAAGTTTTCAGGAAGCATTCATTAGCATCTAAAGTGAGATCCATGTATGTTCTCAATTTGAGTCAACTTAAAATCTAGGAGTTGTTTTAAATCTAAGTTTTGCTCTAGAAAAAACATTCAAATACATTAAATCCACTCACACCCCTGACTCACCCCTCGCCCAGTGTAGACTCATCTACTTTTAACCGTTTCATGATCTTTTGTGTGTTCTCAAGTCTTACTTCCTGCCTGTGAATTTAAGGCTGTTAAGTCTGATGCACCGCAACCTCTATGTTGGTTCTTATGTATCATCAAGAGCATGTTTAGCACATGTTCTGATTATCACTTGTAAAATTTTCACTGTAATTTTCCAATCTCATCTCATCTCATCTCATTATCTCTAGCCGCTTTATCCTGTTCTACAGGGTCGCAGGCAAGCTGGAGCCTATCCCAGCTGACTACGGGCGAAAGGCGGGGTACACCCTGGACAAGTCGCCAGGTCATCACAGGGCTGACACATAGACACAGACAACCATTCACACTCACATTCACACCTACGGTCAATTTAGAGTCACCAGTTAACCTAACCTGCATGTCTTTGGACTGTGGGGGAAACCGGAGCACCCTGTAATTCTCCTATTTTATATTAAACTTTGGTCAAATATCTGTCAAATTTTGCATTTTGTGCAATTTTTTTACCTTGCGCAATACCAAAAAAATTCAGTTGAAATCAAGCCATTTGAGGTGAATTGGTCCGCCTCTGAAAAAACTTGGCGTTTGGATTTCCCGGCAAACATTGATTTTCGTGATGTTGTGTACGGGACGCCTCCCTCTGAATCCTACGTCAGCGCTGGTTTGTTTATGAGAAAACGACCTGGTGGTTTTCTGCAAATTTCTTCAACGTTATCACATAATTATTAAAATGGTTAACAGATGTATCGTAGGAGGGTGTAGCAACACCCATGTTGATGGGATTAGTACTCATCGTTTCCCAAAAGGCCGGACAATGAGAGAGAAATGGGAGCGCTTGGTCTACACAGGCTGTGCACTGAAACCGTGCAAAGCTCGCGCAGCCTGCTGGCGCTTCCGCAGTGACGTCACGAATCTGGCTCCAGACTCCCTTGGGATTTTTCCAGACACGTTTTGTTATTTTATTCTTTTTCCTGCTGTAGACAGATGGCCTTGTGCAAAATTACCCTTCTGGATGAGTGTGTAAAGGGACACACTTTCATGTAAAAAAAAGACGAAATTGGTCCAGAATATGCATTTTAAAGCTAGACTGCCTTTCAGATTTTTCAAGTGTAGGTCATAAAAAGAATTTTCCCCGACACACAGTTATTTTTGTTTAACGGACTGAAAGCTACTGAATTCGAATCACAGACTTCCAATTTTATTAGTTTTTTTTAAAAAATAGAACAATTAATGAATTTAGAGCCACATGGCCCTAAATTCTCTGCTATTTTTTCCTGCTTCACCATGACCCAATACAAGATACTACATCATGCATCACGTGGTGGGCTTCCCTGTTCATACAAGGCATTGTGGGATACAAATTTGAAACAGGAGAGAAAAATGGAGCATGTGAGTGTGCGAATGAAACGTGAAAGACCGACTACAGTAACAGAAAGTGAGAAGTAAAGATATGTTATATGAAAAAAGGAAACGCAGGACCAAACTAATAAATATGGGTGCTCAGCGAGCACCTTGGTGTGATCAGCTGTTCGTTTAGCGACAGAATGATGGAACTGTCAGTGCACGCTCAAAGGTAAACCTGTAGATGGCAGTAATGCAACACTGTGGATGCCAGCTGCTGTAAAACCCAAAAGAAGAAGAAGAAGAAAGTAAACCTGCGCATGCACACACGGACTTCCTCTGTCTGCTTGATTGCACAAAGCGAGCGATTTCATGCACATTATTTGCTTTAATCCCTTCAAATTAAATAACTTCCCAGCCACAGAACGGCTTGATATTTTGTGAAATATTACAGAAATAGGGCGGCACGGTGGTGTAGTGGTTAGCGCTGTCGCCTCACAGCAAGAAGGTCCTGGGTTCGAGCCCCGGGGCCGGCGAGGGCCTTTCTGTGCGGAGTTTGCATGTTCTCCCCGTGTCCGCGTGGGTTTCCTCCGGGTGCTCCGGTTTCCCCCACAGTCCAAAGACATGCAGGTTAGGTTAACTGGTGACTCTAAATTGACCGTAGGTGTGAATGTGGGTGTGAATGGTTGTCTGTGTCTGTGTGTCGGCCCTGTGATGACCTGGCGACTTGTCCGGGGTGTGCCCCGCCTTTCGCCCGTAGTCGGCTGGGATGGGCTCCAGCTTGCCTGCGACCCTGTAGAAGGATAAAGCGGCTAGAGATAATGAGATGAGATGAGATTACAGAAATAATCATATATCATAATGACCACATTTCAGAGGGAACTAAATTTCACCGAATTTATGAAATCGAAAGACCATCTACTTTTAATGCTTAGTATAATTGTCACATACAATGCAATTTGTTACACAATAATAGAAGAAGTATGCATAGTGGAATATTCTTGTGGACCAATACAATCAATATAACTTTAATGCAACCTTAATGTAGATGATATCACTCTCAGAGGAGGCTACAGGATTGGCTTTAGAACTTCTAACTAGCATCAGGATAATTTCTGAACAATCTGTGCTTCCACTCAGATAAGCCCTAAAATATGACTTCCACATCATAGCCATATGAGTCACAAGACTCATGCTGTGGTGGCTGGTCATGGTACAAGTTTCAATGGACTAATAATCGAATGTACCATGCACTGAGAGGCTCTGGTTGAAATTATGGATTCTCTGAGGTGACTTGTATAGTACTATTTTGTGTGGGGCACAGACCTGAAGACAATAGTACTATGCCAGTCACCGAAGAGAATCCATAATTTCAACTGGAACCTCTCATTGCATGGTATATTTGATTTTTATTCTATCCACATTCACTGGATATGAGCAATCATGTGCTCTGATTGGCTACTCTACTACTAGGATATCAGCTCATATACTGTGAGTAGAGAAAAACAAAATGACAGAGCATGTTGCTGAACCAACCGAGGATGAAATAAAAACTCTACTCAAAAACAAAAACCCCCAAAATACAAAAAAGCGACAAAATATGGGATAAAAGTATTTGATGATAAGAACATATCCATCCACCCATCCATTATCTGTAGCCACTTATCCTGTTCTACAGGGTCGCAGGCAAGCTGAAGCCTATCCCAGCTGACTATGGGCGAGAGGCGGGGTACACCCTGGACATTATTATGATTAGATCATTTTTCACAAATTGCTCCTGTCATTTCACCGGTTTGTTTACATTCAAACCGGAAATGATTTTGTCGGACATTTTGTATAGTTATTTATCGAATTTGCAAAAAATAAAAATAAAAATGCTCTGTTTCTCAAAATCCAGTGAATGTGGATAGAATAAAACAGTTATTCCACTCAATCTTGTTGTACATGGCTAATAGTCAACTTGGTGCTACGTGCCTCATCGGATATCAGCTCATGTACGACTCGATTTCGTGGAATAATTTTTAAATATCCCTCATCAAAAAATTCCAAACTGAAAGTGTTAACTACAAACAATTAGAAATAAATCTGAAAAAAAAAAAAAACTGGAGGCAGCCATGTTTGTTGTTTACATTGGAGCGACCTTTGACCGGCTACATCAGGGGGCAGAGCCTTTTCTTCCAAAGCCCCACAGTTATGGAACAGCCTTCCAAGTAGTGTTCGGGAATCAGACACAGTCTCAGTGTTTAAGTCTAGGCTGAAAACATATCTGTTTAGTCAAGCCTTTCATTAATAGTGTTTATGAGGTAAAGGTGTAGATCTGGAGGGTCCTCAGACATAGGCCCAATCCCAATTCTAATTTCTACCCCTACCCCTCCGCCTTCCCCTCCGCCTTCCCCTTGGCCCTTCCCCTTGAAACTGAGCTACAAGGGATAGGGCTTGAAATTCAACCCTTACGTATTGGGATAGCCCTTCAACGATCGCATACGTCATCGCGTACCTCCGTCAGCGTTTACGTTAGCAAAACGCGACCAAAATGCGTCATTGGCTGCGACCAGCCGCTACAGTCAGAGCCAGAACAGAAATCTCTGCTGGCAGGGTGTGATTTGTTAACTAACACCACTGAATGGGAGATCTTTGGCGCTTCGTGCACCACATCTGACAGAATGAGGTGTCAGAACACTCATGTAAACAATAAAAGCGAGAATAACAGAACAAAACGTACGCAGTAAAGCAACCGAAAACAATACTCACTCCCAAAGCTTTTTAGCAGCAGCTTGGATTTCAGAAATCGCTGCTCATTCTCAGCTCGAAAGCGAATCAAGCGGCGTGTTTCCTCTGGATAACAACTTAAAACACGTAAATAATGGAGAAAATACATTTATGACAATCTTTCGCCGCGGGAACCGCCATCTTTCTGAAATCCGCATGAAATCTCGCTGAAATCCGCATGGCATTGTGGGAAATTACTCAAACCCCTTCGTTCGGAGTCAGCTCCAGGAAAATCTCCGTTTGGAGGGGTACAGAAGCCCTCCCCCTTCCCCTACCCCTCCGCGTTAACTGGGATTGGGATACCCCTACCCCTTCACGTGAACGCGCAAAATGGAGGGGAAGGGCTAAGGGGTTGGTCCAAGGGGTGAAATGGGATTCGGCCATAGAGTGTTTTGGTAAACTGGGATGTATGGATGCTGTCAGTCCCCACTCGCTTGCTCACTTGAGTTGTTGATGGTGTAGTGGCTGGCTGCTTTATGTCCCGGGGCTCCCTCATGATGTGTTACCTTCTGGCTCTCCCCTTTTAGTTATGCTGTCATGACTTAGACTTAGACAAAACTTTATTTATCCCCGAAGGGCAATTAGAAGGGCGAAGAGCGGTACATTAAAAGAGCAAGAAAATAAAATTACAAAAAGAATAAAATCACAAAAATGGGTGGAAAAAACCCCACAACAACAAAAAAAACAGCGTATTATTTGCAATGTACAATAGCAGGCCTGGGCGGCACGGTGGTGTAGTGGTTAGCACTGTTGCCTCACAGCAAGAAGGTCCGGGTTCGAGCCCCATGGCCGGCGAGGGCCTTTCTGTGTGGAGTTTGCATGTTCTCCCCGTGTCCGCGTGGGTTTCCTCCGGGTGCTCCGATTTCCTCCACAGTCCAAAGACATGCAGGTTAGGTTAACTGGTGACTCTAAATTGAGCGTAGGTGTGAATGTGAGTGTGAATGGTTGTCTGTGTCTATGTGTCAGCCCTGTGATGACCTGGTGACTTGTCCAGGGTGTACCCCGCCTTTCGCCCGTAGTCAGCTGGGATAGGATCCAGCTCGCCTGCGACCCTGTAGAACAGGATAAAGCGGCTAGAGATAATGAGATGAGATGAGAATAGCAGGCCTGTTGCCAGTAACAAAGTAAAAAAAAAAAAAAGGCAGCAGATAAAATATGGCAAATAAATAAAATGACACATGGATAAAATTAAAATGACAATATGATTACAGTGACATTGTAGTTAAAGTGACAAGGTGATATTGTAATATTGCACATCAGGACATGTGATATTGCACTAGAGTATTGTACAGAAGACTTAAGTTATTGTAACTGTCTTAAGACTTCTTAGAGTTCAACTTGGAACAAAGGTTGCTCTCCTCCTCTGGGTCTTACAGACTGGACAGCGGAACCTGCGATCAGATGGCAACTGCTCAAATGCCGGGAACAAAGCATGAGTCGAGTCCTTAAGAATTCAACGAGCCAGGCCGCTAGCCTGCTGCTCGTACACAGTATTCAGGTGGCGAGCAGGAATTCCAATAATCTTAGAACACACTTTGACAATATTATGCAGGCAGTTCCTATCCTGTACAGTAATGGAGTAATACCAACAGCAAATAGAAAAAGCTAAAACGCTTTCAATGAATGTATAATAGAATGTCAACAAGATGTTCTGACTGACAGAAAAAGAGTTCAGTTTCTTTAGTAGGTACATCCTCTGGTGGCACTTCCTCAGGATCCCTTTTGTGTTGGAAGAGAACCTCAGTTGGCAGTCCAGAATGGTTCCCAGGTATTTATATTCCTCAACTGTCTCGACCGGAAAACCGTGGACCATAGTGGTGACAGCCGCCGCCAGTTCCCTTTGGCTGCTGGAGAAGGTCACCACCATCTCCTTAGTTTTACTAACATTCAACTCCAGGCAGGAAGAGTCACACCACTCTACGAACTGCTGAAGAGCGGGTCCATGATGGAGGGAAGGGCCGGACAGGAAGGACAGGAGAACTGTGTCATCAGCAAACTTAACCAGGTGACAGTTGGGGTACGTTGATCTGCACTCATCAGTGTACTGAATGAAGAGCAGCGGGGAAAGCACACAGCCTTGTGGGGAGCCAGTGGAGGTGGTGAGGAGATCAGACAGGTGATTGTTAATCTTAGGAGATCAGACAGGTTATTGTCATAGTTAGTTGCCGGAGTCCCTGCTTGTACTCAGTGCAATATGTATACTGTTCCTACTTATTCAGGTGACATTGGGCATACCTAACAACTTGTGGGGTTTTTTTCTCCCCCCCCCCAAATCTGTCCCTCTGAGTTACATGTCAGTCCTGGGATCGAGATGCTGACCTCTTCTGCTCCTCAGACCTGCCTGATCCATCCTGGTGCCCTGTGTCTGGTTGGAGTCTCATCGCATCGCTCCTGTGGAGGGTGGCCCCATGTGGACAGTTAGGGGTCGCTCCTGGAGGATGCTCTGGACTCTTGCAGTGGTGCTTTTGTGGCTGGGGACTGCAGTTGACTTGCTGACTTTAGGGCTGCAGTTGACTTGCTGACTTTAGGACTGCAGTTGACTTGCTCACTTTGGGACTGCGGTTGTCATGAACGGTTTTGCGCTCGGATTTCAGTCGGTGGGGGGTTTATAGCATCAGTGAAGCTGACTTCATGTTAGGACTGTTAATGTTATAGTCATGTTGTCTGTTGTTGCCCAAATAAGGATGGGTTCCCTTTTGAGTCTGGGTCCTCTCGAGGTTTTTTCCTCATGTCGTCTGAGGGAGTTTTTCCTTGCCACTGTCGCCACAGGTGTGCTCATTGGGGACAGATTAGGGATAAAATTAGCTCATATTTTAAGTCGTTCAAATTCTGTAAAACTGCTTTGGACAATGTTTATTGTTTAAAGTGCTATACAAATAAACTTGACTTGACTTGGCATGTGCAATGTACTGTGCTATCGCCTGCCTTGCTAGGCATGACCATGATACGTAGAGCTACACAAATAGAAACGCTCACGAAGCCACAGTTTGGATGCGAGTTGGCCATATAGCTTGAAATTGTGACATCAGTTCATAGTATATCCAGGCTATACCATGACTGACTCACACCATATCCTTTTTTTTTTTTTTTTTCATTTTTTTGACATATGATATACATTGCTTAATCAATGGTGGAACTATTTTATGTCACGTGAGCCATCCTTGGCCAATCCCTGCACAGGAATTTTTTGATGAGGGATATAAAATCTAATCTTCTTCACTAGTCTAACAAGGTATTATTGTTGAGCAATGTATTATATCCAAAGGTTTCATCAATGACATAATGAGAATGATGTGGAGAAAACTATTATACACACAAACACATACGTAAAGACAGATCTCTAGCTGGATTAATTATTTCTAAGGCAATGTTCACATTAGCTGATCGACATAAAAAGCCCATGAGTTCTGATCTGACCATTCTCATTCATGTCGTATGGCTATGAATCGGATACCTGATTGAGGACCACAGATCAAAGTGACTCAAATCTGATTTGAAAAAATCGGATTTCTGTGTCAACACAGCCCTGGAAAAAAAAAATCAGATCTGCATCACATTAAGGCAAAAAAGAAAAAAAGAAAAAAAAAAGATTTGAGTCACTTTAGCCTGGTACTGTGAATGTACCAAATGCTTTGCTGGGTTCATCAAGTCATGCTTCCTCCAAATACCAAACATGATAAACAAGAAAATCTGTAACATTTTCATTCAAACCAAAAAACACTTAACTCTATATATATCGTCTTCTTCCACTTTATCCGGGACCGGGTCGCGGAGGCAGCAGTCTAAGCATGGAAGCCCAAACTTCCCTTTCCCCAGACACCTCGGCCAGCTCCTCGGGAAGAACACCGAGGCGTTCCCAGGCCAGCTGAGAGACATAGTCCCTTCAGCATGTCCTGGGTCTTCCCCGGGGCCTCCTCCTGGGGGGACATGCCTGGAACATCTCCCCAGGGAGGCGTCCAGGAGGCATCCGAAAAAGATGCCCAAGCCACCTCAGCTGATTCCTCTCGATGTGGAGGAGCAGCGGCTCTACTCCGAGCTCCTCCCGAGTGACTGTGCTTCTCACCCTATCTCTAAGGGAGCGCCCAGCCACCCTGCGAAGAAAACTCATTTCAGCCGCTTGTATCCGCGATCTTGTTCTTTCGGTCATTACCCAAAGCTCATGACCATAGGTGAGAGTTGGAACGTAGATCGACCGGTAAATTGAGAGCTTCACCTTTTGGCTCAGCTCCTTCTTCACCACGACGGACCGGTAAAGCGACCGCATCACTGCGGAGGCTGCACCGATCCGCCTGTCGATCTCACGCTCCATCCTTCCCTCACTCGTGAACAAGATCCCGAGATACATAAACTCTTCCACTTGAGGCAGGACTTCTCCACCAACCTGGAGCGGGCAAGCCACCCTTTTCCGGTCGAGAACCATGGCCTCGGACTTGGAGGTGCTGATTCTCATCCTGGTCGCGGAACACTGGACCAGCTCTATACCCTTCATAGGGTGCTTGAGGGTTCATGGGAGTTTGCCCAACCAGTCCACATGTGCTTTGTGGATCTGGAGAAGGCATTCAACCGTGTCCCCCATGGTATTCTGTGGGAGGTGCCCCGTGGTATATATACCCCGTGGTATATATATATATATATATATATATATATATATATATATATATATATATATATATATATATATATATATATATATATATAAACTTTCCTACATTGGACATTATTTACTGACTTTTCATTTCTCCTCCAAAGCCATTCATTACCCCATTGACTGTACACTGTCAGAAATCAGGGTACAGGAGGAGTCCATTTCTGTCCTTCAAGGTACAATCTACACTAACGTACCCCGTAGGGCTCATTATAGGACCTCAAGGTAACTATGTGCATCTTTTTAGGGCCAAAATAGTATATATATATATATATATATATATATATATATATATATATATATATATATATATATATATATATATATATATATATATATATATATAGGCACGGTGGTGTAGTGGTTAGCGCTGTCGCCTCACAGAAAGAAGGTCCTGGGTTCGAGCCCCGGGGCCGGTGAGGGCCTTTCTGTGTGGAGTTTGCATGTTCTCCCTATGTCTGCGTGGGTTTCCTCTGGGTGCTCCGGTTTCCCCCACAGTCCAAAGACATGCAGGTTAGGTTAACTGGTGACTCCAAATTGAGTGTGAATGGTTGTCTGTGTCTATGTGTCAGCCCTGTGATGACCTGGCGACTTGTCCAGGGTGTACCCCGCCTTTCGCCCGTAGTCAGCTGGGATAGGCTCCAGCTTGCCTGCGACCCTGTAGAAGGATAAAGCGGCTAGAGATAATGAGATGATATATATATGTCCTCAAGCAGTATATAAAGGATACAAATAAGAACCTTAGAGCAGGGGTTCTCAACCTTTTCTACTTTAAGGCCCACCTATTCATTCTTGTACCAAGTTGGGCCCATTAAAAAAGATCCCGGATTATTTTGGCTCATCTATTCTATTAGAATCTAATAATCTACTGTAAAGTGTATTAATGGAGCACAAATTCACTCCCTGTTACAGATGGGAGCCCAGGAATTAAATAAATGCATTAAAAACAAACTGTTTTTAATTGTAGGTATTGTATTTAAAACTGTATGGATGTGCCAGAAGCCAAACCCATGCATGCAGGTCATTCTCAGTCAAAAGGGATTAATGATCCAAAGGTGGAGTCTGGTCCATTAACACAAGAACTTATTGCCGTGTTTGTGTTCAGCAAACAAGCAAGTTATTAAAACCAAGAAGCACACTCAAAAGAAATGGATATAGAAACCACTCAATGGGATTAGATCCTTACATGCTAACAAAGAAGGATTTTTCCTACGAGTTGGAAAATTATCCATCCGTTGAGTTCCTTGACATCTCAAACTCCCTGGTGCTGCAGACATCATTCTACACGGACACACAGATGAAAACCTGGAAGAGCATGGAGGAGAACAACTTTTTATTAAAGATCTGAGGATCAGGACACTACAAGATAGACGGCGGGAGACGGATCTAAGTGCAGGGAGAGTGTTTATTAGCAGGTGTGATATTTACAAAAACAAAACAGAAAGCAGAATCATAAAGCAGAGTATTTACACAGTGTTATAAACATGGCTAGAAACAAATGTGACAGTGATAATGATAATACTTCAAAGTCTCTGTGAAAGCAGCGTCCGTATCGGCGCGTGATGATTGCGCTCAAATCAGTATTAGGTGTTTTGCATAACGACTGGGTCCCAAGAGCACACACAACCCCACACGAGCTGTGCCAGACTCAAGTGCTCAAAGGCGCGACACTCAAATGTTCACCTGCTGTGTAACTTTTAGCTCACGTGTATATCCCCATACATCACCACCAAAATGCCTCATTTTCATCGATAACCCATCGCAAAGCATCGCGAGCTGTAGTGTGACCATAGCTTAATGAGGCAGATGTGACGTCAGATGCAACCCAGCAGTTGTACCCTATTACAAGTAAAAATTAGCTTCAACTTGGGAAAAAAAAAAATTTGCGGCCCACTAGAGGGTGTTTCCCATTAGGCCCCCATTATTGGGCCCAGTGGTTGAGAAACACTGCTTTAGAGGTTACTGCCCCAGTCACATGCTGTTGTGCCCCTAAAGGTACAATAATGTACTTTATTTTCTGAGAGTGTATTTCATATGCTTACTGTGAAATATGATGGCATGACACACGTGCTGAAGACATGTTACCAGCATGTCACCTCAGAAAAACATCAGCCCAAATGGAGATCAAATCTCAGGGATGTTTCTCTTTGTGTAATCACCTGCTACATCTAAAGTCTTGGTTAGAAAAAATTCAGCCTTGTCCTTGCTTTATACAATTCTGTGTAAATCTCTTACACCAATTTGTGGTCCCAAATAAGTAACTTTTTGGTGTAGTGGTTAGCACTGTTACCTCACAGCAAGAAGGTTCTGGGTTCAAGCCCAGTGGCTGATGGGGGGCCTTTCTGTGTGGAGTTTGCATGTTCTCCTCGTGTCTGTGTGGGTTTCCTCTGGGTGCTCCGGTTTCTCTCACAGTTCAAAGACATGCACTTAGGTTAACATGGGGAGGCCTTGGGCTGAAGTGCCCTTGAGCAAGGCACCTAACCTCCAACTGTAATCCCCGGGCGCTGTAGCATAGCTTCCCACTGCTCTGGGTATACAGTATGTGTGTGCTCATTGCTCACTTGTGTGTGTGTGTGTGTGTGTGTGTGTGTGTGTGTGTGTGTGTGTGTGCATGTGTGTGTTCACTGCTTCAGATGGGTTAAATGCAGAGGACTGTGTTTAAGTGTGCATGTGACAAATAAAGGCTTCTTCTTCTTCTTGATTTTAGCAAATAATCTGATATGGATGCCAAAAATGAAACCTCACGTATATTCATGCATTTTATCTTTGAACAAGTGTTGCCAGGCAAAACAAACCTTGCCCGGCAGCCAGTGTTGCCAGATTGGGCGGTTTCCCACCCAACTTGGGCGGTTTCAAGTGCATTTTGGCGGGTTTTGAACATATTTTGGGCTGGAAAACGTCAGCAGTATCTGGCAACACTCCCGGCAGCACTTATTTTATACCTATATGTTGATCATGGTAATAATTCTTAATCATCAGCTGTCGGGTTATAGAGGATTTCGACGTGACGTCACAGGTCACGTGACGCCCCGGTGTCCGCCATTTTGAAGGTCAAGCTAGCTAATGTCAACAACATAGTAGCTGGTATGTTACTGTAGCAATGTTTACGTTCAGTCATTTGGATGACTGTTAAAACCTTTCAGCCTCAAGTTTTTCCTTTACTGTATTTACTAGTTTACTGAGCTAGCGCGCTCGCTCCCAGCCTGCCCGAGCTAGCGCGCTCGCTCCCAGCCTGCCCGAGCGCGCTAGCTCAGTAAACTAGTAAATACAGTAAAGGAAAAACTTGAGGCTGAAAGGTTTTAACAGTCATCCAAATGACTGAACGTAAACATTGCTACAGTAACATACCAGCTACTATGTTGTTGACATTAGCTAGTGCTAACAGCTAGCTGCTAGTGCACTGCTACAACTACACCGAACCTAATAATACAGTTCTTGGTCATTGCCTGGTAACAGCAAATTTATAACGGGCCATGTCTCAACAGACTAAGAAGTTATTTCAATGACATTTAATAACATTTTGTTTATCCTGAGGACTGAAAGTAAATGAAAATGTGAACAAACCTTAGCTGTAATAAGATGGCGACCACCGGCTCCAGGGACGACCCGCTGATGTAGGCATGTTACCCAGCCTGGTTTTTAACGACATAGGTATACAGATCATGTGGGCCGAAGTCAGGTAAAGACGAGGGGTTCGTGTACTTCCGTACGTCAGTGAACAATCCTGGTGGAAGCAGGTAAACGTCGTTCTCTAAGCCTGCTAACCTCAATTTTTGCAAATACCTCTCCCTCTGCTCGCCCTGTAAATGCCCTACATCGCTGGATAGTGAAGGTGTTTTCTGCATCTCGCTCCTTTTTCTTTTATGTTTTTTCCCTGGTATTTCCCACACGCCTGACTGCAGGTCAGGAAGATCACCCGCGCTGCAGCTCTGCAAAGCCAGAAAAAGATAGCCTGGTAACGTGTACGGATCACTACGGCTTCTTACTCACGTCATCTAGGCCGGATAAAATACTCGACAATGAGACTTCGTCATGATCAACAGTGTATCGCTACCGGTAGTCACCATATTTGTGACCGTCAAAATGGCGGCATAAATATTGTCGCTATGGAAACAATGACGTAGGCCGAAATCCTCTATAGTCCTATGAAAATCCATGACCTTGAGTTTGACATTTCAAAGTCATTCAAGGTCAAAGTTCATGGCGGCAACTGAAAGCCCATATGGGACTTCTTATATATTGATAATGGTAAACATCTGGCTATCATGAACCATTTTAAAGTTATAGCCCTTTGAAAACCCATGACCTTCAGTTTGACCTTTCAAGGTCACTCAAGGTCAAAGATCATGGTGGCAAATGAAAACCCATATGGCACTTCCTATAAGTTGATAAGGGTAAATATCTGTCTACCATCAACCATTTTCAAATTACAGCCCTCTGAAAATCCATGACTTTGAGTTTGACCTTTCAAGGTCACTCAAGGTCAAAGATCATGGTGCCAAATGAAAGGCCATATGGGAGTTCCTATATGCTCATAATAGTATACATCTGTCTATCGGCAACTGTTTTTGAGTTATAATGGAAAATATGTTATTTTGACTGAAAGGTTGACCTTTCTGTGACCTTGACCTTCACCTTGACCTGATTACCCCCAAAATTTAATCAGGTAATCTACAGACCACTGCCCACCTACTCTGAAAATTTGAAGTCAATCGGTGCGACCATTTAGACGCTAGATTGTTAAAAGACAGACAGACACACAAACAAACAAACAAACAAACAAACAAACAAACAAACAAACAAACAAACAAACAAACCGCACTGATTACAATACCTTGCCTTGCTTACTCCGTCGCGGGCGAGGTAAATATAGAGGGGCTTAACCCTGTTAGCTCATTTATACCAGCTTCCTCTGCATAACAGTAACAGTTACATAATCTGGCACATGCATTTATAACATAATTTCTTGAAAGAACAATACGACTAGTATTTGAAAGGAACAAAACGCTCATGCATGAGTCTACTCAAAATAATCTTTTAGACCACTACATGCATTGCTCAGAGGTCCTCGTACATGATTTAAGTCATAACTTAATTCTCAGTTTCTCAGCATCCTAAGGTATTTAAAAAAATTTATCACAATGCTGAGAGGAGGGGAAAAAAAGCATGGTGACATTTCACCAAGTAGTGATACGGCCTCATGATGAGCAATACACAAAACGCTGATTAGCCATGGACAGCCTTTGTACATATAGAGCTAGTAAATATGGAAACATGGAGAGATCTTTTTTATTTCTAATAATTTTACTTTCATTACCTCATTGTTAAAAATCAGAACAGCTCTAATATCTGAACAAAGGCAGGGAAGTAAAAACATGTTAAAGCATGAGGAAGATTCACAAAATGAGAAAACTTCTGCCTCAAATCCTCTTCCTCTTCTCATAACTGCATTGCGGTCATAGGGAGGCATGAGAGATGCTGACATAGCAACTCATCTCTTTTCTCTGGGCTTAGATTGCTTGGTGCCGCCCATCTCCTCTCCAAGCATACTTACATTCACACCTATGGTCAATTTAGAACCAATTATTCTAACCTGCATGCCTTTGGACTGTGGGGGAAACCGGAACACCCGGAGGAAACGGGGAGAACATGCAAACTCCACACAGAAAGGCCTTCGCCGGCCCCAGGGCTCGAACCTGGACCTTCTTGCTGTGAGGCGACAGCGCTAACCACTACACCACCGTGCCGCCTGCCTCAAATTACACACTGATTTTCCAACCCCAATTCCAAAAACGTTGGGACGCTGTGTAAAATGTAAATAAAAACAGAATGCAATGATTTGTAAATCTCATAAAACCATATTTTTTCACAATAGAACATATATAACATATGAAATGTTTAAACTGAGAAATTTTACTATTTCATGAAAAATATGAGCTCATTTTGAATTTGATGGCAGCAACACGTCTCAAAAAAGTTGGGACGAGGGCAACAAAAGGCTGGAAAAGTAAGTGGTACTGAAAAGAAACAGCTGGAGGAACATTTTGCGACTAATTAGGTTAATTGTCAGCAGGTCAGTGGCATAATTGGTCACAGTGGTAAACATGGTCCTGTCCCAACTTTTTTCAAGATGTGTTGCTGCCATCAAATTCAAAAATTACTTTTTTTTCCCTTAAAATGGTATATTTTCTCAGTTTAAACATTTGATATGTTGTCTATAGCCCTGTGATGATCTGGCGACTTGTCTAGGGTGTACCCTGCCTCTTGCCCACAGTCAGCTGGGATAGGCTCCAGGTTGCCTACGACCCTGTACAGGATAAGCGGTAATGGATGGATGGATGGATGAATATGTTGTCTATGTTCCATTGTGAAAAATATATGGGTTTATGAGATTTGCAAATTTGCATTCTGTTTTTATTTACATTTTACACAGCATCCCAACTGTTTTGGAATTGGGGTTGTAGTTAATGGTAAATCAGTGCCTCTTTCACAAATGAATCAAGAAACATAAAAAATTAGGTAAGGTTAACTAATAATTGGTTTATTACTCATCGCTTAAATGCTAACCAGTATAATAATAACTCTGACTGCACAAACTAGAGCGGCGGCTACAATTATCGTCACCTTAACAATCTTTTGGCCGTTGCAAGAGTAGAAAATACTTTCAATACGTAAATTGTGTGTGAATAATTACTCAAACTTCCACTGGAAAAAAATGAGTTGATTCCTGATTACTTAGTGTATCAGATCACGTGACACCGTTCCACAATTATCGACACCGTTTCACAATTATCGACATCCAGATGATTATTTATAAAAAAACAATTAGTATGTGGTATGAAGTTAACAAAACATATTTTTTTATTTTAAATTTGTTTTACATAGACTTATATTTAGTACAAAATATCTTTTATATAAATATATGGGTGTTGGTGTTGAAGTAAATGAGGAATTAATTCTAATGTTTGTAAACAAATGAACTGATAATGTTTAACCTGCATCAGAAAATCTTTTTGTTCCACTTTCTAAGTATTTTCGTAGATCACATTTTGTTCATCATTCATTGTTGTTTGTATTAATTTCTAGTTTTGTCGTTTACCAATAAATGTCAACAGGAAATTGAGATTGAAACCACATGAAAATCCAGGTCAAAGGTCGCATGTCATTCCTCAAATTAAACTATAAACTGTCTACTGACATTGTAATGTGGTAGATATTTACAACAAACTACAAAAAAAAAAATCTGAATGGAATAGAAAAATGTAATTTTTTTATATGCTAGGAATTTAATTCTGGTCTAATTCTATTTATTTCAATCGGATTCCAAATACTCTATAAACATTCCATTCTGTTATGATTCAGAAAAAAATTATTATAAATCACAGCACTTTTATTTTTTTAAAGTACTTCATCTACTCCAACAATGTTACACAAAGATCGAGCCATAACAGTTGTAAATGCCACTTAATTCCACAGGGTGTCGATAATGGTGGACACCGGTGAAAGTGATCACTATTATCGACACCTCACATGACTTCTTAAACGCGTGTTTAGATACAAAATGACGACTGTCAAATGAAAGAGTAAGAAACAAAATTGGTTTCAAAAAGGAGATCATGAAATATCGGTGAATTTGATCAGTAAAAACATGTCCATGATCTTTCCACCATGTTTACCTGCAATGATCACGTCCGGGTTTTCTGAAAAATTGCTGATCGTGCTAAAAGAAATTCCATCTCAGGTAACGAGTTGTGTCATCAGACGACAAGATCAAAGGGTGGTGTGGGGGGGGGTGATTAATTAACTAATAATAACGATTGGAACTAAAACTTACCTTTGTAAAACTGTTTTTTTATTGGTAAATCTGAAAAGGTGTTGATAATTATGGACTGTTGATAATTGTAGCCGCTGCTCTAGTTTCTTTTTTTAGTTTTTATTTATTGTGTGTTGTACAGTATGGATGAAGCAGGGCTCCTTTTGATAGCAGAAGCATATAGCTGGTGATTGGCCAACCCTGTTGTTTTATTTAAATAAAGGTATCTAACTAAAGCAGCATTAATATTAATGTAATCTTTACACATATGATGTATTTGTTTAATGAGTTCAAGCAGATAAACGCTAATGTCCTGAAGACCTTCAGACTGAAATGTACAGTATACAGGATTTACATTTTTATATAAAAATTAGCATTTTGTTTTCATTACACTTAGTACTATCCTGTATTATCAGGTTTAAAGCACAAGTGATGACTCAATTATTATTATTATTATTATTTGTACATGATTTCTCTGAGGGGCGGCACGGTGGTGTAGTGGTTAGCACTGTCGTCTCACAGCAAGAAGGTTCTGGGTTTGAGCCCCGTGGCCGGCGAGGGCCTTTCTGTGCGGAGTTTGCATGTTCTCCCCGTGTCCACGTGGGTTTCCCCCACAGTCCAAAGACGTGCAGGTTAGGTTAACTGGTGACTCTAAATTGACCGTAGGTGTGAATGGTTGTGTCTCTGTGTGTCAGCCCTGTGATGACCTGGCGACTTGTCCAGGGTGTACCCCGCCTCTCAACCATAGTCAGCTGGGATAGGCTCCAGCTTGCCTGCGACCTTGTAGAACAGGATAAGCGGCTACAGATAATGGATGGATGGATGGATGATTTCTCTGATTTTTCAGCATGTACTTTTTTTTTTTACAATAAATGTATTTTCTAATAGCAGTCAGCAAATTAATTTTATAAAGTAGCCTAATTTTTTTAAATCTTCATTGCTTTAAGCTGGGTTTGAGTTACAATTTTGCCTGAATATTGTACGCAATATTAAACAGTGCCTGATCTGAGCTTTCATAAACTGTCAAGACTTATTTATATGTGCAGGAAGAGAAAGAGCGATAGTTCAAAAAAGGAGAGACAGAGACTGAGCAAATGAGACATACTGGAAGTTGTGCAGTTTGGAAAATGCCTTCATGTGACTGTTGTGGTTTTGGGTGCAGGAAGTCGGCACTGTCATTTGTAGGAGCACCAGTTTGAGAAATAAAAAGAAGGTAATGAAGGAGTGTACAAGCAGCACATCACGATACTGAGGGCAGCAGACAGACAAGAGCTCAAAGAAGCAGAAGGAGAAACATCAAGAACCATGACGATTCTGTATCTTTTGTAAAACTACAGCCTTCGTATTGAGTTTGTATTCGTTGATCTTTCTTAAGCTGCAAGAGGAAAGAAAGAAAGAAAGAAAGAGTGGCAAGATCGTGAGTGAAAGACTTTTTTGTAGTGGTTGCTCTTCTGACATCACAGCAGGTACTTTGAAGTGAATCAAAGGTTTTCTGAGGAGGGAAACAGACAATATAGTGTGTGACAGACACAAATGAAGGAGAAGACGTTATAAAAGAGCATAAGAAGACGCATTTCATTGTTGGGAGATCTGTTTAGGAGCCATGGAGAGAAAATGGGTCCTGAGTGCTGTCTATCTCTTCGCTGTCTGTCTTACAAGGAGTCTTTCATCAGGTTTGCCCATTACATTTTCTTATGACTTGCTCTCATTTTATTATATGAAGGTGTTAGTTGGAATATGTCCACGGATTTTGAATAGTATAAAATAAATAGTGCAATTTTTTTTTAAAAAGAGAGAAAAATAGATTAATCCTTCTGGTGAACCTTTATTTTTATGTAGTACCATCCAGTAGAGTGTTTCCTTTCAGAAAGGGTTCCTGTTTTGAAAGCACGACTTTACATTACATTAATGGCGTTTAGCAGACGCTTTTATCCAGAGCAAGACGTACAACATACCCAGAGGAGCCTGGGGAGCTGTTCGGAGTTAGGTGCCTTGCTCAAGGGCACTTCAGCCATTCCTGCGAGTCCAGGGAATTGAACCAGTGACCTTTTGGTCTCAAAGCTGCTTCTCTAACCATTAAACTATTAAGTTATCTATACAAACTTCCATCATGGCTTTGTATTTTAGGAAACAAAACACCTCTTAAATACAAAGAATCCCTCAGGAAAGGAAACCACTGCGTTGTAAAGTCGCTATTACATCTCACTTTTCTTATTATGTAGAAAAAAATTGTGATTTTCTTTCGTGAAAAATGATTATTTGTCAAGTATTTACTTCTAATTGTTCTACTGAGAGATATTTTTCTTTGCTTTACTGATTCTCTGCTGCTCAAGCTAAACTAAACTAAAACTATCCTTTCCAATAAATTCAAGTGATTAACTGTAATTGAGATTCCTGAGCAAAAATGATTCAGAGTTGTGGCTTCTAATCAGGACACCTGTTGGCTTACTTCAACCCACAATGGAAGGAAAGTTGTGAGTCTGTGCTGTGAGGAGGATGGCATGAATTTCATTATTTCTTCAGTAGCAAGAGCCGTTTACCCACCACTGTGTTACCCACCACTGTAGATATGTCAGTGCACGTGTGTTTGTTTCCTTTTTAGATCATCTGCCATGACGCAGCTGTCTTCCTCTTTGGGGGGATTCTCAGAGGAAACTCGCTTGCTGTTGTCTTTTTTTTTTAGACCACCGTTAGATGCAGAACTGAAAAGAGTATGAAAAAGTCGTTCAAAGTGTTCAATTCTGGAAAGAGATGACATTTTGATAATTCTAACTGTCACCCTTCTTTGTGAATATGATACTCTTTTGTGTGTTTTTTCTTCACATTTCTTTTTTTTTTTTTAACTTCACATTGAGCCTGCAGTTGCTTTACTACTAATAAAATGACTACGACAACTAATAAACCAAATCAAACATTTCAGGAAAAATGATCCATGGCTAATATTAACATGGTGAATAACAGCATTTAATAATACTTTCTGTTCACAAACATAATTTGTTCATTAACCCCACAATAAAGTAATACCAAGTTATGTTGTTCTCACATTAACTGTTACTAACACTCTATGGACTCATAACCCTCAGGAGAAGATTCCAGAACATCTCTTCATGCTAACAACACACTGTCATGCTCTGCTTCAACCACTGAAAAGCTTGCAGGTAAAAACTCAAAATCCATCACTTCTAATTTATTGCTATTCTGCCATGGGATTCCCAAAAAAGATTAACCAAGGCCATTTGCACAAAATCTCATCTATCACTCTTTTAAAAAGTATTTAAAATAACACCTTTTCTCCTTTCTTCTTCCTAACACGTTTAGTTTCCTTCTAGGTTTTCGACTCGCATATGACTAGTTTATTTGTATTTTTTACACATTATTTATATGTGTGTAACCTTGAGTGTAAAAGTTAAAGGTTTTCACGACAATCAATGCTTTATAGAAAAACATCATAATTTCTTACTGTGCAGAAATTTGTGGCTGGTTTTATATCAGACCAGATATACTATATGCTATAGTTAGAATAAAGGGAAGTCACATGTGCCCAGTTATAAATTGCAGAAATGGATAAGACTAGTCTGGAACAAACAGGAAAGATAAACGTCCAAGTGCGTCAATATGATGAGAAGGTCCTTTTTTTCCCTTTTCTTTTTTGTCTCAGTTGAAACATGCTCAATTTCACAACTAGAAAAAGATCTAAAGAGCTTGGTTTGATATCTGGTATGTTATTAAAATAAAAAATGTGGGTAAATTCTTGTGTCCTTTTAGTCCTTTTTGACTAAACGTCTAAAATCATGTGTGTTAAATGTGTTTTCCAGTTTGCAGGAATGAATCTGTTGAATTGGGGACCACTGTCACCTTAAACTGCACCAACACAAAGATCGCATGGAATGACATGATTTTTGTCATCTGGAAAATTAATTTGCAAAACAAAAATTGTTTAATTGCTGTGGCTAAAAATGACTCAGACCACGACAGCTGTAATGATGGGAAAAAGCTGACCCACACAGCAGATGGAACGTATCACCTGATCATCCCAAATTTTTCCATCCAAGATGAAGGAAATTACACCTGTGACTTTTCATACCAATCAGGTGGTTCGATTGAAAAAATCACAGTCTCTGCATGGGGTGAGTGAATAACCTCTCTACAGCTAATATAGAGAATACACTGCTGTGATGTGTATTCCACCATTACTGTGCAGTGTTTCTGTATTTAATGGTTGCGATTTATATTCGGTTTTACATTCAGTCCTTATGGGATCAATAAAATATCTAAAAGGACATGAATGCTTATTATACTGGGAGTCATGTATTTAGAATAGACTAAACTGCTGTAAAAAAAAAAGGGAGAAAGTTTAATAATAATAATAATAATAATAATAATAATAATAATAATCACCACTTTATTTTCTTATGTTAATTACAATCAATTGCTAATATCTATTAATTAATTGTTAATTTAAATGTTAACATATTTAATAATGTAAAGTATATTTAACCAGGAAGAAAATAATCCAATGACTGGCAATATAGGTAGGATTTTTTTTTTTTGAGGGGTAAGTATTTTTTAGGTCTGGATTTAAAAATTCCCATCCAGCAGTAGAACACTCCTGATGCATACTAGGACACTACATTTCTAGACTTTCTAGCTGAGCTATTCACCTTTTATAGTAGTTTAATAATTAAAAAAATAGATCTTTTATTAGTTCAAATGTATTTGTTACAAGTCTTTGACTCATTGTACATATCGAAGATGAATTAAGCTATGATTGATGATTCACTGATTGTGCTATTGGATATAAATAGAGAATGATATTGAGCCTAAACTAGAACCTTGTGGGACGGCATCTTACACTTTTTACCCTTCATTTACACTGAGCAACAAGTTACTCAGTTCAATTGTAGTTTGTCCATTTTCAGCATGAAGCAGCCAAGATGGCTGTCACTTATGGATGTGTAAAGAACAAATTAGCAAAAACAAGCTAACTCTACTTTAATTAATGTCACATATACATATAAAATAAACAGCTACTTGTCACTTTGTCGCTGGAGCATGTGAGCATAGGGTCAGTCTAAAGATCTAACCTCCATTAAAGTGCAAGATGTCTATCTGCTCCAATGCTGTTTGTTAGTCTGTGCATTCAAATAATAATGGTCAGTTGTGTAGGTAGTATCAATGTCATCTGACACTATGGGTGCAGAAATTTCCTGTCAGATTTATTCAAAGAATGTCTCCAATAAAATTGTTTTCAGAATGCATATCACTGTGAGAATTTGAGTTATAATGATACTACAACTCTCTGGGAGTTTAAGAGAGCATAACTGACCATAGGCTCACTAAGCTTGATATGTAAAGATAAATTCATTATCATAGGATTAAGTGAGATGATACACACATTGTTCAAACTTATTAAAATGTCTCTTCTAGCCCGTCCAAATGTATCTGGCTGGCTGGAATATGAGCACGGACACACTGTCGCTGTGTGTGAAGCTACAAGTAAACAACAAGCCTCTATCCATTGGGAAACACCGTGGAACTCGTCCGCTACCATCACACAAGTATCTGAGACTCCAGGGCAGCTTTCCACAGTGATTAGCCGCTTACACCTTCCTCAACATGCTTCTCATAGAAACCTCACTTGTGTGGCCACTGCCAATGACTTCAAGCACTCCAAGACTCAATTTAGCAACTTCACGTTTAGAGGTAAGCTATTCACATTCGACAATCGACATGACTGTTATCCAAATTAAATAAACTGATACAGTGGGGTAAAATATGTAAAGTCCTTCCCGCGCCATGCCCTGGTCTTCCCAGGCAGTCTACAGTAAGTCCCACTATTAACCAGGCCTTTAAGGCACATTGGGTGGCACCAATCTCTGTAGCCCTCGGCCTCTCGCCTGTACAGCTAGGGTTACAGTGGGGGGTGGGTCCTCTGGTAACCACAAGGGTTTGATGCCCTACTCACATCTGTATTGCAGTGTGCCTTGCCAGACAGCAGTAGGTACCATTTTTATGATGGTCTTTGGTATGACCCAACCACAAGTAGAACTCACGATCTTCTGATCGACAGGCAGACACGCTAACCACTAGGCCAACTCGCAGTGGGGTAAAATATAGTGCAACATAATATACATGGTCTACATACAGGTTGATTTAAAACCACAATTATGATGAGTATAGCACAAATTCCTTTTAAATTACTATGACTAAAAAAAAACCTACTTATAATTTCTTACTTAAATTCAAGTGCACAATCTATTAAAAAAAAACAGCAAAGAGTATTAGAAAGTGTTATAAATATGAAAGATGCCTGTGTGAAAAATCACACAAACCTAATTTGAGAATTAGGAATGTAGGCAAACATCAAGTTTTTAAGGAAGAAAACACCTGGGGGCATGAAATTATCAATCAACGACGGTTTGGTGTGATGCACCCTGGTGATGTGATGTTTGGAGTCATACCACAGCAATTTGCCAGTCAATACAATTTATTAATTAAAGATTGTCATGTCGTACTTTTTGTCCATTTATAGTTACATTTAAAATTGTGCAGCATCTAAGTTTTTGTTATTATCTACAGGACCAGTTAAAAGTTTGTACACCTCTACTCTACTCATTCATAGGTTTTTCTGTATTTTGTATTTTCTACATTGTAGAACAGTACTGAAGACATCAAAATTATGAAATAACATCTGGAACATATATAGAATTATGTGGTAAACAAAAAAAGGGTTAAAAAAAAGATTCTTCAAAGTATCCAGAGTTTCCCTTGATGATGCTTTGTACACTATTGTCATTATCTTAACCAGCTTCATGAGGGAGTCACCTGGAATGCTTTTCAATTAACAGCTGTGCCTTGTCAAAAGGTAATTAGTGGATGAGTTTCTTACCTTCTTCATGTGTTTGAGATGAAACAGTAAGTTTAGTTTATAGTTTATTTATTTATCTCAGACATGCAAACAATGTACAGTCCATAATATTATAAAATGTATAAAATTGCATAAAAATATATAAAATCTGTAAAATAGAAATAAAAACAGAACACATGAATTGCACCATGATAGGCCATTGACTAGCATCTGTAATAAATAAAAAAAAACAGTATAAAAATCACAGCAGAATAGTTAAGACATATGATAACCAGCATACAACAGGTTTTTCCATTTTGTGACTAACTTTGACTCGCGACAAATATCAGAATGAATGATGCTATGAATAAAAAAGTTCTCAGAGTATTCAAGCCGTTTTTTAAGACTATAGATAACAGTTCTTAGTAATTCCTGATACGACTTAATGCCATTACTAACAAACATCTGACTAGCACTGCTTCTGCGGTTATAATTCAGTAGGCCCCTAAGGACGTTATTGAAAGCAACACATACAATATTTCTGTAATTAACATGATAATTTACCCATAGAGTACATAAGTAAATGTTGTTACAATGATGAGAATAACTTGACCTTAACAGCATTTGAACAAAAGTAAAAATTTCTGGCAAGTAAATTACCTCGACCGTATAAAGCTCTCTGTTTACTTTTCATATCCTCTTCATCATTAAGATGACTATCAATGATATGACCAAGATATTTACCGTATATCGATTAACATAATCTAGGACTGAATTCGCTAAAGTTATGTTGGGTTTGACTTCAAGATGTTTCTGATCAAACAACATCAGCTGAGACTTGGTACAATTATATATCACATCATGGTGCTGACCATATTCAGTACAAACATTCATCAATCTCTGCAGACCTTTGGCAGAGGGTGCAAATACAACTAAATCATCAGCGTACATTAGATGGTTGATTGTGGTACCAGCACAACAACAACCAACAGAAATCTTATTCAAGGCATTACTTAGATCATTCATATAAACATTAAAGAGAAGAGGGGACAAAACACCGCCTTGTCTTACACCATTACTTGTGTAAAAACCATCACTGATAACCTGTCCCCATCTAATATGATACATTTGATGACAATACCAATAAGCAATAAGCCTGATGATATACATAGGTACACCAATCACCTTTAGTTGAGATAACAAAGTGGTGTGGTTCAAACGATCAAATGCACGAGAGGCATCCAAAACATCAGAGAGCCATGATTAGTATAGTATCTGATGAGTTCTTTGAGAACAAACACACACATTTCTGTTCCATGTTTAGATTTAAAACCGAACTGATTATTTGTTGCAACTAAATAAGTATCCGTTCATTTCATTATTACTGATTCAATTATTTTAGTACAAATATTAGACAAACCAATAGGTCTGTAGTTATTTTTTTTTTTTTTTATCAGAGATCCTTTTATTTTTATTCTTTATAATTGGAACTATAACTGACTGAATCAACATTTCAGGAAGATACCCATGTACAAAAACTGATGACAACAATAGAGCCAGTACAACTGGTAACTGGATACCTGCATACTTCAAATGCTCTGCAGTGAGCCCGTCAGGGCCAGGAGCCTTACCAACTGCTAATGATTTAATAATAACAATAATTTCATTAGCTGTAACATGAGGTACATTAGGAAATTGTTCTGATTCGCACAAGTTAATCAAGAACTCTTTATAGTTACTGTTAGGGACACAATTAAAAATAGACTAAATAGTAAATAATAAAAATACAGTAAATAGCCCTATACAACACCACAACTGTACTGTAGTAATCCATACTATGTCAAGAACCGAACAACTAAGTAAAGAGAAACGACATCCATCATTACTTTAAGACGTGAAGTGACTTTTAATCAATAAAAATAAAGAAAAAAAACATTGAATTAGGGGGCGGCACGGTGGTGTAGTGGTTAGCGCTGTCACCTCACAGCAAGAAGGTCCTGGGTTCGAGCCCCGGGGCCGGCGAGGGCCTTTCTGTGCGGAGTTTGCATGTTCTCCCCGTGTCCGCGTGGGTTTCCTCCGGGTGCTCCGGTTTCCCCCACAGTCCAAAGACATGCAGGTTAGGTTAACTGGTGACTCTAAATTGAGCGTAGGTGTGAATGTGAGTGTGAATGGTTGTCTGTGTCTATGTGTCAGCCCTGTGATGACCTGGCGACTTGTCCAGGGTGTACCCCGCCTTTCGCCCATAGTCAGCCGGGATAGGCTCCAGCTTGCCTGCGACCCTGTAGAAGGATAAAGCGGCTAGAGATAATGAGATGAGATGAGATGAACATTGAATTAGAAGGTGTGTTCAAACTTTTGACTGGTACTGTATAGTGTAGCAGCTATTAACAGTCATTCCTTCACCAGCTTTAGTTTTTCTCTCTCTTTTGAACTTAATTAGACTTAAAATGCAGGTTGTCAAAAAAAGAGACAATAAAACCAAATAAAAATGACAAAAAAGGTGAAAAGCAGAAAAGTTGTTCTCAGTTGTTCAAATATTTTTGTATCCTGTTGTTTCTTATGTGGTCTATCATTCCTGTAGCCTTTTTTTTTGGTGTCTTCAGTATTGTTCTGCAGTGTAGAAAATACACACACACACACACACACACACACACACACAAAATAAATAAATAAATAAATAAATAAAAACCTGGTACAAATCACTGATACTGTATAAATCCCTTAAGGATTTAATTTGCACTTTTGAAAATCTACCTCTTCTCTTGGTTCATTACACATCTTGTGTTCATTGTTAGTTTGTGCACTGCTGTCTTTATCGTCTTTGTTTTGTTGTACTGTATAGCAATTAAAAAAAAACACAAAAAAAACCACGCAGGTTGTCATATGACCAAAAATCTGCAAAGCCCTGACATAAAAATATCAGAAAATATTAGAAGGCTTTAATATCCAGCTTCACCTCTGACTATTACAGCATTATAACTAAAGCACTTCAGTAAAGTACAGGTATTTGACCAGACATAAGTACAATAGCAAAGTAATTGCATTGTGTTCCTTCCCACTTATCCTCTTTTGAATCCCTTTAGTACCAGTGCTGCTGGTGTCAATTCATACAATAATATTAATTTGTCTATAATCCTGTAAAACAGCTGTCAGTCATTAAAATATCCATGATTTCTTTCCGATATGTGGATTGTACAGTACAGTGTAGCATGCAGTGACATGGTCAAACATTTGATTAGCTGTTCTATAGACCAGTGAATACTGATGGCGTTTAATTTCTAACATTGCACTTTTTTGATTAACTTAGCTTTGGTTGCATCAAACACGAATGGATAAATAATACTCTGCTATGTTAAATCTGCATCTTTTCAGACGTACATGTTGAATGGCTCATTATTTTTGCTGTGGTTTTTGCCATCTGCTCCACTGTGGCTCTTTTAACTGGACTCTACATCATGCGCAGAAATCTCATACTATTAAGGTAAGATGGTTTTGATAGATCCATTCTCTACACTAATCACAGGGTTAACCCAATTCTTCATATGGCTGCTTGTAAATTATAAAAATGAACTTATCTAAGAAAACATGCATTTAACCAATCTCAGGCTATAATCTAATGTTTACAAGGTTTCTTTACTTGACAAGATGTATTTTATTTTTTTAAACAGGTAACATGGTTGAAAGTAACAAGGGCTATTGATTGATTGATTGATTGATTGATTGATTGATTGATTGATTGCATAGAATTAGCAAAGGTACAAAATGTTGTTAACTTGCATCCAAGCAAATGGAATAATAACATTCCATTACATAACTTACCTTATTTCTACTATTAGAATGCTAACCATCGAGTCACTTGTATTTTCATGTTCTATTCCCCTTATTTAACTTACAGTATTTCTATTGTTCTATTAGACACTGTTGTTTTTTGGCATTTATTCCTTGCACAGTTCTTATTTATTTATTTATTTCCCCCCGCTGCAGCTTGTACTGTTGTATTTTAACATATACTGTTCTGTTATAGAGCGATTTCTGGCACAAGAATTTCCCTCGGGATTAATAAAGTTTTATTTTATCTTATCTTAAGAGCATTCTAATAATGTACTTACAATATGTAGTTTACATTGTAAACTGATAGTTTACTTTTAAATTATAAATTGGGTGACAGGGTTTTACAGGTTTGTTTTTTTTAAAGTCACCTCATCATGCAAAAGTGAAAATAAAGAAAAAGAATGAGAGAATGCACTTTTTTTTTCCTATGATCTTTCGGAAATTCAAATGATTCAGAACTTCCTGTTGAATTTGTGACTTGTCGAATATGTTAAAAGAGTGAATGTTTTCAGGTCATAGCAATAGTCTTGAATATGGGCAAATGTATCTAATATCACTTATTATTAGATTATGATAAATAATAAATAATATTATTTAGCCTGTTTTAGATGCTTTTACCCATTTCAAGCTTTAAATTTCCATGCTGTCTTAACAGATAATTTTGCTTCTTTCTAGAAATAAATTTGTAAAATTAGAAAAAAATCTGCCAATAGAACTATCAGAATATTTAAAGCTGAAAATTTGATCAGATATCTAGAAATAGGTTTATTAAATTTGCTTTATTGTATTGAATATATTCTAAATATTTTCCCTTGCTGTCATTTTGCTGCGTTGTTTGATGAGCATGAGATGTTAAATGGAGACAAAAATTAATGATGAAATATGAAATTTGAAGTATTTTATTTAATGATTGTATTTCAAGGTAAAATGTCATTATAGTGGAACAAGTGCAACAATGGAACAAGCAAAAATGCTGTTTTCTAAATTTTGTTGAGGTTTTATTAGTGCTTTAAGTTTTAAATTGGTCTGAGATGTACACATAGGTCAGGATGTGGTGAAGGACACCATACCTGTGCTTCCAAAGTCTTTACCATTTAACATGTTTTATATTCATATTTATATTTATCTGCTCCAACTTTGTTGGAGGAGGTTATCTTTTTGCCTCCGTTTGTTTGTCTGTTCCCAACATAACTCAAAAAGTAGTTAATGGATTTGGATGAGATTTGGTGGAAAGGTGAGCCATGGGCCAAGGAACAAGTGATTAGATTTTGATACAAATCTGGATATGTATGCAGATCCAGGATCCAGATATGTTTTCAGATCCAGGATTTTTTTTTTAAAATCTGTTCCCAGTGTAATTCAAAAAGTAGCAAATGGATTTTGATCAAACTTGGTGTCCAGCTTTAGCATGATCCTAGGTTCAAGTTATTTGAATTTGAAGTTGATAAGTTGTGGCTTGGTGGAGATATGCACTCTATCTATTCTCAAGAACTATTTTGTGGCCACTTAGCTGTTGTATTTTTATTGTACTTTATGGGTGACACACAGAGTAATTAATTGAAGTAAACTACTGTGGTGACAGAAACCACTGGAGATAATTGATAATATTACACTTTAAGCTTAGAGTCACTGGCATTGTGAAATGGAAATAACCTAGCTTTACAAAGTTCTCATGAAATAATTAAATGGAGGCTGTGTGTTAAGGATTTTATTTGACAACATCTTAAAGCATGAACTCAAGTTACACCATTTCATGGTTATGACTTTGGATTCTTGTGGCCACAATATGTAACCATGAGATATTGAGTTTGTGGCTTTGAAATATTAAATCTGATTGAATATATTCATTTGTGTCCACACTGTATTAAATTATAACCTCCATGTCACCTCACAAGCTCAGAGGAAATATTTTAATTGGTATGAGTATAAGAAATAACTAGATAGACAAAAATTAAAGCGGTATTGTTAAAATAAGTGCCTAGCTGGAGCAGGAAGCAAATAAATGGCCTTCATTCTTCATAAACCATCAGTCTGCTTCACCTCTGGCTGAGAATACTGTATACTAATGGATAAAGTTAGTATACCATACAAGTATAGTAATGGATAAAGTTTCAGTTTTTGTTCTGATACCATGCAATTCTGTTTGCTAAATTCAATTTTAACTTGATATTTGAATGAGGCAAACACTATGGACACTATTGATGTATTGAATATAAGCATAAAAATTAAGACGGCTTTTCAATTTTATAAAATCGGTGAAATTTAGTTCCGTCTGAAATGTGGTGATTGTGATATCTGTTTATTTCTGTAATATCTCACAAAATATCAGGCCATTCTGTGACTGGGAAGTTATTTAATTTGAGGGGATTAAAGCAAATAATGTGCATGAAATCGCTCGCTTCGCACAGTCAAGCAGACAGAGGAAGTCCGTGTGCGCATGCACAGGTTTACCTTCTTCTTCTTCTTTTGGGTTTTACAGCAGCTGGCATCCACAGTGTTGCATTACTGCCATCTACAGGTTTACCTTCGAGCGTGCACTGACAGTTCCATCATTCTGTCATTAAACGAACAGCTGATCACACCGAGGTGCTCGCTGCATTTCCTTTCCTTCGTATATAACATAACATCTTTTCTTCTCGCTTTCTTTCCGTTACTGTAGTCGGTCTTTCACGGTTCATTTGCACACTCACGTCCTCCATTTTTCTCTCCTATTTCAAGCAGGAAAAAATAGCAGAGAATTTAGGGCCATGTGGCCCTAAATTAATTAATTAATTGTTCTATTAAAAAAAAACTAATAAAATTGGAAGTCTGTGATTCAAATTCAGTAGCTTTCAGTCCACTAAACAAAAATAATTGGGTGTTGGGAAAATTATTTTTATGACCTACACTTGAAAAATCTGAAAGGCAGTCTACCTTTAATCCACATCTTCAAGAGAGGAGTGATCTAAGTGATACTTTAGCTTTGGCTTGTGTTTTTGTTAGAAATAAAAAACAGTCCTTTTATCCAGATGTGTTTATTCACTCAGAATTTCGGTATCCAAACTGGGGCATTTATTATTTATCTTGTTTATTGAATTGCAGTGTTTTTCGAAAGATTTGCTGCAAACCTGACACCCCTGCGACAAATGATGAAAAACCTCAACAGGTAAAATATATTCCTTCCTCTTTTACATGATTATTTTTCATCTATTTAACAAGAACAACAACAACAACAACAATAATAATAATAATAATAATAATAATAATAATGAAACGCTTTGATGTATGTGGTTAACAGTTTCTTGCTCATGACCATTTTCAGCCCTGTGATCCTGATGAATTGCAACCCTATGCCAGTTACGTGCAGAGAGTAAACTCCATCTACAACTCTTCAGCTGAACTCTTCAATGCGTGACTCACTCCAGACTTACCTGAATGCACAAAGACATTTCTGATAAATGCAGATCAATGATGTGCCTACGATGCATACTGTCACGAGGTTTGCAGTCGGTAAATGCAGATTCATCAGTGCACTCTTACTCTGTGGATGAAATTACACACGAGTCCTAATACTGCTCTTAATGAGGGCTGATGAAACCCCTTCAAAAGAACATCCTCCAACGTGCAGGCTCTGATGATAGAAACATAAACCAGAGTGAGTCAAAGTGAAAGAAGGAGTGGAAACAAAAGGATTGTCTCATGATTAGGAAATTTTCTACTCTCAATTCAATTCAGAATATAAAGAGCCTACACTGAGAGTTGTATCATCAAAACTCAACTGAAACACTGGAAGTGAAATAGCGGACATTTTAAATAGATTTTCTCTAAGCGAGACATGCAAATATGGAATTTGCTGTGTTCTTTCTCCTGAGCTGGTGCAATATACAGAAGAATAGTGGCCTGATTAGGACTGTAGGTTTAATCGAGGAATCTTTTAAACCACACATTTCTGTTTCCTTATCAGAAAACAATTCCACCAAAAATCTATCACAGAACTACCATCTGCCTTACCATCTACGATTTCTGGTCACTTGTGACAGCGTTACAGGAAACGTGTGCTTTTTCATGCAAAAAAGTTACATTTTGGCAGCAAAGCTCACAAAATTCACTAAAGTTGAAAGGACATAAGAAGTGAAAGATGCTCGTTTACTTTTCTAGCTGTTACTTTCACTTCATAACTTTGTCTAAATGGATTTTGACTTGTGAATTCACGAGCTCAATCTTGTGACCCAATTGAAAACAAGTGGGCGGGACTATGGGCTCTTTGGTTGAAAATTTGAAGGACTTTTTTTTTTTCTTAGTATTGTTTGGTGAACATCAAAAAAAACAAAAAACAAACCTGCCATCTTGTGCAATGACGTTGGGGTTTTTCCCTAGTTTGTGTAATTCTGAGCTTTTTTTTGTTCCAGAAGGATATCTTAGAAAGTGAACAAATCTTGAATCTGGGAGAATGTAGCTAATTAAATAATATCGGCTGGCTTTTTTTCGTGGTCTATCAGGTATATTCCATTCAGCTAGCATGATATTGAACGAGTCGAAGATGAGTAGCTGAATGGAATATATCTAAAAGACCATGAAAAAAGCCAGCCAACATTATTATTATTATTATTATTATTATTATTATACACTCTCTTCATATCAGCATTCTCAAAGGCCAACACACTAGCTTACCCGTGACTCGGTGCTGTTAGCGCGGTGGTCTAATTACCTTCCAGCCAGTGTAGCAAAGGCCAACACTAGCACAGTCAAGCCGAATATTGTTATAAGAATTATTATTATTTTCCCTGTGTGATTCGCTGAGTTACTTTTAAAATCTACATTGACAGCTACATACAACGGAGCGACCTGGCAGCCAAAATTCTCTCAAAATCATCCACTTTTAATGAAGCAAACCTGGCGGCCATGTTTGTTCACAAACTGTCATAGTCGCTCGCTAACGCGGAGGTTTTATGTCTCCGACGTGTGGTGCTATGTTGTCTTGACAACGTGCAATATTGTAACAATATCGCACACTCATTCTCCATTGGGTAGATGGGATAATACACATAGGATAAGCGATATGCTAACAATACTGCATGCTATCAATAAACCCACTAGAAGCGAATAGAATACATGGAAAAAGTGTCCTGTGTGTATAATAATAATAATAATAATAATAATAATCTCATCTCATTATCTCTAGCCGCTTTATCCTGTTCTACAGGGTCGCAGGCAATCTGGATCCTATCCCAGCTGACTACGGGCGAAAGGCGGGGTACACCCTGGACAAGTCGCCAGGTCATCACAGGGCTGACACATAGACACAGACAACCATTCACACTCACATTCACACCTACGGTCAATTTAGAGTCACCAGTTAACCTAACCTGCATGTCTTTGGACTGTGGGGGAAACCGGAGCACCCGGAGGAAACCCACGCGGACACGGGGAGAACATGCAAACTCCACACAGAAAGGCCCTCGCCGGCCACGGGGCTTGAACCCGGACCTTCTTGCTGTGAGGTGACAGAACTAACCACTACACCACCGTGCCGCCAATAATAATAATAATAATAATAATAATAATTGTACTTATTATACATCACATATAACATTATAGATTCCAGATTATTTTACACATTTCATTTTAAAGTAAGATCATTGTTCTTCTTTTTGAAAATTAGTGCTTAAAACAAGAATAATGATCTGAACAGAAACTACTCCAAACTTAAATGTCATAAAATTTTCTAGAAATAGATTTATTTAACTTATAGTATATTTGATTTATTTTAATTTTATTACAGGGAATATTAAATACATTTGACCATATTCAAGATATTTTCATTTGTTATGATGTCTTTTTTTTGCACTGCAGGATTTTCTTGCTAGACAGGTTATAGACATTGCATTTTTTTTCCTTGCTTTACATTTATTTGTTGCACATGCCATACTAAGTGCAGTTAATATACTCCACTATGCAATACTGATGCTGTGTAATTATTATTGATCTCTAGCCCGTTACTCATCGGACATGTCCTGTACACAGTTGAAATTTCCAGTGAGGTTAATGTCAAATGTTTCTTTAGTTTATCATTTCTAAAAATCTATAATTTACCACTTTACCGCTTGGATAAATGAGTCATTCTGATAATTATTGTCAAGTTATTTTGAACTCTGTATGACATCCTACAACTTTTTTCCTTCTCATCACTGCTGTACATTAAAGCTATTTTATATTAAAGCAATCATTCTATTAACAAATGCTGGGGGGGGGGGGACCTTGATAATACATTGACAGGTCTTATGCCTACATTTACATGCAGTACAACTTATAATGGGGGAGTGAGATTTATATTTTAATTGAAAAGAAAGAAAGAAAGAAAGAAAGAAAGAAAGAAAGAATTGATTTGTGTAGGACATTCATTGGACTAATTGCTAGTTTTTTGTTCATATTTTTAACTTGAACTTCTTCTAATTTCATTATTAAAGCTGTCATAAAGTTTCACTGTTCATAAACAAGTAAGGAATAAATCACACCGGGGCTGGGACCACCCTGACGTGGATTATTTTCCAATAACAGCTTGTTCTGAAGTGTTTTAATTTTCTTGTATCACAGCAATTTTCCAATAATAATAATAATAATCTAATTCTCTCTAGCCGCTTTATCCTTCTACAGGGTCGCAGGCAAGCTGGAGCCTATCCCAGCTGACTATGGGCGAAAGGCGGGGTACACCCTGGACAAGTCGCCAGGTCATCACAGGGCTGACACATAGACACAGACAACCATTCACACTCACATTCACACCTACGCTCAATTTAGAGTCACCAGTTAACCTAACCTGCATGTCTTTGGACTGTGGGGGAAACCGGAGCACCCGGAGGAAACCCACGCGGACACGGGGAGAACATGCAAACTCCACACAGAAAGGCCCTCGCCGGCCACGGGGCTCGAACCCGGACCTTCTTGCTGTGAGGCGACAGCGCTAACCACTACACCACCGTGCCGCCCCCATAATAATAATAATAATAATAATAATGAAACATTGTAATTTTTATCCATTTATAGTTACAGTTAATGCGATGGAATGTCCACAAAACAAGTTATTTCCACCAAGAACTATTTGTTCATTTTCTTATAATGAACACAAGACAAACAAACAAATAAACAAAAAATAAAAACAAAACACAGCTTGGTGTGTTACAGAGAAACTGGAAAATATAAAATCCTCTGGAAATAAAATGTAACTGACTGTAAAAAAAAAAAAAAGTCTTGATATTGGAGACTCCTTCAATATTTGTTAAATAAATGTCTCCTTAAAGAAAACTTTACCACATCACCAATTATACATTTTACTTTGTTAAACAGCAACACATTTTTAATGTATATTATTAGGTGTAGATGATGACTAGAGTCCTCTATACGAGTTCTTGTGAATTAGTTGTTACTAAAGAAAGAAAGAAAGAAAGAAAGAAAGAAAGAAAGAAAGCACAACTTTATTCATCACACACTTGTGAAATTCCTCTCTGCATTTAACCCATCTGAAGCAGTGAACACACACGTGAGCAATGAGCACACACACATACCCAGAGCAGTGGGCAGCCATGCTAACAGCGCCCGGGGAGCAGTTGGGGGGGTTAGGTGCCTTGTTCAAGGGCACCTCAGCCCAAAGTTCAAGTCAGCTTTATTGTCAGTTTTTTCATATGCACAGGTCATACAAGGAAATTGAAATTACGTTTCTCTCTATCCCATGTAAAGACAAACATAGGACTGACATTAACAAGACAAACATTAAAGCGCAAGACAGGACCAATAATAGTGTAACAAGCAATAAGTAATAATAAAGTAATGATTTAAAAAAAAAAAAGGGGGGGGAACTGAAACATTTAACATTTAGAAAAAATAATCTAGGCTAAAGACAGGAAGATAAGAACAAGACTAGTATACAAGACACACAGTGCAGTACAGCACAGTCCAGGGCAGTCCAGTTGAGGTTATCACAGTAGCAGCATTTGTGTTAAATAAATAATAATGCGTTAATAATAATGTGTAGCAGCATTCAGAAGCAGCATATGGTAAGTTGTTATATTGCAGGGCCCAAGGCAGTTCTTATGAGATAGTTCAGGTAAGGTGCAAAGTCACATGTAGTTCCATAGAGAAGTCTTTTCCGTGGAGGGCAGCAGCAACAAGAAACAGTGTATGGTGTGTAAAAAAAAAAAAAAGTGAGGTAGTGCAGGTAAAGGTGCAAAAGTCACATAGTGCAGTTCCATAGTCAGAGTCTTTCCTGAGTTCGAGTCTTTCCATGTGTGTGTGTGTGTGTGTGTGTGGGGGGGGGGGGGGGGGGGGGGGGCTTCCTGAGTCAGAGTCTTTCCGTGTGTGTGTGTGTGTGTTGTGTATGTGTGTATGGGGGGTTCCTGAGTCAGAGTCTTTCCCATGCAGGGGGGCAAGATCCTAACTTCTTGGCTGTCTGGTGGGTGGAGCTGCCAGTGATGGGAGAGAGGGGAGGGAGTTCAACATCCTGACGGCCTGGTGGATGAAGCTGTTGGTGAGTCTGGTGGTTCTGGACCGTAGGCTCCTGTACCTCTTTCCAGAGGGCAGGAGGCTAAACAGGTTGTGTGCTGGGTGAGTCTCATCTCTCACGATTGTGAGAGCTTTACGGGTGAGGCGGGTGGTGTATATGTCTTGCAGGGAGGGGAGGGGTGCATTGAAGCCGTCCCATATTAACCTAATGATGACTGTGAGTTGGCCTAGTGGTTAGCATGTCCACCTCTCGATAGCGAGTTCAACTCACGGTTGGATCATAAAAATGGCACAATCATTTGGCGAGACACACTGCAATGCAGATGTGAGTACGGAGTCAAACTCTCATGGTTACCAGAGGACACCCCCAATGTAACCCTAGCTCTGTAATAGGCGAGAGATCGAGAATGAGAGAAACGGAGATCGGCAACGTCCAGTGCGCCTTAAGGACCTGGTTAGTACTAGGACAGGAGACTGCCTGGGAAGACCAGGTCCTGGTGCAGGAGGGACTCTGACTTTAACAGAATGATGAGTGCATTAATAAAAACTTGTGATTTAGATTACACGAGGAACTACTACTGAGAATTAATCATCACCTTCTGACCAATCAGAATCAAGAATTCAACAGTGCTGTGGTATCAAGTACATAGAGGATATTACACGATTGTGGGAAGATATGAAATTTATCTTCGAGTGGTGAATATATTCACAAATGACTGAAGTGAACGAGTGAAAATATTTTTAACACAAGAAGATACACTTCATATCTTTGCACTACACTCAAAAAAAACAACAACATTGGATTTACTTAACCGAGTTATGGGAACCAGTCCCACGAAACTGTGTTAATTTAGATGTATTGAATACAGTTATGTTGAGTTATTCAAAACATAACTGTATTCAATACATCTAAATTAACACAGTTTCGTGGGACCAGTTGCCATAACTCGGTTAAGTAAATCCAATGTTTTATTTTTCTGAGTATACTGTGTAATGTTCTTTATATTATTTGGACACATTCGCAAAAAAAAATGCAAGTTAATCAAAATAATTTTAATTTTGAACCAGTTCGCCATTTTGGCAACGAGTGTCTAGTCAGCAGGAAAACACTGGCAGTGACATCATCAGAGTGAAATATCGGGAATTATTATACATACAGGACACTTTTTCCATGGAATAAAAACATGTTCTATTCCCTTCTAGCAGGATTCATTCATTTGGTTTGATATGCAATGTTGTTAGCATATCGCTTATCCTACATGTATTACATCACTCTACCCAATGGAGAATGAGCGTTGAATATGGTTTACGATATGGTTGTCAAGACATGACGTCACACGTCAGAGCTCATGTGAAGAGCCAATGACAAAATGTTTCTGCGCAGAATCATTTTTTTGTCCGCTGGGAAAGAGAGAAGATGAGGCTAATCCAGTGCTAGGTTTAAGCACTAAATAAATAAACTGAAAACTGAAACTGAAAACATGCTGAACACCTGAAAGGCTACCAAAACTTCATTAGATATTCTTCACACATATTTACAAGAGAAAAACATACCAATAGACATCGAAAAACTGGAAAAGAGACACGTCAGAGATGTAAAACTTCTGTGCTAGCAAGTGACTGTGACACTTTGTAAACAAACATGGCCACCAGGTTTGCTTTGTTAAAAGCAGAAGATTTTGAGAGAATTTTGGCTGCCAGGTCGCTCCATTGTGTGTAGCTGTTAATATTGATTTTAAAAGTAACTAAGTAAATTACACAGGGAAGGTGATAATAATAATAATAATAATAATAATAATAATAATAATGGGGCGACACGGTGGTGTAGTGGTTAGCGCCATCGCCTCACAGCAAGAAGGTCCGGGTTCGAGCTTCATGGCCGGCGAGGGCCTTTCTGTGCGGAGTTTGCATGTTGTCCCCGTGTCCGCGTGGGTTTCCTCCGGGTGCTCCGGTTTCCCCCACAGTCCAAAGACATGCAGGTTAGGTTAACTGGTGGCTCTAAATTGAGCGTAGGTGTGAATGTGAGTGTGAATGGTTGTCTGTGTCTATGTGTCAGCCCTGTGATGACCTGGCAACTTGTCCAGGGTGTACCCCACCTTTTGCCCGTAGTCAGCTGGGATAGGCTCCAGCTCGCCTGCGACCCTGTAGAACAGGATAAAGCGGCTAGAGATAATGAGATGAGATGAGATAATAATAATAATTTTCAGCTTGACTGCACTAGCATTGGCCTGCGCTAGCATTGGCCTGCGCTAACACTACACCGGCTAGAAGGTAACTAGACTGCCACGCTAACAGCACCCAGTCATGGGTAAGCTAGCGTTGGCCTTCAAGAATGCTGATATGAAGAGAGAGTGGTCTATCAGATATATTCCATTCAGCTACTCGTCTTTGACTCATTCAGTATCATGCTTGCTGAATGGAATATATCTGATAGCCCACTCAACACCAGCCAATATTATTTAAATATGTCACTCAGATCCGTGATGTATTTCATATGAAAAATGCGAGTTTTTTCAACACAAGAAAATAAACTTCATATCTTCAAGCCAACATGATTTTCTTTTTATTATATCGACACATTCACAAACAAAAAGTTGCCAAATGTTTCAAAACAACTCACTCATCAATTTCCTCATGAGTGACATATAGAGATTTATGTCACGGTTTTGGTTCTCCATGTCCTGGATGGAGCTCGGATGAAAAATATGAGTGGTGAATTTCCCAGTAAAACACTTGTGTCCATATAATATAAAAGTATAAACTTCTGGTTCATGATTGCAGTTTGACAGTTAGAGCAGCTTTTATGTACCACACAGACTGTGTGGTACATAAAAGCTGCTCTAACTGTCAAACTGCAATCATGAACCAGAAGTTTATACTTTATATTATATGGATACAAGTGTTATGTAATAAATATGCAGCTAATTTAACTATTTTCTTATATCCGCTAAAGCAACTCTAATACTGTGTGACACAGTATTAGAGTTGCTTTAGCGGCTATAAGAAAATAGTTAAATTAGCTGCATATTTATTTCATAGCCCTGTCATAATTCATGAAGCGTGTATTGGGACTGTTTGCGGTCATAGGTGAGTGTCTCAGAGCTACAGATCTTCCCCTTGGTTTTAAATGAATCAGGCTGGAACAGTGACTGAGTGGAAACTGATGGTGAAATGTACATTTTTCACTCACTGTCATAGGAAAAAAAAAGCTGATAGAATCTGTGAGAAATTACTCTTTCTCAGCCCCACCTCAGGGCTTGAAACCACAGTATACTTTTTTAAAATTAGTCTGAATTTGGGATTCCCCATGAGTCTAAGTGAAATACGGTACATCGAGCTGTTATGCTCAGCCATGTCAGTCGACTTTGTCTCATTACTGTAACAAGTATATAGCGTCATCTAGAGGCAGTATTCTGTTAGTTCTTAATTCTTTATAAAGCACTTAATCACACTGAAATGTTGCATTTAGTAATAGGTAGGAAATCTTTAATAAGGTTTGTCTGTTTAAAATCAGGTTAATAGTATTTACATAATTACATTATTTGTATTTCATAAGTTGTAGAGATGTCGATTCAATATGTCCCATAGATACAAAAGCAATTTCCTCATAATTATGAACACAAAATTAGAACACATCCGACAATTAAAGTTATACAATAAACTACAAGCAAGCCAATGTTCACCCAAGTGCTAAAACGTTCAGGTATCCATGAATGTGTATTACTGATAAAGAATACTGAATAGACAGCTATAAATGCTGCTGATAAGATGTGGTACACATGGCTAACTAGAGATGCAAATGAAATCCAAAATATACATTTTGTGCTTGTATTTTGCATATTGTACCTTTCATAAATATAGCTAACATTATTGTTGGAAAAGATAAGCCTCAGCTCATCAAGACATAGTCATCTGCACAGTCTTCGCTGTTTTCTGATTTTTTCACTGTCTTACAGGGAAGTTTAACTTCAGCATAATCACAATCATTTTCAGCGGAGTCTCTTCTGCCAGGGTTTGTGCCATGCCCTGCTGTCTGTTCGCTCCTATGCTCAATGGTGGCATAGAGAAGGTCCTCCTTACGTGACGTCTGTGAACAAGACAAATAAAGAAGTGTGCATTCATGAGTGTATCAGGTACTGACGGGTAATGTTACAGCTACAGCTAGCTGTTAGGACTAGGACTGTTTTGGCCTCTAGAGGCCGCTGTTATTTCCTTTTCATGTCGTGTTTATTTTGGCCTCTAGAGGCCGCCACTGTTCCTGTGTTTTGTGTTTGTGTTAATTGCCTAATTATCTTCACCTGTGTCCTTAATTAGTTTGTCTATTTATACCCCTGAGTTCAGTCCTCTTGTCACGGAGTCTTTGTGCTGTTATGTTTATCTCCAGTTTCCTTTGTACTGTGTTTTTTTGATCTTCTTAGCTTTTGAATTTTTGCACTTTGCTTTTCTTTTGGATTATACTCTTTGGTTTTTTTTGTCTTTTGTTTTGCCCTGTATATAGTGTATATAGTTTAAATAAACCATTTGATTCTTTTTCTACTTCCGCCTCACGCCTCTGCATTTGAGTCATCCCCCTGGTGGCCTAGTGGGGGTTTGCTGGATTATCACACCAACGAACCAGGTTCGAATCCCAGCAAAACCCTAACAGAAAGACTCCGTCATGACCGACTCAGCAGAGGCTGCTTCAACTGTCTACCCGGCCAACCTTCAGGGAATTATGGCAGCTTTGACACGCTTCGGAGCGACCATGGACGCTCATGGACGTACGCTCACCAGCCAACGTGAGGCCCTCGCTCGCCACGAGGAACTGCTTCAGCAAATTGGGAAAACCCTGGCACAGCTGACATCTCTGCCTGCATCTCCTGCTCCTGATCCAGCTCCCACTCCTGCTCCAGTGCCTCCTGCAATGCTGCCTTCTTCACCTCGCGAACCCAGCCTTCCTGCACCACAGAGGTATGACGGCAAGCACAGTGAGTGCCGAGAGTTCCTTACCCAGTGTCAACTCACCTTTGAGCTTCAGCCTACCACCTACACTACGGATCGCCGCAAGATTGCCTTTGTGATCACCTTATTAGCTGGTAAGGCGCGAGCCTGGGCTACTGCTATCTGGCAAAGACAGGGACCTGAGTGCTTTGATTTCCAGCTGTTTTCTGAAGAGATGCTTCGGGTCTTCGATCAGGCAGACATCAGTACCGACGCAGCCCGAAAGCTCATGTCCATCCGGCAAGGAGGAAGCGTCGCAGATTACGCCATCTCGTTCCGAACACTCGCAGCAGTAAGTGGATGGAACGAGACTGCCCTGGTGTCAGCCTTCCACCATGGTCTGTCTGACCCCATCAAGGACGGTCTGGCCTCTATTGGATGCCCAAGTGACCTCGAAACCCTCATCTCACATGCTATTCGTCTGGACAACAGGATGAGAGAACGCCACCAAGCCTTGAGCCCCCCCAGCCTCCCTACCTCTACCTGGAGACCGTCTACCTCCTTCAGTGACTGTCCAGAACCCATGCAAGTGGGTCGTACTCGCCTCTCCGCATCTGAGAGGGAGCGCAGAAGGAGGGACAAGTGCTGCATCTACTGTGGCAAGCCTGGTCACTTCCGAGCATCATGTCCCGAACTCTTGGGAAAAGGACCGCCCCGTCCAGCCGAGGGAGGGTTGTGACGGGGCCTACCCTCTCTCCCGGACTCCCTGGCCAAGGAATCTACATCCCGGTCTCCATCTCCTGGGGTGAGTCTGTCCACTCTTGTCAAGCTTTGATAGACTCAGGGGCGGCTGGGAACTTTATGGATATTCACTTCGCCCAAAGCATCAATATACCTACTGCACCTCTTGAAGTCCCTCTGTCTGTGTCTGCCCTCGATGGCCAAGCGTTAGGTGATGGAAGAGTCACCCAAGTTACTTCTCCAGTCTTCCTCCAGTCTCAAGGTCACAAGGAAGAAATATCCCTGCACCTGATTCCTTCACCTGAGTTCCCAGTTATTCTAGGCCTTCCTTGGCTTACTCGCCACAACCCTCGCATAGACTGGGTAACAAGCCAGGTTGTGGAATGGGGCCCTGCATGCCATGCCTCTTGTCTGCTCTCTAGCTCTCCTGTGTCTCCTGCCGAGCCCCCTGATCTCACCGAGTTATCTCAAGTTCCCACAGAGTACTGGGATCTCAAGGAGGTATTCAGCAAGAGCAGGGCCGCCGTTCTTCCTCCGCACCGGGCCTACGACTGTGCCATCGACTTGCTCCCTGGGACTACCCCTCCTCGTGGCAGACTGTTTTCACTCTCTCAGCCAGAACACAAGGCCATGGAGGAATACCTCAAAGATGCCCTGGTCTCTGGGTTTATTCGACCCTCCACTTCACCTGCTGGAGCCGGCTTCTTCTTTGTCGGCAAGAAGGATGGGGGGCTCCGACCATGTATTGATTACAGGGGCCTGAATAAGATCACTGTGCGCAACCGATATCCCCTTCCGCTGATGTCCACAGCTTTCGACCTGCTCCAAGGCGCCACCGTCTTCACCAAGTTGGACCTACGGAATGCATACCACCTCATCCGTATCCGACAGGGAGACGAGTGGAAGACTGCCTTTAACACCCCGTCTGGGCACTACGAATACCAGGTGATGCCCTTCGGACTCACCAACGCACCAGCTGTTTTTCAGGCCCTAATCAATGACGTCTTAAGGGACATGATTAACCTATACGTTTTTGTCTACCTCGACGACATCCTTATCTTCTCCAAGACCGTGCAGGAGCACCGCCACCATGTCCGCCAGGTTCTCCAGAGGCTGCTACAGAACAATCTGTTCGCCAAGGCCCAGAAATGCGAATTTCATGTTCCCGAGGTCTCCTTTCTGGGATTTATTGTACGGACAGGCCAACTCCAAATGGACCCTGCCAAGACCCTGGCCGTCCGGGATTGGCCTACTCCCAAGTCCGTTAAGGAGGTTCAGCGGTTCTTAGGATTCGCTAACTTCTACCGCAAGTTCATCAGGAACTTCAGTTCTGTGGCAGCACCCATGTCAGACCTCACCAAAGGGACAGGTGGATCTTATGGCTGGTCTCCTCAGGCAGAAAAGGCGTTCAAAGACCTCAAGGACCGCTTCTGCACGGCACCCATTCTGGTTCTCCCGGACACCTCCCAACCATTCATCGTGGAGGTGGACGCCTCGGACAGTGGTGTCGGCGCGGTGCTCTCTCAACGTTCGGAAGGAAAGCTGCACCCCTGCGCTTACTTCTCCCACCGCCTGAGTCCTGCTGAGTCCCGGTACGATGTGGGGGATCGAGAACTGCTAGCGGTCAAACTGGCCCTTGAGGAGTGGAGGCACTGGCTGGAGGGAGCACAACATCCATTCCTGGTTTGGACTGACCACAAGAACCTGGAGTACCTCCAGCAAGCCAAGAGACTGAACCCTCGACAGGCTAGGTGGGCCCTGTTTTTCAGTCGGTTTGACTTCACCCTCTCATACCGCCCCGGCTCCAAGAACACCAAACCTGACGCACTGTCCAGACTGTTCTCTGCCACTAACAGGGAGAATGAAGTCGGGCCTATTATCCCTGTGTCCCGGATTGTGGCCCCTGTCCGCTGGGGTATTGAGGAGGCTGTCCGACGAGCCCAACGCCAGGACCCCGGTCCTGGGACGGGGCCACCAGGCCTCTTGTACGTCCCACATCAAGCCCGGGCCAAGGTTCTCCAGTGGGGTCACTCTTCCCCTCTCACCGCCCACCCGGGAGCTCGGAGGACCCTGGACTTCCTGAAAAGACGCTTCTGGTGGCCTAACATGGAGAAGGAAGTAAGGTCATTTGTCCTGTCCTGTGAGGTTTGCACCAGAACCAAGAACCCACGACAGCGTCCCCAGGGTCTCCTGCATCCTCTGACCATTCCCCGGCGTCCCTGGTCCCACGTGGCAGTCGACTTTATCACGGGTCTCCCTGAGTCACAAGGTAACACGGTCATTTTGGTCTTAGTTGACAGATTCTCCAAGGCCTGCCGCTTCATACCACTGTGCAAACTCCCCTCTGCTCTTGAAACTGCGAAACTTTTGTTTAATCATGTCTTCCGAGTCTTTGGTCTTCCACAGGACATCGTCTCAGACCGAGGGCCCCAGTTCTCCTCCCGAGTGTGGCACGGGTTCTGCAAGGTCATCGGAGCCACTGCCAGCCTCTCCTCTGGGTTTCACCCACAGTCCAATGGTCAGACGGAGAGGCTCAACCAGGACCTGGAAACCACCCTGCGAGGCCTGGCTATGGATAACCCGACATCGTGGAGCACCTGGCTGCCATGGGCGGAGTACGCCCACAACACCCTGCAGTCATCGGCCACCAAGCTGTCGCCATTCCAGTGCCAATTCGGGTTCCAGCCACCTCTGTTCCCGGACCAGGAGGAGGACGCGGGGGTGCCCTCGGTCAACCAATATGTGAGACGGTGTCGCAAGACCTGGAGCAAGGTCAGGAAGACCCTCATACAGACCTCCAGAACCAACCAGACTCAGGCCAACCGCCATAGAAGACCTGCACACGCTTTCCGCCCTGGGCAGCGTGTTTGGCTGTCCACTAAGGACCTTCCACTGCGGGTGGAGAACCGCAAGCTTGCTCCTCGCTACATTGGCCCCTTCAAGGTGGTGCGCAGGGTGAACCCTGTCTCCTACCGGCTCCAGTTGCCCCGGACTCTGAGGATCAACCCCACTTTCCATGTTTCCCTGTTACGGCCCGTACTGACGTCTACGTATGCCCCTGCCCCTAGGAACCCCCCACCCCCCCGCATCTTCCAGGGGCAGACTGTGTTCACTGTGAATCGCCTGCTTGACTCCCGCCGGGTCCGCGGCGGGTTGCAATATCTGGTGGACTGGGAGGGCTATGGTCCTGAGGAGCGCTGCTGGGTTCCTGCTCGGGATGTCCTTGATAAAGAACTATGTCGGGACTTCCATTCGGCCCATCCGGATCGCCCTGGGAACGTCAGGAGACGCTCCTAGAGGGGGGGGTCCTGTTAGGACTAGGACTGTTTTGGCCTCTAGAGGCCGCTGTTATTTCCTTTTCATGTCGTGTTTATTTTGGCCTCTAGAGGCCGCCACTGTTCCTGTGTCTTGTGTTTGTGTTAATTGCCTAATTATCTTCACCTGTGTCCTTAATTAGTTTGTCTATTTATACCCCTGAGTTCAGTCCTCTTGTCACGGAGTCTTTGTGCTGTTATGTTTATCTCCAGTTTCCTTTGTACTGTGTTTTTTGATCTTCTTAGCTTTTGAATTTTTGCACTTTGCTTTTCTTTTGGATTATACTCTTTGGTTTTTTTTTGTCTTTTGTTTTGCCCTGTATATAGTGTATATAGTTTAAATAAACCTTTTGATTCTTTTTCTACTTCCGCCTCACGCCTCTGCATTTGAGTCATCCCCCTGGTGGCCTAGTGGGGGTTTGCTGGATTATCACACCAACGAACCAGGTTCGAATCCCAGCAAAACCCTAACACTAGCTTAATCTGGAGTCTTACACACTTACTGCACTCAATTAATGTCTAGTGAGATCAGTTGGGTTGAGTTTACGTTACAAGCATGAAGCAGACACTCTTACCCAGAGCGACGTACAATATACTCAGAGCAGCCTGGAGAGCTTCCCCTTACTGGGGGAGCAATTGGGGGTTAGATGCCTTGCTCAAGGGCACTACAGACATTCCTTGTGGTCCAGGGAATCGAACCAGCAACCTTTTGGCCCCAAAGCTGCTTCTCTTACCTTTAAGCCATAGCTTCCCCGAGTTTAAATTAAAAAAAAAAAAAAACTTTTTATATTGGTCCAGGTTTCTACTGTGTCTTGAATACCTGTGTAGTATAACACAACTACACTATACAGTGCTGAGCGTAAATGAGTGCACCCCCTTTGAAAAGTAACATTTTAAACAATATCTCAATGAACACAAACAATTTCCAAAATGTTGAAAAGACAAAGTTTAATATAACATCTGTTTAACTTATAACGTGAAAGTAAGGTTAATAATATAACTTAGATTACACATTTTTCAGTTTTACTCAAATTAGGGTGGTGCAAAAATGAGTACACCCCGCAACAAAAACTACTACATCTAGTACTTTGTATGGCCTCCATGATTTTTAATGACAGCACCAAGTCTTCTAGGCATGGAATGAACAAGTTGGCGACATTTTGCAACATCAATCTTTTTCCATTCTTCAACAACGACCTCTTTTAGTGACTGGATGCTGGATGGAGAGTGATGCTCAACTTGTCTCTTCAGAATTCCCCATAGGTGTTCGATTGGGTTCAGATCAGGAGACGTACTTGGCGACTGAATCAAAAGTTGAATTTATCACTGATCAACAACAAGTTCCTATTAAAGTGGCCGGTGAGTGTTTGTGCTTTTAAAAAAAATTGGTTTAGTAAAACTCTAAAATTAGTCTTTTAGTGTGAGTTAATTCAAGAGTGGAGGTGGTTGAGTGCGTGCAACCTTGTTGAAGGAAGTGGTGGCTCAATGGTTAAGCTGCTAAATGCCAGGTCAGAAAGCTGTGAGTTAAAATGTGAGCACTAGAAGTCGTAACTGGGGCCTTGAGCAAAATGCTTTAACCGCAGTTCCTTTTGCTAAAAGCATCAGCCTAATGAGTAAATGTAATGGGTTGTATTCTAAATTTACAATCTGTTACTTGGAAATGTACTGTAATATACTCTATAAAATAATTACCTGTAGGTATATCACAGTACGTTATGTTTTATTTCCCCAACCATTTATTGTAAATTTATTGTATTTCCCGTAACAATACTTGTTTTGTAACCTCTTGATTCATGCATTTACCTAAGATGTATTTTTGTAATAAATACATACATCCTGCAGTAGTCCCACTACACTATAGTTGCATTAATTATGGATACAGGTGGTGTGAATCTTTTTCAAGAAAAATATGCCAAAAGAGTTGGTCTTTTTTTCCCCCTCCATAAAACAGCACATGGACAAACTATTGAACATCATGGACGATGCCAGTCACCCTCTGCACACCGTCATCAGCAACCAGAGGAGCCTGTTCAGTGACAGAATGCTCCTTCCCAAGTGCAGGACGAACAGACTCAAAAACTCCTTTGTCCCTCACGCCATCAGACTGTACAACTCCTCTCTGGGGGGGAGGAGGGGGAACAGGAGGACAGAGGACGGGAAGGAGCAGTAGCCTAGCCTGACAATAAGCAATACTGGACAATGTGCAATATAAAGTGCAATATCTCTCCTGCTGCCCCCCCTTTCCCATTTTCCCCTCCTCTCTCTCCCCCTTCCTCTCTTCCCCATATCTTATTCTTTTTATATTTGTATATGTAAATACTTAATTTATTTTAATTTATCTAGAAGTTTTTTCTCTATTTCTTTTTTTCTGTTTATCTGTAATGACGCTGTTGGAATCTTAATTTCCCTGAGGGAACCCGCCCAAAGGGATCAATAAAGTTTTATCTAATCTAATCTAATCTAATCTAATCTAATCTAATCTAATGAGCCAATCAGCACTTGTGCAGGTTTTTAGCACTCTCTAATATTAACGGTCATGCCCTGGAAGCCCCGCCCCCTTTTGCCATCTTACACGAGCAGGCCTAAACTTTTGGCAGGTGCTTGGGGTACGTGAGAGATGCACTGATGCAATGACCTTATTTTCTGTCAAGGTAAAGAATAGAGAATGCTTTGCATTCATTGATGTGAAATGAAATCTATCAATCATCGATTTATAAAATTTGGCTAAAATTAGACACATATATATATAGTTAACATAAGTTAACTACTGTATATTTATAAGGGAGGCTGCTGAAAATCTTTATTCAAAGATGGTGAAAAATTGCACAAACAAAAGAGAAAAAGGGTGGACATTTTTACGTAAGGTCTGATACTTGGGCAGAGGTTAAAAGTGGGCATCATGAGGAAAACATTGGCGTGTGCCTGGATTAGAGATTATTCTTGGAGTAACATGATAATTGTTGTCCTTTCAGAAATTAATTAAGGAGTAAAACACTTAGGGGCGTGCTGCTATAGCAGAATATCAACGACAGGGTGGAGCGATGCAGCCCACTATGATGCAGAGATACTGTTATCACCCAAAATCTTACCATCCTCTTATACCACAGAACTTTGACAACGCTGATAATTTTTATGTATTAAAGAATAATACACTACATTACATAGACACGAGTGTTTTACTGGGAAATACGCTACTTGTATTTTTCATACGAACTACATCCGGGACATCAAAAACTCCAACCATGAGATATTTTTTAATATCTTCACTCATGAGGAACTTGATGAATTGTTCTGATAAATTTGGGTACCTTTTGTTTGTGAATGTGTCGATATAAAAAAAAAAAGAATATCACACGCTGGCTCGAAGATATGACGTTTATCTTCTCATGTAAGTCGCATTTTTCATACGAAATACATCGCGGAACTGAGTGACATATTTAAATAATATTGGCTAGCGTTGAGTGGCCAATATAATATATCATCTTTGACTTGTTCAATATCATGCTAGCTGAATGGAATATATCTGACAGAACATGAAAAAAAGGCAGCCAATATTATTATTGTAATACATACACACTCTGTTCATATCAGCATTCTTGAAGGCTAGCTTACCCGCGACTCGGTGCTGTTAGCATGGTAGTGCAGTCACCTTCCAGCCAGTGTAGCGTTCAGCAGTAATGTTAGCGAAGACCGATGCTAGCTCAGTCAAGCCAGTGCTATCAAGAGCTAGTAGCACAGGTTAATGACTGAGAAACTAAGATTTCTGTCTCCAGACTCTTCTTCCATGCACGCTCGCCATAGTATTTTTCACTCAGACTTAAAGCTATACGGCCTTTCGAGTTCATAAAATTGCTGAAATTTAGTACCTTGAGCGTGCACTGACAGTTCCATCATTCTGTCACTAAACAAACAGCTGATCACACCGAGGTGCTCGCTGAGCGCTGATATTTATTAGTTTGGTCCTGCGTTTCCTTTCCTTCGTATAGAACATAACGTCTTTTCTTCTCGCTTTCCGTTACTGTAATCAGTGTTTCACGTTTCATTTGCACACTCACGTCCTCCATTTTTCTCTCCTGTTTCGAATTTGTATCCCACAATGCCTTGCGTGAATGGGGAAAGCCCACCATGTGATGCATGACGTAGTATCTTGAATTGGGTCATGGTGAAGCAGGAAAAATAATGGAGAATTTAGGGCCACGTGGAGATAAATTCATTAATTGTTCTGTCAAAAAAAAAACTTGTAAAATTGGAAGTCTGCGATTCGAATTCAGTAGCTTTCGGTCACTAAACAAAAATAACTGGGTGTTGGGGAAAATTCTTTTTATGACTTAAAATCTGAATGGTAGTACAACTTTAAGTATTCATTTCCCTTTGTAATTTATTTAGTTACTTTTAAAATCAACATTGACAGCTACACACAACGGAGCGACCTGGCAGCCAAAATTCTCTCAAAATCTTCCGTTTTTAACGAAGCAAACCTGGCGGCCATGTTTGTTTACAAATTGTCACAGTCACTCGCTAGCATGGAAGTTTTACATCTCCGATGTGTGACATCGTGTTGTCTTGACAACGTGCAATATTGTAACAATATTTCACGTTCATTCTCCATTGGCTAGAGTGGTGTAATACATGTAGGATAAGCGATATGCTAACAATATTGCATGCTATCGAACCAAATGAATGAAACCCACTAAAAGGGAATAGAACACGTTTTTAGTCCATCGAAAACATGTCTTGTGTGTATAATATTTCCTGATATGTCACTCTGATGATGTCACTCCCAGTGTTTTCCCACTGATTAGATGTGCGTTGTCAAAATGGTGAACCGGTTCAAAATTAAAATTCTTTTGATTAACTTGCATATTTTTTTGTGGATGCGTCCAAAAAATACAAAAAACATTACACAGTGGTGCAAAGATATGAAGTTTATCTTCTCATGTTGAAAAATATTTCACTTGTTTGCTTCGCTCTCTCATGAATACATTCAACCCTCGAAGATAAACTTCATATCTTCGCACAACCGTGTAATATCCTCTATTTATTTTTTTTCACGGTCCAAATTCTGTGCTCTGATTGGCTGGCGAGCAGGTCCGTATCCAACGGTACGGACCCCAGTTACGGACCCCGGTTATGGACCTCTGGTGACTCGCTCGTTCACAGCAACAACAAACATAGTAGCATTTTTTGTCAACATTTTTTTTTTTATGAGACTTATTGATAAGATTATCAAAAATCTTTTGATTAAATTTTTGGCAACATTTCTCAGGAGAATAGCATTAATTTTACAGCATGGATAGCGATAATGACAGTCTTCACAGCGAAAGTGAGTTTTACTACCCTGAGGAAGAAGAAATAAAATAAAACATTTCAGGAGAAAGCTAAAAACCTGTAATCTGCTAGCACCGAGCAAAACCATGGCTGAATCCTGAATGACTACTATTTGTATAAATAGGGGACTGCATAGGCGGCAAAATGTAGGGTTTTTTTCCTGCCATGGAAGTGCACTTGTATACCGAGGAGGAAGCCATTTGCATGACAGCCATGAATGAGGATTCAAAATGGCGGCTCGGCTCGGTTTTCCCTTTCGGGCGCTCTCGTTTTCTGTTAGAATTTGGTAAAGAAAAGATAAATATATTATTTACCAGCTTAAAGTCGGTCCGTATGGTGAAATACCGTGACCTCGGCCTTGAATACTGACCTCGGCCCAGAGGGCCTCGCTCAGTACTTTCAAGACCTCGGTCACGGTATTTCACCATACGGACCTCCCAGCTGGTAAATAACATATATGTATGTGTTTAGACATTTAGAATTTCAGTAAATATGTTATTTCCTGGGCGGCACGGTGGTGTAGTGGTTAGCGCTGTTGCCTCACAGCAAGAAGGTCCAGGTTCGAGCCCCGTGGCCGGCGAGGGTCTTTCTGTGCGGAGTTTGCATGTTCTCCCCGTGTCCGCGTGGGTTTCCTCCGGGTGCTCCGGTTTCCCCCACAGTCCAAAGACATGCAGGTTAGGTTAACTGGTGACTCTAAATTGAGCGTAGGTGTGAATGTGAGTGTGAATGGTTGTCTGTGTCTATGTGTCAGCCCTGTGATGACCTGGCGACTTGTCCAGGGTGTACCCCGCCTTTCGCCCGTAGTCAGCTGGGATAGGCTCCAGCTTGCCTGCGACCCTGTAGAACAGGATAAAGCAGCTAGAGATAATGAGATGAGATGTTATTTCCTGTTTTGGTTTATGTTAAAACAGTTGTATAGTGCACGACTGTCACAACTACTTTTATAGAAAATGAATCAACACCTTCTGATCAATCAGAATTGAGACATCAACCGCACAGTGGTGTAGTGGTTAGCGCTGTCGCCTCACAGCAAGAAAGTTCTGGGTTTGAACCCAGTGGCCGGCGAGGGCCTTTCTGTGTGGAGTTTACATGCTCTCCCTGTGTCTGTGTGGGTTTCCTCCGGGTGCTCCGGTTTCCCCCACAGTCCAAAGACATGCAGGCTAGGTTAATATGGGACGGCCTTGGGCTGAGGTGCCCTTGAGCGAGGCACCGAACTCCCAACTGCTCCCCGGGCGCTGTTAGCATGGCTGCCCACTGCTCTGGGTATGTGTGTGTGCTCAAGTGCATGTGTGTGTTCACTGCTTCAGATGGGTTAAATGCAGAAAAGAAATTTCACAAGTGTGTGATGAATAAAGTTACGCTTACTTTCTTTCTTTTCTGAGGTGTAATATTTAATTAATAGGCTTTGTTTATTTGTTCTAAATACTTATCCTCAACTGTCTGTGACTGAAGACAGAAGTCTTATTCTTCTAAAAGCACGTTATATAACTAATTAAAATCTCATTCAGCCAAAGTAGCATCGAATAACAAGTCTCTCAATGTAAACGCTTCAGTGTATTGTATTTTGAGAATTAGTCTGTAAGTAATGTGTGGGAGGGTCATAGTTTGTGATTTCCGAGAAGGACATTAAAGTACAATATCTTCTAAAGCAGATAAACGCAATCTACATGACAATTAAGAATGAATTCACTAACAGTAAACAACTTTTAAACATTTAAATACACACACACACTCCTTTTTCTCACTCAAATTTTTCTTTTTAACTCTTTTGGCATGATGAATAGATATTTTTGTATTCCAGTTAAATTTAAGGTCCTACTAGTGTTAGGACTAGGACTGTTTTGGCCTCTAGAGGCCGCTGTTATTTCCTTTTCATGTCGTGTTTATTTTGGCCTCTAGAGGCCGCCACTGTTCCTGTGTCTTGTGTTTGTGTTAATTGCCTAATTATCTTCACCTGTGTCCTTAATTAGTTTGTCTATTTATACCCCTGAGTTCAGTCCTCTTGTCACGGAGTCTTTGTGCTGTTATGTTTATCTCCAGTTTCCTTTGTACTGTGTTTTTTGATCTTCTTAGCTTTTGAATTTTTGCACTTTGCTTTTCTTTTGGATTATACTCTTTGGTTTTTTTTTGTCTTTTGTTTTGCCCTGTATATAGTGTATATAGTTTAAATAAACCTTTTGATTCTTTTTCTACTTCCGCCTCACGCCTCTGCATTTGAGTCATCCCCCTGGTGGCCTAGTGGGGGTTTGCTGGATTATCACACCAACGAACCAGGTTCGAATCCCAGCAAAACCCTAACAGAAAGACTCCGTCATGACCGACTCAGCAGAGGCTGCTTCAACTGTCTACCCGGCCAACCTTCAGGGAATTATGGCAGCTTTGACACGCTTCGGAGCGACCATGGACGCTCATGGACGTACGCTCACCAGCCAACGTGAGGCCCTCGCTCGCCACGAGGAACTGCTTCAGCAAATTGGGAAAACCCTGGCACAGCTGACATCTCTGCCTGCATCTCCTGCTCCTGATCCAGTTCCTGCTCCTGATCCAGCTCCCACTCCTGCTCCAGTGCCTCCTGCAATGCTGCCTTCTTCACCTCGCGAACCCAGCCTTCCTGCACCACAGAGGTATGACGGCAAGCACAGTGAGTGCCGAGAGTTCCTTACCCAGTGTCAACTCACCTTTGAGCTTCAGCCTACCACCTACACTACGGATCGCCGCAAGATTGCCTTTGTGATCACCTTATTAGCTGGTAAGGCGCGAGCCTGGGCTACTGCTATCTGGCAAAGACAGGGACCTGAGTGCTTTGATTTCCAGCTGTTTTCTGAAGAGATGCTTCGGGTCTTCGATCAGGCAGACATCAGTACCGACGCAGCCCGAAAGCTCATGTCCATCCGGCAAGGAGGAAGCGTCGCAGATTACGCCATCTCGTTCCGAACACTCGCAGCAGTAAGTGGGTGGAACGAGACTGCCCTGGTGTCAGCCTTCCACCATGGTCTGTCTGACCCCATCAAGGACGGTCTGGCCTCTATTGGATGCCCAAGTGACCTCGAAACCCTCATCTCACATGCTATTCGTCTGGACAACAGGATGAGAGAACGCCACCAAGCCTTGAGCCCCCCCAGCCTCCCTACCTCTACCTGGAGACCATCTACCTCCTTCAGTGACTGTCCAGAACCCATGCAAGTGGGTCGTACTCGCCTCTCCGCATCTGAGAGGGAGCGCAGAAGGAGGGACAAGTGCTGCATCTACTGTGGCAAGCCTGGTCACTTCCGAGCATCATGTCCCGAACTCTTGGGAAAAGGACCGCCCCGTCCAGCCGAGGGAGGGTTGTGACGGGGCCTACCCTCTCTCCCGGACTCCCTGGCCAAGGAATCTACATCCCGGTCTCCATCTCCTGGGGTGAGTCTGTCCACTCTTGTCAAGCTTTGATAGACTCAGGGGCGGCTGGGAACTTTATGGATATTCACTTCGCCCAAAGCATCAATATACCTACTGCACCTCTTGAAGTCCCTCTGTCTGTGTCTGCCCTCGATGGCCAAGCGTTAGGTGATGGAAGAGTCACCCAAGTTACTTCTCCAGTTTTCCTCCAGTCTCAAGGTCACAAGGAAGAAATATCCCTGCACCTGATTCCTTCACCTGAGTTCCCAGTTATTCTAGGCCTTCCTTGGCTTACTCGCCACAACCCTCGCATAGACTGGGTAACAAGCCAGGTTGTGGAATGGGGCCCTGCATGCCATGCCTCTTGTCTGCTCTCTAGCTCTCCTGTGTCTCCTGCCGAGCCCCCTGATCTCACCGAGTTATCTCAAGTTCCCACAGAGTACTGGGATCTCAAGGAGGTATTCAGCAAGAGCAGGGCCGCCGTTCTTCCTCCGCACCGGGCCTACGACTGTGCCATCGACTTGCTCCCTGGGACTACCCCTCCTCGTGGCAGACTGTTTTCACTCTCTCAGCCAGAACGCAAGGCCATGGAGGAATACCTCAAAGATGCCCTGGTCTCTGGGTTTATTCGACCCTCCACTTCACCTGCTGGAGCTGGCTTCTTCTTTGTCGGCAAGAAGGATGGGGGGCTCCGACCATGTATTGATTACAGGGGCCTGAATAAGATCACTGTGCGCAACCGATATCCCCTTCCGCTGATGTCCACAGCTTTCGACCTGCTCCAAGGCGCCACCGTCTTCACCAAGTTGGACCTACGGAACGCATACCACCTCATCCGTATCCGACAGGGAGACGAGTGGAAGACTGCCTTTAACACCCCGTCTGGGCACTACGAATACCAGGTGATGCCCTTCGGACTCACCAACGCACCAGCTGTTTTTCAGGCCCTAATCAACGACGTCTTAAGGGACATGATTAACCTATACGTTTTTGTCTACCTCGACGACATCCTTATCTTTTCCAAGACCGTGCAGGAGCACCGCCACCATGTCCGCCAGGTTCTCCAGAGGCTGCTACAGAACAATCTGTTCGCCAAGGCCCAGAAATGCGAATTTCATGTTCCCGAGGTCTCCTTTCTGGGATTTATTGTACGGACAGGCCAACTCCAAATGGACCCTGCCAAGACCCTGGCCGTCCGGGATTGGCCTACTCCCAAGTCCGTTAAGGAGGTTCAGCGGTTCTTAGGATTCGCTAACTTCTACCGCAAGTTCATCAGGAACTTCAGTTCTGTGGCAGCACCCATGTCAGACCTCACCAAAGGGACAGGTGGATCTTATGGCTGGTCTCCTCAGGCAGAAAAGGCGTTCAAAGACCTCAAGGACCGCTTCTGCACGGCACCCATTCTGGTTCTCCCGGACACCTCCCAACCATTCATCGTGGAGGTGGACGCCTCGGACAGTGGTGTCGGCGCGGTGCTCTCTCAACGTTCGGAAGGAAAGCTGCACCCCTGCGCTTACTTCTCCCACCGCCTGAGTCCTGCTGAGTCCCGGTACGATGTGGGGGATCGAGAACTGCTAGCGGTCAAACTGGCCCTTGAGGAGTGGAGGCACTGGCTGGAGGGAGCACAACATCCATTCCTGGTTTGGACTGACCACAAGAACCTGGAGTACCTCCAGCAAGCCAAGAGACTGAACCCTCGACAGGCTAGGTGGGCCCTGTTTTTCAGTCGGTTTGACTTCACCCTCTCATACCGCCCCGGCTCCAAGAACACCAAACCTGACGCACTGTCCAGACTGTTCTCTGCCACTAACAGGGAGAATGAAGTCGGGCCTATTATCCCTGTGTCCCGGATTGTGGCCCCTGTCCGCTGGGGTATTGAGGAGGCTGTCCGACGAGCCCAACGCCAGGACCCCGGTCCTGGGACGGGGCCACCAGGCCTCTTGTACGTCCCACATCAAGCCCGGGCCAAGGTTCTCCAGTGGGGTCACTCTTCCCCTCTCACCGCCCACCCGGGAGCTCGGAGGACCCTGGACTTCCTGAAAAGACGCTTCTGGTGGCCTAACATGGAGAAGGAAGTAAGGTCATTTGTCCTGTCCTGTGAGGTTTGCACCAGAACCAAGAACCCACGACAGCGTCCCCAGGGTCTCCTGCATCCTCTGACCATTCCCCGGCGTCCCTGGTCCCACGTGGCAGTCGACTTTATCACGGGTCTCCCTGAGTCACAAGGTAACACGGTCATTTTGGTCTTAGTTGACAGATTCTCCAAGGCCTGCCGCTTCATACCACTGTGCAAACTCCCCTCTGCTCTTGAAACTGCGAAACTTTTGTTTAATCATGTCTTCCGAGTCTTTGGTCTTCCACAGGACATCGTCTCAGACCGAGGGCCCCAGTTCTCCTCCCGAGTGTGGCACGGGTTCTGCAAGGTCATCGGAGCCACTGCCAGCCTCTCCTCTGGGTTTCACCCACAGTCCAATGGTCAGACGGAGAGGCTCAACCAGGACCTGGAAACCACCCTGCGAGGCCTGGCTATGGATAACCCGACATCGTGGAGCACCTGGCTGCCATGGGCGGAGTACGCCCACAACACCCTGCAGTCATCGGCCACCAAGCTGTCGCCATTCCAGTGCCAATTCGGGTTCCAGCCACCTCTGTTCCCGGACCAGGAGGAGGACGCGGGGGTGCCCTCGGTCAACCAATATGTGAGACGGTGTCGCAAGACCTGGAGCAAGGTCAGGAAGACCCTCATACAGACCTCCAGAACCAACCAGACTCAGGCCAACCGCCATAGAAGACCTGCACACGCTTTCCGCCCTGGGCAGCGTGTTTGGCTGTCCACTAAGGACCTTCCACTGCGGGTGGAGAACCGCAAGCTTGCTCCTCGCTACATTGGCCCCTTCAAGGTGGTGCGCAGGGTGAACCCTGTCTCCTACCGGCTCCAGTTGCCCCGGACTCTGAGGATCAACCCCACTTTCCATGTTTCCCTGTTACGGCCCGTACTGACGTCTACGTATGCCCCTGCCCCTAGGAACCCCCCACCCCCCCGCATCTTCCAGGGGCAGACTGTGTTCACTGTGAATCGCCTGCTTGACTCCCGCCGGGTCCGCGGCGGGTTGCAATATCTGGTGGACTGGGAGGGCTATGGTCCTGAGGAGCGCTGCTGGGTTCCTGCTCGGGATGTCCTTGATAAAGAACTATGTCGGGACTTCCATTCGGCCCATCCGGATCGCCCTGGGAACGTCAGGAGACGCTCCTAGAGGGGGGGTCCTGTTAGGACTAGGACTGTTTTGGCCTCTAGAGGCCGCTGTTATTTCCTTTTCATGTCGTGTTTATTTTGGCCTCTAGAGGCCGCCACTGTTCCTGTGTCTTGTGTTTGTGTTAATTGCCTAATTATCTTCACCTGTGTCCTTAATTAGTTTGTCTATTTATACCCCTGAGTTCAGTCCTCTTGTCACGGAGTCTTTGTGCTGTTATGTTTATCTCCAGTTTCCTTTGTACTGTGTTTTTTGATCTTCTTAGCTTTTGAATTTTTGCACTTTGCTTTTCTTTTGGATTATACTCTTTGGTTTTTTTTTGTCTTTTGTTTTGCCCTGTATATAGTGTATATAGTTTAAATAAACCTTTTGATTCTTTTTCTACTTCCGCCTCACGCCTCTGCATTTGAGTCATCCCCCTGGTGGCCTAGTGGGGGTTTGCTGGATTATCACACCAACGAACCAGGTTCGAATCCCAGCAAAACCCTAACAACTAGCACTGTTTTTGCCATCCAAACTGGTCCTATTGCAAGAGGATAGTGACGACCACAGCAACGGTTTTTACACTTTCCCTCAGTAAATAAGATCATTAAGTAAAATGACGGGTGCTTGTGTTGGAATTCCAGCACAGGTACTGGAATGTAATGGCTGCCATACACAGAGAGGCTGATTTAAGATAAATGAATAAATAAAAAGAAGTGTTCTCTCTTTTTTTTTTTTCAAGAGATACATGTAAAATGAGGGCGGCACGGTGGTGTAGTGGTTAGCGCTGTCGCCTCACAGCAAGAAGGTCCTGGGTTCGAGCCCCGGGGCCGGCGAGGGCCTTTCTGTGCGGAGTTTGCATGTTCTCCCCGTGTCCGTGTGGGTTTCCTCCGGGTGCTCCGGTTTCCCCCACAGTCCAAAGACATGCAGGTTAGGTTAACTGGTGACTCTAAATTGACCGTAGGTGTGAATGTGAGTGTGAATGGTTGTCTGTGTCTATGTGTCAGCCCTGTGATGACCTGGCGACTTGTCCAGGGTGTACCCCGCCTTTCGCCCGTAGTCAGCTGGGATAGGCTCCAGCTTGCCTGCGACCCTGTAGAAGGATAAAGCGGCTAGAGATAATGAGATGAGATGAGACATGTAAAATGAAAGAAGTGCCAAGTGCCATTTGCAAGACAAGTTATATTTAACACACTACTGAATGGAATTTAAATATGATTTCAATATTCTAACTGTATGTTCAACCAAATTCTAAATACAAAACCTTCATCCTCATAAAATGACTTTTTACAGTTTCTAACTGAATGTGGTTATTGGTTGACTTTTGACAGTAATTGCAATTTTTACTTCCTGCACTTTCACACACCAGTTGTTCTTATCATGAAAGAGTGTAGTTTCCATCATGCCTGGCTTACTCACCAGATACTAAAAATAAAATAAGTTTGATCTTATAAGATCAAACTTATTACCTTACTGTAAGAGGTAACACCACTACTTACTTTAATAACCTTAGTATACTTTACTTATTTCATGCTGACCTTATGAGTGTTTTAACTCATATCATTTTAGTAATGTACTCGTTTTAAGTTAAACAGATCCAGTACTTAACACACCTGAGTAAACCACACAATTTAGAGCCAAGTAAACTGACAGACCTTTGCACTGTGCATGTGCAGAGGAGCAATGCCTGGTAGATTGGGTGGCATATTTCAAAAAAAACAAAAAACAAAAACATAGTGCTTCTGTTATCACAAAATCTCTCATGACTTGAACACGTACAGTCACTTTAGCTTTCCATGATAATCATTCTTGTGTGTGTGTGTGTGTGTGTGTGTGTGTGTGTGTGTGTGTGTGTGTGTGTGTGTGCACTGTAAAAAAAAAAAGTGACCATCTCAACTTAAATTTTCTAGGCAACATGATGCAAGAGAATTTTGTGTTGAGATGGTCAACAACAAAAGGTAAGTTGGTTGAACTCAAATTTAAACACGAAAATCCTTCTTAAGTCAACAAGGATTTCTGAGTTGAAATTTGAGTTCAACCAACTTACCTTTTGGTGTTGACCATCTCAACACAAAATTCTCTAGCATCATGTTGCCTAGAAAATTTAAGTTGAGATGGTCACTTTTTTTTTTACAGTGATACAGCACGTGTATATATGCGTCATTGGTTCTACCAACAAGGATACCAACATGCAGCGTTGCAACAGGTTGCGGCTAGTTCTATCAACAAGGATATCTTTGATATTTGGATGTTAAAATTCTTGATAGCTCAACATGATATCACAATGAGAGAAAGTGTATTAGGCCGACCTGGTTTAGTTGGTTGTAAGTGAAAATTACATTTCTGAGTCAAATGATATGTAAAATCTATGTTCAATCAACACCTGCCCGTAAAATTTTTTACAGTGTGTGCACACTTCCAGACAAAAGAGCTGAAGCTGAATCTTTCAGTAAGCTCACCAACTGAAATGCTGAATCTCATTTGTTTGCTATGGTGTCATTACTCACAGCTGCTTTTTCACAGGTCATATTTTCTATTAACAGCAATAATTTCCGTGTAATTAAATTAATTACACATTAACTTCATGTGTAATTACATGTCTGGCTAATGCAAATATTAACTAATGCTAGCTAAGTTAGCTGATACCACACCACACAGAATAACAGCAAACATATCCGTGGTTTAACCTCTACCAAAATTTGTTCATGTACATTTTTACTCAGCTAACTTGAAGTGGTAATTGATTATGCATATATTTAAAAAAAAAATGTAGGGCTTGGTGGTGCATGTTTTCCACACCACTTGTGTAGGTGTATGTTGTTCAGGCTGCTACAGGTATGGTGCCAGAATTTTTTCTCGCATGGCTGGTTGGTACCTGAAATAACATGAGTTGATTTTCATGAATTCAGAGTTACTTTATATGGACTCACTGTAGGGGTTCTTAGGTTAAACTTTATTTCAGGTGAGTTGTTGAAGTCAAAAGTCAAAGTTTCTCTCATGCCAGAATCTGGTCTTCCCAGGCAGGCAGTCTCCTGTCCCAGTACTAGCCAACTCTTTAAGGCATATGGGTGCAGCACCGATCTCCGTTTCAATTGCCCTTGGCCTCTCGCCTATACAGCTAGGGTTACAGTGGGGGGCGGGTCCTCTGGTAACCACGAGAGTTTGACTTCCTCACTCACATCTGTATTGCAGCGTGCCTTGCCAAATGGTAGTAGGTACCATTTTTATGATGGTCTTCGGTATGACCCGACTGCGAGTAGAACTCACGATCTCCCAGTCGAGGGGCGGACATGATAACCGCTAGTTGTTGAAGAAAACCATTAATTTAGCCAGCGTTACTTCCCATTACCTCATGTGAGCACTGAAAGTAGTTGGGGTTTTTTTTGCATTGTTTTTAAAAAATACATGGCTTTGAATCCCTATTTGAGACTCTCTCTCTCTCTCTCTCTCTCTCTCTCTCTCTCTCTTTCTCTCTTTTTGCAGCTTGAAAACAAGCTGAAGACAGATAACATTAATGCAGTGGACATGTAAGTTTTGCAACTTTACAAGTGAAAATAAAGGCCAGGATGGATCACCATGGAACCCACGCTCAAGCTGTTTGCCTGACTTGCGGAATAATTTATAACCTTCATTTGGACTATCCCCTCTAAAAAAAAAAAAAAACACAAACAAACAAACAAACAAACAAACAAAAAAGAACACCTTTGACTTCATTCAAAAGGCCATGTTGAACCTGGGAGTCGGTGACTTGAGGCCAAAACTCCAGAGTTTGAAAAATGCACTTTCACAGTTGATGTGTGCTACTTCTAAAACACTAAAAACTCTTCAGTGAGACTGAAATTTGTTTTTGTTCAAATAAAAAAAAAGTACTTCTGACTAAGAACTCTTTGTTGTGCTTACTTTATTTTTCTAAGTCAGTCAGTTTCCTGTATTCTCTTAGGTAAGCAGGACTCTCTTGTTAAGTCACATTAACTTGGGTTATACAAATTGGTAACACTTAGACATAACCGTTTATGTGTACAAGCTATTTAAAGTAAACTTAAATAAAAAGCATGAAGTAAATTTAACTTGAAAGTAATAGTTATATTTACTTAACTTAAAGTAGGAAAAACTCAACTCAACTGAGTGAACACAAGTACTTTAAGTAAACTTAAACTTAAATAGTAGGCATGAAGTAAACATAATTTGAAGATAATGGTTGTATTTACTTGATTGTTTCAAGGCAACCGGTTTCCTGAATTTCTTTAAGTAAGATGAACTTGTCAAATATTACAGTCTTGCGAGTCACAACATTATAATACTGTAATCCCCCCAAAAATTCCAGTATTATATGTCATCAGTGTTCAGAGGTTGTTGTTATTTCCATCACAGAAACAATGGCGAGATTGTGCAGCTTATTTGAATGTCAAACAACCAACGGCACATTGCAAATAATAAAACACTACTACGGCTTGTTTCTAATAGTTACTCATATCCTTCCAGTCCTATGATTCCACTCGTAATGGATATACAAACTTATGGACATATCATAGGAGTTTATTAATCAGGTCACACAATAAATTTCTGCTTTTGGCTTATTTAGGTCAGCTTCACAAACTTTTGAATCTTTTTATGTAATCACAAAATGTCACACTGAAATGTTTGTAGTGTGCTGCAAATATACTCAAGAACATTATTAAATTGCTATTCGAGGCCAATATTAATTCGACATAATCATCAACACAACTCGGGAGTGATTAATTATGACTTGAACTATATACAGTATGTAGTAATATATCGGCAATACAGTAGACTCCTGTTGAACGTTTGTTGATGCTTGCAGTCTTTTCAATCATATGAGTCTTTTGTATTTTCAATTTTAAATTCATGCTTTGGTGTTGCAATGTATTATATTTGACAGAAAGAAACAACAAGGACAACACCAACAACAAACCACCACCCACCCACCACCACATGCTATTTCCTATCCTCAGTCTGCATTTTCTTTTTCTGATTTTTTTTCCCCAAGCTTGCGTTAAAAGGCTGTGGTCTAGATACTATTTAAAAACTCTGTCTCTGATGCTTCTGCTCAAGAAATAATTGCCAAACTTGGATGTGTAGTAATTTGAATAATCTGAAGACTAAATCTTGACTAGAAGATTGGCTCAAGCTTCCCCTGGGACCATCATCATCATCATCGTTTCCCTTTTGGCCCGTGCTCAGCCTTAGGGCGCATCTGCTCTGAAAACGGCTGCTCAAGCAGATGCCTAAATTCTGTTTTCTTCATCATTGCTTTCCAAGCCTGCTGTCGATGCACCACCAATAACTCCTCAACCTTAGACCAGGTCCTCTCTGGTGTTCTTTTGTCAAACAGGACTAGTTTCTGCAGTGCATCATTTTCCATGCGGCAGACATGGCCCATATACTTAAGGAACTGCACATGGCAAAATTCCCTTATCGAGCTGGAGTTTGTAATCTTGCATAGTCTTTGGTTTGATATCTTGTAAGCTCAGTCTAACTGTTCTTCAACTTGACCTGCTGTATCCACACCCTTTTAATGCTCGCTGCGGGAGGGGGCATTCTTTCTGGTATAACCACCTGACACCATCTTCTGCAAGAAACCATTCCAAACAGTTTTGACCTTTTGGAGATCTGCAGCCAACAGATCACACGCCTGGATCCCATATAGTAAGCGGGATCTCATGCACGCTGTTAGGATCGTCATACGTATACTCAGGTAGAGTTCCCTGTCGGTCAAACATTGTTTGAATTTGTCACACTTTTTAAAGGCAGATGCAATTCTCGAGTTCACTGCTGAAGACTTTGTTGTGTTGGTTATCACATGCCCCAGGTACCGAAACTCCCTGACATTCTTAATATCTATGTTGTTGACAGAGATTATTGATTTCTGAGCTTGAGCCTGATGGATAAGTGGTATAGATAATGGATGGATGGATGGATAACGCCATACACAGAAAATCAATTTAAGCAGGTGCTATACAGGGCTAACACAGAGTGACAGACCCTATGGATGCCTTCACCCCTATGGATAATTTAGAGTAGCCAGTTAACCTGATCCACATGTCTGTAGAACCTGCGTGCTGTGAGGTGACGGTGTTAACCTCTACTCTACTGTGTGATCATAACTTCTGGGAACCAATTCCAAATAAATATGGCTCATTGTGTTTGTCATGCTGTACATGAAGTAATGTTGTCTTTTAATGTTGTTGACTTACGTTGAGCATTGAGGTAGCCGTTTTTTCATCTGTGGCTTTTGCTTTGTGATAAATTGTCACGTTCTCTAAGCACAGTTTCACAAGTGCATTTCCATTTCTAATTTTACTTTTCAGTAAAGCAAGTAACCAGTGCTAGATGACAATGTGACATTCGAGAGACATACATAGAGGATATTACATGGTCGCATGAAGATATGAAGTTTATCTTCGAGTGGTGAACATATTTCACAAGTGAGGGACGCAAACAAGTGAAATATTTTTCAACACAAGAAGATAAACTTCATATCTTTGCATCACTGTGTAATGTTCTTTATATTATATAGACACATCCACACAAAAAAATGCAAGTTAATAAAAAATAATATTAATTTTGGACAACGCGTATCAATCAAGTCAGTAGGAAAACACTGGGAGTGATGTCATCGGAGCGAAATATGTGGAATTATTATACATGCAGGACACTTTTTCCATGGAATAAAAATGTGTTCTGTTCCCTTCTAGCGGGTTTATTGATAGCATGCAATATTGTTATCATATCACTTATCCTCCATGTATTACGCCACTCTCCCCAGTGGAGAATGAGCGTGCAATATTTATGTTGTCAAGACAACATGATGTCATACATCAGAGCTCATGTGATGATCCAATGACAAAACTTTTCTGCACAGAATCATTTCTTTGTCTGCCGGGAAAGAGAGAAGATGAGGCTAATCCAGTGCTACTGCTATAATTAAGCACTAAATGAATAAACTGAAAACTGCAACTAAAGACACGCTGAACACCCGAAAGGCTACCAAAACTTAATTAGATATTCTTCACACATATTTACAAGAGAAAAACAGACCAATGGACATCGAGAAACTGGAAAAGAGACATGTTGGAGATGTAAAACTTCCGCGCTAGCGATTGACTGTGACAATTTGTAAACAAACATGGCCACGAGGTTTGCTTTGTTAAAAGCGGAAGATTTTGAGAGAATTTTGGCTGCCAGGTCGCTCTATTGTGTGTCATTGTTGATGCTGATTTTAAAAGTAACTAAGTAAATTACACAGGGAAAATGATAATAATAATAATAATATTCGGCTTGACTGTGCTAGCGTTGGCCTTCGCTAACACGACACCCACTCGAAGCTAACTGGACTGCTGCGCTAACAGCACCGAGTCACGGGTAAGCTAGCATTGACCTTCGAGAGTGCTGATATGAAGAGAGTGTGTATGTATGTATAATAATAATAATAATAATAATATTGGCTGGCTTTTTTTCATGGTCTATCAGATATATTCCATTCAGCTACTCATCTTTGACTTGTTCAATATCATGCTAGCTGAATGGAATATATCTGATATACCACTCAAAGCCAGCCAATATTATTTAAATATGTTATTCAGATCCACGATGTATTCCATCTGAAAAATATGAGTTTTTCAGCACAAGAAGATAAACTTCATATCTTCAAGCCAACATGTGAGTTTCTTTTTATTGTATCGACACATTCACAAACAAAAGGTCCCCAAATTTATCAAAACAATTCATCGATTTCCTCACAAGCAAGGATATTGAAGAATATATCGCAGTTAGAGTTCTTGATGTCCCGGGTGTAGTTTGTATGAAAAATACAAGTGGCGTATTTCCCAGTGAAACACTTCTGTCTGTGTATTATATTAGATCATTAGATGTTGAGCTCAGTACTATGAAGAAAAAAGTGATCTAAATCAGTGGAGTTATAATAATGAACCAAGTTCTCATTCTGTTTCTGAAGTGGAAATTCAGTGCAATGCCGTATTTAAAAGGTGGTTCTGATTGTGGTTTAAGACTATAGCCCACTGCATATGATGGGCTATTCATAATTGTCTGTAGGAACCTACTTCTTACTGATTACACAAGTTTTACTAAAAATCTAGAACAATTTGCACAACTCAAGTCATGTGAATGATGGGAAGGTTAAGGCTGGGCTCAGTGTTCAAAACTTATCATCCAGCATCATTAGTACAGTATTAAAAGAAATAGTTGTACAACAACAATGAAATCTGTTTCTTGTGGTTGTCACAAGCGTTTTTTCAAACAAAGTTATGTGTGTTATTTCAGTATGACATTCTTACCTGTCCTGCAGATGGCACGTTGGGCATAATGTTAAGAGAGAGAGAGAGAGAGAGAGAGAATCAATTATGGCATCAACATTGTTTTATATTATTAGACATATTTCTTCCATATCAATTAACCTTCCAACTCAAAGCAAGTAGACTTGTCTTATAATCTTAAAGATAAGCAGTTGTTTTTAATCAGTTCTTCATCTGAACTTTATCAGAATTGAAGAACTCTCTTGACTGAGTCATGAAAATTTTCCATATTCAAGTCAAGTCAACTTTATTGTCAAATATGCTATACATGCTCGACATACAGCACAGATGAAATATCACTCCTCTCTGACCCACGGTGCAAACAGGCAATGCAATAAATAAAAATAGAATAATTTAAAAAACCAAACAATATAAACAGTATAAACACTCTAGATAGGAACTAGACATAGACTAAACACTCAAACCATACAAAACAGTATAAATAAACAGTATAAACACTAGATAAGAACAAGACATAGACTAAACACTCAGACAATATAAACAGTGTAAACACTAGATAAGAACTAAACACTAGATAAGAACTACACATAGACTAAACACTCAAACAGACAATATAAACAGTATAAACACTCTAGATATGAACTAGACATAGACTAAACACTCATATATATATATATATATATATATATATATATATATATATATATATATATATATACACACACACACACACACACACACACACACATACATAAATTGGTTCAAATAACCAAACAGTCAAGGGCACTTGAGGTATAGCAGGTAAACATGAAATAAGCAGTATAAACAAACTAGCAGCTATTAAGATGAGGTAGTGTGGAACAGTGCAAATGGGCGAGGTAAAGTGAAATGTGCGGTCCCTGAGTTCAGTGTGTTAATGAACGATGAGATGTGTGTGTGTGTGTGTGTGTGTGTGTGTGTGTGTGTGTGTGTGTGTGTGTGGGGGGGGACATGTCAGATGCTGAAGGGGGGTACACCATAAAGTCATACTGCTTTTCTTCTACCTCACAGTTAAAGCAAATAGCAACACCCATAAGTCACGACAAGACCCACATGTCAGCAGTATATTAATACTTAACCATTGCTTTCATGAAGATGAATTCATGCATGCCATAATCCTCAGTGCACCAGGAAATAATGAAGGGTATACATGAACAACCTCTGGATCATATATGAATACCCATTAATAATGGTAATTATTAAGTATTACCATCTTGTTAACTCATTCTCTTCTTTAATATCATAACTTTTTTATGAGAGTATTAATACAGATCATTTATATTATTAATAGCCTTTTTTAGTACACAGTCTAGGTTAACTGCTGCATTAAGTTAAATTTAATTAAATTTAATAGCCCAAATACAGTAAATTCAACCCAATTAAATTGGTATGATGTAAAAAAAAAAAAAGGGCAAATCCTAATAAAATAGTTCCTAAGGCCAAACTGATGCAAAATGTCATTTTTAAAAAGCAGTGAAATCTTTAACACCTTGTGCATTTCATGTGGAAAAAGTAATAAAATATGCCAAATTGCCAGAACTTGTATTATAGTCTTATATCATTTAACTTAACACAGATGTCATAATATAAATTAATTTTATTAATACTGCAGTCATTTTTTTGACTTAACCAAATGAGTTCACAGGATGTTAATACTTAACTAATACCAGTGTTGCAGTCAAATCACTAAACCTTGAGTCCGAGTCCAGTCTCAAGTCCCCAGTGTTCAAGTCCGAGTCAAGTCCACTGTTGAAAAAATTCAAGTCAAGTCCACTGTTGATCCGAGTTGAGTCCGAGTCCAAGACTCCAACCGCACCATGTGACAGTGTCTGTTTCAGTGCCATTAACATTAGTTTGTTCCTGAACATGGTGTATGAACAGGTGAATGTGCTTCTCTTTATCAGGGAGTGTGAAGTATTCTGTCAGAGATGGTTGGAAGACGGATGTAAGTGGAGAAGGTGTGTTTATTAATACAAGTGAAGATGGTAAACAATCCAAAATGGCAGGCAAAATCGTAAAATGGTGAAACAGGTGATAGGTCAAGCGAGGCATAAACAGGCTATCGTAGATTCGGCAGAATCAAAGATGAGAAACAAGAAATCAGGGATCAGGAACCCAAACAAGGAAATAAGGCTCGGTAACATGCTGTGAATGTGAGTGTGAATGGTTGTCTGTGTCTATGTGTCAGCCCTGTGATGACCTGGCGACTTATCCAGGGTGTACCCCGCCTTTTGCCCGTAGTCAGCTGGGATAGGCTCCAGCTTGCCTGTGACCCTGCAGAGCAGGATAAAGCAGCTAGAGATAATGAGATGAGATGAGAACATGGCAGCAACACAACTCAATACTTCGCAAAGTAAGTGTGTTTTCACAGTTTTTATATAGGTGTACTGATTGCGCCTTAATCCTGTGCAGGTGCGAGTAGTTTAGGGCATGTGCGTTGTCCGGAGCACGCCTAAGAGTCTATCTGATGCATGCACCAAGGCACAAAATTAGTACAAAAATGAATATCTTATGCCAAATTATTATGGCATGTTACAAAAAAATAATGAAAAAATCCAAGTTCTTGTCTCCAATTTACGAGTCCGAATGCAGTTAATGCACGAGGCCAAGTCCGAGTCATCAGTGCTCAAGTCCAAGTCAGGTCACGAGTCCTTAAAATTAGGGCACAAGTTGGACTCGAGTACTACAAGCCTGACTAATATATATTAATTGATATCCGTATATGGCTTTTTTGTCTGTATATGCTTTATTATTCATTCATCATTATGACATCATTAGTTATATGTTACTATACACTGCATTAATGCCATTTAGCAGACACTCTTATCCAGAGCGATGTACAACATACCCCAAGCAGCCTGGGGAGCACTAGGGGGTTAGGTACCTTGCTCAAGGGCACTTCAGTCATTCCTGCTGGTCCTGGGAATCTAACCAGAAACCTTTCGGGCCCAAAGCAGCTTCTCTAACCTTTAGGCCATGGCTTCCCCCTTAACATTAGTTAAGTAATACTGGAGTTCCCCGTGCATAAAGTGCACAGAGTGAAGGTCCTTATTTAAGAGAATATGGTAATGAAACAACCTGCCTTTTGATGGCTTTTGTGACCGTACGGCATCTGTACATATGAATGATGTATGTGCACCACCACAGGGTACCTGATTGTAAGTGCAAGGCAACGTATCTCATAAGCACATGGCCAGTGGACAATAAAATTTGTATCTTTATTTACATAAGATAGATGGGGGTTTTATCCAGTACTTATTTTTAATTTGCCTTTTCAAAAAATAGCATAGGATTATTTACTAACACATTTTACACTCATCGGGAACTCTGCTTTTAGGCAGTACCTAAAATATATATATAAATGTATATATTATATTATTTATTTGTGGATATTATCTTGAAGTGTTACCAGGGAAACATGTTAAACAAATGTTACTTAGAGTGATTAGCTTAAATTAATAGTTCAGTGATCAGAAATCGTTGCACAATCTCTTATTTCTCCAGCATGCATCAGCTCTCTTACTAGTCTTACAAACAATGCCATGTTGCACCACATGGCTAGTATTACACAATCTACTCATCACACATCATTGTGTCACACACACACACACACACACACACACACACACACACACACAGAACCCTCCACAATTATTGGCACCCCTCGTTAAGATATGTTCTTAGGCTTCTAATAAATTCTTTTTTTTTAAATAATATAGGACAACAATGCAAAAAAAAAAGAAAAATCCAACCTTTAATTCAAGTGCATTTATTCAGTGGGAAAAAAAAAATCCCACATTAAGAAATAATCCTTTTACATGAAATCATGTGTGCCACAGTTATTGGCACCCCTGATGTTAATACTTTGTACAACTCCCTTTTGCCAACAAGACAGCACTTAATATTCTCCGATAACATTTCACAAGATGGGAGAATACAGAGAGAAGGATATTTGACCATTCCTCTTTGCACAATCTCTCTAAATCATCCAGAGTCCTGGGTCCTCTCCCCACAGGTTTTCAATTGGGTTGAGGTCTGGGGACTGAGATGGCCATGGGAGGACCTTTATTTTGTGTCTGGTGAACCATTTTTGTGTAGATTTGGCCACATGTTTAGGGTCATCATCTTGCTGAAAGACCCAGTGACGACCCACCTTCAGCTTTCGGGCAGAGACCACCAGATTTTTATTTAAAATGTCCTGGTATTTCAAAGAGTTCATGATGCCATGTACCCTAACAAGGTTCCCGGGGCCTTTGGAAGAGAAACAGGCCCACAGCATCACCGATCCTCCCCCATACTTCACAGTGGGCATGAGGTGCTTTTCCACATACTCATCTTTTGTGATGTACACTACCGTTCAAAAGTTTGGGGTCACTTTGAAATGTCCTTATTTTTGAAAGAAAAGCACTGTTCTTTTCAATGAAGATCACTTTAAACTAATCAGAAATCCACTCTATACATTGCTAATGTGGTAAATGACTATTCTAGCTGCAAATGTCTGGTTTTTGGTGCAATATCTCCATAGGTGTATAGAGGCCCATTTCCAGCAACTATCACTCCAGTGTTCTAATGGTACAATGTGTTTGCTCATTGCCTCAGAAGGCTAATGGATGATTAGAAAACCCTTGTACAATCATGTTAGCACAGCTGAAAACAGTTTAGCTCTTTAGAGAAGCTATAAAACTGACCTTCCTTTGAGCAGATTGAGTTTCTGAAGCATCACGTTTGTGGGGTCGATTAAATGCTCAAAATGGCCAGAAAAAATGTCTTGACTATATTTTCTATTCATTTTACAACTTATGGTGGTAAATAAAAGGGTGACTTTTCATGGAAAACACAAAATTGTCTGGGTGACCCCAAACTTTTGAACGGTAGTGTATTAGAGTGTTTGTTGCCAAAAAGCTCTATCTTGGTCTCATCTGACCAAAGCACACGGTCCCAGTTGAAGTCCCAGTGCTGCTTAGCGAACTCCAGACGTTCACGTTTATGCTTGTAAGTGAGAAAAGGCTTTTTCCATTAGCATGTAGATAGCGCCTGATGGTTGTTATGGAGACTTTGTGACCCCAAGTTGCTACTCTTTGATGCAATTCTCTAACAGTAAGCTTTGGAGAACTTTTTACTTCTCTTACCATCCTCCTCACTGTGCGTGGTGGCAAGATAAACTTGCATCCTCATCCAGGCTTGTTTGCCACTGTTCCAGTTGTTTTAAACTTCTTGATGATTCCTCTGACTGTAGATATGGGCTGATGTAGGCGAGTGGCTATTTTCTTGTAGCCATTGCCTAACTTATGAAGGTCGACACACATCTGCCTTACTTGAATCATGTGTTCTCTTGTCTTTCCCATGTTGAAGAGTGGATAAGAGAAATAGGCCTCTGTGTCATATCATATTTATACCCCAAGGAAACAGGATGTGATGAATTACTAATTAAAGGTTCCTAGATACTCTGATCAACTTTATAAACTACAGTAGAAATGACAGAAATGCTTCAATTACATTTATTATTTTCTAGGAATTGTTATGGGTGCCAATAATTGTGGAACAGGTGATTTTATGAAAAATAATTATTTCTTAGTCAGGGATTTTTTTTTAAATTCACTTGAGTTAAGGGTTATATTTTTCTACAATTTTCAGTGTGAGATTCAGGAAGAAACTTAATAAACTGGTCAGAAGGGCTGGCTCAGTCTTGGACTGTCCTCTGGACGCCATTGAGGTGGTGGGTGAGAGGAGGATGTTAGCCAAGCTGACCTCAATCATGGATAACCCCTCTCACCCCCTACATGAGGCTGTGGGGGCTTTAAGCAGCTCTTTTAGTAGTAGACTGCTACACCCACGGTATAAGAAGGAGAGATACTGCAGGTCATTCATACCTACTGCTGTCAGACTGTATAACACCCACAACTTGTAATGTAGCACCAATAACCTGTATGTCGTTTAATTTGCACTACTTCACCACTACTACCTCCGCCATCTCTCATCGATGCAATTATTATGTGCAATTAAAATAGGCCCAAAACTATTTTTATGCATACTTATATATATATAATATTATTTATGTATATATGTGTATATACCATATATACAGAGTCTACCTGTAATGTGCAATTTTTCCGAGCCTCTCAATAAGGCAATGTTTATATACTTTTTCACGGTAGATAATGCAAATAGCCCTCTGTATTTAATCCTTCGTTTGTCTAATTTTTATTTCAGTTTTATTTGTTATCTGTTTGACATTTTCTTGCTACTGTAACACGTGAATTTCCCCGATGTGGGATGAATAAAGTGAATCTAATCTAATCTAATCTAATCTAATCTAATCTAATCTAATCATGCTTCTGCAATAAAAATTGAATTTATTTTAAGGCTTTTAACACATCTTAACCAGGGGTGCCAATAATTGTGGAGGGCGCTGTGTGTGTATAATATGTATATTTTTTCCCCCCAGATAAGACCGAACATTTAATCCAGGGTCACAAACTTTTCAGTCATTTGGACGGGCCACTCGTTTTAGGCTGTGTGTGTGTGTGTGTGTGTGTTCTCTATAGGCCATGTTTCATGGCTATTCTGCTATTTCGATATATTTTAATAGTTATCAAAAGAAGAAGAAATAAAAAGCTCCTTACCATCGCCTTGAAATTTGCTTTCTCTAAGGAAATGAGACAGGAATACAGGATTACTACACTTCAACAGTGTTCACAGTTTAGATACACAGAGTGGGTGGACTGTGTGGTATTTTGTCACATTTTTATTTCAACAAGACCGTACTGTCACTCGTACTCTCTGAAGAAATAGTATTAAACTGTACCTCTCCTTGTCACAGGTGTGGTGCTATGAAGGGTACATCTTTTACTGCATCTTTAATATGTCTATTTCACCTGGATTATAGTGGATAGAGTGTACCTTTAATTAGAGTAAAGCTTTAAAGCTGCACTACACGCACACAAAGACAGAAGAAGTACAGTTTACTACCCTTTTTTTCCAAAGCGTGTCTTCACCGTCATTAGATTTATAGACATCGCAGATGTGTGTAGCATTGTTTACGTACATCATGAGTAAATAAGTTCTGTGATGACCTACCTTTTCCCGATGCATGAGAGATTTCCCATCATCTGAATCCTTTTGCGAATGCAGTGTCAATTTGCAGTCTGATCAAGCGAAGGATTAAAGATAGCCCAAAGTTCACAGTGTAAGACGTGCTAACTGAACAGTTAACCCCACCTACTTTAATCACCAGCGGAAGAGTAGAGAGCGAGAGAGAGAGAACGAAAAGGGGAGATAGAGGATACAAAAGGTCCTACAAGAAGGTTTTTGTGTTTCCTTCTATTTCCTGTGTTCTGTGGTTTGCATATGGTCTTACACGCAGGTCTGACAAACGAGCATGCAACGTCTCTCTAACTGAAAGCCCCTTTCATGTAAGCTTCCTTCTTATCAAGGCACAAACATTTTAGCTGTTTCTTTTTTCATTTTAAAAGGAAAGCAAATGCATTTATCATCACGCTTAATAAATGCAAAGGTAATTATTAAAGCATGTCTGTTTATTAAGGAAACTACTGTTGAGGCACTGTGGAGGGCAGCATTCATTCAACATATGCAAAAAAAAAAAAAAATTGTATCCACATTATTTGCATTTGTGAAGTGATGCTATCTCAGATGGTGATACACTCTCTCTCTCTCTCTCTCTCTTTTTCAGGTGTGTGTGTGTGTGTGTGTGTGTGTGCGCAAGAGGAATTTCCATATACAAGGCTATTAGATGTTAGATAGTATGTCCTTTCCATAGGAAGTTTTTAAAATTTCCCTTTCTCGCTCTCTAGGAATAAGTAAAAATAAAAGCATTCTATTTGAGGCAAAGACGACTTCACTTCCTGGTTTTGGATCCCCAAACTGCTCAAAATGGGCAGGTCAAAAAAGAGACAACGTTGACTCTGCATATAAAGCAGAATGTAAGAATTCTTTCGAAACCATGTAGTAGTTTCCCACCAATGCCAAAGTAGCTCAACACCTAAAAATAAACCATCCACATCAAATGGATAAAAAAATATGGCATCAGATGACACTATCTAAATATCTTTGGTGTACAGAGAAAAGGCTGAAGTAGAGTAATGTAACACTGTAGTGGTTTCTATGTGTACAGTGTTGATCGTTGATTGAGAATATTATTATAGAGGCAATTAGGTGCCAATGGTACATTTAATTAAAACGAGACAAGTAGAAGGATACAAAATATTAATAGAGTGGCTGAAAAACGAAAGCAAAAATTCAGTATCCTCGGTGTAGCTGTAAGAATATTTACCAAGAAATCACTGGGAAGAACACTGAGTCTTGACAGTCACCCCTGAAACAGGAAACCAATCATTTCCTCTCAGATGTTGGGTGAGAAGAAGAAAAAAACCCCACCTTTGATACAAGCTCACTACAAGGAAAAATGTGTTAACATTTCAGTGCCTGTCAGTGCATACAATAAAGAGCAATTCAAAATTGTGAATCAGAATGATGGCATGCATGTGTGTGTGTGTGTGTGTGTGTGTGTTTTCAGTTTTCACAGTGCAGAACGTGTGCAGCGGCGTTATATATTATTTTGCGGGTTTCAGTTGATAATTAACCTTTGACAAGGCGAGTAAAAATAGGTAACTTTTGAAACCTGGTGAGTGGGAAGACCAGTAAAGTACACCAGAGTCTTTGTCATGTTCATGGAAGCAGTTTGAGACAGCATGTGCTTTGTGACATGGTGCATTGTCATGGCAGGAAGTAGGCATTAGAAGATGGGTAAATTGTGACCATGGTTATCAACAATACTTCGATACGCTGTGGCATACTTGCAATTGGTATTAAAAGGCCTAATGTGTGCCAAGAAAGCATTCCCCACACCATTACACCATCACCACCAGCAGCAGCCTGATCTGTTGACAAAAGGAAAGTTGGACCTATGGACTTATCCTGTTGGTGCCAAATTCTGACCCTGTTATCTGCATGTCTCAATACAAAGACTTTCAGCAAATCATGTGACATGTTTCCAATCACTGCTGTCCAGTTTCAGTGAACCCATGGCCTCAGGTTCCTGTTCTTGGCTGACAGGATTGGAAAAATATGGTCTTCTGCTGTTGTAGCCTACATTAGTTAGTAAGGTTTGATGTGTTGTGCATTCTGAGATGCTTTTCTGCTCATCATAGTTGTAACAAGTGGTTATTTCTCATCTCATCTCATTATCTCTAGCCGCTTTATCCTGTTCTACAGGGTCGCAGGCAAGCTGAAGAAGTCGCCAGGTCATCACAGGGCTGACACATAGACACAGACAACCATTCACACTCACATTCACACCTACGGTCAATTTAGAGTCACCAGTTAACCTAACCTGCATGTCTTTGGACTGTGGGGGAAACCGGAGCACCCGGAGGAAACCCACGCGGACACGGGGAGAACATGCAAACTCCGCACAGAAAGGCCTTCGCCGGCCATGGGGCTCAAACCCAGAACCTTCTTGCTGTGAGGCAACAGCGTTAACCACTACACCACCGTGCCGCCCCACAAGTGGTTATTTGAATACTTATTTTCCAGAATTTCATGTCTGATGCAAAGATTAACTTACCATGTTCCACATGATTTTATAGATTGTGCTGTGGCTACATGACTGGCTGATTGGACAACTGCATGAATGTACAGGTGTTCCTATTAAAGGGGAATTTGAGTGTAAATGTTACTTTATCACATTTGTGAACGTCAACATTCACTACTGCAGTGGTACCGTGGTGTAGTGCTGTTGCCTCACAGCAAGAAGGTTCTGGGTTCAAGCCCAGTGGCCAACGGGGGCCTTTCTGTGTGGAGTTTGCATGTTCTCCCCGTGTCTGTGTGGGTTTTCTCCAGGTGCTCCGGTTTCCCCCACAGTCCAAAGACATGCAGGTTAGGCTAATTGGCGACTCTAAATTGACTATAGGTGTGAATGGTTGTTTGTCTCTATGTGTCAGCCCTGCGATGATCCGGTGACTTGTCCAGGGTGTACCCTGCCTCTCGCCCTTAGTCCGCTGGGATAGGCTCCAGCTTGTCCATGACCCTGGACAGGATAAATGGTTATGGCGGATGGATGGACAGTCACTACTTTTATATCCACAAAATATTCCAGTTTTTGCCTTTATTCCGGAACAGACAATATTCCTACTAAAGCTACAGTCACACTACAGCTCGTGATGCTTTGTGATGTTTTATTGATGAAAATGAGGCATTTTGGTAACAATGCATGGCAATATACAGGTGAGCTAAAAGTTGTGGTCACACAGCAGCCAAATACTTGACTGACACACCTTCGCATGCTTGAGACGGCCACGCTCACTCACAGGACCCAGTTGTTATGGAAAACACCTGATGCTGATTTGAGTGCAATCAGGACACGCATATAAGGATACTGTTTTCACAGAGACTTTATGAAGTATTATCATTATCACTGTCACATTTGTTTCGAGCCATGTTTATGACTCTGCTTTCAGTTTTGCTTTTGGTTTTGTTACTCTGAACTTGCCTCACATTTTGTGTTTGTAAATATTACGCCTGCTAATAAACACTCTTCCTGCACTTAGATCCGTCTACTGCCACATACCTGACAGAATACTTTGCAAAGTCTCTATGAAAACAGCATCCTTATATGTGCATCCTGATTACACTCAAATCAGCATCAGGTGTTTCCCATAATGACTGGGTCTCAAGAGCACACACAACATGCTCCAAAGGATCCCTGAATGTAAATGTATTTTTCAAGTCACGGTGAAGGTTAGGCTATGCCGAGCCACTGTGTTGATGACCGCGAGCATCTGGTACATGGATTTGAGACAAATACATCTCAAGAGGCTTGACAAAGGTTCCCTGAGCTTCAGGAAATATTCCCAAACTCACCTGTGAGTATTCGTCACTTAGTTTGCCGACGAAAACATCACCACCAAATTTCAATGCATGCACTGAATTTTTTCATGACATTTTTGGCCACTCACTTGGTGGAGACACACCAAAAAACAACTCGGGAAACTCGGAGAACAATCGCTGTGCATCACATGATTGGTGGTGATGCTACCAATTAGGCTTGCACGGTATACCGGTACCAGTATAGTATCGCGGTACTGAGGCATTTAAAACGGTACTATACTGCATTTGTAAAGTATCGGTACTTGCAAAAGCGCGGCAAACTCACCACGTGACTTCGCGTTGTAACTAGGCTACAGCTGAGTGGAGCAGGAGAGGAGAATGGCTGCTGCACCTGTCAATCCCCTAGTTGACAAACCAGGAGCGTGAAGTGCAATATGGAAGTATTTTGGCTTTACCCCAGATGCGGAAGGCCAACCAATAAACTCAGATGCACCCGTTTGCAAACGGTGTTTAAAAACATGTCTGGCGAAGGGCGGCAACACCTCCAACTTTGCTAAACACTTAAAAGACAACCACCCAGACCTGCACGCAGAGCTCAGGGAACGACAGGTAACTCATGAACTGTAATGGTTTTTTTTTCTTAAAATTCCAGGGAGCCATTAAGCTTAAAATATTTTTGGGAAGTGAGCAAGTCACGTCAGGCCAAAAAAGTCACAACTTTGCATGTATAACGGCATACGCCTTCAATAGCGGAGAATGCAACATGCAGGCTACCCTTTTCAAATGCAATAGCTCAGTAGCCTAGTTAATAGTTCAATGTGCACTCACAGCGACCAACCACATTTCACATTTTCCAATATTGTACACCTAAAAAGTTTGATTCAGTTCGTAACACCCTCACTCAAAGACGATCAGTAGTCTTTCACAAAACAAATTTAGTGATGTGTCGGAGAACCGGCTCTCTGAAATGACAACGGGAGCAGCGATCGCAGGCTGCTTGTTAGGAGCCGTAGGTGCTGCACTGTCTCTCGCTCCCTCATGCCGTGCGCTGCTGCACGGAGACCAGTAAGGTTTTTTTTTTCCCTTTCGGTGCCTCATCTCGTCACACTCTCCCATGCGAGAACTCCGCAGATACAACATTGACCAATCAAGTGTAGCTTTCATTTAAAAAGAAGCGGAGGGGAAAATTAGAAAGGGGGAATTTTCTCACACACACTAAGGTTGACTGTATTTGGAAAATAAAGCCATACTGTAAATGATACACATTTCATTGCATGTATGCCTATTTTACATTAGAAATTCAGGTTGCATGTATTGCATTGTTTGGAGAGAAATTGGGCTAATGAATTAGGATCTGGTTTGTACCTGCTGAATGAATTTTATAGGCTACTCGAGAGGACAACGCCGTCAATAATAATAAAAATGAAACAATTGAAAAAGTTGTGACAGAGTTTTCTGACATATAGTCTACATATAGTCTTCATGCCGCCACTAACTTTCGATCTGAGCTGACGTTTTGGCAATCTTGATGGTCAAGTGCATATATTATACAGCGTAACAGCCCTGAGAGCGCGAGGCTATTTTCCCCCATCGCGCGCTTCTGCCCGCGCTTTGAATTTTTAACCACAATCTGAGATGCATTCATGTTTTCACTCCTCCTTTACCAGAAAACACACAATTTGTGCCATTAATAAAGAGATGCAGGTTGTTTCCCTGCCTGCTCTTTTCACGCAATGGCAATAGGACAAAATAAAAAAAGAGATGAGTGACTATGAACAGTCAAGAGAACTGAGTGCTGCACAGGACCCCCTAGCCTGGTGGGCTCAACATGAGGCTGATCTTCCCATCCTGGCTCAGTTTGCACATCAATATATGTGCATTGCAGCCACAAGCTGTGCTTCAGAACGCGTGTTCAGCACATCTGGAAACATATGCAGTCCAAGGCGTTCTAGGTTGAGTGAGGAAAATTTAGACATGTTGGTTTTCTTGGCCAAGAATTTGAAAAACACAAAATGCCTGAGACAGACTCAGTAGTACTACTCCAAAAGAATTAGCAAGCGAGGGAGAAGGGTGAGGTTTAAGTTGACAGATGTTGGTGTAAACTGTTTATTGGTTCTCGTTACTCTAGTTTGATTCCTTTTATTTAACTGTTCTAAAATTGCTGTTGTTACGATTTTCTATTAATAAAGTCAGTAATGACATTTTCTGCGTTCTCTTTTTTTATTTGAAAAAGTATCAAAAAGTATCGAAGTATCGAAATACATTTTTGGTACCGGTACCGGTACCAAAATATTGGTATCGTGACAACACTACTACCAATCTTTCATTGCCAAGTATTTGCAAACCCATCACGAGCTGTAGCGTGACCAGGGCCTAAACTGTTTACATGGCCAGTGAAAATGAGTATTCCATTAATATTCCCTTTTACATGCAGCCATGAGTACTCTGATTGTCTAGTTAGTTTGTGTACAACGCACAGAGCTGACCATAAATAGGCAAGAGGCCGTGTGTCACAAACTTGCGCAAAAATCCCTATTGAGATGCATATTCCAAATGCGCTGTATACATGTCCAGAGAATGCTCCTAAAATCTGAAGAATACTAGCATATCCCACATGTCTTAATCGGAAAATGCTAAATTCTGAATAAGGCCAAATTTGAAATATCCAAACAGTATATGCTGTTTTTCATGACCCATATCAAATTCCAAATCTTGTCATATCCAGAATAATAGTGGAATATTAAGGAGTGTACACAGAGGAAGTGATTTTGCTCCTTGCCCATTGCTTTGGCACTGAAATTTTTCACTTGGGCTGTCCACATATAAAGCAATTCGCTTGTTGACATTCCAGGCTCTGGTACGTAGCTCTCTTGTATTTTTCCCACCCCCAAATGTTTCCAAGTGATACAAGCAGTAGCTGGCTAGTTCCCTACAAGGCCATAAATGTATAAAAAAAATAGAAATATATTGCTAGTGTATGCATATGAAGAGAGCTATGCTTCAACAGTGACACTTTACCCACATTTTAATTTATTTTAGTTCACAACTAGCACAGTTTATAGATCAAAGCCATAACTATTTCTGGAATGTTTTGTTAAGGCACATTTTATTCTGTCTGCCTAATTAACTGTTGAGATATCTAGTGAGCACAATGGCTAACTATATCACTGATTCTTCCTGTTGAGTTATGTCCATCCATTATCCATAACCACATGTCCTGTACAGAATTGCAGGCAAGCTGGAACCTATCCCAGCTGACTATGGGCAAGAGGCAGGGTACACCCTGGACAAGTCACCAGATTATCACAGGGCTGACACTTATGGCCCTTTTCCACTACCCTTTTTCAGCTCACTTCAGCTCGCTTCAGCTCACTTCAGCCCGACACGACTCGCGTTTCGACTACCAAAAACCAGCACAACTCAGCTCGCTTCAGCCCTGCTTAGCCCCTAAAACTCGCACCGTTTTGGAGTGGGGCTGAAGCGAGCCAAACCGTGCCGAGTGAGGCTGGGGACGTGAGCAGACACTCCCCTGTGCACTGATTGGTGAGGAGGAGTGTCCTCACATGCCCACACACGCCCCGCGAGCGCGCTGGGATCTGTAAACACCGTAAACCCGGAAGAAGGAGAAGAATTACGAATTACGAGAATTTCTGAAGCCTTATGCGCCTCGCCTCATCTATACGCTCTTGCCAGTATCTGTTGGCGTTGTCGGTGACAACAAGCCACAGCACCAAGACCAGCAACACTAACGACTCCATGTCCTCCATGTTTATTGTTTACTATTCGGGTCGTGAGACTACCGCTTAAAAGGTCACTGATGTCACTGTTTGCGCTGCTTAACGACATCACCTGACGTCCACCCACTTTCGCTAACTCCACCCAATGTGTCCACCCACTTCCAGCCAGCACGGTTCAGCGCGGTTGTAGTCGAAATGCAACTCCAACAGCCCCGCTCAGCCCGACTCAGCACGGCACGGCTCAGCCCGACTCAGCCGCGTTTGTAGTGGAAAAGCGGCAATAGAGACAAAGAACCATTCACAGTCACTTTAGAGGCACCAATTAGCCTAACCTGCATGTCTTTGGATCATGGGGGAAACCCACACAGACACGGGAAGAACATGCAAACTCCACACAGCAAGGACCCATCGGCTACTGGGCTTGAACCCAGAACTTTCTTGCTGTAAGGCAACAGTGCTAACCACTACACCACCATGGCCCCCTTGTTGAGGTATGTGTTCTCATTTATTGTATTATTTTAGGTTGAAATTATTGTTGTTTTTGTATGCATGGGAAATTCATTGGTGGGCATTTTTTTATGTGGTGACATGCATTTCATGCGTCCTGGTGTGGGCGGGGAAAAGTTTTATGTATGATGAGCTACATTTTACAGATAACCCCATGTTTGTTTTTGCTGCTGTTATGCTTACTGTGAATGGAACAAAATAAAAGTGCAGACTAAATAAAATGTAGACCCTTCTGTTCAAATGTATGACCAAAATATAAGAAACATAAATATGGAGGCAAACAACAGAAAACTCAACAGGTTATGGGCCCAGGAGGAAGATCACAGACATTAGTGTTCGATGGAGATGAAAATAACTATGAACTTTGAGAAGCAAAATTCTTTGGTCACCTGCGACTACTGGGCTTAAAAGAAATGATACTCTCTACCGTGGATGTTGATGAAGAAAAGAATGAAGAATGCTATGCATAGCTAATCCAATTCCTTGATGACAAACGCCTGTTGTTGGTGATGAGAGAGGTGGTAGATGTTGGCAGAAAGGCCTTACAAATACTATGGAATCAGTACGCCAGCCAGGGTAAGCCCAGAATTATCACACTATATACAGAACTAACCTCGCTAAAGAAGGAGCCTGAAGAAACAGTGACAGACTATATTATTTGAGCCGTAAAGACATTAACCACCCTAAGAAATGCGAAGGAGGTAATTAGTGATGGACTGATTATAGCCATGATTCTGAAGGGTTTTCCAGAACCGTACAAGTCTTTCACCACAGCAGCGAGGAATTAATGTTTACCCAGTTCAAAAGTAAACTATGAAGTTACAAGGAAATGGAAAGGTTCGACCACAAAACAAAATCAGACAATGTGATGACAGTGGACATATCATCTGTTACATGCTATAGATGTGGAAACCGTGACCACACAGCGAGAGACTGCCACCAGAAAGGGACAACTAAATGATGCAACTACCACAGAAGTTCAACATACAGCGGCGAGACATGCAGGAGAAAAATCAAGCACAAAGATCATGCAAAACAAACTGTGGCAAGACAAGAAAAACACAAAGAACAACAAATATTTGTGTTCAAAGTCAGAGAGAGCTCCCACAATTTCATTGTACCCCACTGTGCAATGACAATAAAAAGTCTATTCTATTCTATTCTATTCTATTCTATTCTATTCTATTCTATTCTATGAAAACTGATACAAAAGCTAGTGTACCCTTGGAGTTGGTATTTACTGACTAAGCAGATCCCATTGAGCCAATTGCTCAAAATGGGTACAAGTATGCAGTCTCATTCAGAGATTACTTTTCAGGGGCAGTATCTGTTTACTTCCTTAAAAACAAGAGTGACATGACATTAGCAACAGAGAAATTCCTTGCAGACAGTGCACCATACAGCAGAGTCAAGTGTATGAGATCAGATAACAGTACAGAATACACAAGCAATGCTTTTTAGTCTCTTTTAAGGGATAGAGGCATAAGACATGAAACATCATCCCCTTACTCTACACATCAAAATGGTACTGCTAAGAGGCAGTGGCAGACCCTCTTTGAAATGGGAAGGTGCATGTTAATAGAAAACAGATTACCAAAAACATTGTGGAACTATGCTGTCCAAACTGCAGCACATATTCGAAATAGATGCTATAATGACAGAACTAAGAATACCCCATATTTCAAGTTAACAGGGAGAAAGATGGATCTGTCTGGTTTTTCAAGATACTTAGCATGGAATTCTTGGCATAATGTGAGATTCAGGATCTCACATGCTTGGAACCAGCATTGCTCTTCAGGGTCATAATCCTCCTGATCCATCAGATACTCCAGTGTGCCGTCCTTATGACGTGAGTTAAGGATTGTTCTTAAGATGCAAGCTGGTTGTCCATCAATATCAAGGGGTGCAGGTGGTGTGGTGGGGTGGGGCATTTGTAGCTAGTGGTCCAGGAATGACAGGTTTTAGGCATGATACATGAAACTTGGAGGAGAGTCAACAGTGGCATGGCAGGTTTAGCTTGAAGGTTACCTCATTTATACACTGCAGAATCTTATAGGGGCTAACATATCTGGCGTTGAGCTTTCTGCATCCCTGCATGTTCCTGATGTTCTTAGTGGACAACCAAACCTGATCACCTGGGTTCTACGGAGGAGTTTCTCCTCTGTGGCGGTCAGCAAATTGCTTGGTCCATTGGGCCACTTGTTCCAGATGTTGGTAGGTGCTCTCCCACACTTGCTCACTCTGCTTAAACCATTTATCTACTGCAGGTGCATCTGTGGGAGTAGCATTCCATGGGAACAGAGGTGGATGATAACCAAGCACACACTGGAATAGAGTCAAGTAGAGGAGGATGGAGTTTTGGGCATACTCGGTCTACAGGAGGAACTGTGCCCAATATTCTTGATTCTCCAGGCAAAATGACCATAGAAAACATCCTATCTCTTGGTTGGATCTCTCCACCAGACTATTGGCTTGTGGGTGGTAACCTGACGTGAGGCTAACAGAAACCCCAAGCTTCTCCATGAAGCTAGACCATACCTGTGATGTGAACTGGGTGCCACGGTCACTGACATTGTCCTCAGGTATCTCCAAGTATCTGAACAGTTGGCTGAAAACCAGTTCAGAACTTTCAAAAGCTGTGGGGAGCCCAGGCAGGGAAATTAGGTGTATACACTTTGAGAATCTATCAATAACCACCATGATAACTGTGTTCTCTTTGGATATGGGGAGGTCAGTGATGGAATCAATGGTGATGTGGGACCATGATTGTGAGGGGAAGGAATAGCATGAGTTTAACTGTCTGGATAGTGTGGGGCACCTTTGCTTGGGCACACACAGTACAGAAGGAGATGTACTAGTTAATGGGCTACATGGATTTGAAGGAGGTATTCAGTAAGGGTAAGGCTTGTGGTCTGCCCCCACATCGCACCTATGACTGCGCTATCGATCTCCTTCCTGGTACTTCCCCTCCACATAACCGCATCTATCCTCTGTCACAAACTGAGCAAGCCACTATGGAGGATTATGTGCAGGAAGCACTGAAACAGGGGTACATCCACCAGTCCACCTCACCAGCCTTCTTTGTGGAGAAGAAATGGGGTGGTCTTCAACCATGTATTCACTATAGAGGTCTTAACCAAATCACGATGAAATGCCCTTATCCTCTTCCACTGGTTCCTTCAGCCCTAGAACAGCTACACACAGCCAGAATCTTCTTTAAGATAGACCTACACAGTGCTTACAACCTGATCTGAATCAGAGAAAGGGACTAGTGGAAGACAGCCTTCAGCACCACCGCCAGCCATTTTGAGTACCAGATGATGCCATATGGTCTCTCTTCAGCACCCAGTGTCTTCCAATGCCTGATAAATGACGTGCTCTGAGACTTTTTGGGGAGATTTGTCATGGCATACATAGACGACATCCTGATCTACTCCCCAGATGAAGAGAGCCATCTCAGACATGTCATATCGGTGCTTACCTGTTTTCTAGAAAACCACCTGTATGTGAAAGCTGAGAAGTGTGAGTTTCATGTGTGTCAGATCTCCTTTTTGGGGTACATAATCAGCTCGGAAGGAGTCAGTATGGACCAGTCCAAAGTGTCTGCCATCATGTCCTGGCTTGTGCCATTTTCTGTCAAGGAACTTCAGCATTTTCTGGGTTTCACCAACTTTTATCAGCGACTCATCAGGAACTTTAGCACCATCACCGCACCACTGACTTCCCTTCTAAAGAACAAACTCTAACGCCTCCAATGGACTCCAGCAGCTGAGGAGGCCTTCATGGAACTCAAGACCGCTTTCACTAAGGTCCCCATTCTTCAGCATCCCGATCCAATGCAACCTTTCATTGTGGAAGTGGATGCATCCGAGACCAGGGTAGGAGGCATCCTCTCCCAACACTTTGGTGAAAAGCTCAAACTTCACCCCATGGCATTCTTCTCCAAGAAGCTTAAACCCACAGAGAGGAATTATGACATTGGCAACAGAGAACTTCTGGTGATTAAGTTAGCCCTGGAGGAGTGGAGACATTGGCTGGAGGGAGCCACGCACCCTTTAGTTATCCTCACAGATCTCAAAAACCTTGAATATCTCAAGAAGGCAAAAAGTCTCAACCCATGCCAGGCTAGATGGGCGTTGTTCTTCACATGCTTCCACTTCACGATTTCATTCCGTCCTGGCACTAAGAATACCAAGGCAGATGCTCTGTCCAGGATTCACAGCACCTCTCCACACAAATCTGAAACTCACCACATCTTAGCACCTGAATGTTTTGTTCAGGGCATCACATGGGACCTGGACAGGGAGATAAGGGATTCTCAACCATGGACACCCCCGGAAAACCCCAGAAAGACCCCCAGGTCTCCTATATGTCCTGCACAACCTCAGAGGCAGGCTCATTACTTGGGCTCATGTATCACCTGCCACTGGTCACCCTAGCAGTCACCGCACACATCAGCTGCTCAGAAACAAGTACTGGTGGGGGAACATGATAACAGAAATCAACTATTTTGTTTCCTTGTGTTCCAAATGTGCTGTGACCAAGGTGCCACAAACTCCACCCACCGGAAATTTATGTCCTTTTCCAGTACCCCAAAGACCCTGGTCTCACCTGACAGTAGATTTCATCACCAACCTACCACCATCCCAAAGCAATACGACCATACTGGTCATCATAGACAGATTCTCCAAGGCCCTCAAACACATCCTGTTACCAGGATTACCCACAGCCTTCCAAACCACCAAACTCATTTTCCAGTACATCCTCAGATATTTTGGCATCCCAGAGGACATTGTAAGTGACCACAGGCCACAGTTCATCTCCTGACTCTGGTCTTGTTTTATGGAGCAATTAGGAGTCTCAGTAAGTCTTACCTCTGTGTACCACCAACGGGCAGGTCAAACAGGCCAACCAGGAAGTGGGGTGCTTCCTATGTCTCTTCTGCATGTGGAACCAGGGGGACTGGGCATGATTCCTCCCTTGGGCCGAGTATGCACAAAATTCACTCAAGCACTCAGCAACACAACTCACCCTGTTTCAGTGCATACTCCGCTATCAACCTCCCTGTTCCCATGGGATGATGCACCCATTCAAATACAAGCAGTTGATGACTGGTTCTCTCTGAGCCAACAAAATTGGGAGGAGGTCCATTAATGAATTGAAGAAGTCAACACCAGGTATAAGAGGTATGCTGACAAGCACAGGAGCAAGAATCCAGAATACTTTCTGGGCGACTGGGTATGGGTCTCCACAAAGGACCTGAAGGAGCCCAACACCTGTAAAAAACTTCAAGCATGATACATTAGACCATTCAAGGTTCTTCGTCACAAAAACGAGGTGTCCTACAGACTTGACCTCCCATCCCACAGCTGTATAGCACCCACGTTCCACATATCCTGCCTAAAGCCAGCCATTCAAGGCCCTCTGTCAGATAATACACCCACGCAGGAACCTACCCCCCTAAACATAGAAGGGGAACCCATCTACCAGTTAAGCAAGATCCTCAACTCCAGATGTAGACAAGGACAACTGGAGTATCTAGTTGATTGGGAAAGCTATGGACCTGAGGAGTGAAGCTGGGTAGAAGCTAAGGACATTCTTGACCCTCTCCTGACACAGGAGTTCCACAGGCTGTACCCAAACAAACCAGCACCCAGGGGGAGAGGGCCTCCCAGAAAGACTGTAGCTCCCAGAGGGAGCTCTTCAGGGGTTTTCTGTCAGCAACAGCATTGAGAATGCTAGCTTGAAACAGCCTACAAACATGGACACTTCAAACTACACTTTCCATGAATCACAGTGCCCTCTGTTCCCTATCTATTAATTACACCTGTCACTCATTTCCCTGTCGATCAGTCTCAGCTATTTAAAGCCCTCAATCATGCTTACCTAACGCAAAGTATCATTCAGTGTTTTCTTTCTTGTCGTACCGAGCCATTCACAGTTTGTCTGACCTCTCGTATTCTCTACCATATTCTTGCTTTCTCCAACCTCGTCTTCTCGCCCTGCCTAAGATATCCTGTCTGCCAATCAACCGACCACTGCCCGTTTCTCTGACCACGATTCTCGTCTTCCAATTTGGCTTTGTCTACAGTTTTTTTCTCCTGTTCTCCCATGTGTCTACACCATAAGTGCCTGCACCCTGACAACCTGCATGTCTTTGGACTGTGGGGAAAACCGGAGTACCCAGAGGAAACCCACGCAGACACAGGGAGAAAATGCAAACTCCACACAGAAAGACCCCTGTCGGCCACTGGGCTTGAACCCAGAACCTTCTTGCTGTGAGGTGACAGTGCTAACCACTACACCACTGTGCTGCCCTTGGATAAAACCCATTTATGAAAATAAAGATACAAATACAAGTAATATAAAATATATATTTAGGCACTGCCTGAAAGTGGAGCTTCCAATGAGCGTAAAATGTGTTAGTAAATAACCCTACACAATCTTTTGAAAAAGCAAATTAAAAATAAGCACTAGATTTAAAAAAAAAAAAAGCATCTATCTTATGTGAATAAAGATACAAATTTCCTTGTCTGGTGGTCAAGTTTTCGTGAGATACATTGCCCTGCACTTATGATTGGGTTCCCTTTGGTGGTACACATTCATCGTTCGTATGGACGTCATACAGTCACAAAAGCCATCAAAAACCATGCTGATGCATTACCATATACTCTTAAGTATGGAGCTTATGTCCACTATAATTCTGCATTATTAACTTTTCAACAAGTTTGTGGTTTTGCTTGTGTGTTATTACTGTAGATAATTTAGTTTCATTGATGTGAGTTTGAACCATTTCTGAGTTGGGTCTGTGCCACACTCAGGCCTGCACCAATAGACGAGTGTTAACAGTATTCTTTGTTAACCTGGAAAGACTGCAAATATGTTTTGGCATAGATTTGTATAACTGGTCAGATCTGCTTTCTAAAAAGAAAAAAAAAACACTGGGTTGGTTCTTTTATGTATGGATATAGATGCATACTCTGATAGCTGTCCTCTTGATGGTGGACTGCAGAAGGTTCTCAGGGAGTGGGTTGTTGATGAGTTGCATACACAATCTGCTGTACTTCATCATGACTCCTGTTTCCATTCCATATGTCTGGTGTGCATTCCTGATTGTTCTGTATATACAAAGCCTCTGTGTATAAATCATCTGAAGGTACATGATAGATGTTATTTTCCTCTTTTGGAAATTCCTGGATCTTTCCTTTTGTTGTGGTACTCAATGGCTTTGGAGAGAACCTTGCATTCTAGAGAGGAGAAAGAGATGTTTTTAATGTTGTATAAAAAATGTAAGAGTAAGAAACAATACCATGTGCTCATGAAGCTTACTTTGTGTCTGCGGCTGTTAGCTTTTCTTAAACCTGAAGAAAAATGGTTTTATGTATTATTAAACGTAAAATTGTCAATTTTAGATTACCATGTGACAGCTCATAATGCATAAATACAACACTCACATCGATTTATGCACATGAAAGAGATCAACATCACAATCAGGGCCAGGCCGGGTATTCCAAAGCAGATGAAGACATACAGAAGCCAGCGGACATCCGAGACCGTATCTGAAATTCCACTGGTGTTGTTTGTATTGGCGTGGTCACTGGAGTCTATGGACGACAATTAAACCTCATGATTTTCAGCTCCTATTATATTCTAACTAATACAGTATCAGCTTCATCAAAATTAATTTCCAATATTTTACAGATTCGGATCCATCCCTTACCTGAAACATTGACTTTAATGTTGTGGCTTTCTGATGAAAAGTTTGATGTGGAAATCTTACATCTGTAAGTACCAGTATCATCTGTTGATATTTTCCTGAAGCTCAAATATGAGATGATGCCATTCAACCCTGCTGGTTCTTGTGCAATTTTTACTTGATTTGATCCAATGATGTCTGTATATTTGTTTTTAGCACCAATTTTATACCATTTAAAAACAGGAATCTCTTTACAATATGTCACAGGGCACGTGATGTTTAACTGGTGTTCTCTGGAGGCCGTGTAAACAGTGTTCTTCCGAACTTTGGTTTCAGGGATGCATGAACCATCTTGACCTACAGGAAACAAATGGAATTCATCTTATTCTTAAAACAACACCCAAAAAAAAAAATGCAATAAAAAAGTTACTGCACGCTGAACATTTATAATTTTTTGTTTGTACTTGATTATAAATTCTTTTTTTAATGCAGAGGAAGAAGACAAAACTGAAAGTTTGACAGTAAGATTTAAAACAAAGTGTGATGATGTCAATGAAGAGACACAAGTCTTACTTTTAGGCTTTGTTAATTATTTTACACGTGTGGCAGTGGGGGTGTGGCCTAGCGTCAGTCTGTGAATGGAGGGTGGGGCCAGGGAAGGTGAGTGGCAAAGTCAATGCACCTGTGGTTGTGTTGTTGCAGTGACAGAGGAGAGAAAAGGAGAGAGAGAGAGCAGAGAGAGAGAAGTTCTCCCAACCAGAACACGTGTATGACCGTGTGTGAGCAGCAAGTGAGTAAAGCTGAAAAGCAGGAAAATAAGGAAAATAAAGTGTGTGTGTGTGTGAGTGTGAACATCAGCTCCCGCCTGCCATGCTTCTGCACTCCACCCACATCAGGGACATATTACAACATGTATACAAGCATACATCAATACCAGCTCTGAATACGTGTTCATATGTGCAATTTAGATCCATGAGACTCTACATGTCTTTTACATGAAATACAAATTGAGCCACTGAAGCAGTTTGTCATTGGGTATGGCCTGAGGGTTTATCTTTATGACACAAGATGAAACAAATGAAACTGCAACAAGAGTTAAAAAGCAGATATGGACACAGTCCCTGCTCAGTCAGCCAATGTCTAGATAGATAGATAATTTACTGATGTGTTATTATTATTATTAGTCGTAGTAGTAGTAATTGAATTATTATTTTCCATCCATCCGTTATCTGTAGCCACTTATCCTATGCAGGGTCACGAGCAAACTGGATCCTATCCCAGCTGACTATGGGTGAGAGGTGGGGTACACCCTGGACAAGTCACCAGGTCATCACAGGGCTGACACATAGACACAGACAACCATTCACACTCACATTCACACCTACGGTCAATTTAAAGCCACCAATTAGCCTAACCTGCATGTCTTTGGACCGTGGGGGAAACTGGAGCACCCGAAGGAAACCCATGCAGACAAGAGGAGAACATGCAAACTCCGCACAGAAAGGCCCCACCAGCTACTGGGCTCGAACCCAGAATGTTCTTGCTGTGAGGCAACAGTGCTAACCATGCCGCCACATTATTATTATTATTATTATTATTATTATTAAGAAGCCAGGTGTTTTGAACTATTAATACAGTGTGTTATTATTTTCTGGAGAAATTATTGCTGTCATAGCTGTTTCTTTTTGTTGATGTAATGCTGTCTCTTTTAGAATGGCGCAAGCTTAGATCGTGCAATCTCCATGAGACGTTAGGCGCCCCAAAATAACAGTGCCGGGAAACGAACGAGGTGTGTATTTTTGTGTACATGGAAATAAGTAACACTAAAAAATGTTGATAAAATGCAAAAATGATTATCAGTGTCAGCAGATGAGTTTGTGATTAAGCTAACAAACTCAGGTCAATGAATGATGATTCTTGGCAATTTTTGTAGACTTGCAAGTTGTGTGTGTACTGTACAACCCCAATTCCAAAAAAGTTGGGACACTGTTTAAAGGAATAGAAAATGTAAAGTAAATACATGCATGGATTGGTAGCTTGTAATATTGAGAGCCCATAAGAAAAGTTTCAGGCATGTTTGACCATTTATAAGAAAGTTATGAGCATTTTTGTATCACTGCTCTAATGCCACCAGGAGGCTGCCATGTTGCCTGTTGGAAGGGCGATGGGTGACGTCATGTGGGTGCAAGGCTGAGTGTATACTTCAGTACTCAAGGGGCAAAGCAAAAGGTCTACTAAGGTGACAATGTTGTTTTTTTTCACTATAGATCTGAAATAGTGTATCAGTGAGCTGCAACCCTGACTTATGGACAAACCTGAACTCTTTACCTGTAAAGTGAAGCTGAAACTGTGTTATATTACTCGTTAGCACGCTTAGCATGCTCTCGACTCATTCATGAAAAACTTCCTCATCAAGACATCCCCAGGCTAGCCTACCGTAATTACCATAGTAGGCAGTCCAACCCCTGCGGCAACGCAGAAAGAGGGTAAACAAACACTGCTTTACTATACAGGATTCATCTGAACGTTACAGCAGGATGCACTTGTATGAAAAAAGGCAGAAATATTGCCAGAAACACCTGAGCTGCTGGATTTATTTGGTAAAATTCATACGTGTAAAAGATACAGTATAAATAGCACCGAGGACAACACAAAGTATAAAATACACTTATTTCCAATGTGGTTTCCTTCTGATGACAGCAGGAAACAACAAAATATAAGAGACAATAATAAATTGACAAAATTGTATAAACAATGATGAAAGTCATAAACAAAAAAAATGCGCTAACTATATCACAGAGTGCAACTAGATTACAGAAATAGCACCAAAATGATTAAAATTTAGTTATATACACATCATAAAACTGGGTTTGGAATTTACTCCATAAAAACTGCTTCAGCTGATTCTTAAAATGATCATGTGTTTGACTAGATTGCACTGATTAAGGTCGGCTATTCCACAAACAAATTCCTGTATACCTAAAAGAACTCCGAATGGTTTCCGTAAAGTATGACGTCACTTACAATACACGGCTGTATTCAATAAAATGGACCACAGTGCCAGTGATACTTCACTGATTTCCTCGAGTATTTTGGACAATTACATGAATAATGATGATGATCATGATAAACAAGCATTACCATATCAATTAGTTACACACAAGTGAACAATATTTATAGAGTTGTTTTAGTTAGTCATTGCCGAGGCTTTTCTGACAAACACTGAATCAAAGCAAGACACGCCATAAACATCAAGCCACTTAGCTGCATCAGCAATTATTACGTTTATGCCCAAAGGAACTCAAAATAACATAGCATGCTTAATAAAAACTTAGGGAAGCCATAAAAAGTGTTTTCTTGCCCTTTGAACTTCTCTTTTGCGGACTACTGACCATGTTGTCTTGTTTGTCTTGTCCACTTTTTGGCTGAAGATTGTGGGAACCGCATCTGGATTCAGCAGTGGCTTGTACGGTATTCCTAATGCCCGGTGCATCCGAGTTGTTTGAGTGAAACAATTTTCTTCAAAATGTTCCGAGCACACGAGCTGCGTAAAGCAGTGTTTGTTTACCCTCCTTCTGCGTTGCTGCAGGTGTTGGACACTCTCCTACAGTAATTATGGTAGGCTAGCCTGGTGACATCTTGACGAGGAAGTTTTTCATGAATGAGTTGAGAGCATGCTAAGCGTGCTAACGAGTGCTTATGCTGCCAGGAACCTGTAAAAACTCATGCACTTGCTTCTTTAACAGATTTAGGTAAGTCAGATTGTATGCAGATCTGTTTGTAGGTTGTCTACCAAGGTTACAGTCCGCAGAACGAGGCCGTCATGGCAGCACTACTTGTACCGGGGATATAAATATGAAAAGTTATCTCCTTGCATTCAGTCACATAGAAATACATCAGCTGTTCACTCTTCCCTTGCTGTTTATCAGTGACATCGGTATTATTTTTCCCCCTCCACTTTTTTGTTAGAGAAATTGAATTTCAATTATTTTTTTCATATAAACTTTTAATGAAATAATCGCCAGCCAGGGGCAGCTTCAAGTCTTACTCACTATGTGGAGCTTCTGTGTCTTGCGCTCAAATGACGTCAGAGCACTGCCGGAAACGATCGGGGGGATTTTTCTGATTGGTTAAAATATTTGCGATGGCAGCCTCCATGAAATCATTCATTCTGCATAGACACTTGACTTTTGGAAATGGATATCTTAGTTGTGTGAAATCCTTATTTTCAATTATTCACATGAATCGTTAGTTTATATCATAATCTATCTTCATAACTGTATTTTAAAAATGGGTTTTCTTTTAAACTGTAAATAAAAACAGAATGTTATAATTTGTGAATCATGGAAACCCTATATTTCATTGAAAATAATACAAAGATAACATATCACATGTTGAAACTGAGAAATTGTATTGTTTTTTGAAAAATATCTGCTCATTTTGAATTTGATGTCAGCAACACGTTTCAGAAAAGTTGGGACGGAGCCATGTTTACCACTATGTTGCATCACCTCTACTTTTAACAACACTCTGTAAATGTTTGGGAACTGAGGAGACCAATTGCTGCAGTTTTGGAAGAGAAATGTTGTCCCATTCTTGCCTGATATACAATTTCGGTTGCTGAACAGTTTGGGGTCTCCTTTGTCATATTTTACGCTTCAGAATGTGCTAAATGTTTCAAATGGGAGACAGGTCTGGACTGCAGGCAGGCCAGTTTAGCACCCGGACTCTTTTACTATGGAGCCATGCAGTTTTAATATGTACAGAAAGAGGTTTGGCATTATTTTGCTGAAAGAAGGAAGGCCTTCCCTGAAAAATATTTTGTCTGGATGGCAGCATATTGCTCTGAAATGTGTTTATATTATTCAGCATTAATGATGCCTTCTCAGATGTACAAGCTCCCCATGTCATGTGCACTAATGCCCCCTCATACCATCACAGATGCTGGGTTTTTAACTGTGTACTGATAACAAGCTGGATGGTCCCTCTCCTTTTTAGCCTGGAGGACGTGGTGTCCATGATTTCTAAAAAGAATTTCTACTTTTGATTTGTCAGACCTCAGGACAGTTTTCCACTTCACCTCAGTCCATCGTAAAAGAGCTCGGGCCCAGAGAAAGTGGCAGTGTTTCTGGATATTGTTTATATCTGGTTTTAACTTGCATTTGTGGATGCAGTAATGAAGTGTTTTCACAGATGATGGTTTTCTGAAGTGTTCCTGAGCCCATACAGTGATTTCCATTACAGACACGTGTCTGCTTTTAATGCAGTGTCTCCTGAGGGCCTGAAGATCACAGACATCCAATGTCAGTTTTCAGCCTTGTCTCTTGCATACAGAGATTTCTCCAGATTCTCTGAATCTTTTAATGATATTATGGCCCATTGATGATGTGACCCTCAAATTATTTACAATTTTATATTGAGGAATGTTATTCTTAAATTGTTGCATTGTTTGATGGATGGATGAGCTGAGAACCAGGATAACATCTCAACGTGAGATCAGAGAGTGTTGTGCCCTGATTTTTATGGAAACCTGGACTACTGCAAGCCTGCCGGACCCGGCCATTGAACTACAGACCCACTCCATGCACCGCGGAGACCGCACATCTGCTTCAGGTAAAAACAAAGGTGGCGGTGTGTGTGTTTATGTTAACAACAGATGGTGTACAGACGTACAGGTGGTTGAAAAACACTGTTGTGCGGACATTGAAGTGCTGATGGTGAAGTGCAGACCCTTTTATCTACCGAGAGAGTTCAGTGCTGTGTTTATGCTAGCTGTTTACATCCCGCCGCGGGCCGACCACACTAGGATTATTACATGACATCATCGGCAAATACGAGACTACACACCCAGATGCTGTGTTCATCGTAGCCAGGGATTTTAATCATTGCAACCTCAGGACTGTGCTACCAAAGTACCATCAACACGTGAGCTTTCCGACAAGGGACAACAACATCCTGGACCATGTCTACAGCAATGTGAGGAATGGCTACAAGGCTGTGCTGAGAACCAGGATAACATCTCACTTTGGACAGTCTGACCACATCTCTGTGTTCCTCTACCCAGCTTACAAGGCCCTTCTCAAACAAGCCCCCCCAGTGAGTAAAACTGTTAAAGTCTGGAATGAAGAGACTGATCTGGTGCTCCAGGACTGCTTCAGTTCTACAAACTGGAATGTGTTTAAGACTGCTGCTTTGAGAGAAGACTGTTCTGTGGATTTAGAGGAATATGCATCTGTGGTCACCAGCTACATCAGCATGTGCATTAATGACATTGTCCCCACCAAGCGCTGCAAAATATATCCAAACCAAAAACCTTGGATTAACAGTGAAGTACGCTCCATGCTACATGCACACTCCACTGCTTTTGCCTCTGGCGACGCAGATGGATATAAAAAGGCCAGATATGACCTACTCAGATCCATCAGGGAAGCCAAGAGGCAGTACAGACTGAAGCTGGAAGGTTACTACAACACCTCAGACTCCAGATGCATGTGGCAGGGCCTGCAACACATCACCAATTTTCAGCAGAAGAACAGCAGGGTCACAGCCAACCACAACACATCACCAGATGAGCTGAACGAGTTCTATGCTCGCTTTGACACCCTCAACACCAACCAACACAGAGGGATTCTACCAACAGAGGCAGCACAGAGCTCTTCACCTGCTGTGACCATAACCGAGGTGAGCAAGGTCTTCAGGAGGACTAACCCCCAAAAGGCAGCCAGCCCTGACAACATCCCCGGCCATGCTTTGAGGGCCTGCTCCACACAGTTAGCAGAGGTCTTCACAGACATTTTCAACCTGTCCCTCTCCATGTCTTCTGTGCCCACATGCTTCAATACCACCACCATAGTGCCCCTCCCAAAGAAAAACAATATAACATGCCTGAATGACTATCGCCCAATTGCACTCACTTCAGTTGTAATGAAGTGTTTTGAGAGGATAGTCATGTCATACATCAAAAAGGACATCCCAGTCACAATAGACCCCCTTCAATTTGCATATCATCAGAACCGTTTAACTGATGATGCCGTCAATGCAGCCATCCACACAGCCCTATCACACCTGGAACACAGGGACACCTATGTTCGAATGCTGTTTGTGGACTACAGTTCAGCCTTCAACACTGTCATCCCCAGCAGACTGACAGAGAAGCTCTCCACCCTTGGACTGACATCCTCCGTCTGCTGCTGGGTCCTGGACTTTCTCACAAACAGACCCCAGGCTGTCAGAGTCGGTACCAGAATATCCAGCACCAAGACAGTGAGCACAGGGACCCCCCCAAGGCTGTGTGCTCAGTCCACTCCTGTACACCCTCTTCACCTACGACTGCACCCCCACCCAGAACAACACTTCCATCATCAAGTTCGCTGACGACACCACTGTCATTGGGCTGATCACTGGTGGAGATGAGAGCGCCTACAGGGAGGAGGTGGCTCAGCTGGTCTCTTGGTGCCAGGAAAATAACCTCTCCTTGAATGCTGAGAAGACCAAGGAGATGATTATTGACCCGAGGAAGAGGAGGAGAGACCAGCACGCCTCGCTGCACATCAACGGGACACAGGTGGAGAGAGTGAAAACATTTAAATTCCTCGGAACTCACATCAGTGAGGATCTCACCTGGACACACAACACACAGCAGATCATCAAGAAGGCTCAACAGGACTCTTCTTCCTGAGGAAGCTGAGGAAATTTGGACTGTCCACCAAATTCCTCAGCAACTTCTACAGGTGCACAGTGGAGAGCGTCCTGACAAATTCCATCACTGTGTGGTACGGGAACTGCACAACTCAGGACAGAAAGGCTCTCCAGCGTGTCATTAAAATGGCACAGTTCATCTGTGGAGCTGTCCTCCTCCCACTACAGGACATTTACAACACCCGGGTCACAAAAAGAGCACAGAGCATCATCAGGGACCAAACACACCCACAACACAGACTATTCACACTCCTACCATCTGGCAGACGCTACAGGAGTGTGAAAGCAAGGACTACTAGACTGACAAACAGTTTTTACCCCCAGGCCATCAAGCTTTTGAATCACGGATTATAATCACCATCTACCTCTATATTTCCATCAGGCTTTTGAATCACGGATTATAATCACCATCTACCTCTATATTTCCATCAGGCTTTTGAATCACGGATTACCGGTATAATCACCATCTACCTCTATTTTCCATCAGGCTTTTGAATCACAGATTATAATCACCATCTACCTCTATATTTCCATCAGGCTTCGAATCACGGATTATATTAGCAATTTTTGCAGAAGACATTGCACAGTATATCTACCTCTATGTTTGCACATTGTTTGTTTGCCTGTCCTTTTTTTAAAGACATTGCACGGTATATCTACCTCTATATTTGCATACTTTTGTTTGCCTCTTTTTTATGTTATCTTCTTTTTTTCACTCTCCCTTTATATTTTGCATTCCATATGCACTTTATATTTTATATTTCATATTTTATATATATATTTCTTTTTATTTTGGTAAGCGTAGTTTGGTCGGGCAGTTGCAAAATAAGAATTTCATTACCCAATAATAAACCGCTGTGTCTGTTATTGTGTATATGACAAATAAAAAATATTGAATCTTGAAGCTTGTTTGCCCATGCAGTCTTTCACAGATCGGTGAACCCCTCCCCATCTTTACTTCTGAGAGACTCTGCCTCTCTGGGATGCTCTTTTAATACCCAGTCATCTTACTGACCTGTTGACAATTAACCAAATGTTTTTTTTTAGCATTACACAACTTTTTCAGTCTTTCGTTGTCCCTGTCCCAACTTTTCTGAAACGTGTTGCTGACATCAAATTCAAAATGAGCAAATATTTAAAAAAAACAAGAACATTTCTCAGTTTCAACATTGGATATAATATCTTTGTACTATTTTCAATGAAATATAGGGTCTCCATGATTTGTAAGTCTTCACATCTCATCTCATTATCTCTAACCGCTTTATCCTTCTACAGGGTCGCAGGCAAGCTGGAGCCTATCCCAGCTGACTACGGGCGAAAGGCGGGGTACACCCTGGACAAGTCGCCAGGTCATCACAGGGCTGACACATAGACACAGACAACCATTCGCACTCACATTCACACCTACGGTCAATTTAGAGTCACCAGTTAACCTAACCTGCATGTCTTTGGACTGTGGGGGAAACCGGAGCACCCGGAGGAAACCCACGCGGACACGGGGAGAACATGCAAACTCCACACAGAAAGGCCCTTGCCGGCCCCAGGACTCGAACCCAGGACCTTCTTGCTGTGAGGCGACAGCGCTAACCACTACACCACCGTGCCGCCCGGCTTCACATTCTTTTTTTTTTAAATGTTTTTCACAGAGTCCCCACTTTTTTGGAATCTTCACTGTACCGTGGACAGCACTGTACAGTGGGGCAGTGTAAATGCAGATAAAGTACACTTAATCACATCATTTGTGGTTTATACTGACTATTTCATTAAGATGTGTCCATTTTTGTATGCTTCTGCCTGATTCAAATTGAGTTCCAGGTGTGTGTTATGGTGTGCAGGCTGCACACTGGAGTGTGACAGTGAGTTAATTTCTTTCTTTTGAAAATGTATTTTGAGCTCAAATGTATGTAAAAGCACATTTGGTTCATTAATGTACATTTTCAGTGAATTAATGCACTTTTCCATAATTCACCTGTTGGAGTTGTGTGGTTTAACAAATGAATGTGTGTTGTTTTTATTTTCTTTATTTAGAAAAGAGCCACTACTGTTGTCTATATTGACAATCTAGTCAATATTTTCTAGATTGGTTATGCAGTTTGTCTGTACCCTATATAGATATTGGATATATCTGGATACCTTTTATCAGTATCAGGAGTTCAATAGGTTGAGTTATCTGCAGAAGGTATTGAGGTAAAGTCTGTCCGCTATAGTTCCTGTACTGTGGCCATCCTGTATTAGTGTTACTAGTGCAAAGTGAACTGTTTGGGAGTTAACAGTGATACAGACAAGTACAGGAAAAGTACAGTAAGGAGGGACAAGGTACTCTTCGTTCTGTTCTCCCTGTGGTTATACCCAGTCCCCAAAATTACAGACTTAAAGCTGCTCTTCCTTTAGTGCAGTCGGGGAATAAAAGACCCACAAAAAAGAATTTTCCTGTGTCTAATCTTCTCATTTTTGACCAGGCCAATTAGTAGTAGTGTAAGTAGTAGTATTAGTAGTAGTAAGTTTAATTATATTATAATAAATGGAATTAATTAATTAATTAAAAGCAAAACCAGCCCTGCTCTTTATCTCTTGACTCTCACACTTAGCAACATTTAATATGTTTCAGGATAACATTTTTGTTTCTAGGCCATACTGAGGAAAAACTACTCAGCTACCAAAAACTAAATGCACCATGATTTAATGTTAGGCTACAAAGTGGGAGACACAAGAGAACAAAGCACAAGCTTAAAAGTTCTATCCACTTAAAAAAACAACCTACATTGAAACCAATGACATCAAACAAAAACCAAAACTAACTAAGTGAAAGATCTGGCAGTGATTTCAACAGTTTGAGCAACTTTACACAGCAAAATCCAGATTTTAAACAGCATGAATGAATAAACTAATGATCATCGTGCCTTAAAGATAACAGCCAAACAAAAAGATGTTGACTTACCTTGTGTACGTACAGGTAGAGAGTGAATGAAAGACACAAGTATGCCGCTTACTCCTAAGATGGAAAACAGAATTGGTCTAGCCATGGCGAATGAAGGCAAAACTGTTCTAAAAAGATGTGTTTAACGTGTCAAGGCAGGTTCATTTTCAGTGCTTTCGTCTGGTTTTAGTCACTGAGTGAACATTAAGGACAGCCTACACATTCTTCTGCTTTCATTACCTATCTCTTACCCACACGCGTGGTTTCCATTTCCTTTGTCTTCTAGTCACCTTCAGCCTGACATCTTCTTCCACATTACTAAGTCAAGTGTTGCATTGTTAAAATCCTTAACTCTCTGATTTTATTCCATTGTTTTTCAACCACAAGTCTGAGTGATTCATCTTTACACAATTCACTCCTCAGTGTGCCGAGTTTCTGAGCCTGTTTTACCTCCAGTCAGATAGAGATGAGATCTACTAGACTGTAAAACATAGCTACTTAGTATGTCTCGCACATTTATGTGCAACACATGTTTACCCGATATGACTGTTCTTAATAAAATAAGGACACATAGCATCAGACATGAAACCACTCTCTTCTACAGAGGCTCTGATGATCTGCCAGTGTTCATCACCAGATGGATATCCTTTATTTAACCAGGTAAAAGACTCATTGAAGTCAGAATCTCTTTTCCAAGAGTGACCTGGCCAAGAGGGCAGCATAAACAATATTACAATAAAAATGCAACCATACAAAGACAAAAATACACCTGGTGCAACATTACAGATAAAATAGTATTCAGTTGCCATAAAAGCTCAAGGTTAACAATTCAATTAAAAACATAATTATAACTTTAAAAGCAAGTTCAGTGTACAAGAGAGGCATTTTCTCTATCTTTTAGAGTGGATTTAAATTCACCCAGGGTTATCAGCTTTGACAGTTTCAAATCCCTTTGTAAATTGTTCCAGGGCGATGGAGCAACATATTTAAAAGCCTTTATTCCTGAGTCTGTTCTCACTCCAGGGACTAACAGCTGTAATGGGTTATTAGAGCACAGACCGTGTCAATTTTGTTTCAGACACAAGTATAAAGAAAGATAAAGTGGCGCTAGCCCAAGAACAGATTTATAAACAAACATCAAGCAGTATGAAAGTCTGCGGACAGACAGAGCTGGACAATTTGCTATGTTATAGAGTACAGTGATGTACAAACTTGCCACAGCCAGTAATAAACCGTAAGGCAAAGTGATAGTGTCCAACTTCTTTAAGTACTGGTCAGGTGCATTTAAAGTGTATAGATAGAATTGATGAATAGAGACCTTAATCCAACCCATATAAACAGTATCAATACCTCACAACAAAGCAAAAGTGAAACAAACCTGCAGATTGAGAATGCTGCAAGGGAAAACAAGGAATTATGGGATCCCCCCCATAGAGCTTGATCACCTTTCCACTGAAGAGCAGGCTGTAGTGAGAAAAATGCTGAGGGAGGGGTGTAATGCTTTTGCTAAAGATAGTGGTGATGTAGGGTGTATCCCCTCACTCAAAATGCATATTACATTCAAAGACAACTCCCCAGTACAAAAAACTTACCTCTCTGCCCCTAAACATCTGCACAAGGAGGTGAAAGAATACTTACAGGACCTGCTCAACAGAGGGTGGGTAACCCAGATTAGGTCTCCGTATTCCTCCCCCATTGTGTGTGTCAGAAAAAAAGCTGGCAGCCTGAGGATATGTTATGACTACTGTGAACTCAATTGGAAATCAGTCCCAGACAGGCACCCCATACCCAGGATTCAAGACATGCTCAACAGCCTGAGTGGCAGCTCCTGGTTTTCAGTCTTGGATCAGGGGAAAGCTTATTACCAGGGTTTCCTCGACAAAGAGAGCTGCCCTCTCACCGCCTTCATAACACCCTGGGGCTTATTTTAGTGGGTGAGGATTCCCTTTGGTTTAAGCTCAGCCCTTGCTGAGTTTCAGCAGAGTCTGGAGCAGTGTCTATGGGGCCTGAGGAATGATATCTGTCAGCCGTACCTGGATGATAATTTGGTACACAGCAAATCTTTTACTGACCATGTCCAGATGGTGCTGAAAAGATACCAACAGCATGGCATCAAACTTATACCCAAGAAGTGTGAGTTATTTAAGGATAAAGTAAGATTCCTTGGTAGGATTGTCTCCAAAGATGGATATTCAATGGATCCAGCAGAGGTCGCCCCCTGTGCAGGCCCTCAAATAGAGAAAAGTTTACCTGATGCCCATCCACAATAGAAGAGCTCCAGCAAATCCTGGGTTTTCTCACTTACTACAGGTCTTACATAATGAATTTCTCATGTATTGCCAAGCCACTTTATGATTTACTGTGTACTCCATCAATTGGCAATCCCGCATCAACTCAGTCAAAATCTGTAAAGAAAAGGCCACACAAAGGAAAAAGAAGTCATCTCCCAGGTAACACCCCGATCACATGGACAGACAAACACCGCCAGATATTGTCCTACCTACTAGACTGCTTGTCCCATCCTCCAGTGTTAGGCTATCCTAATTTCAACCAGAAGTTTATCCTGCACTGCAGTGCATCACAGGAAGGCCTCAGAGCCGTGCTCTATCAGCATCAAGATGGCAAACTCTGAGTTATTGCCTATGGATCCAGAACTCTGAGCCCAGCCAAGAAAAATTACCATTACCATTCAGGTAAACTCGAATTCTTAGCATTAAAGTAGGCCATGTGAGAACGCTTTAGGGATTATCTGAATCACACACCATCATTTACAGTTTATACAGATAATAATCCCCTTATGTACATTCTCACCACTGCCAGACTTGACGTAACAGGTTAGAGATGGATGTCAGAGCTGGCTGATTTTAATTTTATGATCAAGTATCAGCCAGGTAAAGCCAATGGAGATGCTGATGGGCTATCATGAATGCCTTTAGACATAGAGAGGTACATGTCACAGTGTACGGAGGCCATCGGCCAAGACACAATCGGTGCCACATGTCAAGCCATCCATGCCCAGAAAGATGAGCCCACTCCTCTTCTTAGCTGTATGTCTTTCAGTGTTTTGGAGAGTCAGGCAGAATCAGACAGGTTGTTGAACTCAGTGCAGCCTATTCCTAGGGAGAAAATCACAGAAGAACAGTTGAAGGATCCAGTTGTAATTAAGGTTTTGAGCTGGAAAGTAAAGAATAGTCAACCAGGTGAGAAAGTCTGTCAGTCAGAAAGTACAGAAGTAAAAGCATTGCTAAGAGAATAGAATAAGCTACACACTGAGGCAGATGGCACATTGCATTGCAAAACAAGCACTAGATGTCAACTTGTGCTTCCAAAGATTTACCAGCCATTTGTTTTCAGAGAGTTACATCAAGAAATGGGTCATCTGGGCACAGAATAAACAGAATGGGCCATTATACTCATTTTGCCCAAGCCTATGCCTCAACTAATAAATCAGCAAAGACAGTGGCAGACAAGCTCTTCAATGATTTTGCTCTAAAGTTCGGCTTTCTAGAAAGGATCCATCATGATATGGGATGGGAGTTTGAGAACCACCTCCTGCAGTGCCTGAAAGAGCATTGCAGTGTTAAAGGCTCCCACACTACACCATACCACCCTCAGGGGAATAGACAGCTGGAAAGGTTTAACAGGACCTTACTCTCCTGTGGCAGCGGGGGCGTGGTCAAGCGTTGGTCTGTGACCGGAGGGCGGAGTCAGGGAAGGTAAGTGGCAGAATCACTGCACCTGATGTTAATTAATGTGTTTGTGTGTCTTCCCCAGTGACCGCGCCCTATTTAAGTAGAGAGAGCGAGAGCAGAGAGAGCTCTCTCCCCAACCAGACGACTTGTGTGTGTGTGTGTGTGTGTGTGCGCGTGTGTGGCTGGGAGAGTCAAAGTTTGCACTGAAAAGTGAAAATAAAAAGAGTTTTGTGAACTCAGTTCTGGCCTGCCATCCTTCTGTGCTCCACCCACCCATACGAACTGTCACAGTGGTGCTGAAACCCGGAACCTCTTGCAGAAGAGAACAGCTCCATGGAGTCCCCCCCCCTTTGCAGACCTATTCCATGCCCTCACCACTGCCCAACAGAGCCAGCAGTAGGTGCTGCTCACCCTCTGAAAGGAGCAAGAACAACGGTTCGAGGCCCTGGTGCTGGCACAACAGGAAGATCGTTGGGCGTTCCGGCACCTCCTCGCGCCGGCGGGGTCCACCACCTCCACCACCGCAGGCCCTTCCCCCCCTCACCCTAACGAAGATGGGTCCGCAGGATGACCCCGAGGCCTTCCTCATGCTCTTTGAGCAGGTAGCAGAGACCTCGGGGTGGCCGGTGGAACAGCGCGCGGCGCGCCTCCTCCCCCTGCTAACGGGAGAGGTGCAACTGGCCGCGCTACAGCTCCTCGCCGACCGCCGGCTGGCCTACATGGACCTTTGCCGGGCCGTCCTCCAGTGTGTGGGGCGCACCCCCGAGCAACAACATCAGCGCTTCCGTGCTTTGCACTTGGAGGAAGTTGGCCGGCCGTTCACGTTTGGCCAGCAACTCCGGGACACCTGCTGGCAGTGGTTAAGGGCCGACAACCGCGACGCCGAGGGAATCATCGACCAGGTGGTACTGGAGCAGTTCATCGCGTGTTTACCAGCAGGAACCGCAGAGTGGGTCCAGTGCCACCGCCCGGCGTTGCTGGATCAGGCAATCGAGCTGGTGGAGGACCATTTGGCAGCTGTCCCAATGGCAGGACAGCAGACAGCCTCTTCTCTCCTCTCCTCTCTCTCTCTCTCTCTCTCTCTCTCCCCCTCCTCCTGTGTCTCCTCCTCACCCCATTCCCCCACCGTGGAGGCGGGGGCCGGCGCCACCCCAGCCAGCCCGCCACACCTGCGGTGCCCTCCCGTTTCTCCCTTCTGTGTCTGTCTCTCCCCCCCCTCAGGTGAGTGAGCCCCAGAGCACTAGTGCAGAGAGGAAGCCCGGGCCGGTTTGCTGCTGCTGTGGGGAGCTGGGCCACCTCCAACAGCAGTGCTCAGTAATGGAGGTGGGCACGGTGGTTCGGATCTCCGACGCGCCAGGAGCCACCCTCGATTGGGCTGGAGCATATCGCATACCAGTGAGTGTCCAAGGGGATACATATCAGGCGTTGGTGGATTCTGGTTGTAATCAGACCTCAAGCCACCAAAGCCTGGTGCAAGACGAGGCATTGGGGGGAGCACAATTGGTGAAGGTGTTGTGTGTGCACGGGGATGTTCACAACTACCCTCTTGTGTCAGTTCACATTCTTTTTCAAGGGGAAAAATTTATAGTAAAGGTGGCGGTTAATCCTCACCTTACCCAGTCGATAATTTTGGGGACTGATTGGCCGGGATTTGGGGAATTAATGAGTCATCTAGTGAAGAGTGGGTCCTGCCATAGTTTAACAGGGGGAGGTCCCGGTGTCGCGTTGGCGGGAGCAGCTGTCACAGAGCCGTCTACGTCATCTCCGCATCAGAGTGAGGAGCAGCTGGCTCCTCCTCTCTCTATTGGGGAATCCCTCGCAGATTTTCCATTAGAGCAGTCGCGAGACGAGACTCTGCGGCATGTGTTTGACCAAGTGAGAGTAATCGATGGTCAAACGCTCCAGCCAAACGCCACCCCGTCCTTCCCCTACTTCGCAATTATGAAGGATAGATTATACCAAGTGACGCAGGACACTCAGACTAAAGAGCGAGTCATGCAGCTTTTGATTCCGAAGAGCCGCTGGGAATTGGTATTCCAGGCAGCTCACTTTAATCCCATGGCTGGACACTTAGGGCAGGATAAAACACTAGCCTGAATAATAGCCCGGTTCTATTGGCCAGGGATTTGCGGCGATGTCCATAGGTGGTGTACGGCGTGCCGTGAATGCCAGTTAGTAAATCCAGCGGCCATTCCAAAAGCGCCTTTGTGCCCTCTCCCATTAATCAAGACCCCGTTCGAAAGAATTGGGATGGATCTCGTCGGGCCATTAGATCAGTCAACACGAGGGTACCGCTTTATATTAGTTCTGGTAGACTATGCAACGCGATACCCGGAAGCGGTGCCTCTTCACAATATCTCAACACGCAGTATTGCGGAAGCGCTCTTCCGCGTCATCTCCCGAGTTGGAATCCCGGAAGAGATTCTGACTGACCGAGGCACCTCCAACATCTGAGGGCCATCCTTAGGTCGCTGAGGCGAGCGGGTCTCACAGCCAACCCGAAGAAGTGTGCGATTGGGCGGGTGGAAGTACGGTATCTGGGCTTCCACTTGGGCAACGGGCAGGTGCGTCCCCAAATTAATAAGACAGCAGCAATTGCGGCCTGCCCAAGGCCCAAGACCAAAAAGGGGGTGAGACAGTTCCTGGGGCTGGCTGGCTGGCTATTATCATAGGTTTATACCTAATTATTCGGACGTCACCAGCCCACTGACTGATCTGACTAAAAAGGGGGCACCAGATCCGGTCCAGTGGACGGAGCAATGCCAGCGGGCTTTTTCTGAGGTAAAGGCTGCACTGTGTGGGGGGCCATTTTTACACTCCCCTGACTTTTCTCTCCCCTTTATGTTACAGACGGATGCGTTGGACAGAGGGCTGGGGGCTGTTTTGTCCCAGGAGGTGGAAGGGGAGGATCGCCCAGTACTGTATATCAGTAGGAAGCTGTCGGTGCGTGAGGGGCGCTACAGCACCATTGAAAAGGAGTGCCTGGCGATCAAGTGGGTGGTCCTCGCCCTCCGTTTCTACCTGCTGGGACGCCCTTTCACCCTCCGTTCGGACCAAGCGCCCCTCTAGTGGCTCCACCACATGAAGGATGCCAACGCGCGGATCATCCGTTGGTATCTGGCACTCCAACCCTTTAACTTCAAGGTGATCCACAGGCCGGGGGCGCAGATGGTCGTGGCGGACTTCTTCTCCCATCAAGGGTGGGGGAGTCGGCTGCAAGCCGGACAGCCGCCCGGCCTGAGTCGGGTGGTGGGGGTATGGTCAAGCATCGCTCTGTGACCGGAGGGCAGAGTCAGGGAAGGTAAGTGGCAGAATCACTGCACCCGATGTTAATTAATGTGTTTGTGTGTCTTCCCCAGTGACCACGCCCTATTTAAGGAGAGAGAGCTAGAGCAGAGAGAGCTCTCTCCCCAACCAGACGACTTGTGTGTGTGTGTGTGCGTGTGTGGCTGGGAGAGTCAAAGTTTGCACTGAAAAGTGAAAATAAAAAGAGTTTTGTGAACTCAGTTCTGGCCTGCCGTCCTTCTGTGCTCTACCCACCCATACAAACTGTCACATCTCCATACTCAGGACCCTCACTGAGGAGCAGAAAGCCGACTGGAAAAGCCATCTCCTTAAGGTTGCATGCTTATAATTGTACTGTCAATGATGCCACTGGATTCTCTCCTTTCTACTTGCTGTTTGGCAGGCACTCAAGGCTGCCCATGGATCTGCTGTTCAGCACCCAAGTGGCAGACCAGCAGGACTCCTACCAATATTTTGTAGACAAGTGGAGGTAACAGATGACAGAAGCATACCAGATTGCATCTAGGTCAGCTAAGAAATCTGCAGTGAGAGGTAAAACACAGTATGATAGAAAACTTTATGGGGCAGACCTAAAACAAGGCAGTCGAGTTCTGGTAAGAAATATGAGTGAGGGGGGCCTTGAGCAAGATGCGCCCCTACTGGGAGGATGAGATATATGTTGTGATAGGTCGTAAAGGGCCAGATAGCCCAGTATTTGAAGTGAAACCTGAGAGTGGTAAAGGCAGGGTCAAAGTACTACACATAAACTTACTGTTACCCTGTGATTACCTACATGTGACCACTCAAAGCCCATTCCCAAAGCAACAACATAAACATGAAAAGACTCATCACAAAGGCAGGCCTCACTCTCAGTCCCATCAGCCAGACTACCAAATTGGCAGCGAGTATGACTCTGATGAGGATTTTGACACAGGCTACATAACAGGGCTAGCTGAACATTACACTGAGCCCACTCTTAACCCTGCTGCACCCGAGTTTTATTCTCACACAGGAAGAGAGCTGTGCTCCCCAACCTAACTCGTGGAACAGGAGGACCTTGCTGCCGATGAGCAGGCTGAGTTTGAAATGGTGGCTCAGTTGGAGCAACCTGAGGAGGGAGAGCATGGGAGTGAACCTGTGGGAGACAATGAGGAGGATTTGCCTACTGGGCAAGGATGATTTGCCTACTGGGCAAGGATGAATCTGTAGAGGAGAACATGGTGGAGACAGTTACTGTGAGGGATTATCCAAAAAGAGAAAGATGCCAGCTGTTGAAGTTCACTTATGACATCCTGGGTCAGCCCAGCTACAGCGGCAGAACAAATGGAGTAAACCTAAACTGTTATTGGAGACCATGGTGATGTTTAAAGACTGTTAATGTGAAAACAGAAAATAAATCTTGAAAAATGATACAGCTACAGTTTCATGGACTTGGGGAATTGAACAGGGGTACAAAGAGTTGGCCACAATGTAATGTACCACTGATTAGAGACTTGTATGTTGAGTAATGGGTTTGAATGATGAAAAGATACTGAACTGAACACCCCCCCAGCCCCAGAGACTATTAAATTGTATTCATGTGTATGGACACAATGCCACAGATGGACACTATGACTAAAGGTCATCACAGTAGGGTATCATAGTGCATGATGAACCTGACTGATAACTATGGTACTGAATAGGGAATAAGTACTATGGGGAGTTATTTCCTGTTGTTATGGACTCATTAATGTGGTCATCTGATGGTTCCCTTATAACGAATACAGTTGTAGAATTGTAACTCCCAGGTTACCTGTATTTCAATTGTCAAGACAACATTTTTAAAGAGGGGGAGACTGTGGGATGTATAAATAGGGGTCTATTTAATTTTTCAAGCATTCCAGATAAGTTCAAGTTCAGCAAAATATATATATTTTTATGATTAGTTTATTATTTTCCGGTGTTTCATGTGTTTACTAGTTGCTCTGTTTGCCTGTAAATGTGGTGTAGAGTGTAGTTGCACATGTTAGCCAGCAGGTGGTAGTAATGTCACTGTTTCTGATTGTTGCACAGACTGTAGTGTGGTGATTTTGCGTTACCTGTTAGTAATTGCAAGCTCCCTCCTCTGTGAAAACACAGGAAAGAGCAACACCACTAAATTTGTTTAATACCATATTTTGCAGATGAGCTACTCAGATTAACAGGGTTAAATCAGTTAACTAAGAGTGTAAAGATTGTGTAGAGACTGTTTGATCGGAGTTGTGAAGTGTTTAAAGGTCCCATGGCATGAAATTTTCACTTTCTGAGGTTTTTTAACGTTAAAATGAGTTCCTCTGACCTTCTTAAGTCACCCCAGTGGCTAGAAATTTCATAATGTATAAACCAAACTATGCCCAACATTTGAGAATGGCGCGTCAAAACGGCGCGTTGATAAGCTCTTCCCTTTACTACGTCAGCAAGGGAGATGATCCCCACGCCCCCCCTCTGGATTCCCACCCACTGTATGGATTGCCCCGCCCAGTTGTAGTGAGGAGACCGTAGAGGACACAACAACATGGCATCACCTAAGCGAGTGAAACATGGAAATTGCGCTGTACATGGATGTGACAACACAGAAAAGAGTCTGTTTTTACTGCCGACGGGAGAGCCCCTGAAGACGCAGTGGCTTAATTTTATTTATTTCAATAATACGCCGTCGAGTCTACCTAAGACGGTGTATGTTTGTCGGAAGCATTTTCCTGATGAATGTTTCCACAACTTGGGACAGTACAGGGCAGGTTTTGCACATCAACTGTCACTGAAACCTGGGTCCGTACCAAGCATTCCTGCCGCATCAGCCACAAACACCGAACAAGTAAGTGTATAACTGTTAAGTCGTTTTGCCGTGTTTTAAAATCAGTGCGTTTGCAATGGCTACATTAGCTGTGCAGCTAACCGCTTCCTTCAGTTAGCCAGGTACTCTGCGCTACAAAACCAAAAAGCATGCAGCATGCTCTGTTATAATAGCCAATCAAAACAGTTTTTACAAAGACACCCACATTCTTTTTTTAAGTCACTCGTTCATTTTATTTGTTTGTTTGTTCAGTAAAAACCCAAACATTTGTTGAATTTATTTTATTTCCTCGCATCGCACCTTAATGACGTCAGCGCGCGGTATTTTTCCCTGATTCTGGGCCGGGGTGTCGTGAGTGGCAGAGCAGCTCCATCGCTGCGATCCATTGAAAGTCAGCCCTAGATCCAATCTTTTGTCGGGAGCCGAGGTCGCGCGGGCGGCCCTCCAGCGGCACCGGCCGCCCGTGGAGGCAGCGGTTCTCCCAGGGGCGAGTTGGGGGGAGGAAACGGCAAAGTCCCCACTCCTCCATGGTAAAACTGCTCAGTTTTACAATGGGCCTCAGGCTGAAAAAAAAACGACAAAGTCCCAGTTTTACCATGGGCTCGAGTTGTACCATTTTTTTAGACAGGGCAGGCGGACCAGGGCATTCGCCCGCCTGGCCGTGCCCGACGAGGATCGCTCTCAGCCGGCTTGGGAGGCAGACAGCAGCCCCTCCCCCCATGGCATGCCCCCACCCTCTACCCTTCCCCGCCTCCTGCTTCTCATTAGCAAAACGACGCACTGGGAAAAGGGCTGAAATGGGGCTTTCTTCCAGGAGGCTATATCTACGTTCTGAGGGTTCATTTCGAGAAAGGCTGCGGATATAACATCCGGAAGCCTCCACGATCCCGTTTAAAGCATCAACAAACCACCATGCCATGGGTCCTTTAAGAATGTTTATGATTGCTGTAATAAATTGCTAGAATGTCGGCTAATCAGCACTACCAGTACTGGGTCAGAGAAAATACAGTGGTGCTTGAAACTTTGTAAACTCTTTAGAATTTTCTAAATTTCTGCATAAATATGACCTAAAACATCATCAGATTTTCACACAAGTCCTAAAAGTAGATAAAGAGAACCAAGTTAAACAAATGAGACAAAAATATTATACTTGGTCATTTATTTATTGAGGAAAATGATCCAATATTACATATATGTGAGTGGCAAAAGTATGTGAACCTCTAAGATTAGCAGTTAATTTGAAGGTGAAATTAGAGTCAGGTGTTTTCAATCAATGGGATGACAATCAGGTGTGAGTGGGCACCCTGTTTTATTTAAAGAACAGGGATCTATCAAAGTCTGATCTTCACAACACATGTTTGTGGAAGTGTATCATGGCACAAACAAAGGAGATTTCTGAGGACCTCAGAAAAAGTGTTGTTGATGCTCATCAGGCTGGAAAAGGTTACAAAACCATCTCTAAAGAGTTTGGACTCCACCAATCCACAGTCAGACAGATTGTGTACAAATGGAGGAAATTCAAGACCATTGTTACCCTCCCCAGGAGTGGTCGACCAACAAAGATCACTCCAAGAGCAAGGCGTATAATAGTCGGCGAGGTCACAAAGGACCCCAGGGTAACTTCTAAGCAACTGAAGGCCTCTCTCACAATGGCTAATGTTAATGTTCATGAGTCCACCATCAGGAGAACAATGGTGTGCATGGCAGGGCTGCAAGGAGAAAGCCACTGGTCTCCAAAAAGAACATTGCTGCTTGTCTGCAGTTTGCTAAAGATCATGTGGACAAGCCAGAAGGCTATTGGAAAAATGTTTTGTGGACGGATGAGACCAAAATAGAACTTTTTGGTTTAAATGAGAAGCGTTATGTTTAGATAAAGGAAAACACTGTATTCCGGCATAAGAACCTTATCCCATTTGTGAAACATGGTGGTGGTAGTATCATGGTTTGGGCCTGTTTTGCTGCATCTGGGCCAGGACAGCTTGCCATCATTGATGGAACAATGAATTCTGAATTATACCAGCAAATTCTAAAGGAAAATGTCAGGACATCTGTCCATGAATTGAATCTCAAGAGAAGGTGGGTCATGCAGCAAGACAACGACCCTAAGCACACAAGTCATTCTACCAAAGAATGGTTAAAGAAGAATAAAGTTAATATTTTGGAATGGCCAAGTCAAAGTCCCGACCTTAATCCAATCGAAATGTTGTGGGAGGACCTGAAGCGAGCAGTTCATGTGAGGAAACCCACCAACATCCCAGAGTTGAAGCTGTTCTGTACGGAGGAATGGGCTAAAATTCCTCCAAGCCATTATGCAGGACTGATTAACAGTTACCGGAAACGTTTAGTTGCAGTTATTGCTGCAAAAGGGGGTCACACCAGATACTGAAAGCAAAGGTTCACATACTTTTGCCACTCACAGATATGTAATATTGGATGATTTTCCTCAATAAATAAATGACCAATAATAATATTTTTGTCTCATTTGTTTAACTGGGTTCTCTTTATCTACTTTTAGGACTTGTGTGAAAATCTGATGATGTTTTAGGTCATATTTCTGCAGAAATATAGAAAATTCTAAAGGGTTCACAAACTTTCAAGCACCACTGTACGTGTGTTGTTACTAACGTGTATGCAGTGTTAAATGTTACTATTGGTGTAGAAAATATGTTGTTTATGTAAATGTGTGAGTTAGGATTTCTGTTAGAACAGACAGTGATACATTGAGACTGTTTTATTTTGTTTATATGTTGTTTTTATTTGATTTGTAGATTTTGTTTGTACTGTAAGTAATTGCAAGCTCCCACCTCTGTGAATACACAGTCAAGAGCAACACCAGTAAACTTGTTTAATAACATATTTTGCAGATGTTGTCTTCTTTCCTCTGTGTCTGAAGGGCAACACTTTAATTCTTTCATAATTCCATTACAATTCTTCTATTCTAATTCTGCCTCATTTTCTGTCCAATGTGTTTCAGAAATGAAAGGGTTACTGTCCTGAAAACATTAAAATCGAGTTATCCAATGAGATTGTTTTGTTTATTGTCTCTAGGCTGAGAAGAGTTTAGAGCTGCTCACTCATTGGTTAGGACTTCATTGCCAGGACAGAAGGCCATGGCAGTGTACGTTTATGTAGGAAGTGACAGATGACTGATTAACCAATCAGATTTTGATTTATAGTGGGAGGGACCAAAAATGTATCGCCCTAAGCCTTCTTGAAGGCCAACACTAGCTTAACCATGAGTCGGCGCCATCAGCGCAGCAGTGAAGTCACCTTCCAGCCAGTGTAGCATTCATCAGTAATGTTAGCAAATGCTAATAAAGCGGTCAAGCCAGTGCTATCTATCGAGAGCAAGTAGTACAGGCTAACAACCGAGAAACTAAGATTTCTGTCTCCAGACTCTTCTTCCATGCTGCCTGCTCGCCACAGTATTTTTCACTCAGACTTAAATTGTAAATTTAAATAAAAGTTCAGTCATTGGATATTCGCATCAGCTCCGACATGTGATGTCATGTGGTCTTGACAATGTGCAATATCGTAAACCATATCGCACACTCATTCTCCATTGGGTAGAGTGATGTAATGCATGTAGGATAAGTGATAGGCAAACAATAGTGCATGCTATTGAACCAAATTAATGAAACCTGCTAGAAGGGAATAGAACACATGGTTTTATTCCATTTAAAAAGTGTCCTGTATGCATAATAATATGTTTATATTATATATTAACAAATGAAATGAAGCTGACCTGACCAAAACATGAAATATCTTGGTTTCATGCTGTCTGCAATGAAAGACTAGTCAACGTAAATTTAGAAATCACTGCTTGCCTTTTTCATTTGCTTTTTCCATAATATCCTAACTTTGTCTTATTTGGGGTTGTACATCGTATGGCTGTGTGATTTCATTGCAACGCTTGTGCATCATTTTGATGTAGGAACCCAAATTGTGGACGTTGTCTCCTTATGGTGAATATTTTTGGGGAACTCTGTGTCAGAGTCATCTGTCAATCCTTCTGCTCCAATTGGTAGTTGCCTCAATCATATTGCCTCAAAGTTGAGAGCAGTTTAACTCCGTAACCCCTCACTTTGCATCATTAGCAATTACTTCACCTGTCATCGCTACAGGTCTCTCACTTTTATTGACTTGACATGATCACTCACTGCCACATCGCCACAAATTGTTTCCTGTGTGTATGCCCCTTTAATGTGCATGTAAACATACTGACTCTTACCTCATGTTTGGTGTATTACTCAGTATGGAACTAATTTATAATTTGACATGTCAGCATTTCTACAAACACTAGATCAAATTAAACAAATACATGATGTACTGTGGGCGGCACGGTGGTGTAGTGGTTAGCGCTGTCGCCTCGCAGCAAGAAGGTCCGGGTTCGAGCCCCGTGGCCGGCAAGGGCCTTTCTGTGCGGAGTTTGCATGTTCTCCCCGTGTCCGCGTGGGTTTCCTCCGGGTGCTCCGGTTTCCCCCACAGTCCAAAGACATGCAGGTTAGGTTAACTGGTGACTCTAAATTGAGCGTAGGTGTGAATGTGAGTGTGAATGGTTGTCTGTGTCTATGTGTCAGCCCTGTGATGACCTGGCGACTTGTCCAGGGTGTACCCCGCCCTTCGCCCGTAGTCAGCTGGGATAGGCTCCAGCTTGCCTGTGACCCTGTAGAACAGGATAAAGCGGCTACAGATAATGAGATGAGATGAGATGATGTACTGTTTTGTTTGTCACTCATTTTTCACTACTTCCAATGATCTTTTCACAAATATGCTGTCAATACCATAATCAGCTGTCAACACAAGGGGGCGATGTGGGCCTGTTTACAAAGAGAAGACTTCACTAGATAAACTAATCAGTATCTCACGTTTTTGAGAAATGCCTAACATTGCAAGAGTAAATAACTTCTGAGGGACATTGTGTTTGTTGTTTTTGTTTTGTTTTTCTTTTAAATTAAGAATTAACATAATTAAGTTATAAGTTTATATTTGAAGGCCAAAAAACAAAATTCATCCATCACCACTTATCCTGTGTAGGGTCACAGGTAAGTTGGAGCCTATAGAATCTATAGTATAGATAGTTTTCACATGACATCACAGAGTCGGGGATTCCCTGGTGGCGGCCATCTTGGAGGGCTAGCTTACCGTACGGGTCACTGAGCACACATTGTAGCGCGCAAGTTACATTCATTTATATATTATTTACATTTATAGTTACATTACTACTATTTAAAGCTAGCAATGGTGCACACCTGTTGTATTCACAGCTGTCGTAATAGGTCAGATGATGACGTCAAGCGGAGCTTTTATGGAATTCCCACTGTACGGGAGCACGAAGGCGAGCAAACAAAGAAACTCAGCATACAAAGGAGAAACCTATGGCTTGTGCGAATCAACCGCAAGGATTATCAGCCTTCCAAACACAGCAAAGTCTACTCCGATCATTTTATAAGTGGTAAGTTGTTTAAATAAACAATCAATTGTGTTTAAGTTTGTTTTTGGAAACCAAAACATCATGTAGAACGGGTCGACTTATGTCCCTCCTGTGGAAAACTCCGAGTAAAGGGGATCTCGAATGGGGTTGGGGTGGATTCTCAGAGAGAAGCGTGTGTCCGAAATCAGCGGAGTTGTTTTTGTTTTGATTATTTTCTTGATCATTTTTCTTGGAGAGAGGCACTTGGTTTATTATGAGGACTGAACGATTTAAAGTTCTTTGGAAAGTAATTTTTTTCTCTCTTTTCCCTCAGTTGAATGCAGGGTGGGAGGGCTGGCTCTCAGTCATGGAGAGTCAGGAAGATGAGAGTCGGAGTATGGATGGTTCAGAAGAGGGTGACGGTAGCTGGCAGTTAAGGAAAAAGCTTAAGGTGGTATGGCCAAGGGAAGTTACAGACAGGGATGACAATTTTAGAGTTGTCGTGAGGTTTGAAGGGGATGGAGTGAAAAACGTGGATCCAATAAAGCTGACAAATATTATCAAGAAGCAGGTTGGTGAGGTGAGATATGCTGGTGTGTTACATGATGGCAATTTATTAATTGTTTGCACGTCTGAAGAGCAGGCAGAGAGAGCAGGACAATTGCAGATCATTGGGAAGGTGAAGGTAGTACGAGTTGTGAGGGTTGGTACTTCTGGTAGTAAGGGTGTGATCTATGGCATTCCTTTGACCACGCAGATGAGCGAGCTTGTTAAAAATCTACGAGAGAAATGTGACGCTGTTCAAAGTGCAAAACGGTTGACAAGGGGTGTTGAGAAGAAGGCAACGGAGTCAGTTTTGATTGAGTTTAACACAAAAGAGATGCCTAGAGAGCTTTACTATGGATTCATGAGATATAGAGTGAGGGAGTTCATCCATAAACCAATGAGATGTTTTAAATGTCAAAAGTTTGGTCATGCAGCCAAAGTTTGCAAAGGGCAACAGACTTGTGCTAAATGTGGTGGAGCTCATGCGTATGAAAATTGTGGTGAGGACACAAGACCTAAATGCTGTAACTGTGGAGGGCCACACAGTGCTGCGTATTGGGGCTGTGAGGTTATGAGGAGAGAGACAGAGATACATAACGTGAAATTGAAGGGAAAAATCTCATATGCAGAAGCAGTTAAAAGAGTGGATCAGTCCAGGAGTATGGGGAGATATAGGGGGGATGCAGTTACAGTGAAGGACCACCAGGTGGAGAGGCAAGACTCAGCTAAGGAAAAGGAAGTCAAGGAGAGAGAAGAGAGATCTGGTCATTTTTATTGCAGGAGTGATTAATGCTACCTCTGAGGTTAGGTCAAAAACTGAGAGAATTCAAATTATCACAAAGGCAGCGATTCAGCATTTGGGGATGTTGGGTTTAAAGTGGGAGGAGGTCAGGGATGGCCTTAGTGTGGCACAACTGAGTCAGGAAGGAGGGGCAGGATGATCTTTTTATTATGTTCCTTTTTCAATGGAATGCAAGGAGTTTGTTAGCGAATGGACAGGAGTTTAAACAGGTAATAGATGGCATGGATGTAAAACCAGAGGTTGTATGTATTCAAGAAACATGGCTTAATCCCAAATTTGATTTTGTTTTGTTTGGCTATATAGTCATTAGAAGAGATAGAGAGGGGGGAAATGGAGGGGGCTGTGCTACCTTTATAAGACAGGGGATTCCATACAGGGTGCTGGGCATAGGCGGAGATCAAGAATATGTGGTAGTTGAAGTATGGACAGCTACTAGAAGTGTGGTGGTTATAAACTACTACAACCCTTGTAAGCAGCTTGAATTGGTTACTCTAGAGACTGCAGAAGGGCAAGATAGGGATAATGTTATATGGACTGGAGATTTTAACGCTCATAACACACTGTGGGGAGGGGATAAAACAGATAGTAATGGTCAAGTAATTGAAGAAGTGATGAATAACAGAAATTTAGTCTGTTTAAACGATGGTAGTGGGACTAGGATTGATGTTAGGACAGGTAAAGAGTCAGTACTAGACCTAACTTTCTTGTCGAATAGGTTGGCCCCAAAGTGCGAATGGGAAGTGAATAGGGACAGCACTATAGATAGTTTTCACTGACGTCACGGCATTCCGGGGAACGCCCCCCAGCCGCCATCTTGGAGGGCAAACAAAACGGACCATCGCCACTACTGGCTACGTTATCTCGGACGAATTTATGAAGTTATATAGTCAGTTTTCTAAAATAAAGATCAATGTCGGCAAAATCAAGCAAACAGAAGTATATAGAGACACATCTCACGGTATGCAGCCAAACTGGCCTTGATTGTGGGAATTGACCCCTACAAAGTGGACAAAGATGCATTTTCAAGTGACTATGCAGGGCTGCCAAAGCCTGAAACTGCCAAAGCCTGCTCCAAAGCCTGAAACTGACTTCATCAAACTTTAAAGGCTGTCTGATATATACAACTTTATATATTCGCAGCGCGCCTTTTGGCGGATGCCGCCTGAATCGCGCAGATCCGATTTTTTTTTTTTTTTGGGGGGGGGGGGGGGGCCTTGGAGTGTCTGATTATAATTTCAAAGTAAATTCTGTATTAAAATTACTAAATAAGCAAATCCGTTACAGTCCATGAAACAGGAAGTATAAGGATGAGAAAAAAACAGTTTAAATCGGGAAGCTGCGCACATTTGCGCAGTCCTGCACACCGCTAGGGCTGCACAAATGTGCACAGCTTCCCGATTTAAACTGTTTTTTTCTCATCCTTATACTTCCTGTTTCATGGGCTGTAACGGATTTGCTTATTTAGTAATTTTAATACAGAATTTACTTTGAAATTATAATCAGACACTCCAACGCCCCCCCTAAAAAAAAAAAAAAACCCGGATCTGTGCGATTCAGGCGGCATCCGCCAAAAGGCGCGCTGTTTGCATCCCAAACACAAATTAAATCATACAGAATATATCTAAAATGTTTTTCAAAAATGACCCTTGCGTGAGTGAAGTGACAAGTGTCAAATAGAAACGTGACAAACGAGCGATATTAAGTGTACATTACAGTGTAAACGTACACTCAGCAGTTCCAGTTAGGCATTCTCCAGAGATTGTTCACATGATGTTTTGGTTTCCAAAAACAAACTTAAACACAATTGATTGTTTATTTAAACAACTTACCACTTATAAAATGATCGGAGCAGACTTTGCTGTGTTTGGAAGGCTGATAATCCTTGCGGTTGATTCTCGCAAGCCATAGATTTCTCCTTTTTATGCTGAGTTTGTTTGCTTGCCCTCTACTCCCGTACAGTGGGAATTCCATAAAAGCCCCGCTTGACATCATCATCTGACCTATTACGACAGCCGTGAATACAACAAGTGTGCACCATTGCTAGCTTTAAATAGTAGTAATGTAACTATAAATGTAAATAATATATAAATGAATGTAACTCGCGCGCTACAATGTGTGCTCAGTGACCCGTACGGTAAGCTAGCCCTCCAAGATGGCCGCCACCAGGGAATCCCCGACTCTGTGACGTCATGTGAAAACTATCTATTGGTAGTGATCACTATCCAGTGTTATGTAAAGTAGGCATTGATGTAAGGCTGAGCTTAGACGTTGGCCAAGGGAGGTGGATTTTTAGAAAAGCAGACTGGGAGGAGTATATGGTAACTGCTGACTTGAACATAAGCTCAGTCCAGGAGTCAGGAGATGTTGAAAGCCATGAAATGGAACTGCGCCAGAGTATTACTATGGCTGCAGCAGCCACCATTCCTAAAAGCTCAGGAAGATTGGGTAGAAGAGCAGTCCCTTGGTGGAGTGTTGAATGTGATGAGGCTGTGAGGGCAAGAAACAGAGCCTTTAGGCAGCTAAAAAGGACTCATAACTTTCAACATTTAATTGCTTATAAGCAGGCTCATGCAGTGGTGAGGAGGGTGATAAGACAGAGGAAAAGAGCATACTGGAGGGAGTACTGTAGCACCATTGGGAGTGAGGTTGACATTAATGATGTGTGGGGAATGATTAGGAGAATGGAGGGTAATAGGAGAGAGTGGAGTTACCCGATCTTGTCAGATGGTGATCAGTTGGCTGTCACTAACATGGAAAAAGCAGAAATGCTGGTGAACACATTGAGCATAGTACATAGTTCTAGGAACTTGACAGATGAAGAAAGAAGAAGTAGAGAGGAAACAAGGAGTTTGTATGCTGATGCTATACAAAAGAAGGGACAGCTGGAGGATAAATATAACGTTCCTTTTACTATTAGAGAACTGCGAAATGCTTTGGAGCAGTGCAGGAACTCAGCCCCTGGTAAAGATGGCATTTGCTATAAAATGTTATCACATATGAGTGATACAAGTATTCAGAAAGTGTTGAATTTATATAATAAAGTTTGGGAGGAAGGCAAAATTCCTACAGGGTGGAAGGAGGCCATTATTGTACCAATTAAGAAGCCAAGAAAAGATGCTAGCAATCCAGCAAACTATAGACCAATAGCATTAACCTCTCAGTTTGGAAAATTGATGGAAAGGATGGTAAATTGTAGGCTAATGCACTTCATTGAGGAAAACGGGCTTATGACTAGTTGTCAGAGTGGCTTTAGAAAGGGAAGAAGTACTGTACCACTGATTCCATAATTTGTCTAGAAGATGATATAAGGAAGGCACAGTTAAATAAGGAAACTGTGGTGGCAGTCTTCCTGGAGGTGGAGAAGGCATATGATATGCTGTGGGTTGATGGCCTTTTAATTAAAATGCACTTACTTGGGATCGGCGGGAACATGTTTAACTGGGTGTTAGATTTTTTGAATAACAGAAGCATTCAGGTTAAGATAGGGAATGATGTATCAAGAAAATGCTTGGTTGAAAATGGAACTCCGGGGGGCACGGTGGTGTAGTGGTTAGCACTGTCACCTCACAGCAAGAAGGTCCAGGTTCGAGCCCCGTGGCCGGCGAGGGCCTTTCTGTGTGGAGTTTGCATGTTCTTCCCATGTCCGCATGGGTTTCCTCCGGGTGCTCCGGTTTCCCCCACAGTCCAAAGACATGCAGGTTAGGTTAACTGGTGACTCTAAATTGACCGTAGGTGTGAATGTGAGTGTGAATGGTTGTCTGTGTCTATGTGTCAGCCCTGTGATGACCTGGCGACTTGTCCAGGGTGTACCCCGCCTTTCGCCTGTAGTCAGCTGGGATAGGCTCCAGCTTGCCTGCGACCCTGTAGAAGGATAAAGCGGCTAGAGATAATGAGATGAGATGAGATGAAAATGGAACTCCTCAAGGAAGTGTGATAAGCCCACTTCTGTTCAATATTATGATTAATGATGTCTTTAATAATGTTCAGCCAGGAATTGGAAAGTCGCTGTTTGCAGATGATGGTAGTCTGTGGAAGAGGGGGGAAAATGTAAAGTATGCTCTGAAGAAGGTCCAGGAATCTCTCAGTACAGTGGAGGACTGGGGTAGGAAATGGGGGTTTAGATTTTCAGTGGAAAAGACTAAAGTGGTGTTTTTTACAAAAAAGAAAATTGATGAGTGTTTGCAATTGCATTTGTATGGAAGTCCCCTAGAAAGGCAGAAAAGTTTTAAATTCCTTGGTGTTGTCTTTGATGAAAGGCTGACATGGAGGGAACATATATCAAAAATCATAGATAAAAGTAAAAAGGTCCTCAACTTAATGAGATGTCTTTCTGGACTGGAATGGGGGGCTGATGTAGCCTCTCTGAAGCAAATTTATAGTTATTTAATCAGGGCAAGGATTGAGTATGGATGCATAGTCTGTGGGTCTGCAGCCAAATCAGTGTTAGCCGGATTGGATGTTATCCAAGCTAAGGCTTTGAGGATTTGTACAGGAGCAGTGCGATCATCCCCAGTCTGTTCTTTGCAAGTGGAGACAGGTGAAATGCCATTTGAGTTGAGAAGGAAGCAGCTTCAAGCAAACTATTGGGTGAATTTGATGGGTCAGAGACCTGACCACCCAGTAAAAAGTGTAATTCAGCCAAGCTGGGAGAGAGAGGGGGCAAGATTATTAAGCTTTGGGTGGACTGGGGAAGCTGTAGCACAGGAGTTGAAGGTCCTTGATAAGTCTTTTAGTTTAGGAGTAGTGTGGCCTTCTATACCTTTGTGGCAATTGGAGGCTCCAGAGACTGATCTAGGATTGCTTAGAATCAAGTGTGATAATCCTGAAGTGGATTTAGTACATGAGTTTCATTGTCATGTGGGTGAAAGATATAGGGATCATATTTTAGTATTCACTGATGGATCAAAAGACCAAGACACAGGTGTTACAGGGGCAGCTTTCATTGTTCAAAGGTTTAATATTCATGCTTGTAAGAGAACCTCAGACTTTTTAAGTGTTTATACAGTAGAATTATATGCCATCCTGATGGCTGTGCAGTGGGCCGAACAACTCCAGAATATGAAAGTGCTGATTTGTAGTGACAGTGTGTCAGCTATCAGTAGTCTTGGTAAGGGGTTGTCAAAGAGCCGGCAAGATTTGATTTATGAAGTCCTGATGGAAATTAGGGATGCCAAGAGGAGGGGCGTGGAGGTGTCATTTTTATGGGTCCTGGCACATGTGGGCATTTCATTAAATGAAAAGGCTGATAAGTTGGCCAAGAAGGCAGCCAAAAAAAGACACAATTGATGTCCATATACACCTATCTAAGTCAGAGGGTAAAAGCATTGTATGGCAAGAGATAATTTTGAGGTGGCAGTCACGTTGGGAGCAAGAACAGAAGGGCAGACACCTTTTTTCACTTGCTAGTAGAGTAACAGACTCAGTTCAGGTTTACAAAAGAGGAGGAGGCAAACGGAAGGAGAATGTTATTATTTCTAGATTGAGAATTGGACACACATTTCTGAACAGTACCTTATTTATTTTGGGAAAACATCAGACTGGATTATGCACCAACTGTTCCTGCCAGGAAATGGAGACTGTACGTCACGTGTTACTCTCTTGTGGAAAATACGATTGCCAAAGGCAAGAACTGGTCAAACAGCTGATGGAGATTGGTCTGGAAGAGGTTTCTCTGAAAAGTGTGTTGGACATGGGGTCAAGTGGGAAGGGAAGAAGACCTTTTTTCCAGTTTTTAAAGGACACTGGCCTATATGGTAGAATTTAGTGCGCTGTGTTTTTAGTTCAGTAGGTGGCAGCAATGCAACTTTTTAGGATGTCGGCTGCCTTAAAACCCCGAAGAAGAAGAAGAAAACATCATGTAAACAATCTCTGGAGAATGCCTAACTGGAACTGCTGAGTGTACGTTTACACTGTAATGTACACTTAATATCGCTCGTTTGTCACGTTTCTGTTTGACACTTGTCACTTCACTCACGCAAGGGTCATTTTTGAAAAACATTTTAGGTCTATTCTGTATGATTTCATTTGTGTTTGGGATGCAAACAGCGCGCCTTTTGGCGGATGCCGCCTGAATCGCACAGATCCGGGGGTTTTTTTAGGGGGGGCGTTGGAGTGTCTGATTATAATTTCAAAGTAAATTCTGTATTAAAATTACTAAATAAGCAAATCCGTTACAGCCCATGAAACAGGACGTATAAGGATGAGAAAAAAACAGTTTAAATCGGGAAGCTGCGCACATTTGTGCAGCCCGAGCGGTGTGCAGGACTGCGCAAATGTGCGCAGCTTCCCGATTTAAACTGTTTTTTTCTCATCCTTATACTTCCTGTTTCATGGACTGTAACGGATTTGCTTATTTAGTAATTTTAATACAGAATTTACTTTGAAATTATAATCAGACACTCCAACGCCCCCCCTAAAAAAAAAATCGGATCTGCGCGATTCAGGCGGCATCCGCCAAAAGGCACGCTGTGAATATATAAAGTTGTATATATCAGACAGCCTTTAAAGTTTGATGAAGTCAGTTTCAGGCTTTGGAGCAGGCTTTGGCAGTTTCAGGCTTTGGCAGCCCTGCATAGTCACTTGAAAATGCATCTTTGTCCACTTCGTATGGGTCAATTCCCACAATCAAGGCCAGTTTGGCTGCATACCGTTGTCGTGAGATGTCGTCTAATGTATCTATATACTTCTGTTTGCTTGATTTTGCTGACATTGATCTTTATTTTAGAAAACTGACTATATAACTTCATAAATTCGTCCGAGATAACGTAGCCAGTAGTGGCGATGGTCCGTTTTGTTTGACCCACAAGATGGCAGCTGGGGGGTGTTCCCCAGAATGCCGTGACGTCAGTGAAAACTATCTATTCCAGCTGACTATGGGCGAGAGGCGTGGTACACCCTGGACAAGTCACCAGATCATCGCAGGGTTCACACATAGATACACACAACCATTCACACCTGTAGTCAATTTAGAGCCATCAGTTAGCCTAACTTGCATGTCTTTGGACTGTGAGGGAAACCTGTAGACTGGTACCAAAATTCAAAAAAGTGCTTATTTAAGGAGTTAAAGGCATTTTTGAGACAAAGTCAGCAAACAGTCTTATTTTGTCAATTTGGGTGTGCCGAATTCAAATCTGCAATATGCCGAGCTCTATCTGACCTCTGTTGACCTCTAGAGGTCATTGAACTTTGGGCCTGTAAACGTCTCAGCTGAACCCAGTTTCTCAGCTTTCTAAGGAATGAAATGTACTAAAATGATTAATGAAGTTAGCAAATGGCCTTGTTTGTTAAATGTTTGGGAGCTGAATTCATTTTTCATTTGTAAAACGACATATGACCTCTGATAACCTCAAGGTCATTAAACTTGGCCTATAGGCCTATGCATTTAACGGCATTTTTAAACTGACTTTACTCCCCCAAAAAGAATATGAACAGACAAAAAACAAATAGAAAGGAACAAATACAACATTAAATGCCAGTCCATGTACATGTGACTTACTTTTCACAATGAGAATGCCTCGGCGATCACCTTACATAACATTGCATTACATTTAGCGGTTATTGTTTATACAAAGCAGCATACAAAATGTGGGGGCATACAGGGTATACAGGTTAATCAGGGTTAGTATATATGAGAGTTTTTTTCTTTGTTGTTTGTTTTTTGTTTTGTTTTGTTTAGTTTTAAACGGGGTAAAGCCTTTACAAAAAACAAACAACAAAGAAAAAAACTCTCATATATACTAACCCTGATTAACCTGTATACCCTGTATGCCCCCACATTTTGTATGCTGCTGAATCTGTCCTTTTTTCAGTAGCTTTGTATAAACAATAACCGCTAAATGTAATGCAATGTTATGTAAGGTGATCGCCGAGGCATTCTCATTGTGAAAAGTAAGTCACATGTACATGGACTGGCATTTAATGTTGTATTTGTTCCTTTCTATTTGTTTTTTGTCTGTTCATATTCTTTTTGGGGGAGTAAAGTCAGTTTAAAAATGCCGTTAAATGCATAGGCCTATAGGCCAAGTTTAATGACCTTGAGGTTATCAGAGGTCATATGTCGTTTTACAAATGAAGAAAAATGAATTCAGCACCCAAACATTTAACAGACAAGGCCATTTGCTAACTTCATTTATCATTTTAGTACATTTCATTCCTTAGAAAGCTGAGAAACTGGGTTCAGCTGAGACATTTACAGGCCCAAAGTTCAATGACCTCTAGAGGTCAACAGAGGTCAGATAGAGCTCGGCATATTGCAGATTTGAATTCGGCACACCCAAATTGACAAAATAAGACTGTTTGCCGACTTTGTCTCAAAAATGCCTTTGGGTATCACAATTCTGGATTTTGGTACCAGTCTATAGAGCAAACCCACTCAGACACAGGGAGAACATGCAAACTCCACACAGAAAGGCCTTCGTCAGCCACTGGGCTCAAACCCAGAACCTTCTTGCTGTGAGGCAACAATGCTAACCACTACACCACCTCCCGAAAACAAAATCTTGGCCACTAATTTTGTAACTTCAGACAACATCTTAACATGTTTTAGAGACTCATATTTAATATGTGACCTCTAGTTAACTGTTTGGTCGGAACGGGCGAAAATTTCTCTTCACTTTGAGAATTCACTTAATGCAGGCCAGTTGTATTTCAATGTCTCAATACTACTGTGACTCCAGTATGTGTTTATGCATTAAGTGTAATATTATGAATTATCTTGATGATTGGGTTCTTGTGGCCACAGTGGTCAAAGTTACTTGATTTCGCTTAATTGATGATTCTCATGAAATACTTTTCACAAGATTTTTTTTTCACAGGTATTTCTTGGTCACAAAACAGATCCCAAGCCACTTGTGGCTTAAATGCATGAACTGGTAATCACAAGAAGTTTATCTAATGGCCTCAGTATGTTCATTTGTGGTCAACCCTGATTAAAATAATAACCATCATATCACCTCAGCATCTCTACTTTATGAGTGTTTGGACAAACATGTTTTTAGTCATGGGCAGCATGGTGGTGTAGTGGTTAGCATTGTCGTCTCACAGCAAGAAGGTTCTGGGTTCGAGCCCAGTGGCTGACAGGGGTCTTTCTGTGTGGAGTTTGCATGTTCTCCCTGTGTCTGTGTGGGTTTCCTCCGGGTGCTCTGGTTTCCCCCACAGTCCAAAGACATGCAGGTTAGGCTCATTGGTGGCTCTAAGGCCAAGTTTACTTTAGACCGTATCTGTCTCGTTTTCTTCGCGGATGCACTGTCCGTTTACATTAAAATGCCGGGAAACGGGAATCCGCCAGGGTCCACGTATTCAATCCAGATCGTGTCTGGTCCGGTGCTGTGTAAACATTGAGAATACGCGGATACGCTGTGCTGAGCTCTAGCTGGCGTCGTCATTGGACAACGTCACTGTGACATCCACCTTCCTGATTCGCTGGCGTTGGTCATGTGACACGACTGTTGAAAAATGGCGCGGACTTCTGCCTTGTATCACCTTTCATTAAAGAGTATAAAAGTATGAAAATACTGCAAATACTGATCATTGTGTAGTTATGATTGTCTTTAGGCTTGCCATCCTTCCACTTGCAAGTAGTAAGTGATATGCGCTGGGATCACACACACAGCGGCTCAGTCCCGAATCACTGCTCGTGCGCTATACTCGTGCGCTCTGTGAGCTGCGCAGGGCCAGAGTGCGCACCCTCCAGAGGGCACTCGCTGTTCAGGGCGGAGTGATTTGGAGAGCAGGATGCCTGCGGAGCCGAGCGTATCCATGTATTGGTGTTGCTGTGTGCACGCGAATCGTGTATTGGTGTTGCTGTGTGCGCACTAATCGTTTTAAAAACGTTAATCTGATGATCCGCTGATACGGTCTAATGTAAACCCCACCTAAATTAACTGTAGGTGTGAATGTGACTGTGAATGGTTGTTTGTCTCTGGACCAAAAGCAACCCTAAGGAGAGTCGTTGAGGTCACATGGGTCATTGACCCTCTCAGCCATCCTGTCGGTTGTTAGGGTCACTGGAGGCTAGGAGTGAACGGTGTTAACAGCCTAGAGGGTTGTGGAACCTGGAACGACCATCACAAGAGAGCCAATGACCCACAAATCACCCTAATGATCCTCTCGGCTGCTAACACTGATCACACCTGGCTGCCAGTGACCCTAAGGGCCTCTGCATGCTCTTGCGACAAGGCTTTCGCAGATAGCTTTTCGCAGACAGTTGTAATTTATCGTTGAGCGGGGAGTAATAGGCGTGCGCAATGTTATTCACCGCCACAACGCAAGGGGGCGTGAAGTCGCGAAATCGCTAGGAGTATTTGGTGGGTGTGGTTAGTGGAGTGTTTATCCTCCGGTTACTTATAATGACTAGAACTGGAGTCGTATAGATGTCCGTACTTCCTCACTTCCTCGATCAACCGCTCTTCGTACTGCTCCATCTTCGCTCGTGTTTTTAAAAATGGCGGTAGTGAAAACAAACCAAACCGGGAAAGTAGGGAAGCGGAAGTGCGTGTACAGCGGATGTAGAGTGGACCAATCAGAGCCCTCTTGTCTGCGACGCTGTCTGCGAGGCTTCTGCGGTGGTCACAATTTTTGGGAGGTGCGCGCAGAGCGTCTGCGAAGGTGGGGGGGGCTACACAGACACCATCTGTGATGCTATCTGCGAGGACTGCGTTGTCAGCATAAATTGGCCTTAACACCTACAGGATGACTGAGAGGGTCAACAACCCATGTGACCTCAATGACTCTCCTTAGTGTTGCTTTTAGTCCACTAGAGGATAATTATCTGGAACTCCCCACTAGTCAGACAGATCTAAAGAAGCCTTTTGGATGAGAGGCGAAATGTCTTCAAGTATTTCAAGCAAGTCCAGTTGCCTTCTTTAGCACCTATGGAAGATACTGTGTGTGTGTATAGCTAGTCTTTTAACTTGATCACATACGAAGAAGATCTACATGTAGTATTCCTGTAGGATTTATAGAAGAGAAATGTGATAATTATCCGTCATAATGGTCTTATTGCTTTAGGAAAATTTGGCTTTCAAAAAATCAACAAAATTACATTACAAATCTAAATTTACAAGCTTTTATAACACCTCTTCATAGCACATTTCAAGCTACATTTCAAGTACAGATGAGTTCTTCAAGTAGAAACGCAGATAAAGGGAAATCTTTTTCTTGTGCATTGTGATGTCACATGTGGTTATGCCAAAGGAGACGGGCAAGTTAAATGTTGTGCAAGTTCCTAACAGGGAATTCAGCGTTGGATTCCTGCTCCATTGCACTTTTCCATATCATCCATCCATCCATTATCTGTAACCACTTATCCTGTGCTTATCTGATTCACACTTGAAGCAATATTGTACAAGAAAAATCAACTTTGGTTCAAAGTCAAGGTTTGGAAATGAGACACACCTCGCCCTGTAATTGTCCAATTAGTGCTTAATGCTGTAGTTACAGTGGTGCTTGAAAGTTTGTGAACCCTTTAGAATTTTCTATATTTCTGCATAAATATGACCTACAACATCATCAGATTTTCACACAAGTCCTAAAAGTAAATAAAGAGAACCCAGTTAAACAAATGAGACAAAAATATTATACTTGGTCATTTATTTATTGAAGAAAATGATCCAATATTACATATCTGTGAGTGGCAAAAGTATGTGAACCTCTAGGATGAGCAGTTAATTTGAAGGTGAAATTAGAGTCAGGTGTTTTCAATCAATGGGATGACAATCAGGTGTGAGTGGGCACCCTGTTTTATTTAAAGAACAGGGATCTATCAAAGTCTGATCTTCACAACACATGTTTGTGGAAGTGTATCATGGCACGAACAAAGGAGATTTCTGAGGACCTCAGAAAAAGTGTTGTTGATGCTCATCAGGCTGGAAAAGGTTACAAAACCATCTCTAAAGAGTTTGGACTCCACCAATCCACAGTCAGACAGATTGTGTACAAATGGAGGAAATTCAAGACCATTGTTACCTTCCCCAGGAGTGGTCGACCAACAAAGATCACTCCAAGAGCAAGGCGTGTAATTGTCGGCAAGGTCACAAAGGACCCCAGGGTAACTTCTAAGCAACTGAAGGCCTCTCCCACAATGGCTAATGTTAATGTTCATGAGTCCACCATCAGGAGAACACTAAACAACAAAGGTGTGCATGGCAGGGCTGCAAGGAGAAAGTCAATGCTCTCCAAAAAGAACATTGCTGCTTGTCTGCAGTTTGCTAAATATCACATGGACAAGCCAGAAGGCTATTGGGAAAATTTTTTGTGGATGGATGAGACCAAAATAGAACTCTTTGGTTTAAATGAGAAGCGTTATGTTTGGAGAAAGGAAAACACTGCATTCCAGCATAAGAACCTTATCCCATCTGTGAAACACGGTGGTGGTAGTATCATGGTTTGGGCCTGTTTTGCTGCATCTGGGCCAGGACGGCTTGCCATCATTGATGGAACAATGAATTCTGAATTATACCAGCGAATTCTAAAGGAAAATGTCAGGACATCTGTCCATGAACTGAATCTCAAGAGAAGGTGGGTCATGCAGCAAGGCAATGACCCTAAGCACACAAGACGTTCTACCAAAGAATGGTTAAAGAAGAATATAGTTAATGTTTTGGAATGGCCAAGTCAAAGTCCTGACCTTAATCCAATGGAAATGTTGTGGAAGGACCTGAAGCGAGCAGTTCATGTGAGGAAACCCACCAACATCCCAGAGTTGACGCTGTTCTGTACGGAGGAATGGGCTAAAATTCCTCCAGGCCGGTGTGCAGGACTGATCAACAGTTACCGCAAACGTTTAGTTGCAGTTATTGCTGCACAAGGGGGTCACACCAGATACTGAAAGCAAAGGTTCACATACTTTTGCCACTCACAGATCTGTAATATTGAATCATTTTCCTCAATAAATAAATGACCAAGTATAATATTTTTGTCTCATTTGTTTAACTGGGTTCTCTTTATCTACTTTTAGGACTTGTGTGAAAATCCGATGATGTTTTAGGTCATATTTCTGCAGAAATATAGAAAATTCTAAAGGGTTCACAAACTTTCAAGCCCCACTGTATGTCTGTGATTGGAATACTGTGATGCACAGTTTAGGTATTAAGTCCTCACTCTGCACAATTAATTCTGAATATGGGCCAAAATTCTTACATTACACATTCTGTACTTGAGGACCAGGATTTTTAAATGGCAACGTTTTATCCGAAACAGAAAGTATAAGATGTCTGTGTGGTACCGGTACCATGCATCATTTACCACTAGAACATTTCACAACCACTGATTTTGAAACCCAAAGTGTGTGGTTTTAGCTCTGCTTTTCCTGTGACCACAACACGCTCTCTGATTCTAGAACTTTCTGGACCATCGAGCAGGCTATGACTGCCAAATGCACAAAGCATCCATAAATTCTTTTTTACCTTGCCCGGGACGGAGTCCACCAGGGGGCAAGGTATTGTTTTCTTTCTTTCTTTCTTTCTTTCTTTCTTTCTTTCTTTCTTTCTTTCTTTCTTTTTTTTGTTAATGATGTTATGGGAAAATGGCTGGACCAATCTTCATGAAACTTTCTGGATAGATAGGCATTGGTCTCAAATAGAACCTCCAACATTTTGGGGGTCATCCGGTCAAGGTCAAGGTTTTTGTGGCTACTGCTTCATATAGAGGTGGAGTCATCGTGCTGTAAGAATGTAAGAGTATAACAATTGTGCAGTACAGTGTGTTCTGATTGGCCGAGAGCAGTAAGCAGTACATTGTGTTCTGATTGGCTGAGAGCAGCAGAGAATCAGAATCAGAACCATGTTTATTGGCCAAGTACCTATGTTCACGAACAAGGTCAAAATCAAGATCAAGGTCACCAAAAAAGTCAACATTGTTTTTTCACGATATCTTCCTTCACATTCATCATAAATGCTACCGGGCGAGGTTTGTTTTGCCTGGCAACACTTGTTTTTTGTGTTTTTCAGTACATCATTTCATTATTATGGAAAAAAAAAAACCAGGACACTACATTTCACTGGAGTTCCTAAACTTATTTTACTGCCACTAAAAATCTATGAAGTGTGTCGTATGATACACAGCTTCTCTCTTTTATGTTCACGTTCACTTGTATAGGCATGTGGACAGGCAGCCTTTTTTTAAAACTGTATGTCATGACACATTTTGATATTGACTTGATCTCAGTTTTAACAAGCAATTTGTACCAACAGGGCTGTTTTTCCACAGTGTTTTCCTTTTCCGGTTCTCGTTTATTCAAATTAAGCTGGCAAAATGTTTCAGAGTGATATTTCATCATGACCCCTGTTAGCTTACATGTAAAGTAAGTGCTACTGAAAGAGGAAATGGTGCTGATATGTGAAAGGAAATCAAGCTGTGTGGTTTGCCATAAATCGCCAGAATTATATTTACTCCTATCAGAACTCATAGAAAGCATGTGGTCTCAAATGGACTGTATAGTCAACTGAAAAGTGGCCCATGTGTGGTTGTGGTATGAAAGTTTATGCAGCAGAAGACTTCCTCCTGCTTTTATTACTACATTTCAAGTCCTTTAGCAGTGATTGAGCAGGGGTTTTTTTTTGTGTAATCTTCAAAAATATTACATGCTTGTTCTGGTTGTACAGACTGAAGAACCTCAAATTGTTAATGGAGGGTGACAGTGAGATTAAAATTCATATCTAAATATAGAGAAGTAATCCTGATGGAGAACAACCTTGGGGTTGTGTTCGACGACAAACTCTCCTCCTTGGCGTACATCGATGCAGTGCCCTGGACATGTAGACTCCTCCTCTACAACATCTGAAGGGTCCGCCCTTTTCTTACTACCTGCTCTACTCAGCTCTTGGTCCAAGCGCTGATCATCTCTCCCTTGGACTACTGCAACTCTCTCCTTACTGGCCTTCCAGCTTCTGCCATCAGACCCTTGCAGCTCATCCTGGTCTACAACCTCCCTCGTTCTTCCCAGGTCACCCCTCTGCTTGCCAACCTGCACTGGCTACCTATTGCAGCTTGTATCAAATTTAAGACATTGGTGCTAGCTTACCAGGCTCTTGAGGGGTTAGGGTCAGCATACCTCCAGAGATTGATCTGTCCCAACATGCCAGCCAGATCTCTACACTCTGCAACTACTGGTTGCCTGGCCCCTCCTCCTCTCAGCTCCTGCCCAGCCCACTCAAGACTGCTGTCTGTCCTGGTTCCCCATTGGTGGAATGACCTTCCCATTGAGGTCAGAACTGTTGATTCCCTGACCACCTTCAAGTGCAGACTGAAGACTCACCTCTTCAGGCTGCACCTCTCCCCTTCTTCCCTGCCCACTGTATAACTGCATTTCAGTCTAGACCACCCCAGGCTGTATACTGTCTAGCCTGGGGTTAGCCGTTTTGAGTTCTCTATTTAGTTGTACTTAATATGGTTGGTTTGTTTCCTTGGCTGTTTGAGTATTGGTATTTCAAAAAAATATTACACTTGGTAGTGTTGTCACTTGTTCAGTCATCACTAGAACTTTCTTGTCTAGAAGTTCAGCACTTTGTGGACCTGATTTTTGCACTCATTGTACATCCCTCTGGATAAAAGTGTCTGCTAAATGCCATGTGATGTAATGTAATGATGGAAGAAAGTAAAGAAAATGGACACACTCAACCAAAAGGGAATGAGTAAGAAGTCTCTGAGACATTCATTATTCCTTTGCAATTCATGCAAATGTTCTGCATGGTCTCTATTTAATTTTATCTGTAAATCATTATTGTAGTGTTGTGACCAAATCTCTTTTAATACAAGGGACTATAGAGTAACTATAAAGCCAATGCAGTAATGTCATTATGTTGCTATTCACATTGCACTGAATAAGTTATTCTATAAGGGCAACCTTGTTCCATACATAATTGAATGGTGCCACACTTTGTTGGGAACACTTTGTGCCACACTTTTGTCTGCTTTGTTCCCTTCATTCAGTTCAGTTTTATTCATACAGCGCTTTTAACACTAGAAATAAGACACAAAGCAGCTTAACAGAAACTTGAATGTTGATTTAGACACCCAATAAGGAAGTCAGAGGTGACAGAAGCAAGGAAAAACTCCTTAAGAGGACATGAGGAAGAACTCTTGTGAGGCACCACACTCAAAAGGGAACCCATCCTCCTCTGGGTGGCACTGGGTAGTGGGATTATGAATCATTTCTTTTGTAAAACTGTGTGAGTAAAATCAAATATTACTAAGCAGCAGGATTTGAGTCACAAGAGCAGAAAGCTCCAAGCACAAGTAAAGTTTATTAGATCTGACTTTCAACCATGCAGTCTTTAGAGAGCTACAGAGGTTGTTGTGCACTACAACCTGTTGCTAACTATTGGGTGAAAGTTAGCAAAGTTTCCTGTATAGACCAAATTAAATCTTGGTGTGAACTGAAACCCGACATTTGTTTAAAGACATGACTGAGATTTCAGGACAAACATCCGTGAGTACTGTGCTTACGATTGAAGCCAAGTGTTTACATAGACCTAGGCTAAAGACATTCAAACTCAATATCATGTATTTCCTGTGTTCAGTCAATTAGGATATCCTTAATTCCATAAGAGATCATTAAAAATAGGTAAGAAACAAATGTATTTCATCTTTTATTTGCTAGATCAGATCTTCATTGGGTCAGAGGTTTATATACATTATATTATACAGGTGGCTGCAAAAGTAGGTATACAGTAAGGATTATACATGAACAAGAGCAGCAGGATGACTTCTACTTTCAGCAGGATGGGGCGCCACCGCACTTCGCACTCAATGTGCGTGCGCTACTTGACAAAGAATTTCCCAACAGGTGGATTGGACGTTGGGGAGCCATTGACTGGCCACCATGTTTGCCGGATCTCATCCCTATGGACTTCTTTTTCTGGGGATGTGTAAACGATAGGGTTTTCACATGCAAGCCATGTTCTGTTGATGCCATGACTCAGTTCATATGGGAGGCTTGCCAGGAAATTGATGTTGATAAAGACATTTGTGCCAGAGTGTGCATGGGTATCCCCACTCGACTAGTGGAGTGTGTGAATGCCGGGGGCAAACAGTTTGAACATTTGAGGGATTAATATGTTTATTATTGATGTTTGTATAATCAATAAAATAACAGTTTGGGCGAACGTTTTGTTTTTCATTGCTGTATACCTACTTTTGAAAGCCTCTGTATATACAATTGCTTAACTTGAATTAAATGCATGGGGTAGCCTTCCACAAGCTTTTCACAATACTTTTTTGCTTATTCCTCCTGACCGAACTTGTGTAACCTTCCAATATTTTCACTTTGTAGCCTTTAAGCCATTCTATTACAACTTTGGAAGTATGCTGACGATCTCTATTATGCTAGAAAATCCAGTTATGACCAAGTTTTACATTTCTGGCTGATGTTTTGAGCTCTTTCTAGATCATTGTCCTTCCTCATGATGCCATATATTTTTTGAAGTTTCTGATACTATTTATTTTCTGATGTTCCAGCAGAACACAACATGATGCTTCCATGTCTATGCTTCACAGTTGGGATGGGGTTCAGACAGGTCTTGACCTCAAGACCAGTCTCAAGACCACTTTTTGAAGGTCTCAGTCTCATCTTGGAATCGGCTGCACTTTTACTTGGCCTTGTCTCAATCTCAGATTCTGGATTTTATTTCAAGACCAGTCAAGACCACAGCTGCGGTGATTTCAGTAAATTGCTGATTCATTGTCTGATTTATTTGTTAACATCGTTACTGTGATTGGATGTAAAATTTCCTGTTTCAAATAAGACCAATAAAGTGACTCATTGCTAATTTGAAATTTTTCTTCCTGTTAATGGCTGTCACCCCTCCCCACCCCCTTCACACACACTGGTCTGGTCCTCGTCTTGACTTGGTCCTGCCCTGCTTTGGTCTTGGTCTTGACTTGATCTCAACCCATCAGAGTTTTGGTCTTTTCTTGGTCTCAATATACATTGGTCTTGGTCTTGACTACAACACTAGTACTTGATGTCTCCATCTCCTTGACCATTTCCTTTGTTCTGGTCTTGGGATTGAGTTGAACCTTTTGGACCAAAGTTCATTCATCCTTGGGAGTTCATTTGTGTCTCCTTCTTGAACAATGCATCTTTTAGCTGAGTTACTTGCTGAGTTCCATGGTATCAATGGCAAAAAAGGCACTGTCTCTAAAGGTAGGACCTTTTTCAGCCACAGGTGCCCTCTTAATTATGACAACTGGCCAATTAGAAGCTTCATAAAAAACAATTAATGGAATCTTCCAGGCTGTTTTTAAAAAGGCAGTCAGCTTAGTGTATGTAAACTTATGACCAATTGGAATTATAATGTGAACAAAGTAGATGCCTTAATTGACAACATATAAAAAATGTATGATAACATGAAATGTGTGAAGCACTGGTAAAACTGGTACTTCTAAGTCTGAATATCTTTAGCCTGGGTGTATGTAGACTTTTGGTCTTAACTATTTGTGCATGAACTGCTAAGGGAATTGTCATCATCGTCACTGCCGAACCCAATCCGGGCTTGAGGCAAACCATATTTAGTTGACTTGGCCAGAATTGCAGCATTAGGGTGGCCAGTTCCTTTTCTGCACACTCACAAACACATTTGTGCTAATAGAAGAAACCTTTATTTGTCACATGCACACTTCAAGCACAGTGGAATTCATCCTCTGCATTTAACCCATCTGAAGCAGTGAACACACGCACACACACCCAGAGCAGTGGGCAGCCACAATAGAGCACCCGGGTAGCAGTCAGGGGTCAGGTACCTTGCTCAAGGGCACTTCGGCCCAAGGCCACCCCACATTAACCTAACTGCATGTCTTTGGATTGTGGGGGAAAACAGAGCACCCGGATGAAACCCACGCAGACATGGGGAGAACATGCAAACTCCACACAGAAAGGCCCTCACCGGCCACTGGGTTCGAACCCAGAACCTTCTTGCTGTGAGGCGACCGTGCTAACCACTACACCACCAATGCGCAATTTAGAGTAGCCAGTTAACCTAACCTGGTGACTTGTCCTGACTCTTGCCTCTGGGATAGGCTCCAGCTTACCTGTGACCCTGTACAGGATAAGCGGCTACAGATAATAGATGGATGGACAGTTAACAACTGCATGTCTTTGGACTTTGAAGCAAACTGGAGCACCCGGAGGAAACCCACGCAGACATGGGGAGAACATGTAAATTCCACAAAGAAAGGCCCCCATCAGCCGCTGGGCTCAAACCCAGAAACTTCTTGCTGTGAGGTGACAGTGCTAACCACTACACCACTGTGCGGCCCCCCGAATGTACCATTTCAGCAAAAGTCACATCTGCGAACTCCATTTCCCAAAAATCTTCAACCAAGTCACATGCTTTTTCATGCAGTTCACTAACTTGTTCTAATGTCCCTCGTTTGAAATCTTCCCCCTTAGCAATCCACGTTATGCTACCAAGCCTTTTTGTTACTTCTTCTTTTCTATATCAATGTACAGTATATTGTTTTTAAGTTAAATCTGTTTGCTGAGCTTCATACTTTGCCTGTCTATCCACTTCGATTTTGATTTGATTCACACATAGTTTTTAGACACTTCACATGTTAGGTTTCAGACGTTAATTTTTCCACATGTACGGTATGTGGTTTCATGTAGGGTGTGTATGTCATTTGCATCTGAACCCTGTCTGTCTGACCGAGACACTTTGCATAGTGATCAAACTGACTTGTTGCTTATATCCTTTAGAAAATATGTACAGTTTCATGAAACATGTTGCACCAAAACACGCCTTACCTGAGACTGAAAGGGGCACAGTGCAGTTTTGAGGTTGTCACCTCGAAATGCTGATCTGGCACGTGAGCACTTTGCTTTCCTGGAAGTGTTTTGTGCTTGGTGGAAGTGCTTGCAGACAGTATGGGTGTACATCAGCTGAGGTGTGATGAGACGGAAAAAAAAAAAAAAACACCACGCTACAGATGTTGGCGTGCTCCCTGTGTGAAATATGTTCATCTAGCACTCACATTTTACCATGTAGCATTGAGTCTGGGAGTCTGCAGTCTTATGTACATATCTTTAGATATATTTTCTATGGCTTATGAATCATTGTGAACAACATTTAATGCAAATATGAACTCCTTACTCATGTCTGTGTCAGACATTTTCAAACCAATTTCATTTTGAGTATATGGCTAGAGATAATGAGATGAGACTATGGTTTAATGATGTACTGTATTAGAGGAAACAACCTGAAGGCCACCAAAACAAGTGAAAATCAAATAAATGACCAGTATCCCCATCCTTCCACTCAAAATAATGCTTGCTGTTTCTTTTATGTCCACACAGCTCTGAAAAAATCAAATTTGTGTCAAATTAAGGCAGAAAATCCTATTTCTGGCACTTCAACCTAGTAATGTGAATGTGATTAAATTAGAGCTTAATGGAATGAGACCTGCAATGATCTGGCAACTTGTCCAGGGTGTACCCTGCCTCTCGCCCATAGTCAGCTGGAATAGGCTCCAGCTTGCTCACGACCCTGCATAGGATACGCGGTTACGGATAATGGATGGATGGATTATTGGACTGATTGTTACCAGTTTGCAAATGTTGATGGTAACTTCTTGATGAATGCAAATATAAAGTTTGGTGTTCCACAACGCTCTATTCTAGGCCCAATGCTTTTTCTCCTTAGTGCCTCTGGGTACAATTATTCATAAAAATGGTATTAGGTACAGGGCGGCACGGTGGTGTAGTGGTTAGCGCTGTCGCCTCACAGCAAGAAGGTCCTGGGTTTGAGCCCAGTGGCTGGCGAGGGCCTTTCTGTGTGTAGTTTGCATATTCTTCCCGTGTCTGCGTGGGATTCCTCCAGGTGCTCTGGTTTTCCCCACAGTCCAAAGACATGCAGGTTAGGTTAATTGGTTGCCCTAAATTGACCGTAGGTGTGAATGTGAGTGTGAATGGTTGTTTGTCTCTGTGTCAGCCCTGTGATGATCTGGCGACTTGTTCAGGGTGTACCCCGCCTCTTGCCCGTAGTCAGCTGGGATAGGCTCCAGCTTGCCTGTGACCCTGCACAGGATAAGCGGCTACAGATAATGGATGAATGGATGGATGGTACTACAGTGGTGCTTGAAAGTTTGTGAACCCTTTAGAATTTTTTATATTTCTGCATAAATATGACCTAAAACATCATCAGATTTTCACACAAGTCCTAAAAGTAGATAAAGAGAACCCAGTTAAACAAATGAGACAAAAATATTGTACTTGGCCATTTATATATTGAGGAAAGTGATCCAATATTACATATCTGTGAGTGGCAAAAGTATGTGAACCTCTAGGATTAGCAGTTAATTTGAAGGTGAAATTAGAGTCGGGTGTTTTCAATCAATGGGATGACAATCAGGTGTGAGTGGGCACCCTGTTTTATTTCAAGAACAGGGATCTATCAAAGTCTGATCTTCACAACACATGTTTGTGGAAGTGTATCATGGCACAAACAAAGGAGATTTCTGAGGAGCTCAGAAAAAGTGTTGTTGATGCTCATCAGGCTGGAAAAGGTTACAAAACCATCTCTAAAGAGTTTGGACTCCACCAATCCACAGTCAGACAGATTGTGTACAAATGGAGGAAATTCAAGACCATTGTTACCCTCCCAAGGCGTGGTTGACCATTAAAGATCACTCCAAGAGCAAGGCGTGTAATAGTCGGTGAGGTCACAAAGGACCCCAGGGTAACTTCTAAGCAACTGAAGGCCTCTCTCACATTGGCTAATGTTAATGTTCATGAGTCCACCATCAGGAGAACACTGAACAACAATGGTGTGCATGGCAGGGTTGCAAGGAGAAAGCCACTGCTCTCCAAAAAGAACATTGCTGCTCGTCTGCAGTTTGCTAAAGATCATGTGGACAAGCCAAAAGGCTATTGGAAAAATGTTTTGTGAACGGATGAGTCCAAAGTAGAACTTTTTGGTTTAAATGAGAAGTGTTATGTTTGGAGAAAGAAAAAACACTGCATTCCAGCATAAGAACCTTATCCCATCTGTGAAACATGGTGGTGGTAGTATCATGGTTTAGGCCTGTTTTGCTGCATCTGGGCCAGGACGGCTTGCCATCATTGATGGAACAATGAATTGTGATTATACCAGCAAATTCTAAAGGAAAATGTCAGGACATTTGTCCATGAACTGAATCTCAAGAGAAGGTGGGTCATGCAGCAAGACAACGACCCTAAGCACACAAGTCGTTCTACCAAAGAATGGTTAAAGAAGAATAAAGTTAATGTTTTGGAATGGCCAAGTCAAAGTCCAGACCTTAATCCAATCGAAATGCTGTGGAAGGACCTGAAGCGAGCAGTTCATGTGAGGAAACCCACCAACATCCCAGAGTTGAAGCTGTTCTGTACGGAGGAACGGGTTAAAATTCCTCCAAGCCGGTGTGCAGGACTGATCAAGTTACCGGAAATGTTTAGTTGCAGTTATTGCTGCACAAGGGGGTCACACCAGATACTGAAAGCAAAGCTTCACATACTTTTGCCACTCACAGATATGTAATATTGGATCATTTTCCTTAATAAATAAATGACCAAGTATAATATTTTTTGTCTCATTTGTTTAACTGGGTTCTCTTTATCTACTTTTAGGACTTGTGTGAAAATCTGATGATGTTTTAGGTCATATTTATGCAGAAATATAGAAAATTCTAAAGGGTTCACAAACTTTCAAGCACAACTGTAGGTACAGCTGCTATGCTGAAGACACAAAGTTGCATGTTTCAATAACTGTTAAAATAAATTACATTAACATGTACAATGCACTAAAACCCATTTAAGAACTGACTAAAACGTTTTGGTCAGAATTGTGGTCTGACTTGTTTAAAACAAATGTTTAGGATAACTGGAATTAATCCACAGAAACATTTGTAACAGGTTCCCTGACAGAAAGCTAGATACCCTGGTTTGGGGAAGCCATGGCCTGAAGGTTAAAGAAGCAGCTTTGGGACCAAAACATCACTAGTTTGAAACCCTAGACCAGCCGGAATGGTTGAAGTGCCCTTGAGCAAGGCACCTAACCTCCAGCTGCTCCTCAGGCTGCTCTGGGTACGTTGTATGTTGCTCTGGATAAGAGCATTTGCTAAATGCCTGTAATGTAGTGTAATATTCCTGAGAGATATGTGATAACTTTGGCAATCACATTCCACAGTACAGATGTGCAGCAGGTCCAGGCCAAACAGCTTGTTTACAAATGGATCACATTTATAGGGGAAATGGTTCTGTTTATACATGAAACACTTGAAATGCAAGATACATATCAGCATTGATCACTCTCATTAAATCAGTCTCTTTGAATATCCTCGTTTAAAGTAACCAAGCTCAACAACCTTTAAATAATTCAAAATTATTAAAACCTCCATTTTAGTGAAAAACAATAATCATCAGTGACTTGGTTTCTGAAGACCTAGTTCTGATACGTTTTTTTTTATATTAAAGCAATAACAACAATAAGGCAATGATGTTCAATAATATAGCATTTATTGAAATAGAAAAGGGGTGGTGCAGTGGTTAGTACTGTCACTTCATAGCAAGAAGGTTCTGGGTTTGAACATTGTGGCTGACTGGGGCTTTTCTGCGTGGAGTTTGCATGTTTTCCCCATGCCTACGTGGGTTTCCTCCCACAGTCAAAGACATGTGGATTAGGTCAATTATCTACTCTAAATTGTGCGGTTGTTCATCTCAGCGTTAACCCTACAATTAATTGCTGATCTGCCCAAGATGTACCCCTGAATTCAGCTGGGATTGGCTCCAGCTTCCCCTGCGACCCTGATGGATAAGCATATAGATAATGGATGGATGAAATCGAAAAGAATAAACACCAATTAACTCTGAACCAAATTCTAAATTGGGACAGACAAAAAAAGAGTTGCATGAGAGAGAAAGAGAGAGAGAGAGAGAGACGGGAAAGGAATATGTGTGTGGGAGGGAAAGAGAGAGCATGTGCACCTGTGTGCGTGGATGTGTGCTGCTCTACTCTAGAGCTAGCGTGTCCATGTGTGCACTCACACAAGCTTATAAAAGTACTTTAAAGAATTGTAAAAGTATTTTAATAAAGGTGCAACCCATATCTGTGTATGCATGGCACCTACACATTGTATTGCAGTATACTACAGCATTCTGGCGAACATTGTATGTTATAGCATAAAATACTTGAGTAAATATTACACTCTCAATTTTTGCCAATGTTTTGGTTCAGTTTGTTATATTTACACTACCGTTCAAAAGTTTGGGGTCACTTTGAAATGTCCTTATTTTTGAAAGAAAAGCACTGTTCTTTTCAATGAAGATCACTTTAAACTAATCAGAAATCCACTCTATACATTGCTAATGTGGTAAATGACTATTCTAGCTGCAAATGTCTGGTTTTTGGTGCAATATCTCCATAGGTGTATAGAGGCCAGGCCCGTTTCAAGCTATTTGGGGGCCCTAGGCAAAGGGGGATCTGGGGCCCATAATTATCCCCCCCTCGACGAAAGGCCTTATGGCCGCCTACCCACTGAAGACTTAATAAATAAACATCACACATATTGTAATCATTCTTACGATTTTTACTTCATAAATGAACTCTTTACATTATTATACAACCCCGATTCCAAAAAAGTTGGGACAAAGTACAAATTGTAAATAAAAACAGAATGCAATAATTTTCAAATCTCAAAAACTGATATTGTATTCACAATAGAACATAGACAACATATCAAATGTCGAAAGTGAGACATTTTGAAATTTCATGCCAAATATTGGCTCATTTGAAATTTCATGACAGCAACACATCTCAAAAATGTTGGGACAGGGGCAATAAGAGGCTGGAAAAGTTAAAGGGACAAAAAAGGAACAGCTGGAGGACCAAACTGCAACTCATTAGGTCAATTGGCAATAGGTCATTAACATGACTGGGTATACAAAGAGCATCTTGGAGTGGCAGCGGCTCTCAGAAGTAAAGATGGGAAGAGGATCACCAATCCCCCTAATTCTGCGCCGACAAATAGTGGAGCAATATCAGAAAGGAGTTCGACAGTGTAAAATTGCAAAGAGTTTGAACATATCATCATCTACAGTGCATAATATCATCAAAAGATTCAGAGAATCTGGAAGAATCTCTGTGCGTAAGGGTCAAGGCCGGAAAACCATACTGGGTGCCCGTGATCTTCGGGCCCTTAGACGGCACTGCATCACATACAGGCATGCTTCTGTATTGGAAATCACAAAATGGGCTCAGGAATATTTCCAGAGAACATTGTCTGTGAACACAATTCACCGTGCCATCCGCCGTTGCCAGCTAAAACTCTATAGTTCAAAGAAGAAGCCGTATCTAAACATGATCCAGAAGCGCAGACGTCTTCTCTGGGCCAAGGCTCATTTAAAATGGACTGTGGCAAAGTGGAAAACTGTTCTGTGGTCAGACGAATCAAAATTTGAAGTTCTTTATGGAAATCAGGGACACCGTGTCATTCGGACTAAAGAGGAGAAGGATGACCCAAGTTGTTCTCAGCGCTCAGTTCAGAAGCCTGCATCTCTGATGGTATGGGGTTGCATTAGTCCGTGTGGCATGGGCAGCTTACACATCTGGAAAGACACCATCAATGCTGAAAGGTATATCCAGGTTCTAGAGCAACATATGCTCCCATCCAGACGACGTCTCTTTCAGGGAAGACCTTGCATTTTCCAACATGACAATGCCAAACCACATACTGCATCAATTACAGCATCATGGCTGCGTAGAAGAAGGGTCCGGGTACTGAACTGGCCAGCCTGCAGTCCAGATCTTTCACCCATAGAAAACATTTGGCGCATCATAAAACGGAAGATACGACAAAAAAGACCTAAGACAGTTGAGCAACTAGAATCCTACATTAGACAAGAATGGGTTAACATTCCTATCCCTAAACTTGAGCAACTTGTCTCCTCAGTCCCCAGACGTTTACAGACTGTTGTAAAGAGAAAAGGGGATGTCTCACAGTGGGAAACATGGCCTTGTCCCAACTTTTTTGAGATGTGTTGTTGTCATGAAATTTAAAATCACCTAATTTTTCTCTTTAAATGATACATTTTCTCAGTTTAAACATTTGATATGTCATCTATGTTCTATTCTGAATAAAATATGGAATTTTGAAACTTCCACATCATTGCATTCCATTTTTATTTACAATTTGTTCTTTGTCCCAACTTTTTTGGAATCGGGGTTGTAAATAATCATTAAACACAAGAATAGACAAAATACACACACACACACACACACACACACACACACACACACACATATATATATATATATATAAATCAAATGTGAAAATAAGACAAAGTAATATAAAATGTGCAAATAACACAACACTAAATATTTACAGTATATACATAAGTAGAAATAACTTCAAATGGTGATTAAATGATTACAAACATGAATAAGAATCTTAATAAGAACCAGCACACACAGAAAAGTGCAAAAGGTATAGAAAAACACATAAAAATTTAAGAATACACAACTAGAATCATGGGCAAAATGTCTAAAACTGCTGCTTGCGGGATTTGGCTTCAGTAAAGGCAGTTATAAACACTGTCTACAAGATAACTACCATTAACGTAAGCTAGCTACCAAATTTGCTTGTCGACCCGCTTGGTATTAATGAGTGTGTACATTCTCACTTACCAGTGTCTTGTTTTTTTCTGTCTTCCTCTTCCCTTTTCTTCTTTCTCTTCTGGCTCCCTGAGGGGTAATTTCGCTTCATATTTGATTTTGGTTTGGGTTTTTTTGCCGCGGAGCTCTGCAATCACTTGACTGTATGAAGATGGGCATTGAGGGGTTGACAACAGACTGTCATTGCACTTTTCGGCCAAAGCATGTAGGGAGGCGCTGTTGTGCATTAGGGGGCCCCCCTTGGAACTAGGGTATTTCAACAAGTGTCATTAGGCGCTGCGCTGCCACGCTCAAAAAGTTGTCATTGCTATTGAATACATAACCAGTCGTTCGGCAGTGGGGGCCCTTCGAGGGCTGGGGCCCTAGGCAATTGCCAAGTCTGCCTACCTTGTTGCAACGGGTCTGATAGAGGCCCATTTCCAGCAACTATCACTCCAGTGTTCTAATGGTACAATGTGTTTGCTCATTGCCTCAGAAGGCTAATGGATGATTAGAAAACCCTTGTACGATCATGTTAGCACAGCTGAAAACAGTTGAGCTCTTTAGAGAAGCTATAAAACTGACCTTCCTTTGAGCAGATTGAGTTTCTGGAGCATCACATTTGTGGGGTCGATTAAATGCTCAAAATGGCCAGAAAAATGTCTTGACTATATTTTCTATTCATTTTACAACTTATGGTGGGAAATAAAAGTGTGACTTTTCATGGAAAACACAAAATTGTCTGGGTGACCCCAAACTTTTGAACGGTAGTGTATATTTACTGCTATCTGAAACACAGCTACCAAAGAATTCATTGACAAACAATGCCATAAGATGGATTAGCTTGGCATCAGATGGGTGAATGGTTCATAAAGAGTGGTTAGCACTGTTGCCTCACAGCAAGAAGGTTCTGGGTTCAAGCCCAGCGGTCAGTGGGGGCTTTTCTGTGTGGAGTTTGTATGTTCTCCCCGTGTCTGTGTGGGTTCCCTCCGGGTGATCTGGTTTCCCCCATAGTCCAAAGACATGCAGTTAGGTTAACATGGAGCAGCCATGGCCTGAGGTTGGGCTGAAATGCCCTTGAGCGAGGCACTTAACCCCCAACTGCTCCCTGGGTGCTGTAGCATAGCTGCCCACTGCTCTGGGTATGTGTGTGTGTGTGCTCATTACTCACTTGTGTGTACATGTGTGTGTTCACTGCCTCAGATGGGTAAATGCAGATGATGAATTTCACTGTACCTAAGTCTGTGTTTGAATGTATGTGTGACAAATAAAGGCTTCCTGTTCTTGTTGTTCTTTTTACCATCACCGAGCTCATGATCATTACCATTTAGCTTTTGACCATTTAGCTAATGAACATAGTAGAGAGAAATAGTTGCTCCTAAATGCTGCACTGAAGGTAACATAGGTGCTGCCTAAAAGCAGAGCTCCCGATGAATGTCAAATGTGTTAGTAAAAAATCCCACATTATTAAAAAAAAAAAAAACAACAACAACACCTAACCACTGGATCAAAACCCCCATCCATCCATTATCCATAACCACTTATCCTGTGCAGAGTCACAGGCAAGCTGGAGCCTATCCCAGCTGACTATGGGTGAGAGGCGGGGTACACCCTAGACAAGTCGCCAGGGCTGACACACAGAGACAAACAACCATTCGCACTCACATTCACACCTACAGTCAATTTAGAGTCACCAGTTAGCCTAACCTGCATGTCTTTGGACTGTGGGGAAACTGGAGCACCCAGAGGAAACCCACGCAGACACGGGGAGAACATGCAAACTCTGCACAGAAAGGCCCCCTGTCAGCCATTGGACTTGAACCCCAGAACTTTCTTGCTGTGAGGTGACAGTGCTAACCACTACACTACTGTGCCACCCTTGGATAAAAATCCCTTTGAAAATAAAGGTACAAATACAAATAATATACATTTAGGCACTGCCTGAAAGTGGAGCTTCCGATGAGTGTAAAATGTGTTAGTAAATAATCCTACACTACTTTTGGAAAAGCAAATTAAACATAAGTGCTGGATAGAAACCCATGTATCTTATGTAAATAAAGATACAAATTTCATTGTCCGGTGGTCAAGTTTTCGTGAGATACGTTACCTTGCACTTATGATCAGGTTCCCTGTGGTGGTACACACTCATCATTTGTATGGATATTGTACAGTCGCAAAAGCCATCAAAAACCACGTTGATGCATTACCAGATTCTCTCAAGTATGGAGCTTCAATCCATTATAATTCTGCATTATTAACTTTTTAACCTTCATCCTACCAGCCAATTTTACATACACAAACTACCAGGCAGGGTCCGTATAGACCCCAGGAGGGAATACCTTGAAATCAATGCAGTAAGAACCAATTCAATGCAGCAAACAGACATAACTTTATTGAAGAACAAAATCCATCTTCTGGCATACCTGTTTGTCTCACGAACTATAGTACAATATCAATCATCTCAAGTGTCATATACAAAAGAAAGGCCTCTTCAATACTTGCACATTCAGCTTCATTAGTGACACCAGGTCGGTTCCTAATGATGTCTTGAGCCTGTCGACGTCCACCTGGAGGAGGTGCCTATTGCCATACAGTCCCATTTCTTCCTTGTAGTACACCTTGCTGGTTATTCTGTTAGTCTTGATCCAATGGATGAGCAACTTGAGCAGGTTCATCACCTGGATGTTCCCCTTCAGCATCCCCTTGTGGCTGGGCTTGTCCCCTACCTCGTCCTTGCCCTCTACCATGGCCACGGCCTCTACCGAGGCCTCTACCACGCCCTCGGCCTCTTCCAGGGCCTCTGTTTGGAGCAGCTGCAGCACCATGGTTCCCTATTTCTTCTGGATTTTGATCAATGGGTCTGTTTTCATCTGCATGTACTTGCTGTTGAACTACTACTTCAGTGTCACTTAGATCTGAGGCTTCAGAGATGTGATCTGCCTCAGATCCCGATAAGTCACTAAATTCACTGTCCTCAGAGTCATTGTTTGTGTTCAGAATCTGCCTTAAGGCCTCTGCTGCTGTGTATCTAGCTTGTCTTTGTCTGTTAGCCATTATGAATCTGACACAACCAAAAAGAAGTTAACTTTCAGTGTGCTATTCAATTATAAAATGAAAGACAGATAAATTTTACTCTGGGGTCTGGTTGGACCCCAGTAACAAATTAGTTATACCTTCACAATGCAAAAAGCTGATCTTTAGTGTTTTAATTAAGCCATAAATTCCGACAAATTCATAAAACGGTGAGGCAGTATGTCACATATTTTTAAAATGGCAAACAAATATATAGGTGCGGGGTCCAGATGGACCCCACTTGGTAGGATGAAGGTTAACAAGCTTGTGGTTTTACTTGCTTGTTTTTACTGTAGATAATTTGGTTTCATTGATGTGAGTTTGAAGCACTTCTGAGTTGGGTTTATGTCACACTCAGCCTGCACCAATGTGTAATGTGTGTTGGCTGTCCATTGCTAGCGATGATGACCACTTCATTAGGATGCGCATAAACGCAGATGGACTGCGAGGCCTGCATCAGAGCATACCAGACTTATTCTCCTTTCCTAATGAAGCACCTTGCACAGTAAGGTAAGACAAACGATGTCATGCCCCCATTGTGTTGTCTCTCTGGACCTCCAGACCTGATTCCAAGTGGTGCACAAAAGTGCCACAGACCTCACGGATATGGAAGTTGCCCCACAGTGACAACTGACTTGCCGAGTGATGCCATCTGTTGGCCATTTGAGTGGCTTTTCCACATGCCATCAGGTGGTGTACCATTGACCCTGTTGGGTTCATCTGCCACACTGCACCGAAAAGCGCCCTGCTGCCAGCGCCTTATTGGTGATGTACTATTTAACTCATAGCTGGAACGCAGGCAGGTGTTACCACTCCGGGTCAGAGCGGACCTGGGAACAATGGTGATTAAGGGGTAACTCCACTTTTCCCAATACTCAAGTCTTCCTGGACCTGAGACTCACCACCGGTTGCAGTTTAAAGTCACACCCAGGACTAAGAATGTCAGTATAATGCATTATGGATAGAAATAGAAATACTCTATTATATATATTGTAAGCCTGCACCAATAGACCAGTGTTAACTGTATACTTTGTTAACCTGTAAAGGAAAAAAAAAAACACTGGGTTGGTTCTTTTATGTGGATCTGGAGCAGCACTACATTTGGCCTTAACGTGAAGCAGTGTATTCCAACAGGCTTGATCTGTCACATGTCATTTTTTTTATGCCAAGTTGACAAGTTTAAACTCTTTCATGGGCTATATAATCTCAGTTCCCATTTCTGCAGCTTCTTCATGCTGATTTTAAGTGCAATCCTCTCTCAGAGACGTTTGTATGAGGAAAGGGGACACTTTGAATGCTACCTCGTGCACAATTCACAAACTGCATGCAACTTTCATTAAAACCAAAATGGGTGCAAACACCTTCATACATGAGTTTGCACTTCAGTCCTTCCTTCATGTTCACTGCTTATTAAGGGGTTTTTCTTGCTGCAATCACTTTCTCATTGGAAAGCTAAATGAACATCTGGATTCCTGTAAAACTGCTGTGTGCATTGTTTAAAAGCTCGAGAGAAATTGAACAGTTAAAATGAACATATAAATATAACACAGGCAGCAATGATAATGCAGTGCCAAAGTGCTAAAAGCCCATGCAGATACAGTTCTTCTGAACTGGTGAAGACACTTTTATAATTCTGAATTTCTATACCTGCTCCATCCATGGCAGTGAGCAGGACATCTGGTCGAGCTGTGTCTATAAGGTGTGTCAATATCACCTCATTATTTCTCTAAATCTGTTGGCAATACTCTCTCTCTCTCTCTCTCTCTCTCTCTCTCTCTCTCAGAATCACTACGGTACATGCCCTGAAAGTGTGAAATGCTTTTGTTTGACATTCTTTTTTATTTCAACACAAAGGTTTTCATTACAAAAGATATTATGAGCAATACCATGAGTGAAAAGTAGAATCGTGGAAATCTTTACGTAAATTTCATGAACAGAAGAAACATAAACAAATTGTTCTCTTTATATCATGGTGGAAAACCTTCACTGAGCCGAAACTGGAAAGTTCCACTGTAAATGCATTAACGGTTGTCCAGGATTAGTAATCAGAACGCTATTCTCTGTTCTACACGTGACATGTACTATCAGCTCTTATGACTGCATGTCTCTGTTCCTCCATCTTAAACTATAGATGAGGCACCAGCTCAACTGCTCATATTTTCTTCCAGTGATTACACAAACAGAATCATCAATTTCCGTTTAAAGTTTAAAAAAAACCAACAACCTATGTGTGTGTGGAACAAAAAAAAAAAAATGTTCTGATGATGGAAAATTTTGTAACAGTTCAACAGCATGTTTTTGGCAAAAAAAAAAAAAGATGAAGAATAATAAATGCTTTTAAAAATATAGGAAACATTAAAAATGTAGAGTTGAGTTTATATATACAGTTGTGGTCAGAAGTTTACATACAGTGACATGAATGATATCTTGGATATGAATGTCATGGCAATATTTGGGCTTTCAGTAATTTCTTTGAACTGTTCTTTTTCTGTGGCAGAATGATTGTACAGCACACAGCTTTAATTAAAAAAAAACACTGGAATTTGGTGCACAAGTTTTAATTTTCTTTGGGTTTTCTGAAATCAACACAGGGTCAAAATTATACATACAGTGTCAAAAATCGGCATACACTCACTTAGATTATTAATTCAGAGGTGCTGACAATTCCAAAATGTCACTTATCTTGCCAAGGCCGAGGTCTCTTAACTTCCTGTTAGTGATCATGATTGACTACAGCTGGTCGCTTCTCTGTGCCTTCATAAAAAGGGTTTGTTTACAGCACTCACTGGATTGACCAACACACAATAAAATGGGAAAGTCCAAGGAGCTCAGTGCAGATCTGAGAAAGAGGATCACAGATATACACAACTCCGGAATGTCTCTTGGAGCCATTTCTAAACAATTGCAAATTCCAAGATCAGTTCAAACAACTGTATTCAAGTTATGGTAAGGTGTAGTCTCTTTGCCAAGCCATTTTGCTTCAAGAAAACCCAAATTGTCACCCTCAGCTGAAAGGAAATTGGTTTGGATGGTCAAGAACAACCTAGAAACCATCATGGCACAGCTCTGCCATGAATTGGAAGCTGATGGATCACTGTCTACAGTTCAGTGAGTTTTACATCACCATGGACTAAGAAGCTGCTATCCAAGAAATAACCCCCTACTCCAAAATTGACACCTTCAAGCTTAACTAAAGTTTGAAGCTGACCACACGGACAAAGAAAAAGCCTTCTGGAGGAAAGTTGTATGGTCAGATGTGACAAAGATTGAGTTGTTTGGCCACAGTGACCACCATGTACAGAGGGACACTGTACCAGCTGGTGGTGGTGGTAGGATCATCATGCTCTGGGGCTGTTTTGCTGCCAGTGGAACTGGTTCATTGCACAAAGTGGATGGAATAATGAAGAAGGAGGACTACCTCAGAATTCTTCAGCATAAACCATCAGAAACTTGAACATGACTTGGGAGTTACAGCAGGACAATGAATCCAAACATGCATTAGAGCTGCTTGTGGAGGATAAAGCAGGCTAACATTAAGCTTAAAACAAGTCCTGACTTCAACCCTATTGAAAATACTATATGGACTGTGCTTATACAGTGATGCTTGAAAGTTTGTGAAGCCTTTAAAATTTTCTATATTTCTGCATAAATATGACCTAAAACATCATCAGATTTTGACACAAGTCCTAAGAGTAGAAAAAGAGAAACCAGTTAAACAAATGAGATAAAAAATATTATCCTTGGTCATTTATTTATTGAGGCGGCATGGTGGTGTAGTGGTTAGTGCTGTCGCCTCACAGCAAGAAGGTCCTGGGTTCGAGCCCCGGGGCCGGCAAGGGCCTTTCTATGTGGAGTTTGCATGTTCTCCCCGTGTCTGCGTGGGTTTCCTCCAGGTGCTCCGGTTTCCCCCACAGTCCAAAGACATGCAGGTTAGGTTAACTGGTGACTCTAAATTGACCGTAAGTGTGAATGGTTGTCTATGTGTCAGCCCTGTGATGACCTGGCGACTTTTCCAGGGTGTACCCTGCCTTTCGCCCGTAGTCAGCTGGAATAGCCTCCAGCTTGCCTGCGACCCTGTAGAAGGATAAAGCGGCTTGAGATAATGAGACGAGATGAATGAGATTTATTTATTGAGGAAAATGATCCAATATTACATATCTGTGAGTGGCAAAAGTATGTGAAACTTTGCTTTCAGTATCTGGTGTGATCCCCTTGTGCAGCAGTAACTGCAACTAAACGTTTCCAGTAACTGTTGATCAGTCCTGCACACCAGCTTGGAGGAATTTTAGCCCGTTCCTCCGTACAGAACAGCTTCAACTCTGGGATGTTGGTGGGTTTCCTCACATGAACTGCTCGCTTCAGGTCCTTCCACAACATTTCCATTGGATTAAGGTCAGGACTTTGACTTGGCCATTCCAAAACATTAACTTTATTCTTCTTTAACCATTCTTTGGTAGAACGACTTGTGTGCTTAGGGTCATTGTGTTGCTGCATGACTGACCTTCTCTTGAGATTCAATTCATGGACAGATGTCCTGACATTTTCCTTTAGAATTTGCTGGTATAATTCAGAATTCATTGTTCCATCAATGATGGCAAGCCGTCCTGGCCCAGATGCAGCAAAACAGGCCCAAACCATGATACTACCACCACCATGTTTCACAGATGGGATAAGGTTCTGATGCTGGAATGCAGTGTTTTCCTTTCTCCACACATAACGTTTCTCATTTAAACCAAAAAGTTTTATTTTGGTCTCATCCGTCCACAAAACATTTTCCCAATAGCCTTCTGGCTTGTCTATGTAATATTTAGCAAACTGCAGACAAGCAGCAATGTTCTTTTTGGAGAGCATTGACTTTCTCCTTGCAGCCCTGCCATGCACACCATTGTTGTTCAGTGTTCTCCTGATGGTGGACTCATGAACATTAACATTAGCCAATGTGAGAGAGGCCTTTAGTTGCTTAGAAGTTACCCTGGGGTCCTTTTTGACCTTGCCGACAATTACACGCCTTGCTCTTGGAGTGATCTTTGTTGGTCGACCACTCCTGGGGAGGGTAACACTGGTCTTGAATTTCCTCCATTTGTACACAGTCTGTCTGACTGTGGATTGGTGGAGTCCAAACTCTTTAGAGATGGTTTTGTAACCTTTTCCAGCCTGATGCGCATCAACAACACTTTTTCTGAGGTCCTCAGAAATCTCCTTTGTTCGTGCCATGATACATTTCCATAAACGTGTGTTGTGAAGATCAGACTTTGATAGATCCCTGTTCTTTAAATGAAACAGCATGCCCACTCACACCTGATTGTCATCCCATTGATTGAAAATGCCTGACTCTAATTTCACCTTCAAATTAACTGCTAATCCTAGAGGTTCACATACTTTTACCACTCACAGATATGTAATATTGGATCCTTTTCCTCAGTAAATAAATGACTGAGTATAATATTTTTGTCTCATTTGTTTAACTGGGTTCTCTTTATCTACTTTTAGGACTTGTGTGAAAATCTGATGATGTTTTAGGTCATATTTATGCAGAAATATAGAAAATTCTAAAGGGTTCACAAACTTTCAAGCACCACTGTAAGTCGAATCTACCAATTCTACCATGAAGAGTCATGAAATATCCAACCAGAATTCTGCCAGAAGCGTGTTCATGGTAAACAAAAATGATTGGTCAAGGTGAATCTTGTGAAGAGACATTTTACCCAAATATTAGGTGTGCTGTATGTATATTTTTGACCCTGTGTTAATTTCAGAAAACCCAAAGAAAATTAAAACTTGTGCACCAAATTCTAGTGGGTTTTTTTTAAATTAGAGATGTATGCTGTACAATCATTCTGCCACAGAAAAAGAACAGTTCAAAGAAATTACTGAAAGCCCAAATATTGCCATGACGTTCATATCCAATATGACATTCATGTCACTGTATGTAAACTTCTGACCACAATTGTGTGTGTGTGTGTGTGTGTGTGTGTGTGTGTGTATAAGTCCCCACATGCAACCTTTTTTTAAATTCTAGTATTTGTTTACGGGTATTAAAGGATTTGTACAGTTAATTTCTATTGCTGTTTACATTCTATTCTACCACTGCATCCTACTGAACCAGTTATGCATTCCGCCAAGAATCTGTGATCATCTCACAATTGTCTTCTGTGACTGTTTTCCCCTCATTTGTGTGTGTGTTTGTGTGTGTGTGCGCATGCGTGCCACTGCATGCCTTAATTTCCTTTGTGATGAATAAAATATCTATCTATCAAAACCAAATGCTTCATGTCTATGATGTGGAACCTCACATGACCTATGAGATCAACCAAAAAAATGACATTCTCAAAGACACACACAACCACAAATATACAAATATACAATATTACACTGATGATATGCAATCAGTCCAACCTTCCATATTTCTAAATATGCTGTGTAACAAGGTACAAACACTGGCTGCTTTCTGTTTTACTTTGTTTGTGTGTCAAAGCGAGAGAAGGGGCGACCAAACCACTGACATGTGGGTAGGGGTTTAAATAAGACCCTGACTCCAACTGAGTAACTAAAAGTAGAACACATGACACTACTCAATGTTTCCGTAAATTACATAAACACACTGGTAAATACGTAAGAAGAGACTGGGGTTGATGTAGAATATCAAGTGTTACGTGTGATTTCCATCGGGGTGTCATTTGCATCTCACTGATATTACTGTACATTAGGGCGGCACGGTGGTGTAGTGGTTAGCGCTGTCGCCTCACAGCAAGAAGGTCCGGGTTCGAGCCCCGTGGCCGGCGAGGGCCTTTCTGTGCGGAGTTTGCATGTTCTCCCCGTGTCCGCATGGGTTTCCTCCGGGTGCTCCGGTTTCCCCCACAGTCCAAAGACATGCAGGTTAGGTTAACTGGTGACTCTAAATTGACCGTAGGTGTGAATGTGAGTGTGAATGGTTGTCTGTGTCTATGTGTCAGCCCTGTGATGACCTGGCGACTTGTCCAGGGTGTACCCAGCCTTTCACCCGTAGTCAGCTGGGATAGGATCCAACTTGCCTGCGACCCTGTAGGACAGGATAAAGTGGCTAGAGATAATGAGATGAGATGAGATGATATTACATTAACTCTCATACACTTTATTAGGAACACATGTATCATATTTACAAAATTATCCAGTCAGTTAATCGTGTGGCAGCAACACAATGGAAAGAAATTCTGCACATCAGGCATATCTGTTAATAGGTTAATGTTCACAACAAATATCAGGGGAAAATTGTGATCCTGGTGACTTTGACCATGGCAGATGGACTGGGTTGAGTATTTCATTAATTTTGAAGATGAGATTTTTACACACAACAGTCTCTTAAGTTATTGCAGAATGATGCAAGAAACATCTGGTGAGCAGCAGTTATCCAGGTGTCATCTTGGTAAAAGAGGTCAGAGGAGAATGGGTTCTCAGGAAGGCCCTAATCATGGAGAGCTGAAAAAAATACTCAGACCACACAATATGACGAACGTTCAGATGCCTGGGCAACAGCAGGAAACCATATTGGGTTATACTTCCTTCAGCCAAGAACAGGAATCTGACACTACAGTGGGAACAGACTCACAGAAGCTCACAAGAGAGTTTAAAAAAATGGAAAAAAAAAGACCTTTTTTCAGTTTAAATGTTTTTCACAACAATCTATGCACATTTTTTTCAGATAAATAACTTTAATTAAACTTCTAGATCTACATAGAACTTTTGCCAGTTCCATCCCGCTATAACTCGTAGTTTATTGTAGCTCAACCAATTATTATAATTCTTCTCCCACTTATGTGTACGGGAGAAGAATTATAATTAATATGACATGTCATAGTAATTGAAGCATAGTTTTATGCCAGATGCCCTTCCTACCACAACCCTCCCAGTTCTGGGCTTGGAACCAACCATTCACACCTATGGACAGTTTAGAGTAGCCAGTTAACCTAACTGCATGTCTTTGGACTGTGAGGGAAACCGGAGCACCTGGATGAAACCCATACAGACACGGGGAGAACATGCAAACTCCACACAGAAAGGCCCTCGTTGGCCACTGGGCTCGAACCCAGAACCTTCTTGCTGTGAGGCAGCAGTGCTAACCACTACACCACCGTGCCACCATCAAACACTGTTTGTTTGTTTGTTTGTTTTCCAAGTGTGACTGTTATGCTTTTTTATTTTATTTATTTTTTTAAACCTCAGGATAGTGGTGGAGATAACCATCAGCTAGTATGAAAGTTGTTCTGCTTATTATTTATTATCACAGAGGTAAGCCAAATCCAGCTAGCCACTTGAAATGAAAAGACTGAATCTAAAATTCAGTCATAAAAAAGTATGGATACTCTTGTGCATATTTATGTTTTATTTAATTTTACTTAAGACATGGAAGTGCTGTTAACATTATACATGATGTTTCAAATCTACATCTGACTGAGTAGAACGTTCAAAAACATTCAGAAATTCTCTCATGGCAAGAATAAATTCTTAAGATGGTATGATGTGGTATTTGCACAATCGTTTTTAAACCTGAAAAATAAAACCTGTTCTGTGATCATAATTGGAGTCCTTGGAAATTCTTTTACTCAATAAGGGTCTAATTATATGTTCTGCTCTGAGAGCACTTAACTACAGCTACAGTAATTACAACTCCTGTTTTGCATATCACAGTGCTTAGAGCACTTCTGATTGATTTCCCTGCTTCTTAAACACAAAGATCAATGAAATTCTGAAATCCTTCCAAATTATTCCTAGAGTGTGTGGATTTTTAATTTTTTTTTAGCCAATTCGTATGGATGCATACTCCGATAGCTGTTCTCTTGATTGATGGCGGACTGCAGGAGGTTCTCGGGGTGTGGGATGTTGAAGAGTTGCGTACACAATCTGTCGTAATCCATTACCATCACCCCTGCTGTTTCCATTCCATGTGTCTGGTGTGCATTCTTGATCGTTCTGTATATACAAAGTTTCTGAGTGCAAATCATCCGAAGGTGCATCATAGAGGTTATTTTCCTCTTTTGGAAATTCCTGGGTCTTTCCTCTTGTTGTTGTGGTGCTCAGTGGCTTCGGAGAGAATGTTGCATTCTAGAGAGGACAAAGAGATGTTTTTAATGTTGCATAAAAAAGTACAAATAAGAAATTATACCACGTGCTCATAAAGGGCTTACTTTGTGTCTGCGGCTGTTAGCTTTTCTTGAACCTAAAAAAAAAAAAAGAAGGTTTTATGTATTATCAAATGACAAATTGTCAATTTTTGAATACCACGTGAAGTACAACACTCACATCGATTTATGCACAGGAAAGAGATCAACATCACAATCAGGACCAGGACGGGTATTCCAAGGCAGATGAAGACATACAGAAGCCAGCGGACATCCGAGACCTTACCTGGAATTCCACTGGTGTTGTTTGCATTGGCGTGGTCACTGGAGTCTATGGACGACAATTAAACCTCATGATTTTCAGCTCCTATTATATTCTAACTAATACAGTATCAGCTTCATCAAAATTAATTTCCAATATTTTACAGATTCGGATCCATCCCTTACCTGAAACATTGACTTTAATGTTGTGGCTTTCTGATGAAAAGTTTGATGTGGAAATCATACATCTGTAAACACCAGTATCATCTGTTGATATGTTCTCGAAGCTCAAATATGAGATGATGCCATTCAACCCTGTTGGTTCTTGTGCAATTTTTACTTGATTTGATCCAATGATGTCTGTATATTTGTTTTCAGCACCAATTTTATACCATTTAAAAACAGGACTCTCTTTACAATATGTCACAGGGCACATGATGTTTAACTGGTGTTCTCTGGAGGCCGTGTGAACAGTGTTCTTCCGAACTTTGATTTCAGGGACGCATGAACCATCTTGACCTACAGGAAACAAATGGAACTCAACTAATTCTTAAAACACCACCCAAAAAAAAAAAATTGCAATAAAAGTTACTGCATGCTGAACCATACTGAATATTTATTTAAAAATAAATAAATTAATAATAATAATAATAATAATAATAATAATAAAATCACACTTGATTATAAAGTCAGGTTTGTTTGTTTTTTTATACATATGTTTATGCAGAGGAAGAAGACAAAACTGAAAGGTTGACAGTCATATGCGGTGCTGATAGATGTTATTATCTGAGGTTTTAACTGCAAAAAAGTGTTGCAAATGCATGCTTCGGACCAATCTGACGTAGTTGAGTTTAAGTGTGTCATGAAATGCAGTCTACCCAAACCACATTCAACTCCCCTATAGTTTCAAGAATGGATTTTTTCTTCTTTGTACTTTAGTCTCAAGTAAGATTTAAAGCAAAGCTCGATGACGTCAATGAAGAGACACAAGTCTTACTTTTAGGGTTTGTTAATTATTTTACACACGTGTACAAGTATACATCAACACCAGCTCTGAATACGTGTTCATATGTGCTATTTAGATCCATGAGACTGTACATGTGTTTTCTATGAAATACAAATTGAGCCACTGAAGCAGTTTATTATCTGGTACAGCCTGAGGGTTTATCTTTATGACACAAGATGAAACAAATGAAACTGCAACAAGAGGTTTTTTTTTTTTGGGGGGGGGGAGCTGTTTAAAATAAAAACAAATTTTTTTCTTAATTTCTACTTAGACAAGAGAGAATATGGCAGTTAAATATGAACATAGTCCCTGCTCAGTCAACCGATAGATAGATAGATAGATAGATAGATAGATAGATAGATAGATAGATAGATAGATAGATAGATAGATAGATAGATAGATAGATAGATAGATAGATAGATAGATTATTGATTTATTATTATTATTAGTCGTAGTAGTCGTAGTAGTAGTAGTAAGTTTCTCATCTCATCTCATTATCTGTAGCCGCTTTATCCTGTTCTACAGGGTCGCCGGCAAGCTGGAGCCTATCCCAGCTGACTACGGGCGAAAGGCGGGGTACACCCTGGACAAGTCGCCAGGTCATCACAGGGCTGACACATAGACACAGACAACCATTCACACTCGCATTCACACCTACGGTCAATTTAGAGTCACCAGTTAACCTAACCTGCATGTCTTTGGACTGTGGGGGAAACCGGAGCACCCGGAGGAAACCCACGCGGACACGGGGAGAACATGCAAACTCCGCCCAGAAAGGCCCTCGCCGGCCACGGGGCTCGAACCCGGACCTTCTTGCTGTGAGGCGACAGCGCTAACCAAGTAGTAAGTTTAATTATATTAAAATAAACGTGTTCATTATTCCACAGTTCATTTTGTTAACCATGGGGCCATGCCCTACTTGAAACAAGAGTCATCAGGAGATGACATATCTCTTCCCCCCCGGCCCCCACATGAAACCCCACTCCAAATTTTGCTCATTTGAATTGGTTGCCATGGACATATGGAAAAAATAAAAATGACAGAAATCCCAAAATGTCAAAAGGCACAACTCCTCTTGTCATTTAACATAACTGTCAGGTTCTGTGAAAAAAAAAATCCTAATAGTTTTTGAGTTATGCTCCGGAAATTAAATGTTTACAGACGGCCAGAAAGATGGACGGATGGACAGACGGATGGAGCGATAGCTATATATCCCCCCCGCATTATATGCCAGGGGGATAATTAAAAGGAAAGTCAGGCCTGCTCTTTATCTCTTGACTCTTGACGCTGAGAAGGTACATCATGATCTCCTTGGCTAAACATTTGTCCTCCTGTAAAACAACTAGTGGCCCTCAGTGTAAGAAAAAAAAATCATTTAACGTGTTTCAGGATAATATTTTTGTTTCTAGGCCATACTGAGGAAAAACTACCCAGCCATAAAAAACTAAACATATCACAATTTAATGTGAGGCTATTACGTGGGAGACGCAAGAGAACAAAGCGCAAACTTAAAAGTTCTATAATCTAATTTAAAAGAAAAAAATAGCTTGAAACCAATGATATCAAGCAAAAACCAAAACAAACGGTAAGTGAAAGATTGAAAGATCTGGGAGTGATTTCAACAGTTTGAACAACTTTACACGGCAGATTTTAAACAGCGTAAATGAATAAAACAAGTCAACTAATGATCATTGTGCCTTAAAGACAACAAACAGCCAAACAAAAAGATGTTGACTTACCTTGTGTATGTACAGGTAGAGGGTGAATGAAACACACAAGTATGCCGCTTACTACTGAAATAGAAAACAGAATTGGTCTAGCCATGGCGAATGAAGCCAAAACCGCTCTAAAAAACGTGTTTGTGTCAAGGCAGGTTCATTTTCAGTGCTTTAATCTGGATTTAGTCACAGAGTGAACGTTAATGACAGCCTACACATTCTCCTGCTTTCACTCTCTGTGCCTCCCTCTGTCACTCACGCACACACACACGCACATACATACGTGGTTTCCATTTCCTTTGTCTTCTAGTCACCTTCAGCCTGACATCCTCTTCCACATTACTGAGTCAAATGTTGCATTGTTAAAATCCTTATCTCTCTGATTTCATTCCATTGTTTTTCAACCACAAGTCTGAGTGATTCATCTTTACAAAATTCACTCCTCAGTGTGCCGAGTTTCTGAGGCTGTTTTACCTCCAGTCAGATAGAGATGAGATCTACTAGACTGTAAAACATAGCTACTGGTGCGTCTCGCACATTAGGCGTGTAGGAATCGTTGTAGGTGGGTGGAGAACAGAAGCACGGCAGGCCAGAACTGAGTTCTCAAACTCTTTTTATTTCTGCTTTTCAGCGTTCAACATTCTCCCAGGGTGGTACGGTGGTGTAGTGGTTAGCGCTGTCGCCTCACAGCAAGAAGGTCCGGGTTCGAGCCCCGTGGCCGGCGAGGGCCTTTCTGTGTGGAGTTTGCATGTTCTCCCCATGTCCGCGTGGGTTTCCTCTGGGTGCTCCGGTTTCCCCCACAGTCCAAAGACATGCAGGTTAGGTTAACTGGTGACTCTAAATTGAGCGTAGGTGTGAATGTGAGTGTGAATGGTTGTCTGTGTCTATGTGTCAGCCCTGTGATGACCTGGCGACTTGTCCAGGGTGTACCCCGCCTTTCGCCCGTAGTCAGCTGGGATAGGCTCCAGCTTGCCTGCGACCCTGTAGAACAGGATAAAGCGGCTAAAGATAATGAGATGAGATGAGATTCTCCCAGCCGCACACACGCTAGTGTTCTGGTTGGGGAGAGAGCTCCCTTTCTCTGCTCGCTCTCTCCTTTTAAAGGGCGCGGTCACTGGGGAAGACACACAAACACAGGTTAATTCACATCAGGTGCAGTGATTCTGCCACTTACCTTCCCTGACTCCGCCCTCCATTCACAGACCAACGCTTGACCACGCCCCCGCTGCCACAATATGCAACACATGTTTACCCAATATGACTGTTCTTAATAAAACAAGGAGACACAGCATCAGACATGAAACCACTCTCTTCTACAGAGGCTCTGATGATCTGCCAGTGTTCATCACCACATCCAGGCAAAGGCAGGATATGTGGCTTCAAAGACTGGTGAAATGTTTCTCTTAATGGCAATTTATAATCAGTACATATGGATGTTGTTATCTACCAAGATGACATGGTCAGCTGTGTCAAATGCCTTGGACAGGTCGATAAAAAGAGCTGCACAATATTTTTTTACAGTCCAGTGTCTCAATAATATCATTTACAACTTTAATAGCTGCACTCGTTGTACTGTTTTCTTCTAAAACCCGACTGATGCTGTGAGAGAAGACGATGTGTGTCTAAAAATTCTTTAACTTGTTGTTCACTGACAAACTTTTCAAGAACTTTATCTAAGACACATAATTGAGAAATTGGCCTATAATTATTAACATTTGAGGGATCGTTGTCTTTCAGCAATGGGAAAACGTAGGCAAATTTCCATATCCCAGGAAGTTTATTATTATAAATAGAAAGGTTAAAAATATGAGTCAGTGGTTCTGCAATGAAATCAGCAGCTGACCTCAAAAAGTAAGGCTCAAGCTTACCAGGACCTGCAGATTTATCCAGATCCAACTTCTTTAAGGCCCTATGAACCTATCTTACAAGAAGAGGAGTTAATTTGAATGTTTGAACCATAAAATTTGCTGGCAGAGAGCTGAAAACCTTCAGCCCAGAAGTTGGTGAAATGTTTCTCTTCAAGGTAATTTATACATGTGGATGTTGTTCTGAGGTTAACCATATTATTATAATTTAAGCGATATGGGTACTGCACCTCATTTATCAATCTTTGTAGAAAGTTTTCTGTAAATATTTTTGTAGGCCAAACTGAAATAAAAATGATGAATGACACCTACAATCAAGTACCAAGCATGTTCACACCATGGATGATTTCCATTATTCCATCCATCCATTATTGATGCCACTTATCCGTAAGGGCCACAGGAGAAGCTGGAGCCAATCATAGCTGACTTCAGGTGAGAGGTGTGGTAGACCGTGGACAGGTCACCAATCTATCTCAGGGCCAACACAGAGACAAACAACCATTCACACCCATATTCTCACCTATGGGCAATTTAGAGTAGCCAGTTCAGCTAATCCACATGGCTTTGGATTGTGCACAGGCACGAGGAGAACATACAAACTCCACACAGAAAGGCCCCAGTCAGCCACAAAGTTTGAACCGCAGAACCTCATGCTGTGAGGTGACAGTGTTAACTACTGCACCACTGTGCCGTCCTGCAGTCATGACCACAAAATTCCATCAAAGGTAAAGCTCATCAAAGGAGAGCTGAAAATGACTAAATGAACACCAAACAGTAAAAGAATGGTTCCTAAGCATGCCATGAGCAAAATATTCCAATAATGCAGCTCAGCCATTGCAGCACACTGGGATTAAGAGTTGGCAGTGAGAGAGGTTTTCACTTTTCTCACTGAATGGAATGGAATTTTTTACCCTTCTCATTGAATACCCCTCCCACTGCCAACCCTTTATCCCAAAACAATAGAACATAATTTTTTTGATGGCCAGTTAATTGTCCAAATCAATGGAGCAGATTTAAGTTTTTGTGCTTGATCCATTCCTAAGACTGAACAGAATCACCTCAAGTGATCAAAACGGTTCGTCACAATGCGTAAGGTAGGCATATCAGGTGAAAAGTCAAATTCAAGCCAATCTGATCTCATTGAATTCAGAATTGAATGCAGAACAACATACTTTTTTACAAAATTAAAATATGTTTATCCATTCTTGAGATATTACAAATCAAAGATTGAAAAAAGAAGGCTTAATTTTTATTAAACTGCTGTAATATTCTGTATGAGGATCACATGGTCCAAAATGGGCCTCATTAACCAATGAGATCAAAAGTTTTTTCTTCATAACTTTTTTATTTTTCAAGATATTTACATGGAAATTGGCAGGAACATAGATGGTTGTATACTGAATGCAAAGTAGGGCTGCTCGATATTGGAAAAAATCAATATCACGATTTTTTCAGTAAATATTGATATCGCGATTTTTAAAACGATATTTATACACCTTTTTTAAAGCCCCAATCATCAACACCCGAGGCACCGGGCCACATTTTTATAGCACAGGCCTCATAGGCTACCTGTCAACCCTTCCCATTGTACCCTCAAACGCCTTTTACTTAAACTATTTACTGTGCAAGCACGTACTTTGCATAGGTCCTATCGCCTGCACAAGGCTCACGTTCTCCTCACTCAACATTTCCGATCACAGAGGATGGAGCCAGCGCTGGTATTACCAGTGATTACTGCGTAACGTCCACACTGGCTCGTAGTCAGCCAAGGATAAAATCTCTCTCTCACACACACACACACTACAACGTAAGCTTGTGTGTTGTTAAGACACCAACATTAAACACGCACACACACGGACTGGCCATCGGGAGTAGCGGGAGTTTTCCCGGTGGGCCGGTGGTTCAGTGTGGGCCGGCGGAGAAAAAAAAAAAAAAAAAACAGTTGCACGCTGGCCTTTAATATGATAAGCAATGTTAACAGTTTCTTAAAGAAACTGTTAACATTGCTTATCATATTAAAGGCCAGCGCGCAACTGTTTTTTTTTTTTTTTCTCCGCCGGCCCACACTGAACCACCGGCCCACCGGGAAAACTCCCGCTACTCCCGATGGCCAGTCCGTGTGTGAACACGCACAATATAGAGACAAGTCCTTAAGAATTAACATACATGAAAATAGCTCAGCGGCATGTAAACATTCCCTGAAAGTGTAGGTGGCACTGCGGCTAGATGCTACGTGAAATGGCACAAGGCAAACACCATGCGTCGCTCAGTCAACAGACAAAATCCACGAACCCAGTAGTCCTCCTACTACTGTGGGTTAGTGTTCTGTGGCCAAAAACACCCTATGCACAGTCATTCCAAAACATCCCCACTAGTTGCAGGTTATGTCTCAAATACAGATATGCGTTGTGGATTAAGCGATCTATTTTCAAGCATCAGGCTTCTCTTCCTTCATCTTCCAAATGTGGACTCCGCTATCTTTTTGGCATGTCAGCATTGAAATACCATTTGCAGAGATATTTCACTCGAAAAGTAAAAGCAACACATGATTAGGGCTACATGATTAGCAGGGGGACACTGTTTTAAGCGCATGGAATTTTAAAAACAATGTAATTACATCTGAGTCCGTCTACATCGCGCAATAAACCCGTCCTTAGCAGAACCTACTTCAAAGCATGATGCTAGCTGCAGATGCACAAGTCAAAATCAAATGAACCCAAGTAAACATGCCGCGGCGGGCAACATTAATAACCAAATTGCCTTACCTTAAAACGCTGCCTTGACCACAGGACGACTCGCAATTATTCCACTTAAATCCACACGGTTTAACACATCTAACACAGCTAGCAAGCTGGATATGTGCTAATATTGTTGCGCTTGTTTTCTTCCGTAGATGTCATTTTTACATTACCCAGTCCCACATCCAAAAATATGACGTAAATATATGTTAATTGTATTATTATAACTATTAGCAAGCAAATCAAACAACATATTAACAAATCAATATATCAAATCACCCGACATGTATGAAAACAGAAGAACTGATTTTTTACTGTTGCGGAGATATCGCGGGAGTAGAATGGATGACGTATACAAGGCTACGGTGTGCCTTAGGGGACAGAAGGGTTCGTTTTACCTTACAAATGACAAAAAATCGTTTCATATTGATATTATGAATTTTGATATCGTTTGACACCAATATCGATATCGTGATAAAAATACGATATATTGCACAGCTCTAATACAAAGTTTGAAAAATTAGTAAAAACAAATTATGCAAATTAACATTTAATTAGCATTAATTATGCTAATTAGGTCAAATGTTTAAATTGGTACACTTGATAAAAAAGTAATAAAATATTATTTCAAATCCCCTTCTTGTGCTCTGTAGGCCTTTGTACCGGTATTTCTCAAAAGTAGGGCCTACTAGTGTTTATATGAAAGAATATAAATGATTCTTATTTTGATTAATATTCACAGCTTTCAAGTCGAACATCGAAAAAACTGTGAGCCACATCCAATAAACAATTCACATTAACTGAACTGAAATCGACACTCGTGTTTCCGACTTCTGATTTTTTTAAATCTCATTCTGACCACAACATCTCAATATTTTTCATTAAAACAACTACAGTTATATTTTAAAATATATATTTATTTACAGGAATCAGTTTGATTTGAAAAAAATAAGTAGGTAAAGCTATGAAAACTCATTTCAAAGTCTCTCATGAATCATAACATCAAAACTAGCAGAGGGAAAATTTTGCTGAATCCTTCATCAGAAACAGTGAGAGAACATCCCTATAAAAGTGACCTGATTGATATTGATGAGTAATCCAGTGGGAAACCGATCAGAAGAGAGAGAGAGAGAGAGAGAGAGAGAGTGAGCACTGAACAGATCTTAACCAGATACATTTCTTTGGAAAGCAGAGATTATAAGTTTTTTAATGATAGTATTCATGTTAGAAAATATTCAAGAGTTCAGCAATGACAGATTTGGAAACATACGTAGATGAGCGTCTGCATGGACAATTTTCACAACACAGCCAGCGAGCATCTGATATGCCTTGGTAAGGTTATGTTTTTTGCTTTAGATTGCATTATTTCAATCCTTTGCTTTTTGTCATTAATTTGAAACAACTGAATTTCATATCTTCACTACAGTTGTGTGATTTGAAATAAATGTGGTTTAAACATTTGTTTATATCCTGCATTCTATAATCTGGATATAAAATTTCAGTAATGCCAATTATATGATTTGAAACTGATCAATTGAGGTTTGTATTAGAGAGTCTCCTTAAACATACATTTCCTTAAAAACACAGAAACTCTCTGGATATAAATGTTTTAGAAACTGGATTTTCATGAATACATTTAAATTTCTTGTGTAAATGTTCCTGCAGACAATTTAGGAATTGATTCAGGAGTATCTACAGTAGTTTTATAAATGAGGCCCGATATACAGTACTCTCTGAAAGTATTGGAACAGCAAGGCCTATTTATTTATTTATTTATTTATCTATTTATCTTTTGTCTTTGCTTTACACTAAAGATATTTGGATTTGAGATTGAAAGATGGATATGACATGCTAGATCAGAATTTCAGCTTTCCTTTCCTAATATTTACATCAAGATGCATTAAAACGTTTCAGTACAGCACCTTTTCTTTGAACCTGCCCATTTTTCAAGCTATCAAAAACAATTTTGGTATATGTGATTGACAGGTATTTCTTGTTGCCCAGGTGTGCACTGATTGATTGTTTAAACAATTAATAGCTCTAAATGTCTACTCTTGGATTGAGCCCTGGGTTTCACCTGTGAATACTGCATTTGGTTTTAAAAAGGATAAACCAACATGAAGACCAGAGAGCTTTCTACGGGAGAAAAGGTAGCCACTTGCAAGCTGAGAACTTGATCAGAGCCATTGCACAAGCATTGGGCATAGCCCAATGCTTGTGCCAAAACAACAATGTAGAATGTTCTGAAAAGGAAAGAAACCACTGATGTACTAACAACCAGGCATGGAACAGGAAAACAACAGCAGTGTTTGATGACAAACATTTGAGAGATGTGTGAACAAAACCCCCAAAACACCAGTTAGTGACAACACCACTAACACCTACAGAGCAGAAGAAAAAGTATCACAATCCACCATTTGATGAAGACGTTGAGAACAGAAATGTCGAGTCTATACCACAAGGTGCAAACTACTCATCAGCAGTAAGAATCGGAAGGCCAGATTAGAATTCATAAAGAAATGCAGAGATGCGTCACAAAAGTTCTGGAACCAAGATGAACCTCTACCAAAGTGATGGAAAGGCCAAAGTGTGGAGAAAGAAATTATCTGTTCATGATCTGAAACATATCTCATCTCATCTCATTATCTCTAGCCGCTTTATCCTTCTACAGGGTCGCAGGCAAGCTGGAGCCTATCCCAGCTGACTACGGGCGAAAGGCGGGGTACACCCTGGACAAGTCGCCAGGTCATCACAGGGCTGACACATAGACACACAACCATTCACACTCACATTCACACCTACGGTCAATTTAGAGTCACCAGTTAACCTAACCTGCATGTCTTTGGACTGTGGGGGAAACCGGAGCACCCGGAGGAAACCCACGCGGACACGGGGAGAACATGCAAACTCCACACAGAAAGGCCCTCGCCGGCCCCAGGGCTCGAACCCAGGACCTTCTTGCTGTGAGGCGACAGCGCTAACCACTACACCACCGTGCTGCCCTGATCTGAAACATATGAGCTCATTAATCAAGCATGGTGAAGGTAGTGTCATGGGTTGGGCTTGCATGCCTGCTTCTGGAACGGCCTCGCCAATCTTTATTGATGATGTAACTCATGATGGTAGCAACAGAATGAATTCAGAAAAGCATCACAAAAGAAGAATGCAACAGTTTGGTGATGTCAGGTCATCTCTGGCTTGATGTGGTTATTGGTTGCAAGGGATATGTAACCAAATATTTAATAATTATTCCATGAAATCGAATCGTACATGAGCTGATAGCTGATGGGGCGCATGGCACCGAGTTGTCTGTAATCCATGTATGACAAGATTGAGTGGAATAACTGTTTTATTCTGTCCACTTTCACTGGATTTTGAGAAACAGAGCATCTTTATTTTAATTTTTTGCAAATTCGATAAATAAAAACTTCATACAAAACGTCCAACAAAATCACTTCCGCTTCTTAAAGCTGGACTTCTTAAAAACCTATCGATGGGGGGGTCACGTGACGATGGCTGGCTGAAGGCTGTGTCTTCGCGGAGCTCCCACTCTGGTCCCGATATTTTTCAGCCTAAAAGCACCTTATACCAACCTGACGCTACTTTAACGATATTATAATATGGCAAATAAACCTGGCAGTCAGTCTCAGAGAGAAAGACCAGCTAATTTGAGGCAAACAACCCAGTTGAAGATTACGGATCACCCGCCGCGGCCTAGTATGGCAGCTACTTCCTCTCCAGCAGCTAGCAAGACGGAAGCTAGCAGCATGGACATGTCCGAGCTGGTGCGGAAAGTTACTCAAAACATAATTGAAATTATGGAACAGAAGTTTTCAAAACTAACCGACACTTTGGACAAAATCGCCGGCAGCCTGGAAGGTCAGGCTAAACGCATCACTGAAGCTGAACAGCGGGTCGCCGCCATGGAGGATCAGGTCGCCACCCTCGAGCTCTGTCTATCGCAGGTGGAGGTCAGGCAGGTGACCATGGCCGAGCGGATAGACGATGCGGAAAACCGTAGCAGATGTGATAACATACGGATCTTAAATTTGAAGGAAGGCACAGAGGGTGAAAACTCTCTGCAATTCTTTGAATCCTGGCTACCAATGTTGCTCGGTTTGTCCGCTGCAAAGGGCCGCATAAAGATGGACCAAAGAGTGACCGACCCAGACCGGTGATTATCAAACTTCACAACTCCCAGGACAAGCCTCGGATCTTAGCTGCTGCAAGAAAGGCGAAAAACCTGGAACATGGGGGGTCGAGCATCTTCATTCATCAGGACCTGTCCAGGGCGGTTCGGCTGAAGCATCACTCTTATAATGATGTGGTTCAAAAGCTTATAGACAAGGACCTTAGATTCATGATGCGGTTTCTAGCCAGGCTTGTGATACAGCATAACGGGACGGAGCGCAGCTTCAACGACACAGAGGATGCTCGGCGTTTTCTGGCCGCGCTTGACTGACCACACTGTCGGTGAGGTATGGATATAAACACGCCATAAGAAATGGTTGTGCCAGCTCTAGACTTACACCCATAGACTTTTTGTGGCGAGAATCTCTCCATTATGTGGTGTTTTTCTGCCAGGACTTCATTTAGACCAAGCTTAGCTCAGTTAAAAGCTTGAAAGCTATGGAACTTCTTTATTACAATGTTGGTTTCGTTAAAACTCTCTGTGATTTGATCCCTGTGCTCCTCTGTTTTTCTTGTTTACATCCTTGGTGGTTGCTTTATCATACACCGAATAGTTAGAGAGTTAATATAATTTTAAGCACATGGCTCCGTGTCTGACAGAGGAGCGGACACTACTGAATTTTGGCCAGATTTGTTCAGGTGCTATCTAATTATATTGCGGGGGTCTTTTTTTTTTTTTTGGAGGGGGAGGATTGTGTTCTTTTTTCTCTCGTGCCCTCTCTATAGTGATGGCCCCCTTTAGCATCACGTCCCCTTGTAAGACCCCATGGGTATTAGAGACCTACTGGTCACTTTTGAGTTTGTTTTTCTGTCTTGGGTGGGTTTTGGTTCCTTTTAGTGTGAGGTCGTCGTTTGGGGACGACCTCTTTTTTTCTCATAACAGCTTTATTTTCTTTTCTGTTCTTTTCAGTATCTAAGAGCTACAGGTTTTTGTGGACATCAATATTCATGTACATGGGAAATACACCCTTAAGATGAGTGTCACTAAATGGAATGTAAAGGGAGTTAATAATGTAGTTAAAAGATGTAAAATTCTCTCATCTCTCAAAAAGGAAGCAGCCCAGATTGCTTTTATACAAGAGACCCACTTAAGTGACCTTGAACATGTGAAATTAAGAAGAGACTGGGTGGGTCAAGTTTTCTATTCTTCTTTTAATTCCAAAAGTAGGGGTGGCGATCTTGCTTCATAAAAGGCTGCCTTTTACACTTGAAAAATGTATAAAGGATCACAAAGGAAGATATGTAATAATTTCAGATTTCTTATACGCTTATATATTTCTTAAAGGCTTATTCTGGGGTGCATATATTCCCCCAATACATTTGAGGCTTCTTTCTATTCCAAATTTATGGCTGATTTGTCTTCTAGTGCAGGGGTTTTCAAAGTGTGGGAGAGTCAGCCCCCCCTCGGAGAGCAAATAAACAACAGCGCCCCCCCTTACAATTTTTGTTGTTGCTATACTTAATGTTCCATTCGTATTTAAAAAGAAAATGGTTGTTGTACACATTATTTTTTTTCTTTTTCACATTTTAAACATCTGTGCTTTTTAAAACATCTTGTTTTACACATTTTAAACATCTCATAGCATCGTTAGCTAGCACCTCTTGGCAGACAACACACTGCGGCAGTGGAGCATCTTCAGATCCAGTCCATGAAAATCCAAACTTTAAATAATCGTGGTCATACTTCCTTCTTTTTCCAGTCCCCCAGGATTCCACGGGCCTTTTTTGTGATTGTTGCGGGCTAAAATGTCTGATGTTGTGGGGGTTTTCCAAAAAAATTGCGATGAAAGTTGCAGTGTTTTTTAGGTTTTTGTTGCGATTACATTGCGGGAGGAAGTGAAAGTTGCGAGAAATTGTTGCGATTTTCTCTTTTCGTGATTAAAATTGAGTGATATGTTAAATATTAAGTTATTACTGAAAAACTATTGATTAAAAAAACAAAGACACTGAGAAATGGTCCTATAAACAACTTTACCAATGTAAAAGATTACCAGGACTACAAAAATGCAGAAAAATAGGCTTTACTTATCCAAATGCACCTGTTGGTTCAAAAGTTAAAGTGCAGAGAACCTCACAACACAACATGAAGTTACCTTAAAATATAATATAAATGCCTCAGCTTTCATGTAAGAAAAAAAAAAACTATTAATACTAGTACTGTGTGCAGGCAGTCTCTCCTGAAGACTAAATTAAACAATAATTATAAACTAATAAAATAAATGGCTCAGGCTTCATAGAAGAAAAAAACAATTTGAACAGAATCTCACAGTATGATGCTGAAGCTGCCTAAACAATGGAAAATAAAATACCATTTTGGCAAAAATGTTGGCATCCATTAATTTCTTGTATTAAGTAAAAAAAAAATAAAGTACACACAGTCCTTCACTGTAAACAGAACACACTTTCAGTAACAGAATTTAAGACTACAGAAACACTGACTCGCACGTCATGCAATGTTGCCAGATACTGCTGACGTTTTCCAGTCCAAAATATATTCAAAACCCGCCAAAATGCACTTGAAACCGCCAATCTGGCAACACTGCGCGCATGCTGCTTCTCTTGAACATAGACATCCGGAAGTAAGGCAGAAGGTAGTTTGTCGATGTCACCTCAAGACGACGCCAACGATTGGTCAAATTTGCGGGAAAGTTGCGGTGATTGGATATAATTGCAGCACCACCCTGAATTCGCGGGGATTGGTTGAATTTGCGCTGAAGTTGCAAATCGCAACATCCTGGAGGCTCTGTTTTTTTGCTTGGCCGTCTCCTCACTCCCTGTAGCTTTAGGTACTAAAAATCGATCCATTTTGTCTCTCACGTTGCGCCCTCCCTGAAGAACTCTGGCGCCCCCCAGGGGGGGCGCACCCCACACTTTGAAAAGCCCTGTTCTAGTGCATCGCCTCTCATAGTCCTGGGCGGGGACCTAAATGCCTGTCTGAAGCCAGAGCTGGACCAGTGTCCCGTGAAATCCACACGTCCATCTAGATTGGCAGTAGCCACCAAGGCGCTATGTTGTGATTTAAATCTATTTGACGCTTGGAGAATATTGAACCCAAAAATGAAGGACTTCACATTTTTTTTCCCGTCCACATAACTCATTTTCAAGGATTGATTATTTTCTTACCTCAAGACAAGCATTGGATAGAGTTAGAACATGTAGTATAAAAACTATGGCAATTTCTGATCATTCTCTTGTTGGTCTGGAACTTACACCCCCTTATTATGATCCTGCCGCATGTCACTGGTGGCTCAACCCCTCTTTACTTAGTAATCCCACCTTTGTATCTATGTTAGAAGAACAACTGGCGTTCTTTTTCTCTACAAACGATACACCTGAGGTTTCTGCATCTATATTATGGGAGACAGCGAAAGCCTATATAAGGGGAGTTATTATATCTTACACCTCAGCTAAAAGGAAAGAAACGCTGAGACAACAATTAGGGCTTGAATCCCAAATTTCTGTTTTAGAAAGGGAATTTAAACAGTCCCTCTCTAAATCATCTCGGCTGAAGCTGGATGCAACCCGTTCTGCCCTTGACAACCTTCTTACGCAAAAAGCAGAAACCGCAATTGTTTATGCTAGGCACTGATTATTTGAGTCTGCTAATAAAGGGGCAAGGGGCAGGGTTGAATCTAATGTCATCCCATCATTGAAAGATGATAAAGGAGTTAAATTTTTTGAAAATAAACATCTGGTTAATATCATGAAATGGTTTTTATCAAAATTTGTACTCTTCAGAAAGCCTGAGTGACACTGGGGACCAGGCCAGATTTTTGAACCATATAGATCTCCCAACACTGTCAGCTGAGAGCAGGGACCTTCTTTGCCATCTGATCACTAAAGAGGAGGTTTTTGAAACAATTAAATCTTTACCGGGTGGGAAAGCTCCAGGTCCCGATGGATTTTGCCCAGAATTTTATAAGAAAATGGCCAAGTTGGTGGTGGAGCCACTTACCAGAATGTATACAGAGTCCTTTGAACGTGGTACATTACCGTCAATGCTCAATTTGGCCAATATATCGCTTATTTTAAAGAAGGGCAAACCCTCAGACTGCTGCTCATCATATAGGCCAATAAGCCTGATCGGGGTTGACTGTAAATTGTTATCTAAACTCCTTGCCAGGAGACTGGAGGTTCAGCTTCCAGCTCTCATTAAGCCTGATCAGACAGGTTTTATCAGGAACAGGCTTTCACACACTAATGTTAGGCGCCTTCTTAATGTGATTCAATATGCAAACTGTACTCAAGAGAGAATTTTATGTGTAGCTTTAGATGCAGCTAAAGCATTTGATAGAAGGGAATTTGAATATTTGTTTGAAGTTCTTCAGAAGTTTGGACTTGGGCCTGAATTTATTAAGTGGGTTAGGCTGCTCTATAGCGCCCCTATGGCAAGAGCGCTGGTTAATGGTATCGCCTCTGAGGCCTTTCATCTTGGTCGAGGCACGAGGCAGGGCTGCCCCCTGTCCCTTCTACTATTTGCTCTGGCCATCGAGCCATTAGCTGAGGCAATAAAGTGTGCAGATAACATTTTTGGTGTCAGTCTCTGTGGAACTGTTCATGAACTAGCACTTTATGCAGATGATGTTATTCTCTTTTTGATTCAGCCGGAATCTTCTGTTCCAGCCCTCATCTCCACTATACAATTATTTGGCAAGTTCTCAGGTTATAAAATTAATTTTGACAAATCTGAAGCGCTGCCGTTGGGCGACTTTGGGGATAGGGGTGCAATGCCCAATTTTCCCTTTAAATGGTCTGATTCTGGTTTCACATATTTAGGTGTTAAGATCTCTGCCAACCTAAACAACCTGTGTAAGTTAAATTTTCTCCCCGTTTTGTCTTCAATTAAAAGTGACTTGCTCAGGTGGTTTGACCTCCCCCTCTCTTGGATGAGTAGAGTGAGTTTAATTAAAATGAATGTTCTTCCGAGAATCCTGTACCCTATGCAGATGCTCCCTCTGAAGATAAATAATTCTGTTTTCTCTGATATTGATAAAGCTATTTCGAAATTTATCTGGCATGGGAAGAAACCGTGTCTCAGTTTGAGAGTGCTGCGGCTTCCCAGGGAGAGTGGGGGTCTTTCATTGCCTGACTTTAAACTTTATAATTGGGCATGTCATATGCGTACAGTGTTTGGGTGGCTGAAACATTTTATGGATCCTACACAGGAAACCCACATCGATGCTTGGCACTGCCCCTTGTTGTCTCCACTTAGCCTTGTTGTTAATGAGAAGTCTTTACTCCCTGTCAAGGTAAAAGACAGTCCCATTATGATGAACATTGATTTCCTGTAAGACTTTTTCCAAAAATTTAAATATTAAAGGGCAACGCCAGATGCAATGCATGGGAGAGGATTGTTAAGCCCACTCAAAGTAAATGTCCCTCACCGGCTCTTCACCCTATTATTCGGAATAAGGCCTTTCCCCCAGGACTTGATACAAATATATTCCAGTGCTGGTATGATCATGGTATTAAAATTGTTGGAGATTTGTTCGAGAGGGATGAACTGTTGTCTTTTGAACAAATAAGGGCCAAATTTGGTGTTCCATCTCAACATTTTTATGGCTATCTCCAGGTCAGACATTTTATTTATAGCCTAGGTCTCACTGAAGCCCAGCCAATATTCTCAGCTATTGACTTACTTTTGTTACAATGTCAACATAACAAGAAAATTATTTCCCATTTTTAAAGGAAATTACAGTCCCTCAATCTATGTAATATTGATAAAATTAAAGGTTTATGTCACAGGGACTTGGCAACTGAGTTTGGGGAGGAAGCTTGGTCAGATGCGATAGAATAGGCAAGATCTTTTTATGCAGTAGACTAACTGAGAGCCAGTATAGGATCCTTCATAGATTACAACGCACGCCCCAGTCCTTGAACTCTTTCTATCCTGAAATTTTTCCCCTGTGTAGTAAATGCAAGCGGGAGGTTGGGTCTTACATACATTGCATCTGGCGTTGCCCTTTAATATTTACATTTTTGGAAAAAGTCTTACAGGAAATCAACTTAATTTTTGCTATGAACATACAAATAGATCCTGGGTTTTTTTTTCTACTTAATCTCTCAAAGGAGGGACTCTCTTTGTCAAGTGTCCAGCAAAAACTCCTGTACAAGTTACTTCTTTTAGCTAGGAGATGCATTTTATTTCAGTGGATCAAGCCTAGACCTCCATCTGTTAACCAGTGGTATGGAGAGATATTTAAAGTTCTGCCAATGGAGCATCTGAACTCAGTTTTAAAGGGGAACGAGAGTTATTTTGATAAGTTGTGGGTCCCCTTCTTGAACCACCTACCGGGTGATGTAGCGGATTTAGTACGTAGAGGCCGCTGCAATGTGGATTGGCGCCCCCCTTGCACCTCTGTATCTCCCTAATGTTCTTTCTCAAGTGTTGATTTTGTTTTATTGATATGGCTGCACAGTCCCTGTTCCATGTATAATGTCTAAACTGTAAATTCTCTTAGAACTTTCCATGAAAGGTCCGTTATAGTATTGCTATTCTTGTTTGTTTTATTTCTACCTGTATTTTTTTAATATATTTTTATTTTTTATAATTTTTTAATTTTTTATATGCATGTGTATATATATATATATATATATATATATATATATATATATATATATATATATATATATATATATATATAATTTTTTAGTTTATTTTTGCCTCTCTTTTCATGTCATTCAGTCTATGTGATGTTTTTACTTGCTTCTGCTGTCATGTATGTTCTCTGTTCTGTGTCTGTTTAAAAATGAATAAGATATTGGTTAAAAAAAAAAACTATCGATGGCAGCACAAATTGACTTTAGTGTTGTTTTTTGTAGAAAGTGCCGTCTTGCTGTCTTGCCGAGGTATAGAATAGCTTTAGATGTTTATTTAATTCTTCCTTGGACATTTCAGTTCTGTAATTTTCAAACTTCTTTGAACTTTTGAACCAGGCTAAAAAAAATTCAATTAATTGTAATGCTTAAGGATGAAGAATGCAAACAAGCTGGTGAAATGACAGGAGCAATTTGTGGAAAATGCTATAATAATAATAATAATAATAATAATAATAATAATAATAATAAATTATTATTATTATTATTATTATTATTATTATTATTATTTAAAAAAAGATACGCTCTTACTATCAAATACTTTCATTCCATATTTTGTTGCTTTTTTATTTTGGGGGGTTTTGTTTTCGAGTAGAGTTTTTATTTCATCCTCAGTTGGTTCAGCAACACGCTCCGCCATTTTGTTTTTCTCTACTCATGGTATATGAGCTGATATCCTAGTAGTAGAGTAGCCAATCAGAGTGCATGATTGCTCATATCCAGTGAATGTGGATAGAATCATAAATGTTATTTGCTTCAGTTGATTTGAAGCCTATCTGTGCTATAGTTTTGCTCACAAAAAAAGATTGGGTGGTCCATTCTAAGTTCATTCATTCTCTATGTTGCTTATCCATTGCAGGTCACGGGTGAGCTGGAGCCAATTCCGGGTGATATTGTCCGAGAGGCAGGATACACCAGAGACAGGTGGCCAATTAAACACAGAGCTAACACAGAGAGATATTCACACCTAAGGACAATTTAGAGTCACCAGTTGACCGAATCCATGTGTCTTTGGACTGTGAGAGGAAACCAGAGCAAAAGCACCTGGATGAAACCCACACAGGCACGAGAAGAACATGTGAACTTCACTCAGAAAGGCCCTGGTTGACCAGCAGGTTTCAACCCAGAACCTGCTTCCTGTGAGGCAACAGTGTAACCACTGCACCAACATGGTGCCATATTCTAAGCTGTTTAACACATCTAAATGTAAATATCATGAATACAGAATACATGTGCATCAATGAGAATGGGGCTGAGAGTGTAGTGAAGATGCAAGGAGTAGACGTAAAGAAAGTTGGTGAATTAAAGTACCTGGGGTCAACTGTGCAGGAAAATGAGGGCTGCGATAGTGAGGTGAGAGAGTGCAGGCAGGGTGGAGCAGTTGGAGAAGGATTTCAGGAGTCATTTGTGATAGGAAAGTCCCAGCAAAAGTGAAAGGTAAGATGTATAAGACAGTAGTAAGACCAGCTGTGATGTATGGATTGGAGACCGTACCCTTAACGAAGAGACAGGAGGCAAAGTTGGAGGCAAGGCAAGGCAAGGCAAGTTTATTTATATAGCACATTTCATACACAATGGCAGTTCAATGTGCTTTACAGAAGTAAAAACAAAAACAGTAAACAATAGAGAAATAAAATTACATAAAATAATTTTATCTTTATTCTAAAATAATTAATTAAAAGAATTAAAAGAAAATAATAAGAATTAAACAATAGTAGAAATAAAATATTAAAATGGCAAAAAGAAAAAGGAGAAAGAGAAAGAGAAAAAAAAACTAGCAGAATAAAATAGAATAAAGTTAAAATAAATTTAAAACATGCAGAGAAAAAGATTATAAAAAATGTAAAATATTAATTATTTAACAGAAAGCATCTGAAAACAGCTTGGTCTTTAACCTAGATTTGAAGCTGCCAACAGCAGGAGCATTTTTAATGTCCTCTGGCAGTTGGTTCCATAGCTGTACTGCATAGTAGCTAAAAGCTGCTTCACCACACTTTGTTTTAACAACTGGTTTTAATATCAAATCAAATCAAATCAAGTTTATTTGTACAGCGCTTTTAACAATAAACATTGTCGCAAAGCAGCTTTACAGAATTTGAACGACTTAAAACATGAGTTAATTTTATCCCTAATCTATCCCCAATGAGCAAGCCTGTGGCGACGGTGGCAAGGAAAAACTCCCTCAGACGACATGAGGAAGAAACCTCGAGAGGAACCAGACTCAAAAGGGAACCCATCCTCATTTGGGCAACAACAGACAGCCTGACTATAATATTAACAGTTTTAACAGATATAACCCTCAACTGTCCTCATGGGGCCGTCCTTCACAGGAGTGGGGCGATAAAACTCCGACCAGACACAGGGCACCAGGATGGATCAAGCAGGTCCGAGGGGCAGAAGAGGCCAGCATCTCAATCCCAGGATCAACATGTAACTCAGAGGGACAGATGGGGAGAGAGAAAGAAAACACGTTGTTAGGTATGCCCTAAAAATGACAAGTATTAAATCTGTGTGGTAGGCTCGCAGAGACGAGAGTCTTTACATCAGGCATAACACACAATGGCATGTTAATATGGTAAAAAATATATCATGACCTGCTCTGGCTGGATGCTTGATTGGGTGATGGGAGCACACTCCTCAGCAATGATGAGATGCAGATGGGACCCTTAGGCCTGGCCAAGACAATTCAGTTACATTTCACCGGGTCTGGGACATGCGACAGAATGTCTGACGGCCGATTCCCTGCAGGCTACGATAGCCAGTCGAGGTCCCCACCGTCTCCACCAAAAGATTTCCTCTTGACTCCATGTAACTCCGAGGGACAGATTTGGGGTGGGGGGGAGAGAAAGAAAACACAGGTGGTTAGGTATGCCCAATGTCACCTGAATAAGTAGGAACAGTATACATATTGCACCGAGTACAAGCAGGGACTCCGGCAACTAACTATGACAGCATAACTAAAAGGAGAGAGCCAGAAGGTAACACAGGCATGAGGGAGCCCCGGGACATAAAGCAGCAGCCACTACACTGTCAACAAACTCGAGTGAGCAAGCGAGTGGGGACTGACAGCATCCATACATCCCAGTTTACCAAAACACTCTATGTCTGAGGACCCTCCAGATCTACTCCTTTACCTCATAAACACCATTAACAAAAGGCTTGACTAAACAGATATGTTTTCAGCCTAGACTTAAATGCTGAGACTGTGTCTGATTCCCGAACATTACTTGGAAGGCTGTTCCATAACAGTGGGGCTTTGTAAGAAAAGGCTCCGCCCCCTGATGTAGCCTTCACTATACGAGGTACCAGCAGATAGCCTGCACCTTTTGATCTAAGTAGGCGTGGCGGGTCATAGAGGAGCAGAAGTTCACTCAGGTACTGTGGTGCGAGACCATTTAGTGCTTTAAAGGTCAATAGTAGTATTTTATAATCAATACGAAATTTGATTGGGAGCCAATGCAGTGTGGATAAGACAGGCGTGATGTGGTCATATTTTCTAGTTCTAGTAAGGACTCTTGCTGCGGCATTTTGAACTAACTGGAGCTTGTTTATGCACTTATTGGAACATCCAGACAGTAAGGCATTACAATAATCCAACCTGGAGGTAACGAAAGCATGGACTAGTTTTTCTGCATCATGCAATGACATTAAATTTCTTATCTTTGCAATATTTCTGAGATGAAAGAAAGCTATCCGGGTGATGTTATCAATGTGAGTTTCGAATGAAAGACTGGGGTCAATAATCACTCCGAGGTCTTTTACTGCTGCACGTGAAGAAACAGAAAGGCCATCCAGAGTTACTGTGTAATCAGAAAACTTACTTCTAGCTGTATGTGGTCCTAGCACAAGTACTTCAGTCTTGTCAGAGTTAAGCAGAAGGAAATTTATAAGCATCCAGTGTCTAATGTCCTTAACACATTCCTCAATTTTATTAAGCTGGTGTCTCTCATCAGGTTTTGCAGAGACATACAACTGTGTGTCATCAGCATAACAGTGGAAACTAATACAATGTTTACGAATAATATCGCCCAGAGGTAACATATATAGAGAAAAAAGCAGTGGACCCAAGACAGAACCTTGTGGAACACCAAACTTTACCTCGGTACGTCTAGAAATATCACCATTTATATCAACATACTGATAACGATCAGTTAGATAAGAGCTGAGCCAGGAGAGGGCCATTCCCTTAACTCCCACAACATTTTCTAGTCTATCCAGAAGAATGGAATGATCAATGGTATCAAATGCTGCACTAAGGTCAAGCAACACAAGTAGTGAGACACAGCCCTGATCAGACGCCAACAGTAGGTCGTTTACTACTTTAACCAGTGCTGTCTCTGTGCTATGATGAGGTCTAAATCCTGACTGATACATTTCATGGATGTTATTCCTATGTAAATATGAGCATAACTGCTGTGCCACAGCTTTTTCAAGGATCTTGGAGATAAAGGGGAGGTTTGATATTGGCCGATAATTGGACAGCTGACAGGGATCAAGGTCAGGTTTTTTAATCAGGGGTTTGATAACTGCTAGTTTAAAGGATTTGGGTACATAGCCAATCATAAGAGAAGAATTTATTATTTTTAGAAGCGGTTCAATTACTCCAGGCATTATCTGTTTGAATAGATGTGTCGGTAAGGGATCTAGTACGCAAGTTGAGGCTTTTGATGTAGAGATTAATGAAAGTAATTCAGTTTCTTTTAGGGGACTAAAACATTCTAACTGATGATCTGATACAGTTACATTGTTAACTACAAGGTCACTTTCATTGTCTAACCTTAAATTAGTAGTTTGAATTTTTTGTCGGATATTCTCAATTTTGTCATTAAAAAAATTCATGAAGTCGTTGCTACTACATACTGCAGGTGTGCATGTGTTGATAGTGGACTTATTCCTGGTTAATTTTGCTACAGTATTAAATAGGAATCTAGGATTATTTTTGTTATCTTCTATTAGGGAGGAGAAATATGTTGATCTCGCAGCACTAAGAGCTTTTCTATACTTTAGGAAGCTCTCCTTCCAAGCTAATTTGAACACTACCAATTTTGTTTGACGCCATTTACGTTCCAATTTTTGAGTGGTCTGTTTTAATGTGCGAGTGTCATCATTATACCAGGGTGCTAATTTTTTGTCTCTGACCATTTTCCTTTTTAGAGGAGCTACATTATCTAAAGTATGGCGGAATGTTGACTCTAAGCATTCAGTTGCCTGATCAAGTTCTGCAGGGGCTGACAGTGACCCAATCAAAGTTGACAGCTCTAATAGTAAATTTTTCTGTTGCGATCTGGTAGATCTGATTGGGTTAGGCCGCTGCAACATATCAGAGAGGTAATTGGGCCCTGTACCATTTAGAGATTTGTACACCAGCAGCAATGCTTTAAAGTCAATTCTGTAGCTTACTGGAAGCCAGTGAAGGGACCTTAGAATTGGAGTAATGTGCTCTGTTCTTTTTGTTCGTGTGAGAACCCTCGCCGCTGCATTTTGAACCAGCTGAAGTCGTTTAATGGTCTTTTTTGGCAGGCCTGTGAAAAGGCCATTGCAGTAATCAACCCTACTAGAGATGAAGGCATGTATTAGTTTTTCCAGATCATGTTTTGACATAAGTCCTCTTAGTTTGGAAATGTTTTTTAGGTGATAAAATGCCGTTTTAGTGATTGCTTTCATGTGACTGTCAAAGTTTAGCTCGCTGTCAATGAAAACACCAAGATTTTTAACCATTTCTTTAGTTTTAATCCCTTTTGTGTCAAGAATAGTGGTCATCCTGAGTCTTTCATCTTTTTTTCCAAATAGAATTATTTCTGTTTTATCTGTGTTCAGCTGAAGAAAATTTTGTGACATCCAGCTATTGATTTGATCGATACACTGGTAGAGACATTCAAGGGGGGCATAATCATTTGGTGATAGAGCAAAATAAATTTGGGTATCATCTGCATAGCAGTGATACAAAATTGAATTTTTATTGATAATTTGCCCAAGTGGGAGCATATAAAGGTTGAAAAGTAATGGTCCAAGAATCGACCCCTGGGGGACACCACAGGTCAAGGGCATTGACGTTGAGGAACAATTTCCCAGGGTAACAAAGAAGCTTCTATCTTTTAAGTATGATTTTAACCAATTGATAACTTTACCAGTCAATCCAACCCAGTGTTCAAGTCGATATAGCAGTATGTTGTGATCAACAGTATCAAAAGCTGCACTGAGGTCCAGTAATACCAGGACCGATGTTTTGCCTGCATCAGTATTAAGACGTATGTCATTTATAACTTTAATCAGCGCTGTTTCAGTGCTATGATTGGCACGAAATCCTGACTGAAAATTATCAAAACGGCTGTTTGATATCAAGAAGGCAGTTAATTGATTGAAGACAATTTTTTCCAGGATTTTCCCGGTGAATGGTAGATTTGATATTGGCCTGTAATTATTTAACACTGAAGGATCCAGATTATTTTTTTTAAAAAGGGGCTTTACAACAGCTTTTTTTAGGGACACAGGAACAACACCAGTCTCCAAGGATGTATTTATAATTTGAAGCACATCTGTAATTATAAGATGAAGAACAGACTTAAAAAAGTTGGTGGGCAGAATGTCCAGTTCAGATGTTGAGGAACTGAGATTTTGTACAGTTTTTTCAAGAGTCTCATAATCAATTAAACAAAATTCTGACATTGTGTTAGTTATCTATCTGTGTCATTGGTGGAGGAGGCGGAGTTGAGGATGTTAAGGTTTGCGATGGGAGTGACGAGGTTGGACAGGATAAGGAACGAGCACATCAGAGGGACAGCACATGTGGAGAGCTTGGGAATTAAGGTAAGAGAGATGAGACTAAGATGGTATGGGCACATCCTGAGAAGAGATGCGGAGCATGTTGGAAGGAGAATGTTGAGGATTGAGCTGCCAGGCAAATGAAAACGAGGAAGGCCAAAGAGGAGATACATGGATGTGGTGAGAGAGGACATGAAAGTGGCAGGTGTGGTAGAGAAGGATGCGGAAGACAGGGAGCAATGGAGACGAAAGATCCGCTGTGGCGACCCCTCATCGGGAGCAGCCAGAAGAAGAAGAAGAAATGTAAATATCATGAAACAAAAGCTGATCTGTTGTCGCATATACATCTTTTGATCTTAAACCCAAATGTCTTCAGTATACAGCAAAAGAAGAAAAAGAATTGGCCTTCCTGTTTCATTACTTCTGGAGGGGGCTGAATGTACCTCTTTTTTTTTTTTTAACTTTGCAGTGGTTCTGAAAGTAAAACTTTGCATTTTACCTTGAACTGTGAATGCAAACAAGAGATTAAAGACAAATAAACTGAACACTAGTTAGCCAAGTAAACACGCTGTACTTACAGCCATACACTACTAAATTAGATTGGATTTTGTATCATGGTAAATAACTACAAGCAAAAAACAAGCTCAGGCAAAACCAATATCTGCTGTATGCTTTCTTATTCCCTGAATTTCTCATTCTCATTCCTCACAGGCTGCACAAACATGCCAGGTAAATCTATCAAGATTAACAGGTATTACAGTGAGGTGATGCTATAAATAGTGAAAATATCAGTGAAACAGAGTTTAGCTGTTGATTCCACTTGACACTGCAATCAGATTTGCTGTTACATACAATATGTATCATGGACACTCACTGGTTGCCATGGCTCCCCTCAGCATATAAATACTGGCTGTGACGTTACCTCAGTAGCAGTACGTGAGGATTGAGCCCATGGTAGGTTACTCAAAGCACAGCACTGTACTGAAACTGTGAAAATAATGTAATGCAATAACACAGCTAAAATTATATTATACTTAAGAAGGTGGCGAACACATTGCACTTAACAGAATGAGTCAAAGGCGGCACGGTGGTGTAGTGGTTAGCACTGTTGCCTCACAGCAAGAAGGTCCGGGTTCGAGCCCCGTGGCCGGCAAGGGCCTTTCTGTGCGGAGTTTGCGTGTTCTCCCCGTGTCCGCGTGGGTTTCCTCCGGGTGCTCCGGTTTCCCCCACAGTCCAAAGACATGCAGGTTAGGTTAACTGGTGACTCTAAATTGAGCGTAGGTGTGAATGTGAGTGTGAATGGTTGTCTGTGTCTATGTGTCAGCCCTGTGATGACCTGGCGACTTGTCCAGGGTGTACCCCGCCTTTCACCCGTAGTCAGCTGGGATAGGCTCCAGCTTGCCTGCGACCCTGTAGAACAGGATAAAGTGGCTACAGATGATGAGATGAGATGAGAATGAGTCAAATTGGTTGTGTATTGTCGTTACATATTGATATGATAGTTAGCTCAGGGGCAAAGACAGGTTTTTAATTTGGGCACCATGGCGAGCGTAGCGAGCCTAAAAATTTTTTTTTACTATTTTCGTGCATAGCGTGCCGAAAATTTTTGACGTATCATTTTTAGTAATTTTTTAACTAATTATAAATATATCGAGCAATAAAAATAATAGAAATTACATAATCATGTGCAAGTATAAAGTAGTGCTGTATCTAAAAAGTCAAAAGTTTTCTCCAACATTCTGAATAAATAAAAAAGATAAAAATAGTTCATGAATTTTTTTATATGCATGAAAAATGGGAAACAATATGTAATATCAATCTATTTGCACAAGAGTATGGGCAGCAGAGAACTTTAAAATCTCAAACAGTGAAACAATAATGATCTAGAACAATCAAAATATCAAAAATATGACATATATGTATCTGTCTAAATTAAGCTATTGATACATATCGAAAAAGCTAGAATATGTCAATTCAACAATATATCAATTAAAATAAAACAAGATATCAATATATAATATAACCACATAAAATAGTTTGTAGTATGTCTTTACATATATTAATAATAGGTCCAGTAGTATAATTAGTATAACAGTCATTCAACAACACAATTAAAGTAAGTAAAGTAAGTAAGTAATTTATTTGTATAGCACATTTAAAACCAAAGTGCTTCACAGTAAAATAGTAAGAAAAATAAAATAGAATAAAATAAATTAAAAGAAATAAATACAAAATATACAGAAATATACAGGTACCAGTACTGACAGATGAGACAGAGCAAACAAGACAGGAAAGAAACAACAGCACAGCAATACAACAATACATACAGTAATAAGGTCTCCATCCCAGAATCCCACAATTTCAAAGGTCATTGAAGGCAAGTCTAAACAGGTGTGTTTTGAGAGAGGTTTTAAACACTGACACCTCAGATGCAGATCTCAGTTCCTGTGGTAGACTATTCCAGAGACGTGGGGCATAGACACTAAAGGCCCTGTCCCCTTTCATGGAAAGCCGTGCACGTGGGACCATCAGCTGTCCCTGGGATGCAGATCTCAGTGACCGTAAAGGGACATATGGACTTAACATGTCCACTATATATGTTGGAGCACGTCCATGTAATGCTTTAAAAACTGTCAGTGCTACTTTGTACTGGATTCTAAACTTCACAGAGAGCCAATGTAGGTCTGCCAATATGGGTGTGATGTGATCTCTTTTCCTGGCTCCAGTAAGTAGCCTGGCTGCTGCGTTTTGGGCTAGCTGTAAACGTGCAAGAGATGATTCACAAATGCCAGTGTAAAGTGCATTACAATAGTCCAGTCTTGAGGTAATAAAAGCATGTGTGAGTTTCTCAAGATCTGGTACAGTTAAAAAAGATTTTAACTTGGCTATGGACCTAAGCTGAAAAAAGCTGCCCTTTACAACAGCATTTATCTGCTTATCAAATTTTAGCTCTGAGTCAAATAGTACACCAAGATTTCTGACTAGGGGTTTGCTAAAAGCAGTTAGAGGGCCAAGATCTTTCTTCAGGGCCTCAGTTTTGTTAGGAGGTCCAAATAGTATTACCTCGGTTTTGTTGGCATTTAACTGCAAAAAACTGTGAGCCATCCATGTTTTGACGTCTGTGATGCAATCACTGAGCAATTTCATGGAGCTCTGGCTTCCAATGGACAGAGGAAGGTACAGTTGCAGATCATCTGCATAAAAATGAAATGAAATGTTGTGCTTGCACAGGATTTGACCTAGAAGAAGCATATAAAGAGAGAAAAGAAGAGGGCCCAAAATGGACCCTTGTGGGACTCCAGAGGTCAAGGTAGCTGGTGTGGATGAAAAGGTCCCAATGTTAACTGTGTAAGATCTGTGCTTAATGTAGGAAATAAACCACTGTAGAGCCATGCCTCTAATACCCACACAATGTTCTAGACGCTCAATGAGAATGTCATGGTCCACTGTATCAAAAGCAGCACTCAGATCTAATAAAACCAGTATAGAACAATTTCCAGAATCTACATTCATTAACAGGTCATTTGTAACTTTAACAAGAGCAGACTCTGTGCTGTGGAATGTCCTAAAACCTGACTGAAAAGTTTCAAAGATGTTATTGGTCTGCAGAAAAGATGTCAGTTGGACAGAGATAACTTTTTCTAGAACTTTACTTAGAAATGGTAGTTTAGATATAGGCCTATAGTTACTTAAGTTGTTTACATCCAAATTATGCTTCTTTAAAAGAGGCTGGACTATGGCCTGTTTAAAGCAGTTAGGAACTGTACCATGCACAAGGCTAGAATTTATAATAGCCAGAACATCATAACCAATAGTATCAAAGTTTGCTTTAAAAAAACCAGGAGGTCATTACATCATTTGCAGAGGTAGAGGATTTCATGTGTCTGATAATGTCTGATAGATTAGAATATGAAATCAATTCAAAACATTCAAAAGTCATAGTAGCTGGTGTGTAAATAGGTCTTATTCCAGTGATTAATATGTTGGACCTAATGCTTTCCACCTTACCAACAAAGAACTTCAAAAAGTCCTCGCAGTTTTTGTGTGATGCATTTGGACCCCTACATGGTGTCGGATTTAAAACTGAATTAATTTTCTTAAATAAAAATGCAGGTTTGTGCTGATTTATGGTGATCAACCCAGAAAAATACTTTGCTTTTTCGGATGCAGCCAGCTCTTGGAAAATACACAAACTTGACTTAAACATCTCGAGTGACACCTGAAGCCTATCATTTTTCCATCTGCGCTCTGCTCTTCTACAAGCTTGTCTTGCAGAACGAACAGTCTCATTCAGCCAAGGTTGAGATTTAAATCTGGGGTTGTAAATTCTAAGAGGAGCAGCCACATCGAATGCTAAGCCACAGCTACTCATAAAAACAGACACAAGCTCCTCAGTGCTCGCATGAGAGCAGGGATGAGAGTGAGATAGATTAGAATATTCCTCAGAGAATTGAGATGGAGATAAAGGAGAAAACTTCCTAGAATAGTGTTGTTCAGTTTTGATAACTGTCTGATTTATGAGCAATAACGCCTTAAACAGAACTGTTTTATGATCAGAAAAAACAGCATCCATTACAGTGACTGCATCAACACTAAAACCATGGGTCAAGACCAAATCTAGTGTATGACCATGTTCATGAGTAGGACCTTTTACATTTTGAGTGAAATCAAAAGAGTCCAGCATATTATTGAATTCATTTACCAAGGGCTTATTTGCACAGCATATGTGAATATTAAAGTCTCCCAAAACCAAAATCTGATCATACTGCACCCTTACTGAGGACAGAAGGTCAGAAAAGTCTTTGAGAAAGTCTTTGTTTATTTTCGGAGGTCTGTATATGAGAATACACAGCAAAGTATTTGTAGTGTCAATGCTGAATGTTAGAGATTCAAAGCTCTTGTATGTATCAGTTGTGAGAACGGAGCATTTAAACTGATTTTTGTAAAGCACAGAGATCCCACCGCCTCGTCCAACGGTTCGCGGTGAGTTTAGGAAACTGCAGTTTGCAGGGCACAGGTCAGAGAATGGACTTACATCATCCACACGCAGCCACGTCTCTACTAGGAATAAGAAATCCAGATCGCTTGAAGTAAAAAAGTCGTTTAAAATAAATGTCTTATTGAAGACTGACCTCACGTTGGCCAAAGCCATCTTCCTTGTTGAAACGGAACTTCCAGATGTCTGAGATTGATGTTGCAGAAGCCTCAGGTTGTGGTGTTCAACACCTCTGTTCCTGGATGTAAACGGCTCAACACAATTAAAGTTATTACTCTTAGAATTAAATCATTTTCTACAGAGAAATTTGTGTGCAAGATATTTTCTAGCAACAAATACATACCGTAAAACTTATTTATAAACCTCCCCATTCCCCCGCCTGTAGACTTAATAAAGCCATCGATTGTGCGTTTTCCATGAATATATGAACTGCTGTTCTTATTATGTGATTTACCAGTTGTCTTAGGTCTACCACGACCCGGCATGACGACCACTTGTTAATCTATACTATCAATAGTATCACAAACCGACAGCCACATGTTCTCATGAATCGTTGAGAATTTCACAACATAAACAAAGGAAGTATATTTTACGACATTCAGACGTCAGAGACTCAGACACGGTTTACGGTAATCGCTAGACGCATTTCATGTTCACTTCATGTTATGAAGCGACTGAACAACAAATTGAAATATATATGCCAAAAAATGACATTTAACAATAATTAAAAAATATTTTGGGTTCTCCACCCTTATGAAACAAGATTTTTTCTTCTAATTTGGGCGATTTTCGTATGTTCTATTTTGGGCCTTTTGACAAGCCCGTAATTTGGGCGCCGTTATACGGTATGTAATTGGGGCTGTATTTGCCCTTGAGTTAGCTACCTTAGCTCAAAGGCTAAGCTAATATTTGCTAACTTCTTCCCATGAAGCTGTGCCGAGAGACTGCTGTATATGAACGTGACCAACCAGTGGGTTTCCTTGCTGTCCTACAGGTACATATGTTTATGTTTGGGTTTATGTTTATTAATTATTATTTATGAATGATCTGGCCAGTACGTGAGGATTGAGCCCATGCTGTGCCGAGAGACTGCTGTATATGAACGTGACCAACCAGTGGGTTTCTTTGCTGTCCTAAAGTGCATTCAAACACAGAAAGTGTCGGCCTTTGTCACAGAAACACAACACAGGCAGCGGTTACACCAGCATGATACATTTTTTCCCCTATATTGTATGCCAGTTGTGAAATTACTACTATTCTCGTTAATTTGGATACGTTATCTAAATGTACCTACTTACTTTCTTGGGGCTGTATAAAATCTGCCCACACACACCACAGAAGAAGAATCATGATTAAGCTTTGATCTCTTGATAGACTTGCGATTAGTAGGCCAGAGGCTTATCCTCAGAACAACAACCACCTGCTGCTCTTCTATGACAAACAGTGTGGCATTTTATGAGTCTTATAACTTTTATATTGTTGTGACCATACACTCGGCTAATCTTGTATGACTGTTTTTGAAATCATTCCTAAGCTACTAGCGAAATCAGTGGACATGCTGAGTGTTGGACCACCCTGAATTTACCCGTTGTTTTTTTTAATGGAGTCACTGAGGGGACATGGTGGTTATTTTATATTGATTAATATTAATATATTGATTTATGCTTCTCATTGTTTCCATAGAAACCTAAGCATGGACAGGACCGATATTACATTTACTTTAATCTCAGAATGACACATAAACACATACTGGCGCCACAGACACTGCCAAGTGTCTTTTTTAGAAAATGTATGAAACTCAAATTACGAATCTGTACTAAAATGCACTCTGTGGCAAGTGAGAGGCGCCTAAAATTAGTCATTTAACCTAAAACTAAAGAGGCAGTCTTTCCCTAGTCCATGTCTGCCCTCTTGTGATTATACGGTACACAGTCCTGTGCAAAAGTCTTAGGCACATGTCAAGAAATGCTGTAGACCAAAAATGGCTGACAAAATAATGAAATGAAATGTTTCAACATGAAAAAATACTATAAACAGTAATCAGTAAGCCATAATAAATGAAACAAAGTCAATATTTGGTGTGAGATGACCCTTTGCTTTAAATATATATATGGCGGCATGGTGGTGTAGTGGTTAGCGCTGTCGCCTCACAGCAAGAAGGTCCGGGTTCGAGCCTTGTGGCCGGCGAGGGCCTTTCTGTGCGGAGTTTGCATGTTCTCCCCGTGTCCGCGTGGGTTTCCTCCGGGTGCTCCGGTTTCCCCCACAGTCCAAAGACATGCAGGTTAGGTTAACTGGTGACTCTAAATTGAGCGTAGGTGTGAATGTGAGTGTGAATGGTTGTCTGTGTCTATGTGTCAGCCCTGTGATGACCTGGCGACTTGTCCAGGGTGTACCCCGCCTTTCGCCCGTAGTCAGCTGGGATAGGCTCCAGCTTGCCTGCGACCCTGTAGAACAGGATAAAGCGGCTACAGATAATGAGATGAGATGAGATGAGATGAGATGAGATGAGCTGTAGGTTTTACTGAGCATCTTACAGAACCAGCCACAGTTCTTCTGGACACTATGACTGTCACACTCACTTCTTCATTTTGCACCAAAACCCAGTAGCCTTCATTATGTTTTCTTTTTTCATCTGAAAAGTGCTTTCTTATGGAATATGCTGCTCAGATATACAACCCCGATTCCAAAAAAGTTGGGACAAAGTACAAATTGTAAATAAAAACGGAATGCAATAATTTACAAATCTCAAAAACTGATATTGTATTCACAATAGAACATAGACAACATATCAAATGTTGAAAGTGAGACATTTTGAAATTTCATGCCAAATATTGGCTCATTTGAAATTTCATGACAGCAACACATCTCAAAAAAGTTGGGACAGGGGCAATAAGAGGCTGGAAAAGTTAAAGGTACAAAAAAGGAACAGCTGGAGGACCAAATTGCAACTCATTAGGTCAATTGGCAATAGGTCATTAACATGACTGGTTATAAAAAGAGCATCTTGGAGTGGCAGCGGCTCTCAGAAGTAAAGATGGGAAGAGGATCACCAATCCCCCTAATTCTGCGCTGACAAATAGTGGAGCAATATCAGAAAGGAGTTCGACAGTGTAGGTACATTCAGTCCGTCTCTTTAAGAAACTACATTTCCCATCAGCCCACTTCCGCGTTGACCTGCGTCACGCCGGGGCGGGAGCACCAACGTTACTTCCTCTCCGAAGGCATAAATAATGGAACGACACTTCCTCTCTCTCTCGTCCGGATTCCAAGCCATCTGGACGCACAAAGATACCCTCCACCAGAAAACCAGATAAGATGTCTTTTTCTTCTCTTTCTTGCAAGATCCACCATTCAGCGCGATTTCTTTGTTTACCACTGGCCACGGTAAAAATCCAGAATCGCGCGATTTTAAACTCAGCTTGAGTTTACAACCGGTTTATTCATTATCAGTACGTACGACTGCAGCTCAAAGCGGTTAATTAAAAGTTAAGAAGCGACTGAATCCTTTTTAACTCAAAAGTTGTGCACATTGTTTAATCAAAGACTTTCTTTTCATCACGAGCCGGATCAAGAAGTTCTCTGCGCCTCACGGAATCGACTCACGTGCTCCACAACAGCGAAACTCCAAAGTCTCGGAACATCTCTTCATAATCTTGCTAGAGGCAAGATACTAAGTAAGACTGGCAAATTTTGGGCATAAAGACTAGTCTTCGGAATTAGCTTTTATCGAACTAGTGTGAATTTAAACTCGAACGGTTTAATTGTTTACACTGTTCGACACGCAGCGTGTTGAATTGATGATTGTTATATTTTGTTTTAATCTCTCAATTGTTTTAATAGATAGGCTGTGCATGTGTGGCGAGACGCACTGAGTTAAGTGCTTCTTAGCAATTGGGGTAGCCTCAACCAATGGTGTGCGTCGCCAGCCTATTTATGGTAGAGTGATTTTGAACTCTGGAGGTGTGACAACCCCCCCCCCCCCCCCCCCCCCCCCCCGCTGTTTCCTGTCACACCCCTTCCCGTTTACCTGTGGCTGGTAAGCACGCTTGTTTGGAACTCTCTGTTACTCTGGCTAACTTTCGTTTGTTTTAATTGTGACCGGCTCTGGTTGCTTTTCAGTGCATCCACTGTTTGGCTTTCCTCCGGTCTTGTCCAGCTGTGCATTTTGTGTGCAGTGACTTCCGAACGTTCTCTTGGTGTCTGTATTAAGTGCAGATGATCCATGGAATTCTGTGAGCCTCGCTGAGACTGAGAAGTTTTGGATCGTGTGGTATGTGCCCCTCCCCTTGAATTCCTACTACTCTGAGTTTATTAAGCGTGGTGTTAATTGAGTATTTTGCGTGTTCTTTAGGTGTTGCCGGTTTTGGTCCGGGTTTGCTGCTGTTCTTGCCAGCGCGTTTTTACCGATTGCTGCTTTCTTTGATTGGTGCAGCTGCCTGCATGAGGAGGGCTGCGAAACCACCAACCACCATAGCACTTTAACACTAGTTTTAACCTTTGTTGTGTGTGTGTGGGTGACTACTTGTGTGTCTGATCATCATTCATCTATAATCCGTGTGCGTGGATGTGTGCTTGAGTGTGGTGTGAGGGATATTTTCTTTTCTGTTAAATTGGGTATTTTTGTTTATTTGCTTTAGTCCTGCTCAGGTTTCACCTACTGGCAGGAGGCTCTTTTTCTATAGCTGCGGATAGCCAGTGGGCTATTTTATTGGGCCTGATTTATGTTAATGCATTTTCTTTATTTTGTTTATTTGGTTTAATGCTCGCGAGAGCTTATTTTATGTGAGTTTGTGTGTGGTTAGCAACCACGTTTGTCAACCTTTTCTGCCGTGGCAAGCAGCCTTTGGTTGCCAGCTGTATGCCAGTACTGGTGGGAGGCCATTGCAAGCTGTGGATCATCAGTGGTCCACATAGTTTCCCTCCCTTAGTTTACATCGTGTGTGGTTGTGTGTTTTAATTGGCTAGTTTGTTGTGATTTAAGCTGTATGTTATTTCTTTGTTTGATTTTCTTTCTTCATATTTCCCTTTTTGTTTATTTACTGTTCAGGTACTGTGTGCCCAAGGCGGGGTGGCAGCTGATCCCTTAGGTGGTGGTGTTTTCCTATTTTCCGTGTGTGTGTTCACGTGTGTCTGTGTGGAATTCTCCTTTTGCTGTATTTTTGATTTATTTGATTTATTTTGACTTGGTTTGTAGTGAGTGTGACATGTGGGCTTGCATGGTGTGCCTCCTTGGATCCTTCCTCCGTCTCCTGGTATCTTGCCCCCTGCTGGTAGGCCTCAGCCCTGTTAATATTGATTTTTCCCTTACCCTTGCCCCACATACATGTCAGTCAGTCCTTTGGAGTGCGAATGAAAGTGATTGTGAAGTAAAGGGAAGAACTTTTATTTTTGTAAACATTATAACAAAATAAAATAGCTTTTTTGTATTTTCATAACTTTGGTCTCTGGTGTCTTTAGTCAAACGAACCTTGCGTGTCAACATTGTGAAGTGTTTTCTGGTTAATATTCCTGGGGTGAAAGTCCCCTGGTGGCGTAGTCAGTAATTGTTCTTCTGCTTAAGGTCAAATTTAGTCAACGCGTTGCTTTTCTGCCCTAAAAAGGCCACACATGCTTCTCTTTATTCCCGACTAACACTTTAATTTCCTTATCACACATTTTGACCTTATCAAGGTTTCAGTGGATTCAGTACTGTTATAAGCTAGTGAAATTAGCCTACGGCTAATTTCTTTTGTCCCATTAGCATCCAAAGCTAAGTGTATTGTCTTAGGCCCTGTCCACACGGCAACGGATTCAGGTGACTCCGATACAATTGCTTATCGTTTAGGCCTGGCATCCACACGGCACCGGCGTTTTGGGTGCCCAAAACGCAATCTTTTTGAGAACGGGTTCCAGAGTGGAAAGATCTGGCAACGTTGCCATTGTGAAGTCATCTGGATGAGTAGAACGGATTTGTTTACGATGACGTCACAACCGCATGACTGTGAGTGCTTCACGCCGGGTAGAAGTGTAACGAACTCGATGCGAGTTGTCAACAAATCCTATAACTTGGTTCATGAAACGCGCTTACAAAATATTTTCACTGTGAATATTTATTGTGTAATGGTGCAAAGTGAGAGAGAGAGAGAGAGAGAGAGAGAGAGAGAGAGAGAGACTCTGCCCTTAGGGCAGAGTCAATCCCGCCAGCAAAAATAGGGAAAAAAAGGAGCGATCTCACCTCTTCAGATGTTGGTTTAAGTCCTACAATACATTCCTCAAAAAGGGCGTAGAACAACAAATTAATCCATCAACGTGTAGCATTCAATTTATTCCGGACCATTAAAGACACCGCCTTCCGCGTAGAATCATACGTCATCCTCGCCGCCATATTGGATAGGTCAAAGCGGAGAATAAAGATTCATGTGCTGCGTTTAACTGTACCAACAGGTTTACCGTCCAAACGAGATCACATGGGATTACCTTTCACAGGTGAGAAACAACAAATTAATCCATCAACGTGTAGCATTCAATTTATTCCGGACCATTAAAGACGCCGCCTTCCGCGTAGAATCATACGTCATCCTCGCCGCCATATTGGATAGGTCAAAGTGGAGAATAAAGATTAGCTGCATTTAACTGTACCAACAGGTTTGCCGTCCAAACGAGATCACATGGGATTACCTTTCACAGGTGAGACTGGAAAAATACTTTTCATTGTATTTGGTCATTATAATGTAATTTTACGAACAGATTTTCCTGACTTTGTGGCTAATATGAAGTCTCGCGCATAATAGTTTATGCGCATGCGTCCTTACTACTTCTATTGTTCTGGTGTCTCCGAAGGGACCGTCTTACAGCGCCCCTAGAGGTGTGTCATGTGTATTGCATCATTTTCAGCAAGCGTTGCGTTGCCATATGGACCTGATATTTTACTGATCGTTGCCCATTTGGACGCGATATATTTTTAAATAACATCTCGTTGCCGTTGTCGTGTGGATGTAGCCTTAGAAACATGTGGCGGTCCTCCCCCACTCACAAACACACCTTAGCTAGCATCCCTTTGTCTTAGCTTAGCCACACGAGGTTAATCTAGGCCTACACGAACACGTGGTCACCAGGCCTGACACACACAAACACGTGGTCACAGGCCTCACCTGGCCTCACAAATACACCTCAGTTAGCATCCCACGCTAGCTTATTTCTTTTGCTAGGCCATAGGCCTTACCACGTGGTTAACTCCTCCTCCACAAACACACGTGGAGTTAGCTACCAGAGCTAATCCTTTTTGTAGGCCACACACAAGGCCTCTCTCTCCCCACACACAAACACACCTTAGCTAGCTTCCCTTTGTTTTAGCTTAGCCACACAAGGCTAATTCCTTTGTTCTCCTCAAATCCCACGTGGTGATCCCTACACCACGTGGACACACACAAACATACCTAGCTAGCATCCCACGCTAGCCTTCTGCTCAGGCCATAGGGCCTTTCACCCACACACACACACACACACATCTCACTGTTTGTATATATTTCAACTGCCATTATCCATTTTTATCTTTGTTATAATAAATTCATTTATTATTGAAACTGTGTGTTTATTTGTGTTCCAATATCTCTGAAGTCCCCAATCTCCAAAGAATTATAAAAAGTGCATATGATTTATGTAATATGGTAAGTGATCATAATAATTTGGAATATACCATAATTTAGCTATTTGGTAACTTATTATTAAGCACCAAAATTAATGGTATTAATTAATGAGACTGATTAATGAGACTGATTCCATGAGTGATTTAATGATAATAGACTGATTCAATGAAAACGATTCAATGGTATGATTCAAATGAGACTGATTCAATTTTAATTATTAACCTTCAGATTTAATGAGATTGATCACTCAATTACCCAAATGCACCTACAACAGTGTAAAATTGCAAAGAGTTTGAACATATCATTACACTGACGGTGCGAAGTACTGAGTTGTTTAGTGACACTTCGCCGAGCTGTTTTCTGGCATTGATCTCCTGATTCCAGTTCCTGTTCTATTCTGTTTTTGTCTGTGCTTTGGAGAGTCTGTTTGTGCCTCGCCCGACCTATTGCTTGTTCACCATTTATGATTTCTGCCTGCCGTTTTGGACTGTATGCCTGATTGCTATTTTTATAGAGCGGCGGCTACAATTATCGACAATCCATAATTATCAACACCTTTTCAGATTTACCAATAAAAACAATTTTACAAAGGTGAGTTTCAGTTCCAACAGTTATTATTGGTTAATTAATCAACTGGAATCACCCTTTGATCTTGTCGTCTGATGACACGTCTGATGATTTTTAGCATGATCAGCAATTTTTTGGAAAACCCAGACATTATCATTGCAGGTAAGCATGGTGGAAAGATCGTGGACATGTTTTTACTGATCAAATTCACTGATATTTCATGATCTCCTTTTCAAAACCTACTTTGTTCCTTACGCTTTCATTTGACAGTTGCCATTTTGTATCTAAACGTGCATTTGAGAAGTAACATGAGGTGTCGATAATAGTGATCACTTTCACCAGTGTCCACCATTATCGACACGCTGTGGGATTAAGTGACATTTACAACTGTTGTGTATCACAATGGGAGGGAAACGCCATTCACCAGCAATCTGCCAGGCGAAAAATGGTTTTACCTATTTCGCAAGAGGCATCCAGAAATAAAATAACAGGTTCCGCAACTTCTTGTGAAAGAACAAGTCTCCATCAATTTTGAAATGCTTCAGGGTTGGTACAAGGGCCTTAATTCATTTTTGGAGGAGGTGGTACTGGATTTTCAGAATCTTATTAACAATCCCAGGCACATTTTAAATGCAGATGGGAGTGGATTTTCCCTTTCCATGACAAATAATCAGGTGTTAACATCTGTATCCTCATGGCATGTGTACCAAGTTGTTTCCAACACAAAGTGTCAAATCACAGTTATGGCATGCTTCAACGCCTTCAGGGATTACTCGCCTCCTTTAATTGTCTTCCCTGGCCGGAAATTCAGGAATATAGGATTGTTGGATTTCCCAGAAGCCATTTATGGTCATACTGACAATGGTTGGATGGACAGTGATTTGTTCTTTGAATTTCTGAAGCATTTTGTCAAGTTTGTGAAGGGGAAACACATTCAGTTTCCTTTCATTCTCATTGTTGATGAACATTCGACCCACTTCTCCCTTTGTACAGCAGAATTTTGCCCTGCAAATGGAGTAATTATCTACTGTCTCCTGCCCGATGCCACTCGCATCTTGCATGGTTGCGATATCTGATTTTTTTTTTATAAGTAATCATCTGCATGTCGATAATTGTGGAACGGTGTCGATAACTGTGGACAAAGATGCTGATAATTGTGGAACAGTGTCACGTGATCTGATATGCTAAGTAATCGGGAATCAACTATTTTTTTTCCAGTGGAAGTTTGAGTAATTATTCATGCACAATTTATGTATTGAAAGTCTTTTCTATTTTTGCAACGGCCAAAAGATCGTTAAGGTGTTGATAATTGTAGCCGCCGCTCTAATACACTCTTCTGTACAGTACATACATCTGGTTCCACCAACCCATACCTGACATTAGACCTGTGTGCAGGGGCGTAGTGATCATTTTAGAAGCGAGGGGGACAAATTGTTCAGAGGTCTACTGAGTGATTTATCATCCTCTCGCATTCAATTGCACCTCTCCTTAGCAGCTAAAGAACCACATAACCACAAACAGTACAGCACCAGGGAACCTGATACCATTGTCTCTGAAATCTTAGAGTTTTGTCTGCCAACTTTTGAGACACAATGGTCTTAGGATCTGGCTGATGTGGTTTTAAAGTGGCCACAGAAGATCCATCCTCTGCTGTATCTCTGTCTGAAGCCTCTCCCTGCCTGTCAATCCTGCAGCCTGGTCTCTCCCCTGACATATGACCTTCTCTCTGTGCTGCCTATTGCAACACAGTCAAAAACATTTAGTATAAATAAAGCCTCGGTCACAACCGGCCGTACGTACTCCTACGGCCGGTCTACATGCAAAAGACGCAAGAAATCTTTTTTTGTTGTTGTTTGTTTTTTTAAACTGTCTGATATGTTTGTCTGTGTCTTATGTTTGGTGTCCATTGCGATTGTGCTGCAAATCCAATTGCCCCAGTGGGGACAATAAAGTTTATCTATCATTATCATCAGAAATGCACGGAGGGCGCGCGTGTGATGTGCTGATTTTCGAGCCGCAGACCGGCCGCAGAGGTTCTTTGTCATGTCAAACAAACTCTACGGGCGCTTACGTTTTTTTCAGGTTGCAAGACAAACTTACGGCCAACGTGCATCTTTCTCCACAAACAATAAAAACGCAGTGATTTGGGAAACGTCAAAAATCGCACGGCCAAAAAAATCGTACATCCGGTTGTGACCTAGGCTTAAGACTAGTTCTGAAATAGCAGTGGAAATGCTAATCTTAGAGTCACTCTTATCCTATATACATTTCTTTAGCCAGTTACAATTTCTCCTACAATTTCTCCTGCAATAATATAGATAGTAAATGTGCAAAGTAAAATTTATAAATAGAATTAAGAATAGCTGTCGTGACATAGCTAGTTATATTCTCTTCTCACCTGTGACCCTGCATAATCATCCCTGTTGGCCTCTGGTCCACTGTCTCCTCTCTCACCCTGCTCTTTCTATTGTGGCAATAAAGATTTAAAAAAAATATGTGGAAAGCAACATTTTGAAATAGAATTAGGAATACAGTAATAATAATCAGCAAATTCATGTACTTTAAACTTTAAATACCACAAAAATAAATTAAATCTTTACAAAAATAACAGTCAAAGGAACACAAATACATTTATATTCTTATTTTCTACCCAGAAGCGAGTAATCTTAGAGTAGCCAAAATAGTAACGTTACTCAAGTAAGAGTATTGTTACTTTAGAATAATATTACTCAAGTAAAAGTAAAACGTATTTTGCAACAAAACAACTCTTAAGAGGACAATTTATTCAAAAAGTTACTCAAGTAAATGTAACGGAGTAAATGTAACTAGTTACTACCGCCTCTAAGTTAGCTAGCTAGCTTAACTAACTAAATTGACATCTATTTGTCATCTTTTAGCTAAACATTATCTACATTCAACAGCTTACACGGTTTGTTTGGAAAAAACTGTCTAAAGTCTTTAGCCTCTTGGCTGGTTTGCTGAACATACAGAAGCACTGCCCAGATCTGAATCACACCAAAGATACTCATACAATATTTTCTAGAGCGTCTCTGATCACACACGACAGTGGGGTTTGTTTGCCGCCTTAGCTCCGCCTGCTCATGATGCGTTTAGAGGCGGCACGGAAAAACGCTTTTCCACATGTTAAAAATGAATTGAGTGGTTGTAATGGCTGTAAAAAGTGCGGGGGACAGAGGGCACAACTACGGGAAGTGCGGGGGACATGTCCCCCACGTACCCCGCGTCCGCCGCGTACCCCGCGTCCGCTACGCCCATGCCTGTGTGAGCTATTTTAAATAGCAAGTTATGTCCAGGGAAACTTTTTGCAGCCTCATTAAGTGGCATCAATTCATTTTTACTAAAAATTAGTTTATACGCTGATAAATGACCAAAGGATGTAGAAAGGCTGCAGAAACAGATACTGTACAGAAACATCAGAGATGCGTTTCCATATCTGACCCTAACCTGGATCCATAGCTGATGCTAACCCGTGTCCATAGCTAACCCTAACCCTGATATTCGTTCGTCCTTCCTGAGGGAAGATGACGATCTTTACCAGTGACATCAGGCATCCATTGTTGTTGTCCATACATGTGTTCTCAGGTGGCTGATAAGGCCGATCTTTACATGGGGTGAACGGGGATGAAAGAAGATACTCATGCATAGGCGGTTTTAAACGGGGGCCGGGAGGGCCAGTGCCCCTGTAAAATTGCTCCTGGCCCCTGTTGTGGCCCCTGTGCTGAACAGGTAACAAGATTTATTAATTTTGACGTGCGCTGGCTCGAAGATCGGAACTGACATGACAGAGTGTTCTACACGGACTCCTTAAAGCGCTACACGCACACTGTTACCTGCAGCAGAAAGATCAGCAGCAGCGCGAATTGTAAACTTCGGACACAGATAACAGCTGCAGCCCTGCAAGGACTAGGCTACTGCGAAGAGGCGAAGGTAAGGAAAATTATTCAATTTCGTAACGTCAGTGTTTGCACATATCCGTGTTTTACTGTTGTTGTTCACTACAATAATAAATCCATTTTATTGCGCTTTCTTAAAAGTGTGTTGCAGGGGGTGTCGTGGCTCAGGTGGTTAAGGCGCCATACCATGAATGCGGGCGACCCGGGTTCGATTCCGGCCCGAGGTCATTTCCCGATCCCCTCCCGTCTCTCTCTCTCCCGCTCATTTCCTGTCTCTACACTGTCCTATCCAATAAAGGTGCAAAAAGCCCCAAAAAATATCTTTAAAAAAAAAGTGTGTTGCACAGCAATAAGTAGCCTAACTTAATATTTTTGGGAAATGGGTAAAATAACCGACAGTGTTTAACCTTCTTGTAAAACTTTAATGGCCTTTTGATATGTAGAGGCTACATTCCTCTCCGTTTACTTTTTAGTATAGACCTACTGTAGGCTGTCATCATGGAAAGGAGCAAGGAGGACATTATGTCCTTTTTTGCCCCTGTTGGCAAAAAGCAACATAGAGAGAGTAAGGAAGATAAAGATTATGAAAGAGGAGAGAGAGAGCCAGAGGTGGAGAGAGAGCTAGAGGTGGTGGTTGGAGAGGTGGAAAGTGAGGCATCTGAAAGGCAATCTGAGAGTGAGGATGAAGACATTCAGAATCAGATTGAGGGACAGAATGAGGGACAACCCATCAAGTCATTGGGACAACCAGATTCACCATGCATATCAAGTACAGCACAGGTTTGTGATGTTGAACAAATGTATGTGTGTGAGCAGTGTCGACCTACAATTCATATAGCCTACCCTGAAAGTGTGAAGTCTGAATAATAATTAATAAATATAAAATACAAATAATAGATATAATAATAAATGAATAATGAATAATGATAAATAAGTGTTGTTCTCAGTCGCACGCTCATATTTACTGTATTCATCTTTCTCCAGATATCAGCAAGTGCTTGGACAACACTCCAGTGCAGCCACGTCTGAAGAAAAGGTTCATTGTATGCAAAAATAGAAATCTTATTTTACAAAAAAGAGAAACATGGTTTTAAGATTTACTGAGCACAATTTATTTTATGTTTAGGCTATTGAGACAGAATGTTTATCTCATTGTATTTATGCTCAATGTATTTTTGTTTTGGTTTTAAATAAACTAAACAAAACATTTTGAACGCCTAAATATTGCCAAGTTTTGCTCATATGTGCCCCCCTGAAAAAACACTGGCCCAACCTCGGCCCCCCTAGTAATTTTGGTCTAGAACCGCCAGTGTACTCATGGGCAGAGGCAGTACTGTTTTCTCAGGCTTTAGGTGTTGCACGTTTTGACTTGGCCACAGCGATGTACTGCTAAACAAAGGCTGTCTGTCTTTCTGTCTGTTCTCTTATGCAAATCAACACGGCTGGACGCACATACTCCATACTTTGCACATGGATTGGTGACACCCCAGAGGGGCCCAAGACAACATTTTTGATTTTCCAGAATATGGAATTCATGCTAATCCAGCACACTATTCGTTTCCCATTGGTTACATGCTCTTTTGATTTCATTGCCTTTGAAGAAAGACAATGCCTACTTTGTGTCTGGGGTATAATTACAGTAATAATGTTACTCCTCTGCGATAACCTGGCGACTTGTCCAGGGTGTACCCCGCCTCTCGCCCGTAGTCAGCTGGGATAGGCTCCAGCTTGCCTGCGACCCTGTAGAACAGGATAAAGCGGCTACAGATAATGAGATGAGAGATGAGATGAAGAACTGTCCAGAGAACATTGTGCGTGCACTGTGATTCAAAAACATAAATCATTAGGACTTAACTGAGGAAAATGTTAATTACACCCACGTGTGTGGTGACCACTTTATATCTGGTAAATATTCATTGATAATTAAAGCTATGTTTTCTGCTGATTCAATCAAACTTTTGAGCTTTAAGGCAAACACTCTGCTTCTCACCTCGCAGGAGTACCTGCAAACCTACGCGATAAAACAAATCCAGACTGGGTACCAACACTCAAATTAGGACACAATAAGATCAAGACGAAAACTCATCTTGCAGTATCAAGAAGCAACAGGATAAATGAAAGATCTGCCAAGAAAGCCAGATTAGATACGATGCAAACCTGAGTGAGTTTGGATACACAAGGAGAACAATGTGGGTCAGCTTTGCCAGATGAGATATTAGTGATGCCGTTCCAGTAACCCAGTACTTTCGTTTTTTTATGCACTTTTTTCTTTTTTCTTTTGTAGAACGAGATAGTTCACAATATCAGGGCATTCAATCAGTGGTAATGAGGTTAAATCCTCTGTATAATTGGACAGCTTGAACATAAAGCCACAAATTTCAACTTTTTCCTTTGAATCTTGACTTGACAGAGGACTCCAGAGAATCATACTATTTTGAAAAAGTCAGAGATGCATCACAATTACTGTTTGCATGAGATGGCATTTTGGATTTGTAGATCATCCAACATGGTGGCGGATGCATACGTCACACTATTTTGTCACAGTTTCCCACACAGGTCAAAGACATGCAGATTAGGTTGTAGAAGACAACCTTAGTGCTGTTCCCAAGCCTGGATAGATTGGGGAGGGCTGCGCCAGGAAGGGCATCTGGTGTAAAAACCTATGCTAAATCAAATATGCAGAACAGATCCGCTGTGGTGACCCCGGACGTATGGGAGCAGCTAGAAGAAGAAGAGCTCGTGTCTGAAATCATTTGGATTGTTTTGAATGAGTGACTGCTGCCATCTGAGTTTTCTTACCTAATACTTACCTAATACCTTATACTACCCATATCTCAAAAACATGTAGTACTGCATTCTATTATTTACATAATTTAAGGTGCATTAGAAAATATCTCACCAAAGATTCATCAGAAATTTTAGTTCATGCACTGATTATGGGCAGAATAGATTATTGTAATTACCTTCTTGATGGGCTGCCTGATGTTCATTTAAATAAGCTTCAAAGAGTTCAGAATGCAGGACCAAGGATGATTTGTATTGTTCCTAGATTTTCTCATATGACACCAATTTTACGGTCCTTGCACTGGCTGCCAGTTAGACGAAGGATTAATTTAAAAATGTTAGTCATTGCTTTTAAAGCTATTAAGGGCTGTGCTCCTAAACATATGTCTAGTTTAACTGAGATCAAAGAGGTGTCTAAGTATAGTTTAAGGTCTAATAATGAGCTTTTATTGAAACCGTTAGCATTCATAACTAAAAAGACAATGGGGTGATGGGGCATTCACATTGGTAGCTCCAAAGATTTGGAACATGCTGCCAAAGTTAATTAGAGATGCTGATAATTTATCTAGTTTTAAACCTTTACTTTAAACACCTTACTTTAATTTAGCTTTTAATAACTGACATTTTTCAGGTGTGTGTGTGTGTGTGTGTGTGTGTATTGATAGCAATGATGACTGCTTCATTATGATGTGCAGAAACACAGATGGGCCATGAGGCTCGCACCAGAGTGACAGAGTCGCCCACACCGGTGGCACGAACAGCCTGGCCGAGCCGCCATGGAATGTCTGGCCTCGTGAGTTCTCTCATACTATTCTTTACTAACGAAGCGCCTTGCATGGTAAGGGAAGACAAATGATGTTGTGCCCCCATCATGTTGTCTCTCTGGACCTCCAGACCTGATGCCAAGTGGTGCCACAGACCTGATGGGTATGGAAGCTGCCCCACAGTAAGTTCTTGCCAAGATCTTCAAGGATCTTTGAAATTCTTGCCAAGATCTTCAATGATCTACAAAGATCTTTTAACTTCTTGCCAAGATCTTCAAGGGTCTTTGAAATTCTTTTCAAGATCTTCAAGGATCTTTAATATTCTTGCCAAGATCTTCAATTATGCGTGTGTGCGCGTGCACATGGTGTGTTCTTGCACGGGGTGTGTGTGCGCGCACGTGCATGGTGTTTTCTTGCGCGGGGTGTGTGTGTGTATGTGTGCGTGGTGTTTTCTTGCGCGGGGTGTGTATGTGTGCGTGCATAGTGTGTTCTTGCACGGTGCATGGTGTGTGTGTGTGTGTGTGTGTGTGCACGTGAGCATGGTGTTTTCTTGCGTGGGGTGTGTGTGCACGCATGCATAGTGTGTTCTTGCACGGTGCCCGGTGCGTGGTGTGTGTGTGTGCACGTGAGCATGGTGTGTTCTTGTGCGGGGTGTGTGTGTGTGTGTGTGTGTGTGTGTGTGTGTATGCGCGCATGGTGTGTTAGACCTCATCATAGCACAGAGACAGCTCTGGTTAAAGTAGTAAACGACCTACTGTTGGCGTCTGATCAGGGCTGTGTCTCGCTGCTTGTGTTGCTTGACCTTAGTGCAGCATTTGATACCATTGATCATTCCATTCTTCTGGATAGACTAGAAAATGTTGTGGGAGTTAAGGGACTGGCCCTCTCCTGGCTCAGGTCTTATTTAACTGATCGCTATCAGTATGTTGATGTAAATGGTGATTTTTCTAGACGTACTGAGGTAAAGTTTGGTGTTCCACAAGGTTCTGTCTTGGGTCCACTGCTTTTTTCTTTATATATGTTCCCTCTGGGTGATATTATTCATAAACATTGTATTAGTTTCCACTGTTATGCTGATGACACGCAGTTGTATGTTTCTGCAAAACCTGATGAGAGACACCAGCTTAATAGAATTGAGGAATGTGTGAAGGACATTAGACACTGGATGCTTATTAACTTCCTTCTGCTTAACTCTGACAAGACTGAAGTACGTGTACTCGGACCACATGCAGCTAGAAGTAAGTTTTCTGATTACGCAGTAACTCTGGATGGCCTTTCTGTTTCTTCACGTGCAGCAGTAAAAGACCTCGGAGTGATTACTGACCCCAGTCTTTCATTCGAAACTCACATTGATAACATTACCCGGATAGCTTTCTTTCATCTCAGAAATATTGCTAAGATAAGAAATTTAATGTCACTACATGATGCGGAAAAACTAGTTAATGCTTTCGTTCCCTCCAGGTTGGATTATTGTAATGCCTTACTGTCTGGATGTTCCAATAAGTGCATAAACAAGCTCCAGTTAGTTCAAAATGCAGCAGCAAGAGTCCTTACTAGAACTAGAAAATATGACCACATCACCCCTGTCTTATCCACACTGCATTGGCTCCCAATCAAATTTCGTATTGATTATAAAATACTACTATTGACCTTCAAAGCACTGAATGGTCTCGCACCACAGTACCTGAGTGAACTTCTGCTCCTCTATGACCCGCCACGCCTACTTAGATCAAAAGGTGCAGGCTATCTGCTGGTACCTCGTATAGTGAAGGCTACATCAGGGGGCGGAGCCTTTTCTTACAAAGCCCCACAGTTATGGAACAGCCTTCTAAGTAATGTTCGGGAATCAGACACAGTCTCAGTGTTTAAGTCTCGGCTGAAAACATATCTGTTTAGTCAAGCCTTTTGTTAATGGTGTTTATGAGGTAAAGGTGTAGATCTGGAGGGTCCTCAGACAGAGTGTTTTGGTAAACTGGGATGTATGGATGCTGTCAGTCCCCACTCGCTTGCTCACTCGAGTTTGTTGACGGTGTAGTGGCTGCTGCTTTATGTCCCGGGGCCCCTCATGCCTGTGTTACCTTCTGGCTCTCCCCTTTTAGTTATGCTGTCATAGTTAGTTGCCGGAGTCCCTGCTTGTACTCAGTGCAATATGTATACTGTTCCTACTTATTCAGGTGACATTGGGCATACCTAACAACCTGTTTTTTCTCTCTCTCTCTCTCTCTCTCTCTCTCTCTCCCTCCCAAATCTGTCCCTCTGAGTTACATGTCAACCCTGGGATCGAGATGCTGACCTCTTCTGCTCCTCGGACCTGCCTGATTCATCCTGGTGCCCTGTGTCTGGTTAGAGTTTCATCACATCGCTCCTGTGGAGGACAGCCCCATATGGACAGTCGAAAGTCACACTTGGAAGACGCTCTGGACTCTTACAGTAATGCTTTTATGGCTGAGGACTACAGTTGACTTGCTAACTTTAGGACTGCAGTTGTCATGAACAGTTTTGCACTCAAGTTTCCATCAATGAAGAGTTTATAACATCAACGAAACTGACTTTATGTTAAAACTGTTAATGTTATAGCCATGTTGTCTGTTGTTGCCCAAATGAGGATGGGTTCCCTTTTGAGTCTGGTTCCTCTCGAGGTTTCTTCCTCGTGTCGTCTGAGGGAGTTTTTCCTTGCCACCATCGCCACAGGCTTCATCATTGGGGATAGATTAGGGATAAAATTAGCTTGTGTTCAGGGCCGTAGCCAGCATTTTAAAATCACTGAGGTCCGTGATGCACGCAAAGCGTGCACTGAAAAATTTTTGACATATTTAAATGAGAGGGGAGAATTACACGTCACACAAGAGCTCTATTCCTGAAATTACTTTTAATGGTGTTTGAACCAGGGCTGGACTGGGACAAAAAAACGGGCCGGGCATTTTTGACTTAGGCAGGCCAATATTAAGACTTCGACAGGCTCATAATTACCAGAGTACAAACGACTAGTAACCTGCCCCCCCGGAGGAGGTTTGGCCAGGTATTGCAATGACCCCATCTGTTAGTCTGTCTGTCTGTCTGTCCCCCTGCAGTGTGTGTGTGTGTGTGCCGTCTTTACGCGGAGCCAAACACACCGGTTGGGGCCAGGTTGCTATCTCTCATTGCACTTGTTTAAGTATGTTTTCCGTGAAGCAATGTACATTTTTTTTTACGGTTGTTACATCCTGGCCAAGGGGAAATGGTGCAACATTTAAAGCAAGAATTCCCGGCCCCCAAGAAACACCAACAAATGCACAGTAACTATGCAGTCAATGATTTACAGTATTTAAAATGCTTCTTGTACACAATGGGGCATGGTTGGAAGAGAGCCCCCAGAAGCTGGGAGGAACCGACCTTATCTGCAGTCTTCAGTCCAATCTGCTACTTGGACACACCTACACACTGACACAGTCACTCTCGTAATCATCCCACCTGCAGCCAATCACACACACAAGTACACAGACAGAAAGGAAAAGGAAGACATTAAAACAATTTAAGGTTAGGTACATACAAGTTAATAAATGTTCAAAACAACCTCAGGGTCATCACACTTTTATATTATAGTGAGGTGTATTATGTGAGGTGTATCACTTGGTAGATAGCTCACTTGACTTGAACAAACGCTCTCATACCCTGACGATCCTATGAACATCTATGTACGCCAGAAGACCCTTCAGAGGAGCAGGATTTCATAAAGAGGGAGATACAGAGAGGTGAGACATGAACAAGTTTACACTCACTTTTAAATGACAGCTTCAAATATTTTTAATAGATGTTAGAATAGATAGAATAGATGATGAAGATTAATAGATGATAGAATAGATGTTTCATGTACATGAAAGCATTACAAAGACTACTAACTGGAAAAACATTGGGAAAGCCAGATAAATAGGCACATAAATGCATTGTGCACTTACTTGCTGAATCATGACTTATGACCAGCGCCGGCGATTGCTATAGGCGACCTAGGCAATTGCCTAGAGCGCAAAGTGTGCCCAGGGGCGCCAAGGGCGACCAAAACCCCACCAAAAAGGAGGGATGGAGTTATTGAATGAAGATGTTACCAAGTGCATCAGTGGTGTACAGTGTTTTCAACCACTGTGCTGCCGAACTCTAGTACCGCGGAACACTAGTGTGCCGTGAGAGATCACCAAGCGTACCGTGGAAAATTATAGAATGACTGTATATTGTAAATATTGGCAACAGCGTTTTAGTTTCAGTCAACATTTTCTATTGGTGATGTGCCTTGAGATTTTTTCATTGAAAAAAGTGCGCCCTGGCTCAAAAAGGTTGAAAACCTTTTTTACAACACCTCTGATGCGGCTGGGGATGTAGAAATACACACTCCTTACCTCTGCTGTTACACTACCTGTGACAGTAGCTTCTGCTGAAAGAAGCTTTTCAAAATTAAAACTGCTGAAGACATACTTAAGGTCAACAATGAGTCAAGAACGTCTGAATGGGCTTGCTCTGATGAGCGTCAACCAAGAGATCTCAAGAGAAATATCATTTGATGATATTATCAAGGAATTTGCCATTAGGAAGACCAGACGAGTCCCATTGTAATGTTACTTCAATAACAAAGTACCCATAATAGCACTTTTGTTTGAAAATACAGCCCATTGATGTCCTAACAGGGTGCTTAAGTTTGCACAATTTAGAACTGTAGAATTTTTTATTCATTTAATTTGTTAATTCTTCAGAGATGACTTAACTTTTAATAGCAAAAAAGAAACTAAAAATAATGTCTTGTTTATTGTCCATGCACTACACTTTGAACAGGGTGCGGAAGAGTTTTTGCCCATTATATGGAGATATGTATTGAATTTGTGAGGTCATTTTACTTTGTGACACTTTATGTTAATAATGATAACAATAATAACAATAATGAAAAAGATAAAAATGACTTCTTGTTTATTGTCCATGCATCATACATTGTTTAATAGTAATAGAATAGAGTGATTAGATTAAAGTGTTATTTAGATGTTATTAGAGGGGTTTTTTTCTTGGGGGGGGCGCCAAAACTCAATCTCGCCTAGGGCAGCCAAAGACCTAGAGCCGGCCCTGCTTATGACCCTTGAATATCTATGACAAAATCCTCTCAAATGGCATCCTAAATGAATGGCAGACATATAAATGACGAAATTGTCATTAAATATTAATTTCTAAAAAATCAGATCGATCTATACTTACCCAGAACCCAAATGCCTGTCAATCTCGTGAACAATGGTGAATGCGTATCCTGAAATGGAACCTTAAAATAGTAACAGAAAAAGGATACAATGAATGTTGATGGCAAAAAATCACTATAAATATATTTCAAACGAAACAAATAAGTTTCCATACTTACAGTGGTGCTTGAAAGTTTGTGAACCCTTTAGAATTTTCGATATTTCTGCATAAATATCACTGAAAACATCATCAGATTTTCACAGAAGTCCTAAAAGTAGATAAAGAGAACCCAGTTAAACAAATGAGACAAAAATATTATACTTGGTCATTTATTTATTGAAGAAAATGATCCAATATTACATATCTGTGAGTGGCAAAAGTATGTGAACCTCTAGGATTAACAGTTAATTTGAAGGTGAAATTAGAGTCAGGTGTTTTCAATCAATGGGATGACAATCAGGTGTGAGTGGGCACCCTGTTTTATTTAAAGAACAGGGATCTATCAAAGTCTGATCTTCACAACACACGTTTGTGGAAGTGTATCATGGCACGAGCAAAGGAGATTTCTGAGGACCTCAGAAAAAGTGTTGTTGATGCTCATCAGGCTGGAAAAGGTTACAAAACCATCTCTAAAGAGTTTGGACTCCACCAATCCACAGTCAGACAGATTGTGCACAAATGGAGGAAATTCAAGACCATTGTTACCCTCCCTAGGAGTGGTCGACCAACAAAGATCACTCCAAGAGCAAGGTGTGTAATAGTCAGCGAGGTCACAAAGGACCCCATGGTAACTTCTAAGCAACTGAAGGCCTCTCTCACATTGGCTAATGTTAATGTTCATGAGTCCACCATCAGGAGAACACTGAACAACAATGGTGTGCATGGCAGGATTGCAAGGAGAAAGCCACTGCTCTCCAAAAAGAACATTGCTGCTCATCTGCAGTTTGCTAAAGATCACGTGGACAAGCCAGAAGGCTATTGGAAATATGTTTTGTGGATGGATGAGACCAAAATAGAACGTTTTGTGTTAGGACTAGGACTGTTTTGGCCTCTAGAGGCCGCTGTTATTTCCTTTTCATGTCGTGTTTATTTTGGCCTCTAGAGGCCGCCACTGTTCCTGTGTTTTGTGTTTGTGTTAATTGCCTAATTATCTTCACCTGTGTCCTTAATTAGTTTGTCTATTTATACCCCTGAGTTCAGTCCTCTTGTCACGGAGTCTTTGTGCTGTTATGTTTATCTCCAGTTTCCTTTGTACTGTGTTTTTTGATCTTCTTAGCTTTTGAATTTTTGCACTTTGCTTTTCTTTTGGATTTTACTTTTTGGTTTTTTTTTGTCTTTTGTTTTGCCCTGTATATAGTGTATATAGTTTAAATAAACCTTTTGATTCTTTTTCTACTTCCGCCTCAAGCCTCTGCATTTGAGTCATCCCCCTGGTGGCCTAGTGGGGGTTTGCTGGATTATCACACCAACGAACCAGGTTCGAATCCCAGCAAAACCCTAACAGAAAGACTCCGTCATGACCGACTCAGCAGAGGCTGCTTCAACTGTCTACCCGGCCAACCTTCAGGGAATTATGGCAGCTTTGACACGCTTCGGAGCGACCATGGATGCTCATGGACGTACGCTCACCAGCCAACGTGAGGCCCTTGCTCGCCACGAGGAACTGCTTCAGCAAATTGGGAAAACCCTGGCACAGCTGACATCTCTGCCTGCATCTCCTCATCCTGATCCAGCTCCTGCTCCTGATCCAGCTCCTGCTCCAGTGCCTCCTGCCATGCTGCCTTCTTCACCTCGCGAACCCAGCCTTCCTGCACCACAGAGGTATGACGGCAAGCACAGTGAGTGCCGAGAGTTCCTTACCCAGTGTCAACTCACCTTTGAGCTTCAGCCTACCACCTACACTACGGATCGCCGCAAGATTGCCTTTGTGATCACCTTATTAGCTGGTAAGGCGCGAGCCTGGGCTACTGCTATCTGGCAAAGACAGGGACCTGAGTGCTTTGATTTCCAGCTGTTTTCTGAAGAGATGCTTCGGGTCTTCGATCAGGCAGACATCAGTACCGACGCAGCCCGAAAGCTCATGTCCATCCGGCAAGGAGGAAGCGTCGCAGATTACGCCATCTCGTTCCGAACACTCGCAGCAGTAAGTGGATGGAACGAGACTGCCCTGGTGTCAGCCTTCCACCATGGTCTGTCTGACCCCATCAAGGACGGTCTGGCCTCTATTGGATGCCCAAGTGACCTCGAAACCCTCATCTCACATGCTATTTGTCTGGACAACAGGATGAGAGAACGCCACCAAGCCTTGAGCCCCCCCAGCCTCCCTACCTCTACCTGGAGACCGTCTACCTCCTTCAGTGACTGTCCAGAACCCATGCAAGTGGGTCGTACTCGCCTCTCCGCATCTGAGAGGGAGCGCAGAAGGAGGGACAAGTGCTGCATCTACTGTGGCAAGCCTGGTCACTTCCGAGCATCATGTCCCGAACTCTTGGGAAAAGGACCGCCCCGTCCAGCCGAGGGAGGGTTGTGACGGGGCCTACCCTCTCTCCCGGACTCCCTGGCCAAGGAATCTACATCCCGGTCTCCATCTCCTGGGGTGAGTCTGTCCACTCTTGTCAAGCTTTGATAGACTCAGGGGCGGCTGGGAACTTTATGGATATTCACTTCGCCCAAAGCATCAATATTCCGACTGCACCTCTTGAAGTCCCACTGTCTGTGTCTGCCCTCGATGGCCAAGCGTTAGGTGATGGAAGAGTCACCCAAGTTACTTCTCCAGTTTTCCTCCAGTCTCAAGGTCACAAGGAAGAAATATCCCTGCACCTGATTCCTTCACCTGAGTTCCCAGTTATTCTAGGCCTTCCTTGGCTTACTCGCCACAACCCTCGCATAGACTGGGTAACAAGCCAGGTTGTGGAATGGGGCCCTGCATGCCATGCCTCTTGTCTGCTCTCTAGCTCTCCTGTGTCTCCTGCCGAGCCCCCTGATCTCACCGAGTTATCTCAAGTTCCCACAGAGTACTGGGATCTCAAGGAGGTATTCAGCAAGAGCAGGGCCGCCGTTCTTCCTCCGCACCGGGCCTACGACTGTGCCATCGACTTGCTCCCTGGGACTACCCCTCCTCGTGGCAGACTGTTTTCACTCTCTCAGCCAGAACGCAAGGCCATGGAGGAATACCTCAAAGATGCCCTGGTCTCTGGGTTTATTCGACCCTCCACTTCACCTGCTGGAGCCGGCTTCTTCTTTGTCGGCAAGAAGGATGGGGGGCTCCGACCATGTATTGATTACAGGGGCCTGAATAAGATCACTGTGCGCAACCGATATCCCCTTCCGCTGATGTCCACAGCTTTCGACCTGCTCCAAGGCGCCACCGTCTTCACCAAGTTGGACCTACGGAACGCATACCACCTCATCCGTATCCGACAGGGAGACGAGTGGAAGACTGCCTTTAACACCCCGTCTGGGCACTACGAATACCAGGTGATGCCCTTCGGACTCACCAACGCACCAGCTGTTTTTCAGGCCCTAATCAACGACGTCTTAAGGGACATGATTAACCTATACGTTTTTGTCTACCTCGACGACATCCTTATCTTTTCCAAGACCGTGCAGGAGCACCGCCACCATGTCCGCCAGGTTCTCCAGAGGCTGCTACAGAACAATCTGTTCGCCAAGGCCCAGAAATGCGAATTTCATGTTCCCGAGGTCTCCTTTCTGGGATTTATTGTACGGACAGGCCAACTCCAAATGGACCCTGCCAAGACCCTGGCCGTCCGGGATTGGCCTACTCCCAAGTCCGTTAAGGAGGTTCAGCGGTTCTTAGGATTCGCTAACTTCTACCGCAAGTTCATCAGGAACTTCAGTTCTGTGGCAGCACCCATGTCAGACCTCACCAAAGGGACAGGTGGATCTTATGGCTGGTCTCCTCAGGCAGAAAAGGCGTTCAAAGACCTCAAGGACCGCTTCTGCACGGCACCCATTCTGGTTCTCCCGGACACCTCCCAACCATTCATCGTGGAGGTGGACGCCTCGGACAGTGGTGTCGGCGCGGTGCTCTCTCAACGTTCGGAAGGAAAGCTGCACCCCTGCGCTTACTTCTCCCACCGCCTGAGTCCTGCTGAGTCCCGGTACGATGTGGGGGATCGAGAACTGCTAGCGGTCAAACTGGCCCTTGAGGAGTGGAGGCACTGGCTGGAGGGAGCACAACATCCATTCCTGGTTTGGACTGACCACAAGAACCTGGAGTACCTCCAGCAAGCCAAGAGACTGAACCCTCGACAGGCTAGGTGGGCCCTGTTTTTCAGTCGGTTTGACTTCACCCTCTCATACCGCCCCGGCTCCAAGAACACCAAACCTGACGCACTGTCCAGACTGTTCTCTGCCACTAACAGGGAGAATGAAGTCGGGCCTATTATCCCTGTGTCCCGGATTGTGGCCCCTGTCCGCTGGGGTATTGAGGAGGCTGTCCGACGAGCCCAACGCCAGGACCCCGGTCCTGGGACGGGGCCACCAGGCCTCTTGTACGTCCCACATCAAGCCCGGGCCAAGGTTCTCCAGTGGGGTCACTCTTCCCCTCTCACCGCCCACCCGGGAGCTCGGAGGACCCTGGACTTCCTGAAAAGACGCTTCTGGTGGCCTAACATGGAGAAGGAAGTAAGGTCATTTGTCCTGTCCTGTGAGGTTTGCACCAGAACCAAGAACCCACGACAGCGTCCCCAGGGTCTCCTGCATCCTCTGACCATTCCCCGGCGTCCCTGGTCCCACGTGGCAGTCGACTTTATCACGGGTCTCCCTGAGTCACAAGGTAACACGGTCATTTTGGTCTTAGTTGACAGATTCTCCAAGGCCTGCCGCTTCATACCACTGTGCAAACTCCCCTCTGCTCTTGAAACTGCGAAACTTTTGTTTAATCATGTCTTCCGAGTCTTTGGTCTTCCACAGGACATCGTCTCAGACCGAGGGCCCCAGTTCTCCTCCCGAGTGTGGCACGGGTTCTGCAAGGTCATCGGAGCCACTGCCAGCCTCTCCTCTGGGTTTCACCCACAGTCCAATGGTCAGACGGAGAGGCTCAACCAGGACCTGGAAACCACCCTGCGAGGCCTGGCTATGGATAACCCAACATCGTGGAGCACCTGGCTGCCATGGGCGGAGTACGCCCACAACACCCTGCAGTCATCGGCCACCAAGCTGTCGCCATTCCAGTGCCAATTCGGGTTCCAGCCACCTCTGTTCCCGGACCAGGAGGAGGACGCGGGGGTGCCCTCGGTCAACCAATATGTGAGACGGTGTCGCAAGACCTGGAGCAAGGTCAGGAAGACCCTCATACAGACCTCCAGAACCAACCAGACTCAGGCCAACCGCCATAGAAGACCTGCACACGCTTTCCGCCCTGGGCAGCGTGTTTGGCTGTCCACTAAGGACCTTCCACTGCGGGTGGAGAACCGCAAGCTTGCTCCTCGCTACATTGGCCCCTTCAAGGTGGTGCGCAGGGTGAACCCTGTCTCCTACCGGCTCCAGTTGCCCCGGACTCTGAGGATCAACCCCACTTTCCATGTTTCCCTGTTACGGCCCGTACTGACGTCTACGTATGCCCCTGCCCCTAGGAACCCCCCACCCCCCCGCATCTTCCAGGGGCAGACTGTGTTCACTGTGAATCGCCTGCTTGACTCCCGCCGGGTCCGCGGCGGGTTGCAATATCTGGTGGACTGGGAGGGCTATGGTCCTGAGGAGCGCTGCTGGGTTCCTGCTCGGGATGTCCTTGATAAAGAACTATGTCGGGACTTCCATTCGGCCCATCCGGATCGCCCTGGGAACGTCAGGAGACGCTCCTAGAGGGGGGGGTCCTGTTAGGACTAGGACTGTTTTGGCCTCTAGAGGCCGCTGTTATTTCCTTTTCATGTCGTGTTTATTTTGGCCTCTAGAGGCCGCCACTGTTCCTGTGTTTTGTGTTTGTGTTAATTGCCTAATTATCTTCACCTGTGTCCTTAATTAGTTTGTCTATTTATACCCCTGAGTTCAGTCCTCTTGTCACGGAGTCTTTGTGCTGTTATGTTTATCTCCAGTTTCCTTTGTACTGTGTTTTTTGATCTTCTTAGCTTTTGAATTTTTGCACTTTGCTTTTCTTTTGGATTTTACTTTTTGGTTTTTTTTTGTCTTTTGTTTTGCCCTGTATATAGTGTATATAGTTTAAATAAACCTTTTGATTCTTTTTCTACTTCCGCCTCAAGCCTCTGCATTTGAGTCATCCCCCTGGTGGCCTAGTGGGGGTTTGCTGGATTATCACACCAACGAACCAGGTTCGAATCCCAGCAAAACCCTAACAGTTTTGGTTTAAATGAGAAGCATTATGTTTGGAGAAAGGAAAACACTGCATTCCAGCATAAGAACCTTATCCCATCTGTGAAACATGGTGGTGGTAGTATCATGGTTTGGGCCTGTTTTGCTGCATCTGGGCCAGGACAGCTTGCCATCATTGATGGAACAATGAATTCTGAATTATACCAGCGAATTCTAAAGGAAAATGTCAGGACATCTGTCCATGAACTGAATCTCAAGAGAAGGTGGGTCATGCAGCAAGACAATGACCCTAAGCACACAAGTCGTTCTACCAAAGAATGGTTAAAGAAGAATAAAGTTAATGTTTTGGAATGGCCAAGTCAAAGTCCTGACCTTAATCCAATGGAAATGTTGTGGAAGGACCTGAAGCGAGCAGTTCATGTGAGGAAACCCACCAACATCCCAGAGTTGAAGCTGTTCTGTACGGAGGAACGGGCTAAAATTCCTCCAAGCCGGTGTGCAGGACTGATCAACAGTTACCGCAAACGTTTAGTTGCAGTTATTGCTGCACAAGGGGGTCACACCAGATATTGAAAGCAAAGGTTCACATACTTTTGCCACTCACATATATGTAATATTGGATGATTTTCCTCAATAAATAAATGACCAAGTATAACATTTTTGTCTCATTTGTTTAAATGGGTTCTCTTTATCTACTTTTAGGACTTGTGTGAAAATCTGATGATGTTTTAGGTCATATTTATGCAGAAATATAGAAAATTCTAAAGGGTTCACAAACTTTCAAGCACCACTGTATATTGCTTACTTTGTGACAACGAACAGTCAACAAAACCTGAGAGACAGGGGCTTCCTAAGAGGAAAAAAGAGGAATCAATGAAAGGGGATGTTTTTGTGTCCCAATTTCAATTTCATGTAATTTTGAATAGAACATTTCACTGAATAATATAGCTAGTGTTAATATTTAAAAAACCTTACCTCAGTATAGTAGGAGTTTCCGAAGTAGTTCACTTTTTTCTGCGACTCTGTCAATGATGGTGCCTGTATCGAGACCCATGAGGATGTCCTTTTCTGAGGACATCAACATGAAGGCCTCTAACTTACTTGCATTTATGCTGTTCCTCAGTCTGCTCTTGATGAATTTAAGAGTCGAAAATGACCGTTCACAGGCGACTTGTGTCACTGAGAGGGTGAGTAAATATTTGCATGCAAGAGCTACATGATGATATGCATCTGACTGCCCCTGAAATCTCTTGCCACCTCTTTTAGGGCCTCATGTGCAGAGAGCACCATCCTGTGGGCAGAGAGGATGTCCATCCCTCCTGTTTGTAAGTATTTTGACAGGGTCGTTGTCTGCTCAAATATTCTCATGAATATTTGAGGTGTCAGGATTGTCTCGTGTTTCAGCAGGCCATCTTTCTAACCTCTTGCTTTGGTTCGAACATTGCCTTTTACTGTCTTTTGCTCTTGAATGGCTGACAGGGTGCACAGAACATCAACGTAAAGACAGTCCTGGGGATTTCCAAAGGAGCCAAACATCATCTTTAACGCCTCATGCTTTGCCCACCAGTGTGTCTCTCCAATGGGTGCTATGCGCTTGTGTCTGTTGCTGTGGCTTTCTTTCTCCCATTATATTCATCCTCTGATGTGATTCTCTGATAAACTTTGCTGTTTCATTAAGAAGATGAAAAAGTGATCCACTCTCAATCACAATTTCAGTGGTGTCAGAAAGAACCAGATTCAGCACATGGGCATAGCACCACACATGAACATGGTGAGGGGACTGTGATGCTAAGAGTGACGAGAAGCCTTTGTGCCTTCCTTGCATGTTGGCAGCCCCATCTGTGGCATTTCCAATGCAGAGCCTTTTGCCTGAGTTGAGACCATCAAGAACATCACTCCGCAACTGAACAAATGCCTCTCCTGTAGATGCACTGCATCTGACCACAGCAACAAGCCTCTCATTTATGGTATCAGTCACATACCTCAGGACAACTGAGCATTGGTCTTGTGCTGTAATGTCTTGTGTGGTGTCCAGTTGGACAGAAAACATTCCAGCTTTTAGGATTTCTGTGGCAATGTTCTGTTTGATCAACTTTAGTATTGTGTCAATCACTGAGTTAACAGTTGATTTAGACAGTAGAGTGAAAAGGGAGGGGCGGCACGGTGGAGTAGTGGTTAGCCTCCAGTTTCTGCTCTCCCTCCCTGGCTCCCCAAGGCTGGGGGAATACAGCACGTTATAGTATTATTCTACTGATGTTTCCGAAGTAAACCTTGACTACGGTGAGACACTAAAATAAAACTTAAGCATATGAATATGCGAATAAAAAGTTTGATCTGACATGAGACGTGTCACTCTTCAGGAAATACATCATCATTTGATACATATCATCTCTAGCCGCTTTATCCTGGTCTACAGGGTCGCAGGCAAGCTGGAGCCTATCCCAGCTGACTACGGGCGAAAGGCAGGGTACACCCTGGACAAGTCACCAGGTCATCACAGGGCTGACACATAGACACAGACAACCATTCACGCTCACATTCACACCTACGCTCAATTTAGAGTCACCAGTTAACCTAACCTGCATGTCTTTGGACTGTGGGGGAAACCGGAGCACCCGGAGGAAACCCACGCGGACACGGGGAGAACATGCAAACTCCGCACAGAAAGGCCCTCGCCGGCCACGGGGCTCGAACCCGGACCTTCTTGCTGTGAGGCGACAGCGCTAACCACTACACCACCGTGCCACCACAATGTCAACAACACCACAAAAAATACCTTCCATTGCACGCAAATATTTGTGAAAAATAAAGTCAGTAATAAAGTAACAAAGTCAGTAGTGCAAAATAAGTAAACAAAAGCAACAATGTAATAAATATAAATATAACAATATAAACAACACAACAAAAAAAAATACCTTCCATTGCACGCAAATATGTGTGAAAAATAAAATAAAGTCAGTAGTGCAAATCAGGTGTAAACTACAAGTGGCTCGTAACCTTTGGGTCTTTGCTCACAAAGCCCTCCAAGGAAGTATCCCTTGAGGTGCCCTTTGGCTCTGTTCCCATGCTGACAACAGATTTAAAGGTTTTTGTTCAGGAACAGTAACATGTTTACATTCTTCCCTTTTATTGCACTTCTTCTCCGAGTTATTAACTGTCCCGCCTTAGAGAAAATCCTTTCTGCAGGTACAGATGTTGCAATTACTCCCAGATGTTTTTTTGCAATCTTGCTCAGAGAGGGAAATGTAGGTTCATTCATTTTCCACCAAAGAAGTGGGTCTCCATCCCGTGGAATTGGCTTCTCTTCCGTGTACCGGCGCGTTTCAATAGTCGCATCAGTGCCAGCTGTGCGATGCTGCTGTGATTCCAGGATTTCAGTGTCAAACTCAGTCAGCACTCTGACTCTCCGCTCTCCGACACGGGAGGGGCAAGGTGTGAGCAGCAGAGAGAGAGAGAGAGAGAGAGAGAGGTGTGCTGTTTACACAGACAGATTTAGAGAGAAACTACACTACCGTTCAAAAGTTTGGGGTCACTTTGAAATGTCCTTATTTTTGAAAGAAAAGCACTGTTCTTTTCAATGAAGATCACTTTAAACTAATCAGAAATCCACTCTATACATTGCTAATGTGGTAAATGACTATTCTAGCTGCAAATGTCTGGTTTTTGGTGCAATATCTCCATAGGTGTATAGAGGCCCATTTCCAGCAACTATCACTCCAGTGTTCTAATGGTACAATGTGTTATCTAGCCATAAACCGATTTCTAATGATCTGGCTTCCCCATTCCAGAACACCCCCACTTTTGGAAAGCTTGATACGCCCCTGGTGTGAAATATGAAATCTCTGCCTGTTATGACATCCTGATCAATAAACAAAGTTACTCAGCAGTTACTCAGTACTTGAGTAGTTTTTTTCACTTAGTACTTTTTACTCTTACTCAAGTAATTAATTGGACGACTACTTTTTACTTTTACTTGAGTAATATTATTCTAAAGTAACAATACTCTTACTTATGTACAATTTTTGGCTACTCTACCCACCTCTGATTGCGACAATGTCTATTGTTACCCTTACGAAAATCTACCATGGTTTACTATGGTTTTACCATGGTTTTTATGTGACCATGGTTATACTATGGTTTTTATGTAGTAACCATGATTCTACCATGGTATCTCATGGTTATTCTAAGTACTATGAACCAACCATAGTATTACTATGGTTCATCCATGGTAGTAACCATGGTTCTACTATGGTATTTCATGGTGATTCTAAGTACTATGAACCAACCATAGCATTACTGTGGTTTATCCATAGTACTGTAGTAGCTGTGGTAGCATCATAGTTGTATGTGTAATAGGTCATAGTAACTATGAAATTAGTTTAAAAAGGGATAGTATGGTTTTTAAAAGGATGCACTAACTGTAGTATTACCATGCTTTCGTCCAGCAGTCAATGCTGTAGAGAAGGATCTCGATTAACAGCCCAGATACATTAACATTTACTTAGAACCTAAAAATTTAAGTGAACATTGAGGTAAAATGCATATAGTACATCCTAAACAACAACAACAATAATACACTATAAAAATACTGGGTCAAAAATAACTCAACTTTAACCCAACCACTGGGTTAATATTGCACGAACTCAACACTAGGTTATCTTAGCCCAAACAATTGGGTTGAAACGATTGGGTGCAAAGATTATACCATAGTGAAACCATGGTTAAATCATGGTTAAACCATAGTCATGAACCATGGGTTTCATGGTTACCCAAAAAAACATGAATAACTATAAACCATGGTAAAACCATGGTTAGTTTTCATAGTAAAACCATGGTTATTTTTTGGAAGGGTAAAAGCGCTATACAAATAAACTTGACTCGACTTGTGTTCTTGCGCGGGGTGTGTGTGTGTGTGTGTGTATGCACGCGCGGGGGGGCTGCGAGGGGTGTGTGTGTGTGTGTGTGTATGCACGCGCGGGGTGTGTGTGTGTGTGTGTGTGTGTGTGTGTATATACACGCGCGGTGTGTGTGTGTACGCACGCGCGGGGTGTGTGTGTGTGTGTGTGTATATACACGCGCGGGGGGTGTGTGTGTGTGTGTGTGTGTGTGTGTGTGTATGCACGCGCGGGGGGGCTGCGCGGGGTGTGTGTGTGTGTGTGTGTATATGCACGCGCGGGGTGTGTGTGTGTGTATGCACGCGCGGGGGGGCTGCGCGGGGTGTGTGTGTGTGTATGCACGCGCGGGGGGGCTGCGCGGGGTGTGTGTGTGTGTATGCACGCGCGGGGTGTGCGTGTGTGTGTGTATGCACGCGCGGGGGGGCTGCGCGGGGTGTGTGTGTGTGTATGCACGCGCGGGGTGTGTATATGCACGCGCGGGGTGTGTGTGTGTGCGCACCCACGTGCAATGAACCGGTGCTACAGGTACTCTAGCCCCCGCCCCTTTTCTGTTTGCTGTCCAAAGTGCCCTTTTCATAGGGACTGTTTTTTTTTTTTAAATATTTGTTAAAAGATAAGTTAGCTCCAACATCAATATTCTCTACAATTTGACAATAATATATGAAATTATAGATTTATAAAATAACGTTTTCTATGTAAATGCGGGCATCAATCCGTGACGTCATGCATTCAGTGAGCCTCCGTGCAGAAAGCGCATGCAGGCGGTTGGCAGTGGGAGACAGTGCGAGGAACGGCATGGTGAGGTCACACTGAAAGTCTCCTTTCATTTCTTATCTGAACATGCAATATTGTGCAGCTTAGAACACAACAGTAAATGCGTAGGGTTGTTTATCATTTAATGAAGCCGCCTAGGCTATATTTAAACCGTTTGCTCCATCCATTTCATTAACGTGGCAGATTCGGAAACTTTGGCTACGTTCACACTGCAGGCTGAAGTGACTCAAATCCGATCTTTTCGCCCATATGTGACCTGTATCCGATCTTTTATTGACAATATGAACGACACAGATCCGATTTTTTCAAATCTGACCCAGGCCGTTTGGATATGTGGTCCTAATTCCGATTCCTATCCGCTCTTTTCATATGCGACTTCAGTCTGAACCGCCAGGTCGCATTCATCCGACTTACACGTCATCAACAAGCCACAAACGTCACTATTCTGCGCTGAAGTAGGCGGCGGGTCTCTCAAAAAAAGTTACAACAACATGGCGCATGACATCAATGCGAGGGACGCTTCGGGCTGTGAAGGTTCTGAATCTTCTCAATGGAAGGACGCAGAGGTTAGGGAGCTGATTTCCATTTGGGGGGGATGCAGCTATTCAAGCTAGATTGGATGGGTCATACCGCAACCGGACGGTTTTACTTCCGTAAACACTGGCCATGCTCACTGCGTGTGACGTCGTCGTATCCTGCAGTGCGCATGCGGAACACTTTTAGGTCGCTTTTCGTTCATACTGAGGATCACATACAAGTCGCATATATTTGTTAATGTGAACGACCTCACAAAAAAATCGGATTTCACAAAAAAATCGGAATTGAGCATTAAGCCTGGCAGTGTGAACGTAGCGTTTAGTTTGAACGACGGCGTTAATAACATATTCTAGCAGCTTCGAAAACTTAAGGCTGAATGACGACGTCCACAACATATTCTATCAAGACTATTATGTTATAGTAGCTTAGGTTAGTTGAGTTAAAACATAGGGAAACGTTTTCTAAATAAGTGAAAGCCTGCATTATGCAAAGATGCCAAGGAAAGAGAGGATAAAGAAGCAGAAAGAGAAGGAGCTGCGGGAGGCAGCAAAAGGCAGTGGATCTCTGTCCAGTTGGGTCAGAAAGAAAACTACAGGTCAGACTAATCTTCACTTAGTGAAGATATCCATATTGAATACAGTGTTGTCATCATACCTGTCAACAGGGCCGGAGTGGGCCCTGTTTTCAGTCCGGGAGTTTAATTCACATTCAGGCCACTTTGAAATGGAGGAGGAATTTGAGTACATTAAAAAAGATAAAACAAATAACTGTTCATTCACAATGCTTTTTATTTGGTTTAAATTCAGGTAGTGACAATGTATGTTGTTCGTCGTTCTCTGCATTACTTTAGGGTTAATAAAACTTCCATTACGCGGTAGTTTAATGACCACAAACGTAATGCAGAGACCGACGAACGATTTCATCTAGTATGAGACGGGGCTCCACTTAAAATTGGATGGTGTGTGGCCGCGTGTCTAATCCGCATATACATTTATCTGTGTCACCAACATGTCCCAAAGTTCCTTAGTGAAAATATTTGAAAACACATCTAAAGGACATGCATCTTCAGAAATCGGCATCTGCGGCCCGGGTGTGGGAATGAACTTTTACGTCGGGAGCGAAATCCAGCTGACTGCCACTCCAAATAGCAAAGCAGCGAGTATGGCTGATTGTTTCGCGTTATTTAAGACGAATTACACAACACATTTTTAGTCACATAGTCTTAAAATAACGAAAGCACCCATCTCGCGTGCATTTGAACCAATGCTTGTGCATTACATGCCGCATACGCCTCGAAAATAATGGCAAATCAACAATGCTGGGTACTCAGCAACCGGCAGATAAAGCGTGAGGGTGCATTAGGCAACTCAAACATGGTTAAATGAAATGTAGGCTAAAGCAAGTGTTCGATTCTGCTTAGAATATTGGCATACGCATACACCTCTTCTAAGTTATATATTTAACAACAATTATTTAACATCAAATATGACTTCTAGGCCTGTGTGTTCATAACCACAATGTGCGCACGCCTGTGGAAATGCACGGTGTGACAGCGAGATGAAATAGGCTGGATGAGGAAATAACGCGCAACAGGACATTTGGGACCTGTTCATCTAAAATTGTTAATAACTGGGATGTAAAGCAATGTCCGGTTCTTCTTAGAATTAAGACATACACCACATCTATACCGTGTAAATTGTGAGATTTCACATGACATCAAAAAGCTGAATTGACATCGCAAACTATCGACACATTATAGGCCTAGCATAGACTGATAAAATCGACAAACAGGGTTATCATACTCCATATCTTTCGTAACCTACCAGCTGGTCTTGAGAACATATCTGTCAATTTGGCACATTTTGCTGCCACCTCCTTCCTTTTTTTAAGCTTCGCCCTTTCGGTTCCACCTGGCCTCTTTCTGCCCTCCATCACTGATGCCCGCTGTTTCGCGCCAATGTTGTTTAAGTTCCCCGCAATACAGAGGAGGCGTCTTGGACCAAACCAACTGCAATAGAGGGGAGGGGAGAATTTCCTTATTTGGTAGCGCCTATTTAATCTGCTGCGATGCTGTCGGCGTCTGGGCTGCCATGTGAAAATGCAGAGTGCAGTTGAATTGATGATTAATGCAAGAATAAGATCAGTGACCAAAATTAGTGAAAATTATTTTCCCCATGCTCCAAGCAGGCCACCATTGATGGTTTGGGCCGGGGATGGTCCCGGCTAAATATAGGGCCACCCCGGCATTGCCTGTCAACCCTCCCGTTTTTCCCGGGAAATCCCTTATTTTGACTTATTTCCCGCTGTCTTCCCGTTTTTTTATTTCCCCGAAAATATCCCGTATTTTGACATTATATAAAAGTCCTGTGTTTTCACAATATAAAAAAGTCGGTAGGTCCAGAATTCATGACGCGCCTCTGACAGGAGTTTACAGCAGGAAGTCGGGCCATGAATTCACGTCCCCGCCCTCTCAGGCATCAGTAATTACATAACTACGTCCGGAGGCGAGGCTGAGCAAGTGATTAGGTCCAGTGTTGCTAGATTGGGCGGTTTCCCGCCCAAGTTGGGCGGTTTCAAGTGCATTTTGGCGGGTTTTGAACATATTTTGGGCTGGAAAACGTCAGCAGTATCTGGCAACACTGATTAGGTCTGAGGTGAATATGGCGATGCTAATAGCTAAGAAAAACATTAGCCTCTCTTTCTTTGATGATTTCAACAAGTGCGTGGCTGGAATGTTCCCAGACTCTTCCATCGCAAAGAAATTTTCCATGGGGAAAACGAAAGCCTCCCAAATAATCAAAGGTAAGCTACACATGTTTACATTAAGTATGTCCTGGCTAAGACCTCATAAATAGCCTAGTGTAAACTAATTGGTGTATTAACTGTTTTATCCACTCATTGTCTATTTTATTTTCTATCTGAAACTTACCCATTTTAAATCACTCTTGGTTTAATATCTTATATTACTCTATCTCTTTATTACTCTATCTATCTATCTATCTATCTATCTATCTATCTATCTATCTATCTATCTATCTATCTATCTATCTATCTATCTATCTATCTAGTGTTCCGAGGCCATGACTATGGTAAAACCATAATAAATTGCAATGGAATTGAATTTATTGACTGGTTATATAATGACCTTTCTTATTTTAACATAAGATACGTATTTTAGCCCTTAATTTGGGAAATAACTGGTACCACTGAAAGCAAATAAAAATAAATGTATAGTTTATTCACAAATGCACTCTATAAACCATAAGCATATTGAGTTTGGGTCTTGGCTATCACCAACATGCACCAGAGTACAGGAAATCACAAATACTAGATAGAAAATTGACCCCCATTCAACTACACACCCACTTTTGGTGAAGGGTATGACTTTCTGAAATTTTCCCTTATTTTGAGTTAAAAATCTGGGAAATATCCCTTTTTTTCAAACCTCAAAGTTGACAGGTATGGTTGTCATAGACATTTTCAAGAACATGGCAAACCGGAGACTGCTGCTTTGAAGAATACTGCAGCATTTAGATGGATCTCACTCACACACACACACACACACACAATGTTCAGTTGCAATTGAAATTTAGTTTTGAATAAAGTTAACTTGTGTGAAAAATTTGTTCCAAGTGCCCTTTTTTGAATGTTGAGCCCCTGCCCCTCCAAAGGTCTTTGCACAGCCCTGTGTGTGTGTGTATATGCACGCGCGGTGTGTGTGCGCGGGGAGGCTGCGCGGGGTGTGTGCGCGCGCGCGGGGGGGCCGCACGGGGTGTGTGTGTGTGTGCGCGCGGGGGGGCTGTGCGGGGTGTGTGTGTGCGGGGGGGGGGGGGGGGCTGCGCGGGGTGTGTGTGTGTGTGCATGGGGAAACTGCCTCCTCCTTTCTCAGTGAGTCCTGTGTCAGTGGGAAGTGTGTCTTTCCCTGCAAGAGCTTGAAGAAAATCAGAAAGTTTGAGACTCCACACGAAGCCCCGGGATGGTTTCAGAGCGGTTCCTGGCCGTCATTTTGCTGACTGGGAATTTCTTTTGCGTAAATACAGATAAGGATCATGATCAGGGTAAGAGCATATGTTTTTTCATCTTCTGAAATCACTGCTGTTTTGGTTCTAAATATGAACCGCTGCGATTTTCAGTTCATCGTCAAGCTACTTTATTTACATGACAAACAAACAGAAATAATATGATGAATGTGTTGGTCTGAACAGCGGAGTTTGTGAAAAGACCAGGGGCTGAGTGAGTCAGGGCTTCCTGGGGCTTGGATTTTTTAAGGGAGATTGTGACAGAGAGGTTGGTGAGGTTACATCAAATCAAATCAAGTTTATTTGTACAGCGCTTTTAACAATAAACATTGTCGCAAAGCAGCTTTACAGAATTTGAACGACTTAAAACACGAGCTAATTATATCCCTAATCTATCCCCAATGAGCAAGCCTGTGGCGACGGTGGCAAGGAAAAACTCCCTCAGACGACATGAGGAAGAAACCTCGAGAGGAACCAGACTCAAAAGGGAACCCATCCTCATTTGGGCAACAACAGACAGCCTGACTATAATATTAACAGTTTTAACAGGTATAACCCTCAACTGTCCTCATGGGGCCGTCCTTCACAGGAGCGGTGCGATAAAACTCCGACCAGACACAGGGCACCAGGATGGATCAAGCAGGTCCGAGGGGCAGAAGAGGCCAGCATCTCAATCCCAGGATCAACATGTAACTCAGAGGGACAGATTGGGGGGGGGGGGAAGAGAGAGAGAAAGAAAACACGTTGTTAGGTATGCCCTAAAAATGACAAGTATTAAATCTGTGTGGTAGACTCTCAGAGACGAGAGTCTTTACATCAGGCATAACACACAACAATGGCATGTTAATATGGTAAAATATATCATGACCTGCTCTGGCTGGATGCTTGATTGGGTGATGGGAGCACACTCCTCAGCAATGATGAGATGCAGATGGGACCCTTAGGGCTGGCCAAGACAATTCAGTTACATTTCACCGGGTCTGGGACATGCGACAGAATGTCTGACGGCCGATTCCCTGCAGGCTACGATAGCCAGTCGAGGTCTCCACCCTCTCCACCAAAAGATTTCCTGTTGACTCCATGTAACTCAGAGGGACAGATTTGGGGTGGGGGGGAGGGAAAGAAAACACAGGTTGTTAGGTATGCCCAATGTCACCTGAATAAGTAGGAACAGTATACATATTGCACCGAGTACAAGCAGGGACTCCGGCAACTAACTATGACAGCATAACTAAAAGGGGAGAGCCAGAAGGTAACACAGGCATGAGGGAGCCCCGGGACATAAAGCAGCCAGCCACTGCACCGTCAACAAACTCGAGTGAGCAAGCGAGTGGGGACTGACAGCATCCATACATCCCAGTTTACCAAAATACTCTATGTCTGAGGACCCTCCAGATCTACACCTTTACCTCATAAACACCATTAACAAAAGGCTTGACTAAACAGATATGTTTTCAGCCTAGACTTAAATGCTGAGACTGTGTCTGATTCCCGAACATTACTTGGAAGGCTGTTCCATAACAGTGGGGCTTTGTAAGAAAAGGCTCTGCCCCCTGATGTAGCCTTCACTATACGAGGTACCAGCAGATAGCCTGCACCTTTTGATCTAAGTAGGCATGGCGGGTCATAGAGGACCAGAAGTTCACTCACTCAGGTACTGTGGTGCGAGACCATTTAGTGCTTTAAAGGTCAATCGTAGTATTTTATAATCAATACGAAATTTGATTGGGAGCCAATGCAGTGTGGATAAGACAGGGGTGATATGGTCATATTTTCTAGTTCTAGTAAGGACTCTTGCTGCTGCATTTTGAACTAACTGGAGCTTGTTTATGCACTTATTGGAACATCCAGACAGTAAGGCATTACAATAATCCAACCTGGAGGTAATGAAAGCATGGACTAGTTTTTCTGCATCATGCAATGACATTAAATTTCTTATCTTTGCAATATTTCTGAGATGAAAGAAAGCTATCCGGGTGATGTTATCAATGTGAGTTTCGAATGAAAGACTGGGGTCAATAATCACCCCGAGGTCTTTTACTGTTGCACGTGAAGAAACAGGAAGGCCATCCAGAGTCACTGTGGAATCAGAAAACTTACTTCTAGCTGCATGTGGTCCGAGTACAAGTACTTCAGTCTTGTCAGAGTTAAGCAGAAGGAAGTTAATAAGCATCCAGTGTCTAATGTCCTTCACACATTCCTCAATTCTATTAAGCTGGTGTCTCTCATCAGGTTTTGCAGAGACATACAACTGTGGAAACTAATACAATGTTTACGAATAATATCGCCCAGAGGTAACATATATATAGTTACATCTAACTTTACAAGATAATATCACACACACACACACACACACACACACACACACACACACACACACACACACACTCACCCACACACACACACTCCCCCCCCACACACACACCCACTCACCCACACACACACTCACACACACACTCACCCACACACACACACTCACTCACCCACACACACACACACACACACACACACACACTCACACTCACACTCAAAGGTAAAGGCATTTTTATTTTATTTGTTGCACTGCTCTTTTTAAATAATCACTTCATTTTCTTTCTCATTATTACTAATGTATTAACAACAGCATTAATGTCAGGAAACTGAAGCATGTGTCAATTGGCTATTAAATATCACTCGTAAAACTGATCATCAGTTTAATAAAAATATAATTTCTCACTCACACAGATCTCTCCTTTAGGAGCACAAAGACACATTCTAAGCTACATTATTATATTACAACATTCAAAATCCCAGATGAGATCCCGTCTCACAAGACTATGATCATATAAATATGTCTTTCAAGTTTCTCTCTGTCTCTGTCTCTCTCTCTCTCTCTGTCTCTCTCTCTCTCTGTCTTTCTCTCTCTCTCTCTCTCTCTCACACACACATACACACCATTTTCTACAAGGCATATCCGGACTCACTTGACTGCAGCAGCTCATTTGTAGTATTTGGACAACACAAGTTTATGTTGACATTTAATATTGTATGGCAAAACAACAACAAAACTACAGTGGTGCTTGAAAGTTTGTGAACCCTTTAGAATTTTCTATATTTCTGCATAAATATGACCTAAAACATCATCAGATTTTCACACAAGTCCTAAAAGTAGATAAAGAGAACCCAGTTAAACAAATGAGACAAAAATATTATACTTGGGCATTTATTTATTGAGGAAAATGATCCAATATTACATTGCATTGGAGAAAATGGTATTTATGTGTGTGTGAGAGAAACTTGGAAGACGTATTTATATGATCATAGTCTTGTGAGACGGGATCTCATCTGGGATTTTGAATGTTGTAATATAATAATGTAGCTTAGAATGTGTCTTTGTGCTCCAAAGGAGAGATCTGTGTGAGTGAGAAATTATATTTTTATTAAGGAAAGGTAAAGTAGATATCATAAAGAACTAAGTACTAATCACGTTAAACTTGAGGGACATCCATCCATTATCTGTAGCTGCTTATCCTGTCCTACAGGGTCACAGGCGAGCTGGAGCCTATCCCAGCTGACTATGGGTGAGAGGCAGGGTACACCCTGGACAAGTCGGCAGGTTATCTTAGGGCTGACACTGGAGGGACAATGAACAATAAATATTAACGATCACTATAAAAGATGTGCTACACAATATGACGTAGTATGATGTTTCATGCATTGCACACTAAATGTCCAGCTGTTGCACATTAGGCACAAAGTGGGGGACTTGGCAGGATTCTACAGCCAGATATTTTTTTTTTTTGGCCAATCCACCATGTTTATTCATTCTTTCGCCTGTAGTGGTTATCATGGTTGCAATTAAAATTGCACATTACATGACTAATCTCTCATTCTCAGAAAAATCTCTTCCTGAAAATGTTGACTTTCAAACCCTTTATTTCCTCTGTTCTCCTGAGTTCTATATACATAATGTTGGAAATGTCTTGTAAAAAATAGGCTGTTCTTTCATCTGTGAAAATAATACATAGCTGAATTTACTGCATTATGTTCACATTGTTGAAAGATTTAAACTGCATTATTTACGCTTTATCTCTGGATGTTAACATAGAAGTTTACATCATCACACTCAATTACAATTACACGACAATAACTAGCCGACAGTTAGAGACTGTTTCATCATTTTTCTGTTACTGATGTCTCTTACCTTTCCTTTTCTGCTTTGAACAGTCGGTCTATTTGCAGTTACAATGAGTTTTTTTTTTTTTTTAATCTTGTTCTGTATCCAATTAGGCGGCACGGTGGTGTAGTGGTTAGCGCTGTCGCCTCACAGCAAGAAGGTCCGGGTTCGAGCCCCGTGGCCGGCGAGGGCCTTTCTGTGTGGAGTTTGCATGTTCTCCCCGTGTCCGCGTGGGTTTCCTCCGGGTGCTCCGGTTTCCCCCACAGTCCAAAGACATGCAGGTTAGGTTAACTGGTGACTCTAAATTGAGCGTAGGTGTGAATGTGAGTGTGAATGGTTGTCTGTGTCTATGTGTCAGCCCTGTGATGACCTGGCGACTTGTCCAGGGTGTACCCCGCCTTTCGCCCGTAGTCAGCTGGGATAGGCTCCAGCTTGCCTGCGACCCTGTAGAACAGGATAAAGCGGCTAGAGATTATATGTATCAAATGATGATGTATTTCCTGAAGAGTGACACGTCTCATGTCAGATCAAACTTTTTATTCGCATATTCATATGCTTAAGTTTTATTTTAGTGTCTCACCGTAGTCAAGGTTTACTTCGGAAACATCAGTAGAATAATACTATAACGTGCTGTATTCCCCCAGCCTTGGGGAGCCAGGGAGGGAGAGCAGAAACTGGAGGCTGCGCCCAAATATGTACAGCGAAATAAAAATGGGACATTTGATATTAATCCTGCTGTGATTCTTTATAACTCTGTGTTGTCGGTTAAGTAAAGGATCTCTGTGGATGGCATTAAACTTGCAGTACATGTGTGTTTTACATTTGCACAGAATTCACTATAATTGTGAGGAGCAGCCTAGCCGTTCAACAGTAACGGTCGAGCAGGCCACTTAAATGATCGACTTTATTTATGTTCAAATAACATTAAGCATTAAGGCCTTGGCAAGCTGACCGTCTCTACTTAAAATGGGTCAGGATACACCGCGAAAAAATTACCAGCAATAATGCTTACAGAGCGACGCTAGCCGCAGGCTGACCGAAGGTTTGGTCGGGTCTGTAGCTAATGTTACAGATTTGGCGCTAGTAAGTTGTTAGCTTATAAATCTTGTAATTTAATTCCTTTACAAGGCTCTTAACACACTACAGTAACTTCAGTTAACACAAAAAGTGTCCGATTGATTCTGGTTTTCGACAACAATAAGCAAAAAAGGGGCGGAAGGGTGGTGTAGTGTTTAGTGCCATCGCCTCACAGCAAGAAGGTCCGGGTTCGAGCCCCGTGGCCAGCGAGGGCCTTTCTGTGCAGAGTTTGCATGTTCTCCCCGTGTCCGCGTGGGTTTCCTCCGGGTGCTCCGGTTTCCCCCACAGTCCAAAGACATGCAGGTTAGGTTAACTGGTGACTCTAAATTGAGCGTAGGTGTGAATGTGAGTGTGAATGGTTGTCTGTGTCTATGTGTCAGCCCTGTGATGACCTGGCGACTTGTCCAGGGTGTACCCCGCCTTTCGCCCGTAGTCAGCTGGGATAGGCTCCAGCTTGCCTGCGACCCTGTAGGACAGGATAAAGCGGCTAGAGATAATGAGATGAGATGAGATAATAATAGGTATATCAGGTGAAAATTCAATCCAAATTGCTTGAAACTGCTCTCATTGAATTCAGAATTGAATGCAGAACAACATACCTTTTACAGAATTAAAATATGTTCATCCGTTCTTGAGATATTACAAATCAAAGATTGAAAAAACAGCTTAATTTGTATTAAACTGCCATAATATTATGCATGAGGGTCACATGGTCCAAAATGGGCCTCGTTCACCAATGAAATCACATGTGTTTTCTTAATAACTTTTCTATTTTTCAAGATATTTACATGGAAATTTGCAGGCACATAGATGGTTGTATACTGAATACAAAGTTTAAAAAATTAGTAAAAACAATTTATGCAAATGAGTATTTAATCAATGTTAATTATGCTAATTAGGTAAAAATTTTCCATCGGTACACTCAATAAAAAAGTAATAAAAGATTATTTCTAATCCCCTCTTTGTGCTCTGTCGGGCTTTGTATTTCTCAGTAGGGCCTACTAGTGTTTTATATGAAAGAATATAAATGATTATTTCAATTAATATTCACAGCTTCCAAGGTGAACCTCAAAAAAAAAAAAAACAGATCCACATCCAGTAAACAATTTGCATTAACAGAACTGAAATCGATACTCGCGTTTCTGACTTCCCATTTTTAAAAATCTCATTCTGACCACTAAGATCTCAATATTTTTCATCAAAACAACTCCAGTTCTATTCTAAAATAGTTATTTATTTACAGGAATCGGTTTGATTTGAAAAAAATAAGTGGGTAAAGCTATGAAAATGGATGTGCCATCAATACAGCCCTCACTCATAGCCCTTTTCCACCAAAGCAGTTCCAGGGCTGGTTCGGGGCCAGTGCTTAGTTTGGAACCGGGTTTTCTGTTTCCACTGACAAAGAACTGGCTTTGGGCCAGAAAAACCGGTTCCAGGGTAGCACCATCTCTTTGCTGGGCCAGAGGAAAGAACTGTTTACGTCAGCGGGGGGGAGTTGTTAAGACCAACAACAATAGCAAGACCACAAGAGGGCGCCATTTTGAATGAAGCACCATAAAGCCAGAAGCAGCAGCTGTACAAATGCGAAGTCATCCATTATTGTTGTTGTTGTTGTTGCTTCTTCTTCTTCTTCTTCTCCGTGTTGTTGTTGCTTCGATGTTCGCGCCAAGGTTTATGCAAACGCAGCGACGTAACTGACGTATACAGTGACGTAATGACGTGGTTCCCCTTAGTACCCCGAGCTATGGAAAAGCAAACTGGTTCTCAGCTGGTTCGCAAATTGAACGAGTTGTGAACCAGCACCAGCACTGGCCCCGAACCAGCCCTGGAACTGATTTGGTGGAAAAGGGGTATTAGAGAACAAGGACCCATATGTTAGAATGCTATTCATAGACTACAGCTTGGCATTTAACACAGTCATATCACACAGTCTGTCTGAAAAGCTCCTCATCCTTGGAGTGTCACCTTTCTCCTGCAACTGGGTGTTGAACTTTCTGTCAAACAGACCCCGGTTAGTCAGAGTAGAAACTGGACATCAGGCATCAGAACTGGGGGCACAGGGACCCCCCAGGGTTGCATACTGAGCCCTGTGCTGTACACCCTCTTCACCTATGACTGTGTGGCCTCTGAATCCAACACCAGCATTATAAAGTTTGCGGACGACACCACAGTCATTGGACTGATCACCGGTGGAGAGGAGACGGCATATAGGAGAGAGATGGCCTGGTGCCAGGAAAATAATCTCTCTTTAAATACAAATAAGACCAAGGAGATGACTATTGATCCTAGGAGGAGGGGGCAGCATGCTCCAGTATACATTGGGGAGACAGAGGTGGAGAGTAAGTAAAAGTAAGTAAGTAAAATTTATTTATAAAGCACATTTAAACACAGCTACCACTAGAGTTGCAAAATTCCGGGAATTTTCAAAGGTGGAAACTTTCCATGGGAATTAACAGGAATTTTCGGGAAAAGACTGGGAATTTTGAAAGTGGACATCAATTAAGTACGTAGAAAAAAATATTGTAGCATAATCTTGGTTAAAAGAGGCAGATTTATGGGAATAAAGTTCTGCATAGCACGCTGTTACTCACTCACATGGACAAAAACATGTTATTTTCTCAGGAGCCATTGAAGCCACACCCCTTACATGCATTTTGCATCCCTCGATCACATGCACAATAACTTCTAGAATTCTGAAGAGCTAGAACTGTTTTAAATACAAACTGCCGAGATCACACATTACAGACAAAGGACTACATGCCATCAAGTAAGTTTTGAGGATGTTTGAGGATGATTTTTTATCTATTATGGTATTTAAGTAAAAATGAAAAGGTATAGTAGAATAAATCTAGTGCTAATTTACTTGTAAATTAGAATTATGCCATTTCATTGAAGTAGTTAGCTTGTGATGCTAGTTACAGCAAATTGTGCTAGCTTAATGGGAAACCAGATAAGCTAAATGAAAGCTTCCTATGAACATTTCATGTAAGAAAACTAAATTTAATGCTAGCTTACTGGTAAAAATAAATGTAAATGTAAGATAATTAGAACATTTCATTGAATAAATTCTCATGCTAGCTAGCTCCAGCAAAATGTGTTAGTGCTAGTTTAATGGGACATCAGATGTGCTAAAATGTTAACTGTGTAAATGTTTTGTCATCTTATTTCACAGAAAAATGCCACGTGTGCTATCCAATGTGTGGAGGCATTTCACACCTGTGATGGTAGACAGGAAATCTTTGTTCATGTGCAAATATTGTGCCAAGAAATATGTTAAGAATGCTACGAAAATGCAGAATCCAGTGCTTTTTTTTTTGAAAATTCCCAAAATTCCCGTACCAAAGTTTCCATGGAAATTTTCCGGGAATTTTCCACCCCTTTGCAACCCTAGCTACCACTGACCAAAGTGCTGTACCGAATAAGAAAAATAATAATAATAAATGAGCATTCAGCAATAATAAATAAAAGACAAATTTGGAAAATAAACGTGAAAAATAAATGAATGTTAAACCAAACAGAACAGAACCTACAATACAGACACACAAGAACACAAGAAATAAGAGGATTAGGGGACGAGGAAAGCTAGTGAATAGAGGTGAGTTTTTAATCTAGATTTAAAGGTGGGAATAGAGGGGGCGCATCTCATATCTGAGGGTAACTGGTTCCACAGTCGCATACATGTCAACCTTTGGTCAATCAAACCTGTATAACCAACCTCCAAAATCCGTATTTCCCTTATAAAATCCGTATAAGATGCAAATTAAAATAATTTACCTAAAATTTGAATGATAATTAACAATGATATATCCCAGTTACTTTTTATTCAATATTAATAACAATAAACCTTCAGAATGAATACAAAGTTCCAATGTTTGACAAAAACACAAAGTGTTATCAGCGTAGTTACGAAGGAAATACTTCGTTGTTTGGAGACAGGTTTCACCGAGCGGCTATTATGCGCGAGACTTCATATTAGCCACAAAGTCAGGAAAATCTGTTCGTAAAATTACGTTATAATGACCAAATACAATGAAAAGTATTTTTCCAGTCTCACCTGTGAAAGGTAATCCCATGTGATCTCGTTTGGACGGTAAACCTGTTGGTACAGTTAAACGCAGCACATGAATGAGGCATCTTTATTCTCGGCTACTGTCTAGACGCTATACCAGAGACGGTTGAAGAATCTCCACTTTGCCACATCCAATATGGCGGCGAGGATGACGTATGATTCTACGCAGAAGGCGGCGTCTATGTTTATATGTCTATGACTTCACGGTTGGCAGGATTCTCGCAATGCGGTGTGCGCATGATCAAAAGTGGAACGAAGTCTCGCTACCACAAGATAACGCGCGATTTCATAAGACTCTTTACTGGCTGGCTGTGGTGTACGGTACGTTTGTAAATGTTATGCGCTATTTTATCATCGTGGGAATTGATTATAGCTCTAAATAAATATTGAAGTTTTTTTAAAGAATCCGTATAACTTTATTTATACGCCCATATACTACGTTTATTGAATCAAATCCGTATAAAATAGGGACATTCCGTATAGATTGACATGTATGCAGTCAGGGAGCAGCCACAGCAAAGGCCCTATCACCTTTCTGTTTCAGTCGTGACCGTGGCACATGTAGTTGTCCTTTGCTGCGCTCACTCTAGGACCCAAATTGTTTTAGCGAAAAGTGCTAAAGACTCAATTTTTTCTTTAGCAATTTCACTTAGCAAGAAATGCTAAAAGAACAATTTTCTTTTTAGCAAGGTAATTTTTTTAGCAAGATATGTTATACTTCTAAATGTTTCTTGCACTGACATAATATTGAAAAATGAATTGTTATTGTAGTTTGTTGGTGTTTCAATAGTGTTTGCAAGCTTGTTTCCTGCCTTTGTCTTTCCATGTTCTTGATTTATGTTCATAGCATGCTTATTTATTCTTGAATCCTCTTATTTTGATCATTTCATCAACTGTATATATGTAATGCAATTGTGTGTTTAATTTAACCCGCTTAATCTGGTTTACGGAGTCCATATTTTTCATTATAATTATATCTAACATCTGGTGTGATGTGCTTTGCATTCTTTGCTATCTATGCACCTTTTAGCCCTTAGTTACCCTCTGTAGTATGCTGACTGGCTGTGTAACGTAACTGCATGGTGAGTGGCTTCCAACTCTATCAGGGATTTATCACACCTACACTACCGTTCAAAAGTTTGGGGTCACTTTGAAATGTCCTTATTTTTGAAAGAAAAGCACTGTTCTTTTCAATGAAGATCACTTTAAACTAATCAGAAATCCACTCTATACATTGCTAATGTGGTAAATGACTATTCTAGCTGCAAATGTCTGGTTTTTGGTGCAATATCTCCATAGGTGTATAGAGGCCCATTTCCAGCAACTCTCACTCCAGTGTTCTAATGGTACAATGTGTTTGCTCATTGCCTCAGAAGGCTAATGGATGATTAGAAAACCCTTGTACAATCATGTTAGCACAGCTGAAAACAGTTGAGCTCTTTAGAGAAGCTATAAAACTGACCTTCCTTTGAGCAGATTGAGTTTCTGGAGCATCACATTTGTGGGGTCGATTAAATGCTCAAAATGGCCAGAAAAATGTCTTGACTATATTTTCTATTCATTTTACAACTTATGGTGGTAAATAAAAGTGTGACTTTTCATGGAAAACACAAAATTGTCTGGGTGACCCCAAACTTTTGACGGTAGTGTATGGGTGTGATAAATCTTTGATTTCATACATTGCTGCCTGGGCTATTAACCAGAACTTGTGAGTATGGCACAAGCTGGGGGTTCCAGGCAGGATCGCAAACCAATGAAAAAACTCTTAAAACTGATATTGAGATGATTTTTAATATGTAATACTCAGATGAATATTCAAGAATAGTCATTTTCTCCTCACAGTGACGTAACAAGGTCGACCAGCAACCCAAAACAGACTAGAGTATGTAATGCTGAAATTTAGCAGCAAACCAGGGCTCTACACTAAGCTTCATACGTCACTAGCCACGCCGGGCAAGTTGAAAGAAAAATTCCCTTGCTGCTCAACAATATTACTCAACAGGTGGTTGATCAAATGCAGTTAGAACAAAGAACCCCTATCATAACTCAATTGATTTTCCATCAGCATTGTTTTCACAAAAATTTTCATTCATTTGGTTTGAACTCAACTTGAGATTCATTTGCCTATGGGAACAAATACTTGCCAGTGGCCAGTGATTCAATGTTAGTGTACAGCCCTGTAACACAAGAACTGGAAAAATAATCAATGGAACAATATAAAGAATGGAGAGTCAAAGATAAATCTTCACTCTGAAACTTTAGCACCCTTGATGATAGAGGCGAAACTTCTTCGCTCTTTCTCATTCAACCATAAGTTGAATGCCCTAATGAAGTCAAACTGTTCTAGGCCTGGCGCCTCCAGAAACAACCGTAAGAGATTGTCCATGTGTTGTACTGATAGCATATTACGCCCATCTGTTTTTATGGTATTATAGCCAGAGATGCCACGTTCACAATTAACTGAGGTCACTGGCAAGCTGACCCCAATTGTCGCAAGTCTTCCCAAGTTCGGGTAGGTGTCCAAGTTGGGATGCAAAATGTGCTCTAAACATCCACTGAGATCCAGTTTTTTATACAATGGCAGCTTAATCACGCGTTGGAACAGGATCCACTCTGCCATAGCAGCCTCTCTGTCAATGAAATGTTCATATTTGGAACAAACGGCCTCGATTCTGAGCGTGGCCTCGGCTTCAGTCAAAAGCGCAAAACTGTTTGGAGTTAGAGCTTCGAAATTTGTCATGACATCATGGTCTGGAAAAGAACCGCTGAGTCTTGTCACCACCTGGTCTATGAATGCATGGGCAGCCTCCTGGAACTTGGCACGGCAAGTAGGTTTATCCTTGATGTCATGGCCTTCATAAATCACATACCCACAGTCATCAGGTGTGCTGGGAAGTATATCCATGATTTTCTTTGTATACGGACCATGACTTGTCTGCATGCTTTCCAGAGCCACAATAGCAGCATCGACTTGGGCTTTGGCTGTGGTGTATGTCACATCTTCCTTCTGAAGGGAAAGGGAAAGCAGACCAAGTACACCAACCACATCTGCTAAAAAGTGGGTCATGAGTATAAATTTCACCGTGGCAATCTGGTTGACCACACCGTGTAGAACTGCATGACCAGAAGTATCATGCTCCATTGCTATGGTTTGCAGAGCGGAAATGACAGGACCTAAGCTCCCTGCCAATGCCTGCACACTGTCGACGAATGAGAGCCAGCGAGTGAAGAAAATCTGTTTGATTTTTCTGGCTTTTACATCAGACAGATTCTTACTCTCCTGCAGAATCCTCTGGAACTTTGGAGAGAACTTGAGTGCCTTAGCAAACTGATTCAGCACAGCAATGTACTTAGTGATGTAAGGTACACTGTTGGTGGCCTTCTCACTCATGAGCTGCAGACGGTGTGCCATACAGTGCACTGTAACCAGTTGATGGACCAGTCGTTTGAACCATCCTCCCCACTTGGTCACTTTGCTCCCTTGCCATGGTGAGCTCCCTCATACTAAATTTTTCTAGAAAAACCCCTGTGATTATGGATTTGAAACTTGGTATACATGTTAACAAGGTGACATAGATGTGCCTTCTCATACTAAGAAATGTAAATTTTAGCACATCTACCACAACAGGCTACCCAAATCATACGGTACGTTGCCTTGCACCTCTCAAACACTTGACCACTGGACAACGAAATTTGTATCTTTATTTACATAAGATAGATGGGTTCTTATCCAGGGCTTATTTTGCTATTTTTTATCTCATCTCATCTCATTATCTGTAGCTGCTTTATCCTGTTCTACAGGGTTGCAGGCAAGCCGGAGCCTATCCCAGCTGACTACAGGCGAAAGGCAGGGTACACCCTGGGCAAGTCGCCAGCAGCCGGTTTCACTAAAGTAGTTTAGACTGGTCTATGGGTTAAGATTGGTCTTAAGTTTCTTTATAGACCAGTCTAATGCAAGTAAGACAGTTTCACAAAAGTTAAGACTAATTTTTCAAGTCTAATTTTAGGCTTAAAAAGTAAGACACTCCCCCCAGTCTAATATGGGTCTAAGAAAGCTTGAAATGTTAAGGCAGTGAAGTACATTGCAAGTATGTAATACACAAATTTAGGCTATTATAATCTAACTATAAAGTATTCAATAAAGAACAAACAGTGTAATGCCAGCTTATTCATTTTATTACTTATAAATAATATAAATATATATAAATAATATAAATATATCAATTCATTTATGCATATAATTACATCACCACTCATCACTTATCTCTCTCTTTCTCTCTCATACACTCACACACACAGACACATTACGACATCACTCCTCCATCTGCGCGAGTCTCTTCAATTTAAGTTGCAGTCTTTCCTTTTCAAGCTGCAAGACCTCAATCTCCAGAAGGAGTTTTTTCTCCTCCAGATGAAGGTTGTATTGCTTGTCAACCACCATGGCCATGGTGGTGGTTCTGGTGGTGGTGGCAGATGTCTGGGAGTCCTCCACAACCGGTTCAGGGATCAAGGAAACTTAAAAAAAAAAAAATCAGACCAAGGTTTTCATTATTAGAAACTGTAGTCACACCACAACATAGTATTTAGGTCAGCTTGTTCCAAACGTCTTTCTTTACGTGTACTACCTACTGTAGCAGAATTTAAATCTATGTTGGTCAAACCAATGACTGTATAGTCTATGGGTCAAACCTATGTTCCATCGTTTAGTAACAGACCTTGATATCAACCGAGTGGAATAGCTATTTCGCCATCGCAAGGTAACTGTAGCTTAGCTCAGTGCTGTGGGAACATAATCTCCCCTACTGTTTATGCTGAAATGACAATAAAACCCCACTTGACAACGTTTATAACTTAAACAAGACTCTACCTGTAATTTCCTCCTGATCGGTAGGCTCTTCGTGTAGTGTCACATCCGCGCAGGTACTGGGTGATGACAACTCCGAGGGTGAAGGAGCCTCAGCTTCAACGTTGCTAGGGGAGTTGCTGCTGGGTCTGGCGAAGCTGGTTACTCCGCTCTCCTTCCCTCCTTTCACTCCCCAGAATAAGGGCAACTCGTCGCCATAAATGTTGATGACCATTTCGGTGGTTACTTTTAGTTTCCGTTTCTGCACGGCAGCAACATCTCTTCTCGCAGATGGATTAACGCTATTCACAGACGGCGTTATTTTCTCCCACACTTCATGTTTTTTCTTATTGCTACATTCTTCGCTGAATTTGCCTAATAAAACGTCTTTGTAGGAATTAAATTCCTCTAATATAGCCAGATTTTCCGAATGGCTAAACAGCACTGAACGACCACTGTGTCCGCCATTTTTTTTGTTTTGAAAAGAGTCTTAAAATACCCACAATCCTTTGCAGCATAGTACGACTTAAGATAGTCGGAGTCTTAACTGCTTTGTGCAACAGTATTTGTTAGACGTCTATGCTAAGCCCGACTATACCCGCTGTCTAAGTTAAAGTCATAGTCTAACTTAGTGAAACCGGCTGCAGGTCATCACAGGGCTGACACACAGACACAGACAACCATTCACACTCACATTCACACCTACGGTCAATTTAGAGCCACCAGTTAACCTAACCTGCATGTCTTTGGACTGTGGGGGAAACCGGAGCACCTGGAGGAAACCCACGCGGACACGGGGAGAACATGCAAACTCCGCACAGAAAGGCCCTCGCCGGCCACAGGGCTCGAACCCAGACCTTCTTGCTGTGAGGCGACAGCGTTAACCACTACACCACCGTGCCGCCCCACTTTATTTTATTTTTTTACAAAAACGTGGGATTATTTACTAACACATTTTATGGAAAATATTCACAACAGCTTCACATCAAACTAGTTAAAACTTGTCCACTGGACAGTTTCTGTCATGCAAGGGCAGCAGACAGGCAGAAGTGCAGGAAGAATTTTATTAAAAGAACGCGAGCAAACATCCAAAACGGAGACAAAGGCAGAGTCGAAAACGGGCAGTAGTCATGTTAGCACAGGCTATCAGGCTCCTGAACGATACAACACACTAAATACCGCACTCCCCATTCTCCAGCATCCCCACCCCAGCTACCTGTTTGCACAAAGCAAAGAGTCACTTTACAAATGAAGTCAGGAGGTTTTTTTTTTTAGCACTTCTTTTACCTATTTAGTTTTACTACATGTATTACTTTTACTACTTTAGTTTTAACTTTAGGTTTTAGCTTTTAAGTTTTATTTAATTTTACTACATTTATTACTTTTATTCCCTTTTTGGGCATCTGTAGAAGTCAGAGCGGGTGGGTGGAGCACAGAAGTACGGCAGGCCAGAACTGAGTTCCAAAAACTTATTTTAGCTTTTCAGCTTTGACTTTTCACACTCTCCCAGTCTCTCACACACACACACACACACACACACACACACACACACACACACACACACACAAGTCATCTGGTGCAGGAGAGAGCTCCCTTCCTCTGCCCTCTCCCTCCTTATATAGGGCGTGGTTGCTGGGAAGACATACAAACACAGGTTAATTCACATCAGGTGTAGTGATTCTGCCACTTACCTTCCCTGACTCCACCCTCCACCCTCCGGTCACAGACCGACGCTTGACCACGCCCCCACTGCCACAGCAACTTTTTGTCATGTTTTTGTTGTGTGTAAGGAGAGCAGCAAAGTAAGAATTTCACTGCATTGTCTGAACCTCCGTGTTTTTACTATGCATATGACAATGAACTTCTTGAATCTTGAAAACTCACTTTAAATATCTCTCGTGAATCATAACATCAAAACTAGCAGATGGAAAAATTTTGCTGAATCCTTCATCAGAAACAGTGAAAGTGAGAGAACATCCCTATAAAAGTGATCTGATTGATATTCACGAGTAATCCAGTGGGAAACCGATCAGAAAAGAGAGAGATAGAGAGAGAGAGCCTGACCGCTTTCCCATGACTCAAAAAGAAAAGCACTGGCAGTTTCCTGACGTCCCATGAGCAGAGTTTTTACTCTGTTGTACCGACTTCAACCTGCCGTTACTCCCAAAGTACTGAACAGACTTTAACCAGATACATTTCTTTGGAAAGCAGAGATTATAAGATTTTTAATGATATAAAATATTCAAGAGTTAAGCAATGACAGATTTGGAAACTTAGATGAGCGTCTGCATGGAGAATTTTCACAGCACGGCCAGCGAGCGTCTGATACTACTACTAATAATAATAATAATGTAGTGAGACTCTGGTGTGGGTGGAGCACAGAAGCACGGCAGGCGGTTGTTTGCGATTTGATTCTCTTTTATTGCTGCTTTACAGCACACAACTTAGACCCTCTCTCTCACATATACACACACAGGCTAGTTGCAAGCTCTCGGCGCTGTCCTCCCCTTCTCACCCTCCTTTTATCGGCGCAGTCACTGAAGGAGACACACAAACACACGTTAATTGATAACAGGTGTAATGACATGACCACTCACCTTCCCTGACTCCGCCCTCCATTCGCAGACAGACGATCTGCCACGCCCCCGCTGCCACAAATAATAATAACAGCAACTAGAAATCTGAACGTGTCACTGACAGTTTCGAGTCTTCATTTATTTCAAATGTAAACTGATAACATTAAAGCAGCTATGCAGAACCTCATCTCGTCTCATTATCTGTAGCCGCTTTATCCTGTTCTACAGGGCAGCAGGCGAGCTGGAGCCTATCCCAGCTGACTACGGGCGAAAGGCGGGGTACACCCTGGACAAGTCGCCAGGTCATCACAGGGCTGACACATAGACACAGACAACCATTCACACTCACATTCACACCTACGGTCAATTTAGAGTCACCAGTTAACCTAACCTGCATGTCTTTGGACTGTGGGGGAAACCGGAGCACCCGGAGGAAACCCACGCGGACACGGGGAGAACATGCAAACTCCACACAGAAAGGCCCTCGCCGGCCACGGGGCTCGAACCCGGACCTTCTTGCTGTGAGGCGACAGCGCTAACCACTACACCACCGTGCCGCCCTACAGAACCTTTATTTTAAAATAAATTTCTGAGTGGATAGTATCTCCACCCTTGACTCTTGTATGCTGCATAAATGGGAATTTATTTATTTATTTATTTATTTATTTTTGGGAGTTAAAATCGACCACAAAGTTGGCATTGGAGCTGCGCCGCTGAGCCAGCCAGCCCTGAGCGCATGATGTCACAGCGGTAACCGGTTTTAAGGCAGAGGCCTTTTACAGTTATAGACCAAAGTCATATAAATAAAAATGTATGGTGAAAGTAAGAAATACCGTTATTGACTTGCTCGACTAAGACTGATTTGACTTCACTGATTGTGGGTTGACTCTCATTAAAACAGGATGGGTGTTATAACTTATGCAACATACATGTACATGCATGCATTTTCACTGATAAAACGTAAAAGGCTAATTAAATAATCAGATGAACTGAGACAATCACATTCTGAAGCAAATTCAATAATCTTATACCGCTAACTTAAACACACAATACAAGTTATATATATTAATCTAAATGCAGGGAAACAGCATGTTGTTTTTGTTGTTTTATATCCAAATGAGAGTCGGCGCTTACCCGTCTGTGTTCTCGCTTCTTGAAGGCCTCTCTTGTAGCCGATTGTTTTTGAAACAATTTGACTTTCAGTTGTTTGTTCAGTTCTCTGTTCATTCACTTCTTCCATGTAAGCGAGTGATGGCAGCAATATCCAGCGCAGAAATCAGACGGCTGCGCCACTCATTCTCTATTTTGTCCATGCTGTGTATTCCGCCATTACTGCTTGGCTCGGGCAATTACTAAATCCCGAGACGGAACCGGATATCACCGGTTTTAGCAACAACCGCGAGGAGGTCACTGCCCGAGCGATATGTCCTGTCCCGTTCCGTCCCAGGTTTTAGCAACAACCCTCGTCTCACGCTCCGGGAGGACTGGTGCAACTGAACTCACTTTCCTTTTAAAAAAATAAATAAAATTAATACTTTCCTTTTCTTGTTTTCTTTTTCTTTAATTGTTGGTACTGCACCCTCTTTCAATCCGGGCTTATAGCTAATGCTCCGCAACAGATCAGAGGTCTCGTACGAGTCTTCAGTAAAGTGTGCAGAGCAGAGGAGAGACCACTTCGTAGGCGCCCAGTGTGCCCATGAACTTCTCGCCGAACACGTCCAAATCTTTGCAGTTTGAACATTCTTGGGCCATGAATGCAACATAAATCCACCTTCTGTTGTGTTGCTGCACCGGCCAAAAACACATCTACGTGGCATGGCGATAAATTAGCTCAAAATGGAAGCTCAAAGTTGTAGCTCTGTGTTTTTTAGTATAGCAGAAATTGCGACGAGACCGATAGACTTCCTGCTGTGACGTTACAGACGTCAAGGGCATTCACTCAGACCGCTACCTATATGAATCACTTTAATTGCAAAAATTACGATATTAGATTTATTGTTAACACTTAAAACTATTCCTGTGCCATTCTTGAGGTCTCAAGGCGTTTATAAACGAAAGTGAGGCCATGGTTCTGCGTATCTCCTTTAACGTTAACAGTCTCGCATCATTTGCCTCGCAGCAATCAACAGTGGCTCATTTATTTATATAAAATCTAGGGGGAAATCCTCATATCTTTAGTCGATGCTGTTATAAATGAAATGACATTTTCAACAAAAATGACATAAAATATGCTTTGTGACCTTAAAAAAATAGGCCAAGGTCACTCATCTTGGGTCAGTGAGCTTCCGTTGTCTTTGGCTACCGGCGGTTAAAATTTTGTTCGAAGCCGAACAACTTTTGGAAGAAAGTGAGTGAGTAAGTAAATAAATAAATAAATAAATATCACAAAAAGCAATTGAAAGTTGTTTTGAGTCAAAACAACTTCCTTTTCTTCCTCAGAGAAGGGTTTTGTACCATTTCCTCTCTGCGCTTTGTTTTTTATGTTCTTTTGTCATGCCGTCAAATTTGTCTGCATGCTGCAATACAGGATGCACATGTGGTTGCCATTCGACATGCACGTACAAAAGGAAAGAAAGAAAGAAAGAAAGAAAGAAAGAAAAGCAGCATTTCAGTAGTTTATATAATTAAACTACTGAAAAAAAATATTATATATATATATATATATATATGCTGCATAAATGGGAATTTAAAAAAATTATATATATATATATATATATATATATATATATATATATATATATATATATATATATATATATATATATATAAAAATTTTAAATTCCCATTTATGCAGCATACAAGAGTCAAGGATGGAGATGCTATCCACTCAGAAATTTATTTTAAAATAAAGGTTCTGCGTATCTCCTTTAAGGAAATATATTTTAACTTTATTTAAGTATACTTCTTTTTGATAAGGGTCCCCGACTGACACCACATGTGCGCACACTTTGGAATCACACTGTAAAAAAGTGAAAACTGAATTTGAGAAGAAAATTACTTAATACTAGTGAAATGATCTTGCTGCATGGACAGATATTTTTACTTGATAAACACATCTTAGAATAAATTGGTTGCAATGTAGAACCAGGTTTAATAATCTCAGGATTGGTGTCTTGTGTTCTTCTAATAGGAAATTCTAGATCATTTCAATTATTTTCAAGATATTTTCACTTGCTAAGATATTTTTTGCAGTGCAGTGCTTTGAAATCAAACGTGTTTGCTAGCATTGTTTTGACAGTAAAGCAATGTGCTGGAATTGCAACTGAGAGTAAAGTGCATGTGCCTCTTTTTGCATACACATGTCGGTGTGGGTGTGTTTTGGGTGTGTGTTGAAGAGAGCGTGACAGAAAGTGAGAGAGAAAGGAAGAGTTATTAGACAGCAGGCTCTTAGTCATTCTTTAGATTTCAGAGTGGAGTGCCTGCCTGAACGAGTGCGCATTAGATCAGCTTGGGTCAGAAAATCGAGTTCTTCAGCACCGAGCCGTCCAGCATGGGTTACTCTTTGCACTTCCTTCTTCTCTCTGTCATTTGTTGCACCTCAGATCAAGGTAAGTCGAGAGAACATTTCTTTTTTCAAACCAATCCCTGCAGACTGCTTTGACGTGATATGAAGTCGCTTGAGTTTCAGTTCTGCTTCAGTCTCATTTACTGACTTTCTAAATAATACAAACATGTCTTGCCAAAGATTTGGTTACAGTGTTCAGGGACTGCAAACGCATCTCAGGCAGAGCAGGACAGATTCTAAACACATCCAAAGGAAGGCAGGTGAACTATATGACAGTAGATAAGACATACTTGGAGGTTCCCCATGATCATTTTTTTCTCGTTTCCGTTTCCAGTTGAGAGTACATCGTGCACATTCTGGCTGCCGCTTCTCACCAGAGCTTTTTTATTTTATTTTTATTTTATTTTTCTATTTTCATTTTATTTATTTTTGTGTGTTTGTGTAGTTTGATGTTTGTTTGAGTGTTTTGTCCGCCGGTGGTGGTGTAGCTCCGGACCCAGTTTTGGGCGTTGGTTTCCCTCCAGTTGGTTTCCGCCTTGGTTTGCTGCGGGTGATGCCTGTGGTCCCAGATGTGGACTGCAGTGAGCTCGCTGCTCATTTTACATCATGGTTGTCCGGCGCTCTGTGCTTTGACGCTTGGCATGATGTTCCAAGCGATGTTGCTCGGTGACGTCGCGGCAGCTGTGCAGTTAGTTTGGGACACAACAGCACTCTGCGTGGCGGAGCTTCTCTGCTCGCTTTGTGGATCCATGGCGTGGTGTTCAAGCGATGTTGCTGACGGCGTCGCGGCGGCTGTGCTGGAGATGTGGGACTTGTTTTCATGCGCCTTTTGGTGGGACTGTGGCTGCTACACCACGGGAATTACATCCTGACCCCTACTTGGTGGACTTTTTATTTTGTATTTTATTTAATTATTATTATTTTTATTTTCTTTATTTTTTATTTATTTATTTTTTCCTTGTTTATAATTGTAAAGCGTCCTTGGGTTTCTTGAAAGGTGCTATATAAATCTAACTTATTATTATTATTATTATTATTATTATTATTATTATTATTATTATTATTATTATTATACTACATGCTATACACTACCATCAGGGCCGGCTCTCGGTCTTTGGCTGCCCTAGGCGAGATTGAGTTTTGGCGCCCCCCCCAAGAAAAAAAACCCTCTAATAACATCTAAAAAACACTTTAATCTAATCACTCTATTCTATTACTATTAAACAATGTACGGTGCATGGACAATAAAAAAGAAGTCCTTTTTATCTTTTTCATTATTGTTATTATTGTTATCATTATTCACATAAAGTGTCACAAAGTAAAATGACCACACAAATTCAATACATATCTCCATATAATGGGCAAAAACTCTTCCGCACCCTGTTCAAAGTGTAGTGCATGGACAATAAACAAGACATTATTTTTAGTTTCTTTTTTGCTATTAAAAGTTAAGTCATCTCTGAAGAATTAACAGATTAAATGAATAAAAAATTCTACAATTCTAAATTGTGCAAACTTAAGCACCCTGTTAGGACATCAATGGGCTGTATTTTCAAACAAAAGTGCTATTATGGGTACTTTGTTATTGAAGTCTATTGCTGTTTGCATCTAGGCAGACATTGATTCAGGCGTCTAAAATATTAATTTGCCACTATAATGGTTGATATGAGAGATTAGATCAGACTTGCCTCTATACTTGGCTCTATTTGTTTCTTCCTGTAGCCTTCGTTTGCGCCCTTGCGCACCCGAGAGTTTGGATTTCTTCATTTAAGCACTTGTAGTCTGGGCTACTTTTTGCAGTGGATAGCCATTCTCATTCCCCGATGAACACCGCTCCCCCCGCCCCCCTTATAACCTATCATTGTGCATTTTTAGTAGGCATAAGGAAATCACCGACCACTACTGCGTAGGCTACACTTGTTTTTCAACCTTTTTGAGCCAGGGCGCACTTTTTTCAATGAAAAAATCTCAAGGCACATCACCAATAGAAAATGTTGACTGAAACTAAAACGCTGTTGCCAATATTTACAATATACAGTCATTCTATAATTTTCCACGGTACACTTGGTGATCTCTCACGGCACACTAGTGTTCCGCGGTACTAGAGTTCGGCAGCACAGTGGTTGAAAACACTGTACACCACTGATGCACTTGGTAACATCTCCATTCAATAACTCCATCCCTCCTTTTTGGTGGGGTTTTGGTCGCCCTTGGCGCCCCTGGGCACACTTTGCGCTCTAGGCAATTGCCTAGGTCGCCTATAGCAATCGCCGGCTATGACTACCGTTCAAAAGTTTGGGGTCACCCAGACAATTCTGTGTTTTCCATGAAAAGTCACACTTTTATTTACCACCATAAGTTGTAAAATGAATAGAAAATATAGTCGAGACATTTTTCTGGCCATTTTGAGCATTTAATCGACCCCACAAATGTGATGCTCCAGAAACTCAATCTGCTCAAAGGAAGGTCAGTTTTATAGCTTCTCTAAAGAGCTCAACTGTTTTCAGCTGTGCTAACATGATTGTACAAGGGTTTTCTAATCATCCATTAGCCTTCTGAGGCAATGAGTAAACACATTGTACCATTAGAACACTGGAGTGAGAGTTGCTGGAAATGGGCCTCTATACACCTATGGAGATATTGCACCAAAAACCAGACATTTGCAGCTAGAATAGTCATTTACCACATTAGCAATGTATAGAGTGGATTTCTGATTAGTTTAAAGTGATCTTCATTGAAAAGAACAGTGCTTTTCTTTCAAAAATAAGGACATTTCAAAGTGACCCCAAACTTTTGAACGGTAGTGTATGAGACCGCGAGTTGGGCTAGTGGTTAGCATGTCCGCCTCTTGATTGGGAGATCATGAGTTCTACTCACAGTCGGGTCATACCAAAGACCATCATAAAAATGGTATCTACTGCCGTCTGGCAAGGCACGTGAGTGGGGAGTCAAACTCTCAAACACGCAAGTCGCATACAGATGCAAGTGGGGAGTCAAACTCTCGCGGTTACCAGAGGACTAGACCCCCACTGTAAGCCTAGCTATGTATTAGGTGAGAGGCCGAGGGCTACGGAAATGGAGCTCGGCGCTGCCCTATGCACCACATGGCGTGGGAAGGACTTTGACTTTGGCATGGTATATGGCACATTGTATACAGAAGATCTGTTTGTTGCTCCTTAATTGCAAAGCAGATGATTTAGGCAGCAGAAATATTTCTAAACAATAGTTCTTCCGCACCCGCTTCAGCTCAGGAACCCGCTTCTGTTCCTCACTGACTGTTATCCAGTTAAAACCAAACAAACCCCAAAAATAAACTCCAATCACAGCAAGTGCCCTGATGTGCCCCTTTGCACGTTTCAACCCTCTGGGGTCTGAGGGTATTTGCAGGCACTCTAATGATTTTGGCATGCTCTGATTTTTTTTTTTTTTTGTCAATTTCAACAAATCTAAGCAGTATTTTCAAAGTCATGACTTTTTTTTGTGTTCAGCACAAGTTCAGCTACAATAATATCTCTGTAGTCTGTATATCATGATTGTACTTTAAGAGATAAATGAAGATGTTGTAAAAAGCAGTTTTAGAAATGTGTTGGAATGTGTGAAAAAAAAAAAAAAAGACCTTACTCATTGTGTCCAGAAGTGGACAGTAACGAAGTACATTTACACTACGTTCAGACTGCAACCTGAAACGACCCATATCCGATTTGTTGTGAAATCCGATTTTTTTGTTAGGCCGTTCACATTACCAATTATATGAGACTTGTATGCGATCTCCAATATGAACGGAAAACGACCCAAAAGTGTCCCGCATGCACAAATTGACACGTAATAAGCACATCTACGTAATACGTAAACAAAAAAAAAAGCACACTCTTTAAGTTTGCAAGTAAAGCATGGAGATGAGGCGAGACCTGGCGATGTGGTTTTTGTGGCGGCGGCAGAACTCACACAATAATCTGATTAATGTGGGCAGCAGACTAATGAGACCGAAGGTGTCAAATTACTGGAAATTTCCAGAACAATCTTATAATCTTGTAATACAGGATGGTTTAAGTTATAAATCAGTTATAGAAACTGTTTTATTTAATCAGGCTAACAGATCAACATCCAGGTCCCTACCAAATCCACCATTAGCTTGATCAATTCTATAAAAGTCTATTTAAATTCTGAAAACTGTACAAATGTTGTTGTTTTCCACCAAAGAGGCGGGATTAGCCAACGCAGGATAGTGACGTTTGTCTCTTGTTGATGACGTGTAGGTCGCATGAATGCGACCTGTCCGGTCAGACTGCAGTCGCATGTGAAAATAACGGATATGCATCAGAATTAGGACCACATATCCAAGCGGCCTGGGTCGCATGTGAAAAAAATCGGATCTGTGTCGTTCAGATTGTCAATAACAAATCGGATACAGGTCGCATATGGGCAAAAAAATCGGATATGGGTCGTTTCAGGATGCAGTCTGAACGTAGTCTTACTTGATTTCTGCGCTTAAGTATACTTTTTGAGTATCTGTACTTTACTTGAGTATTATTTTTTTCGGAAACTTATGACTTTAACTTCACTACATTTGAAAGGCAAATATCGTACTTTTCACTCCACTACATTTCTGTCAAGTTACTCATTACTATGAAGTGGCCTTGAAAGTGGATGTTTTTTTTTCTTTTTTTTTTTTTAAACATGGTTGGTTTTTCCGCAGGTGACACTGAGACAGTCTATCAGTAATCACTAGGGTCACGTCTCATCCATAGACTGTATAAAATCAAGTTCAGTGATTTCTCAGCAGCGTTATTTAACACGATCAGTTGATGGCAGAATGGAAGGAGGAGGTTCTTCTGGGGAACGCACACACTCATGGCTTTACCTAGAACCCATATTTCAGTTTTCTGAAAGAGTTAAAGATTTGTTTTGTTTTAAATGTTTGTTTTGTTTGCCGAAAATGAATGGCATCACAGCCTACAAAAATTCGCCATCCAACTTGCAGAAGAGGTACCGTATATAAATGTTTTGTTCCAAGAGAAAGCTTGCAATGCGTTGTCTGTGCTTTTAGAGCTAGCGATAATGTTGCAATAGCTATACAGTCTGGTTAGTCACATGACTTTCTATGGATTTGCCCACCAGGTTGCCGTAGCCTTGTCCATGGCTAATGTTTACACATAGCTAGTTAACTTGGACACTGTTAGTTAGCATGTAAAAACAGAGTTACGCTAACATGAATAACGTTAACTTATCCGAAGTCGTTTCAGAAATATGTTTTAGCATAATCTTGCCAAATAGACAGAATGTAGAAATCTTTCTTTTCTAGTAGCGTTAGCTACACAATATGATTTCGAGTTTGAAAAGCGTTTGCTAGCATGTCAGGTAGATTTTCACTGACTAGCTAGCTTAACGTTAAACCACCATGATGGCACAGCATGCGTTCATTTTGTGAATTCACATTTCTGTCCTTGGTAACGGCGTTAGGTTTTGTAAGCGTTGTGGCAATAATACAACGATGCGTTGACCCCCCCCCGGCCAACCCACACACCCACCCACCTCTCTTATCCCCAGTGTTGGGCACGTTATTTTCAAAAAGTAATTAGTTATAGTTACTAGTTACTTTTCCCAAAAAGTAACTGAGTTAGTAACGGAGTTACTTTGTCATAAAAGTAACTAATTACCAGGGAAAGTAATTATTCCGTTACATTTTGTTCCCCCTCAAAAAAAATCAAATTCAATTAGTGTAATCATAATAAAAGTGAATGTTAAATGTGTTTAATGACTGAAATGGACACTTAACAGAACCAATTAGTAATGTTATCTACACTATATTAATATTTTTTTGTGGGACAATGTGAGATAAGACATCTCATCTCTAGCCGCTTTATCCTTCTACAGGGTCGCAGGCGAGCTGGAGCCTATCCCAGCTGACTACAGGCGAAAGGCGGGGTACACCCTGGACAAGTCGCCAGGTCATCACAGGGCTGACACATAGACACAGACAACCATTCACACTCACATTCACACCTACGCTCAATTTAGAGTCACCAGTTAACCTAACCTGCATGTCTTTGGACTGTGGGGGAAACCGGAGCACCCGGAGGAAACCCACGCAGACACGGGGAGAACATGCAAACTCCGCACAGAAGGGCCCTCGCCGGCCCCGGGGCTCGAACCCAGGACCTTCTTGCTGTGAGGCGACAGCACTAACCACTACACCACCGTGCCACCCAGATAAGACATCTATCAAATTTAATATATTTTTGTAGTTATTAAAATTATGTTACTAATTACTGGCCACTGACGAGGACAAACACTTTGTTCCTCGACATAATGTGCATTGCACGTAGACATTTTTGCCTTTTATTTCAAGTAATGAAAAGTAATGGCTGTATTTCCAATGTGAAAGCGCAGTGCTGGGCTGACCGCTCGCCATCGCTGTGTCTTCCGATTGAAAGAGTGCGCAGTGCAGTAGGCGTGGCCTACCTACGTATGTTGTCCAAATCTACTCTGATTGGCTTACTATGCCGTTGTCTCGTGTCTCCCCGCCCCACACGAAAGCAGAGTAAAGAAAGGCTGAACGAGCAGCGTGCCAGATGAGAACAGCTTTAATAAAGTAATGCATAGTATTTTATTGTAAGTAACAGGAACGGCGTTATAACGATGTAAAAAGTAATTAGTTAGATTACTCGTTACTAAAAAAAGTGACGCCGTTAGTAACGCCGTTTATTTCTAACGCTGTTATTCCCATCACTGCTTATCCCAGTCTCTACTCACTCCAACCCTTAAATGACAGGTATTCAAAAACCATTCAACCGGTCAACAACCATTTCATTTTAGCATTTCAACATTTTTACAGTTTTAACATTTTAACATTTCCTTAGTCTGCAACTATTCAGGTGCGAAATGCAATGCGCCGGACTTTTGTTGTGCGTGCGTGCGTACTGTCCAGTGTGAAAAGCAGAGAAGAACACACCGCTCGAGAAACGGCAGGATATGATTGCGGGCTAATGTGAATATTCTTAGCTTCAATCAGATATATGAAACACAATGTTATTAAGCCGTTGTGGTTATGAAATGATTCAATGCCCTGTGCGTTTGATATGGTGTTCAGTGTGACTTGCTCTCCCTTCGTTTGTAACATGAATTGCGTGGTTAGGGGTGGTAGGGGGTTCTTGACGCTTTTTTCAAAGACAATAAAAGCAAAAGATCTAGAAATCATTTCCTGAATGCAAATATAGCACATTTCTCCCCCAAATCAACACATTTTGAAATGAAATAAAATAATCGCAACTTCATGAGTGCCCAGTTCTGGGCCCTCCCCATTCCTGGGCCCGGGACAACATACCCGTTTGTCCCCCCCTGTCGGCGGGCCTGTCCACGTGTTATGTTGCTTATATGCTAGTACACCTTTTCTCTTAGTAACACACAGCCATCGACTCAGACATTTTCTGTGACTTTGTTTTGTAGTTTTGCTCTGTAAACATGGAAAATTTGCCTGAACAAAAAGCGATTCAACTGTACAGTACATGTTTGAAGCAGCATACGAGCCCGGGGAGGAGCAAACAAATGGTGAAAATGAGGCAATAGTGCTAACCATAATACCACCGTGCTACCCTCCGTGAAGTCTAAACCTGGGTAAGTCACATGGTGAGTCAGTTACTTCACAATCTCGGATTCTCTCGCCTAATCTGCACTCAGCACCATCTTTACTGTAAACCTCGGACAGAGTGAGATGGCAGCACCCAGGGAAGTTTATTTTCAAAGAAAAACAATCTGTACAAAGTATACAGGTATAATTATGAACAAATGAACACTCAAACATGTCTTATATGGATATTATTTGTCAGTATAAAGGAGTTTATTTTTTGAGTTTTGTTTGGCTTTAATAATAATAATAATAATAATACATCTGTTTTGTATAGCGCTTTTCATGGTACTCAAAGACACTTTACAGGAGGTTCAAACATATACACACACACACACACACACACACACACACACACATAACGGATAAATTATAGACAAGGAAAGAAAAACTAACTAAATAAAAAATAAATAAATGAATAATAATAAGTCCACCAAGTAAGGGTCAGGATGTAATTCCCGTGGTGTAGCAGCCACAGTCCCACCAAAAGGCGCATGAAAACAAGTCCCACATCTCCAGCACCGCCGCCGTGATGCCGTCAGCAACATCGCTCGAACACCACGCCATGGATCCACAAAGCGAGCAGAGAAGCTCCACCACGCAGAGCGCTGGTATGTCCAAACCGCCTGCACAGCCACCACGACGCCACCGAGCAACATCGCTCAGAACATCACGCCAAGCTTTAAAGGGCAGAGCGCTGGACAACCACGATGTAAAATGAGCAGCGAGCTCACTGCAGTCCATAGCTGGGAGCGCAGGCATCACCCACGGCGAACCAAAGCCTGGAGGGAACCGACGCCCAAAACTGGGTCCGGAGCTACACCACAACCGGCGGACAAAACACTCAAACATCAAACTACACAAACACACAGGAAAAAAAATAGAAAAAGAAATAAAATAAAAATAAAAAAGCTCCGATGAGAAGCGGCAGCCAGAACGCACACGACGTACTCTCAACCAGAAACGGAAACTCAAGTATCTTATCTTTAAGCTAAGATACTCGAGGTCCAAGGTTGGGAATCTGTGCTTTTGCTGTCACCTCTCCCATCCCATCCACCCCCCTTCCTTTTACCTGCTGAAAACCCACGGGCTGTTTTCCAACCAATGAAGTGAACTTTTGTGATGTTTGCCCATACTATCAGACTGTACTTTATCACTGCTTTATCACTCCTAATTCTGATGGTAATGACCTATCATACGTCTAATAAATTATATTGCTGTGACACATATACTTCAATCATTACATAATGTAGGGGAGAACGGGGTTGGTAGTCACACATTTTACTTTTATTTGAATTCCTCCAAAACTGTATCCTTAATAGTGTCCCTTTCAATCTGTAATGGAAGCCTACAGTGTCGGGTAGAAATAGAATGCCCTTACTCTCCTTCAGCTTATTCTGTTTAAAAGATGTGTACTGTCAAATATGTCTTGTACATTTGTGACAACCATCCCCATTGTGGGCTTGGTAGTCACATACTGTTGGGTTGGTTGTCCCAATACTTTCATGGGGAAAAATAAAAAAAGTGGAGTCATTATTAAAAATTAATTCAAAAATGTTTATTTCATTAAAATGAAACAACCTAACAATATCCTGGATCAAGGTAACTGTAGCGCGGACAATGAGTGGGTGGAGCACAGAGGACGGCAGGACAACGTTTGGAGGTAGTGACAGCGTATTTATTAGTAAACTTTTCAGTCTAATAATCGCAGCACACAGACACACACTCAGCCTCCAATCCCGGGTCGCGCTCCCTCTGCTCTCTCTCAGCCTCCTAAAATAGGGAGCGGTTTACTCGGAAAACACACACAAAACACAGGTTAATTACAGTCAGGTGTAGCGAATCTGCCACTCACCTTCCCCGGCTCCACCCTCCTGTCACAGACCGATGCTTGACCACGCCCCCGCTGCCACAGTAACGTAAACAGGAAAGCACATGTAGAGGCAAGTTTCCGAACTTCAATAGGAGAAAGGCTGAAATAAATGTCTGACTCAGTCATTATGTATTCTGCTGGCTGACTTTCCTGCTCCTCACTGAAAACTAAATGATTTTTCACGTACCCTACTGGGAGGGATGGGCAGATTGCATCTCCAGCAACCTCTGATGGACTTATTTTATTACAGTATCTTGCCAGTGGGGCGGCACGGTGGTGTAGTGGTTAGCGCTGTCGCCTCACAGCAAGAAGGTCCTGGGTTCGAGCCCCGGGGCTGGCGAGGGCCTTTCTGTGTGGAGTTTGCATGGTGTCCGCGTGGGTTTCCTCCGGGTGCTCCGGTTTCCCCCACAGTCCAAAGACATACAGGTTAGGTTAACTGGTGACTCTAAATTGAGCGTAGGTGTGAATGTGGGTGTGAATGGTTGTCTGTGTCTATGTGTCAGCCCTGTGATGACCTGGCGACTTGTCCAGGGTGTACCCCACCTTTCGCCCGTAGTCAGCTGGGATAGGCTCCAGCTTGCCTGCGACCCTGTAGAACAGGATAAAGCGGCTAGAGATAATGAGATGAGATGAGACGGTGGTGTAAGTGGTTAGCACAGTCGCCTCACAGCAAGAAGGTTCTGGGTTCGAGCCCAGTGGCCGGCAGAGTTTGCATGTTCCCCCGTGTCTGCGTGGGTTTCCTCCGGGTGCTCCGGTTTCCTCCACAGTCCAAAGACATGCAGATGAGGTTAATATGGGACGGCCTTGGGCTGAGGTGCCCTTGAGCGAGGCACCGAACTCCCAACTGCTCCCCGGGTGCTGTTAGCATGGCTGCCCACTGCTCTGGGTATGTGTGTGTGCTCATTGCTCACGTGTGTGTGCATGTGTGTGTGTTCACTGCTTCAGATGGGTTAAATGCAGAGAGGAATTTCACAAGTGTGATGAATAAAGTTGTGCTTTCTTTTTCTTTCTTTTGTAGCCCAGAGACTCTATAGAACATGTTATGGGGATTTTTATTTGTGCAAAACTTGATAGTCATGTGTTTCATAGTAAGACTGACAAGTGAAAAGCATTTGCCTAATCATCTGGAAATGGCATACTCTTTCTCATCCATATCAGTTAGTTACACTCATGAATCACGGGCCTCTGTGAGCTCATGCATGAGGATTCCTCCATGACAGTTATGCAAGTGGGTTAACCTCGGGGCATATACAGCAGGAGCAACAGTTATAAACGATTTCATTAGCTGGTTTAATGTGTCTCTGAGAAAGCATGGCTAAGACCTAAGACGGACAAACTTCACATTTATAATTAATTTACTTTTATGGAATTTCTCAGACATACTTAACGACAGATGACACTCTGCATGACCTCCAGTAGAATTGCACACTCAGGAGGTTTCTGTTCCTGATTACTGTTTGAAAGTACCAGCAATTTCATTATGCGTCATCAGAGTTTCCATAAGTCAAGTCAACTTTATTGTCAAATATGCTATACATGCTCGACATACAGCACAGGAGCAATTCCAGCGTTATGGACGTGACACTTGAACTCAAAATGGCAACAAATGACCAGAGTGCGAATTACCCCACCATAATTGGGGGGTACCATCATGGTCCACTATCATGTCAATCCCCCCCCGGTCCCGTCTCGTCTATGGAAGTCGGTGTCAGTAATTCAACACAATAACTGAACAATAATTTTTAATGTCATTAAGAAGCATGACAAACCATACAGTACGACCACAGAAGAAAAACAGCAGTACAACCTGATAACCTTTTTTGTCAGAACAAACTGGGTATCAACACTACAAATGAGTCACATACAGTATATACACACATGCAGAACAGTCCTGCTGAATGTCTTGCTCTCTTTCGTCCTGCTGTGCCTCTCCTGTCTGCTGGGAACCCATTTTCTTTATTCACATGAACAGTGTATAAAACCTAACTGCACCTACACTTGTACTGTAATTGTCTGTAGATTTTAGTGCTAATATTTACTACTTACTCTTTTAGCACCAAAAAAATGCCTGATGTCTGGCCCTTTTCTTTTCCTCGTGTTTGGCCTACTGTCTCTGTGAATAAACTCAAACAGGGTACTCAGATGAAACTATGACTATCTTAAAAATAATACCAAAGGAATGTAAGTAAAAACAATAGAAAACAAACTCAAATACTAGCATATACAGTATACTAGGCTATTTTGCCTAGGCTCGCCTACTACCTGGCTCTTTTTTTATGTTGCCTCCAGAGGTTCTGATAGTAATTTTACATAGGCTTAGCGAGGCCTACATCAGAACTTCTTGTGCCTAATCACACGCACAGGATGGGCCTATGTGCCAAATGAATTTCAGAAGGGCCCAATTTATTCATGATAAAATGAGAATGGAAACATATGGAGTTCTTCTCCTTTGAAATGAGAATCGTTTCTATACCACACTGTAATAAGCTTGATTTAAATAGAGACTTGGCTTATCTTGCTAACTAACGTTGGTAACTAACGTTAACGTCCGTCCACTGTAGCCTTCTGGCCTCAGTGGGTAAGTAATTCAATGTATAAAGACGTGACATGAGCTGAAAGAAGAGCAAATCACTTTAATAAATGAAAGTTGTAAAATAACACATTTTCAACAGGCTAAAAGTTGGTTAGCAACTAAGATTACCAATGCACGTCTTCTGCTGCAAACCATAGACTGTATAAATTGCTGCAAACCCATGGACTGTATCTGATGAATCAACTGAGTACGGTGTGGACTAGAAGCTGGTGCTTCAAGCACGTTCGAGCGCTGCGGTGACTAAAAACGGTACGGTCCACAATAGGGGTGTCCGTCTGAAATCGATTTACATTAAAATGTTCCTACAATAAGAGTGCCGAATGGGAGTTGGTTTGAATTATATATTCCTTTTCACAATATCAGAAAAAATATCGGACCCCCCAAAACTTATATTTTTGTCTCTTTGGGGGGTACTGGGTCTTCATTGGGGGGTATAGTACCCCCCGTAATTCGAACTATGCAAATGACCCAGTGCATGTTTTATTGTCTCCCAGTATTTAAACAGGTGTTGCATATTTTAAGGCTGTACCATACTGGAGAAGTGATAGAACAAGAACAATTCCCATAGTACATCTCGGGCATGCCAGAAAATGCCAATAAAAGATGCGTTATGGATGTGACAGAAAAAGTATCACTTTTCTTGGGTGACTGTACATTTTTATCAAACTCTGTGAAATTGTAAACCTAATGTCGAAATGGAGATATCCATTTGATAGAGGGGTCCAAGGTGAATATTAAAAAATCTTTGTTTAAAATATTTTGTATTTCATGCAGAGTTTCGGAAGGAAAAGTCAGCGTTATGGATGTGACGGAATTCCGTTATGGATGTGACGCGTCTGAAATAGACATGGCATATGTTTAGAAAATCAGCAATTTAACCACCATAACCCTTTGAAAAACTCTCTAAATATCAGCTAAAACTATCAAAGTTCTTAAATAATATTTAGGTTGGCTATTTTGCTGTTTTGTGGATTTTAGCATACATTTCTGTGGCTTGTGGCAATAATACAGAATTGTACACGATCAAAGTTGATTTTAGCTTGGGTTTTACATTATAAGAAAAAGACTGACAGTGGCATATTAGGTGATCAAAATATTTATGTATGTATTTTTGTTTATTGCCTAGGTGATATCATCATGTTTTGATGTATTACATGTTGGTTTATTTTTGCATGGTGAGGTTGACATTTACATGGAATTGCCCACAGATGAAATTTCAGTCCTCTCTGACCCACGGTGCAAACAGGCAATGCAATAAATAAAAATAGAATAACTGAAACAATATAAACAGTACTGTATAAACACTAGATAAGAAATAGACATGGACTAAACGCTCACGTGTGTGTGTGTGTGTGTGTGTGTGTGTGTGTGTGTGTGTGTGTGTATGTATGTATGTGTATATATATATATATATATATATATATATATATATATATATATATATATATATATATATATATAGTCAAGGGCACTTGAGGTATAGCAGGTAAACATGAAATAAGCAGTATAAACTAATAGCTGTTAAGGTGAGGTAGTGCGGAATAGTGCAAATGAGCGAGGTAAAGTGAAATGTGTGGTCCCTGAGTTCAGTGTGCGAATGAATGTTGTGTGTGTTTGGGGGGGGAAACTGTGAGGATGACGTGTCAGATGCTGAAAGAGGGGCAGGGGGGTGTACGGGCAGAGTCTGGGGCAGAGGGGGGAGGAGGGGCAGAACAAGGAGGGAGTTGAGCCTCCTGACCGCCTGGTGAAAGAAACTGTCCTTGAGCCTGCTGGTTTTGGCCCGGAGACTCCGCAGTCTCGTCCCCGACGGCAGCAGACTGAAGAGGCTGTGAGATGGGTGGGTGGGGTCACCTGCAATCCTGATGGCTTTGCGGGTGAGGCGGGAGTTATAAATATCCATTAGAGAAGGGCGAGAGACACCAATGATCCTCTCAGCTGCTCTCACGATGCACTGCAGAGTCTTGTAGCAGGACACGGTGCAGGCGCCGTACCACACGGTGATGCAGCTGGTCAGGATGTTCTCGATGGTGCCTCTGTAGAAAGTGTGCATGATGGGGGCCGGGGCTCTTGCTCTCCTCAGTTTGCGGTGGAAGTACAGACGCTGTTGGGCTTTTTTGGCCAGTGATGTTTGGCCAGGACAGGTCTTCAGAGATGTGCACACCCAGAAACTTGGTGCTGCTCACCCTCTCCACTGCAAAGTCAATAGTTAGTGGAGCATGCTGGGTGTACTCTCTCCTGAAGTCCACAACAATCTCCTTCGTCTTCTCCACGTTCAGGCGGAGATTGTTGTCCTTGCACCACATGGCCAAGCAGCCCACCTCACTCATCGCCATTGTTGAGACCCACCACAGTCGTGTTGTCCGCAAACTTAATGAAGAGGTTGGAGCTGGATGTTGGTGTGCAGTCGTGGGTCAGCAGAGTGAAGAGGAGGGGCCTCAGCACACATCCTTGGGGGAGCCCCCGTGTTCAATGTGATGGTGCTGGATGAGTTGCTGCTGACCCGTACAGCCTGTGGTCTCCCCGTCAGGAAGTCCAGCAGCCAGTTGCACAGGGAGGTGTTGAGTCCCAGCTGGTCCAGTTTGTGAATGAGCTGCTGAGGAATGATTGTGTTGAATGCTGAGCTGAAGTCTATGAACAGCATTCTGATGTACGAGTCTTTTGTCTCCAGGTGGGTGAGGGCTAAGTGGAGGGCAGTGGAGATGGCATCATCGGTCGACCAGTTGGACTGATATGCAAACTGGGAAGGGTCCAGGGCAGGGGGAGGGCAGACTTGATATGCCGCATGATTAGCCGCTCGAAGCACTTCATGAGGATGGGAGTGAGTGTGACCGGGCGGTAGTCATTGAAGCAAGAAGGAAACTGCTTCTTCGGGACCGGGATGATGGTGGTGGCTTTGAGGCATGTGGAGACAACAGCCTGGCTCAACGAGATGTTGAAGATGTCTGTAAAGCCATCTGTGAGCTCTTCGGCACAGTCTCTCAGGAAACGACCAGGAATGTTATCAGGACCCAGGGCTTTCCGTGCATTTGTCATCCTGAGAGCTCTCCTCACGCTGTCTGGGGACAGCGTCAACACCTGGTCGCCGGGAGGTGGTGGGGTCTATGCCGTGGTGCTGTTGTCTGCCTCAAAGCGAGCGAAGAAGTCGTTCAACTGATTCAGCAGGGAGGTGGAGTTATCACAGGTCTGCAGCGAGGGCTTGTGATAACTCCACCAACCAATAAAGAGCCTCACTTCCTATTCTCAGTGGTTCTGCTATGATGATGAATCACATTTCACTACTGGTATTGCCCAGTCCAGAGTCATGCTGGAGAAGTTGGTCTGAATTAATTTGTGAAGCAAGGTACACCTCAATTTAACAACTTTGCCATGAAAGTAGAAGAAAAGAACATTTTAACTCATTGAAAAATACGCTTTCAACAGTCCTGCCAACGTTCAGTACTTTTAATGCAGCTCATTTTGAGATTTATTATTATTCTATCCACATTCACTGGATATGAGCAACCGCGTGCTCTGATTGGCTACTCTACTACTAGGATATCAGCTCGTATACTGTAAGTAGAGAAAAAAATGGCGGCGCGTGTTGCTGAGGACGAAATAAAAACTACTCGACAACAAAACCCCAAAAAATACAAAAAAAAAGCAACAAATTATGGAAAGTATTTGATGGTAAGAACTTTTTTTTTTTCCAAGAATTATCATTATTCTTATTAGGGCCCGAGCACCGTTCGGTGCGAAGACCCTATTGTTTTTCAAAGGATTATTATTTTTCTGTCGCACTTGGCTTTTTTGAGGCATTTCCCATGCACGAAAAATCATGAAATTTGATACACACATCAGTCATTGTAACCGCTTCTCAGCCACAGACGTTTGGCCCCAGGCGTGGCCCAGGGACTTCATAGCGCCCCCTAATGTCATGGAGTCCTTGGATTGGCATATAGTTTCAGCTACGCATACCAAATTCAGTACGTATGTAGTTCGTCCCAAGACGAACAACTTTTGTATATACATTGCATTAGCCACACCCAACAGGAAGTGAGGTAATTGGGCTTATATGCATTTGGACACATGGTCATTTTTAACATACTCCTCCTAGACGGTTCATCAGATTCATGTTGAACTTGGCAAACACGATGCCAAGATGTCGCTGATATTAAATTGCGAAGGGATTTTTGATGTCTTGTAATATGTTGAAATGGCCTTATGATTTTAATATCTTGCCACATGAACAGGAAATGTGTCAGAAAGCCACAGTGCATTGACTGTATGGTCGGACACTTCTTACTTCAATAGATATTATGATTATTATGATAACCTGATGCCCAATGGGCCTGCCAGTTATAGTGCCACCACCTGGCCAAGCAGGAAATGTGCCAGAAATTGGCAATGCCTTAACTGATTGATCTAACACTTTGCAAAATATTGTGTATTATGATTGTGATGATATTCACATGTGTAATTCAGATGCCAAGCAGGAAATGAGGGGGGGGATATGTTCAATTCACTGATGGATTGATCTGAAACTTTACAAAATATTGGATATTGTGATTCTGATGATATTGACACGTCTAAATCACATGCCTAGCACAGTATCGTCATCTGGCCAAGCAGGAAATGTGCCAAAAATTTTCAGTGCTTTGACGGATTGATCTATGACATGCCTGACATAGCGCCACCAACACACTCACACTCATACATGTAGCACACACACACACACACACACACACTCACACACAGAGTTGCAATCGTATACATACACATGAATACTCCACGAGAATGGGTGACGTATATGATTCTGTGCACACACACTCGGTCATATGCATATTTATGCATACACACACTCTCAAGCAACATCTATGAGCACACTCTCTTTCTCACACACACACTTTCTCTCTCTGACAAACAGACACACACACACACACACACACACACACACACACACACACACACACACACACACACACACACACACATTTTGCTGCAGACATGAATGTACATGCAGAGTTTTTGTATGTCTTCAGCAAAATGCACAATGATGGCAGGTCACTATTATTGTGTGTATGTACATGCAGAGTTCTCACACACACACACACACACACACACTGCAGACACAAAGCTAAGATGACTTAAGATTACAGCGTGAGATAGAGATAAGGAGGAGACGCACATCACCTTTGAACATTTGATGAATATATGATATGAGTGATTCCATGCTTATGGGTACTGAAATGGGGACATGAACTTATTTTTAAAAATTCACCTAAAACCATTTCTTTTTTTACCATCAGGTCACAAAACATGTAATCTTTAATGAATGATATGTTAAAAGATAACTTTAATTTTCTGAGATGTAATAAAAACATATTTATATGCCAAAGTCAAGCCTATGAGTTCCAAAATGATGTCTGTTACATTACTTCTGTTACGATTGTCCATCTCGCATCTGTTACAAATTAATTACAATCTAGCTATATACCATGTTAATCTTATTGAAAGAATGTGTATGTTTATTCTACTACACATGTTCATTAATTATATTTGCTAAAACATCACCTTCCTATGTTTCAAAAAGCCAACCAGTCTTTTTACATTTTTGTATCAGACAATGTCATTCTATTGGTGTCAAACATTATTAAAAAAAGCTGATGTAGATTGCTACATTAAAAAAAAAACCCTCACTGTTATATTCTAATATATCATTACTTTATCTATACATAATAAAATAGTTATAAAATAATTCTACATTGTTAAAATTGAGAATATATATGTCCACAACACTTCTGTTATGTTCTGACTTTGGCATATAAATATGTTTTTATTACATCTCAGAAAATTAAAGTTATCTTTTAACATATCATTCATTAAAGATTACATGTTTTGTGACCTGATGGTAAAAAAAGAAATGGTTTTAGGTGAATTTTTAAAAATAAGTTCATGTCCCCATTTCAGTACCCATAAGCGTGGAATCACTCATATGTGACTGTTTTGTTGGGTGGCGGAATGTCCTGGGTAGCAGAACCACATGTGCGAGGGCCCGTCAAGGCCGCTAGTGGCTTTAATTATTATCATCGTATTTTTCACAAATTGCTACTGTCATTTCTCCGGTTTGTTTGAATCTGTTAATCTTGATAGATTTGCCTGGCATGTTTGTGCAGCCTGTGAGGAATGAGAAAGCATACAGCAGATATTGGTTTTGCCTGAGCTTGTTTTTTTTGCTTGTAGTTATTTACCATGATACAAAATCCAATCTAATTTAGTAGTGTATGGCTGTAAGTACAGCGTGTTTACTTGGCTAACTAGTGTCCAGTTTATTTGTCTTTAATCTCTTGTTTGCATTCACAGTTCAAGGTAAAATGCAAAGTTTTACTTTCAGAACCACTGCAAAGTTAAAAAAAAGAGGTACATCTAGCCCCTCCAGAAGTAATGAAACAGGAAGGCCAATTCTTTTTTTTTTTTCTTTTGCTGTATACTGAAGACATTTGGGTTTGAGATCAAGATGTATATACGACAACAGATCAGTTTTTTTCATGATATTTACATTTAGATGTGTTAAACAGCTTAGAATATGGCACCATGGTGGTGCAGTGGTTAACACTGTTGCCTCACAGGAAGCAGGTTCTGGGTTGAAACCTGCTGGTCAACCAGGGCCTTTCTGAGTGAAGTTCACACGTTCTTCTCGTGCCTGTGTGGGTTTCATCCAGGTGCTTTTGCTCTGGTTTCCTCTCACAGTCCAAAGACACATGGATTCGGTCAACTGGTGACTCTAAATTGTCCTTAGGTGTGAATATCTCTCTGTGTTAGCTCTGTGTTTAATTGGCCACCTGTCTGTGGTGTATCCTGCCTCTCGGACAATATCACCTGGAATTGGCTCCAGCTCACCCGTGACCTGCAATGGATAAGGCAAGGCAAGGCAAGGCAAGGCAAGTTTATTTATATAGCACATTTCATACACAATGGCAGTTCAATGTGCTTTACAGAAGTAAAAACAAAAACAGTAAACAATAGAGAAATAAAATTACATAAAATAATTTTATCTTTATTCTAAAATAATTAATTAAAAGAATTAAAAGAATTAAAAGAAAATAATAAGAATTAAACAATAGTAGAAATAAAATATTAAAATGCCAAAAAGAAAAAGGAGAAAAAGAAAGAGAAAAAAAAACTTAGCAGAATAAAATAGAATAAAGTTAAAATAAATTTAAAACATGCAAAGAAAAAGATTATAAAAAATGTAAAAATATTAATTATTTAACAGAAAGCATCTGAGAACAGCTTGGTCTTTAACCTAGATTTGAAGCTGCCAACAGCAGGAGCATTTTTAATGTCCTCTGGCAGTTGGTTCCATAGCTGCACTGCATAGTAGCTAAAAGCTGCTTCACCACACTTTGTTTTAACAACTGGTTTTAATAGTAAATTTTTCTGTTTTGATCTGGTAGATCTGATTGGGTTAGGCCGCTGCAACATATCAGAGAGGTAATTGGGCCCTGTACCATTTAGAGATTTGTACACCAGCAGCAATGCTTTAAAGTCAATTCTGTAGCTTACTGGAAGCCAGTGAAGGGACCTTAGAATTGGAGTAATGTGCTCTGTTCTTTTTGTTCGTGTGAGAACCCTCGCCGCTGCATTTTGAACCAGCTGAAGTCGTTTGATGGTCTTTTTTGGCAGGCCTGTGAAAAGGCCATTGCAGTAATCAACCCTACTAGAGATGAAGGCATGTATTAGTTTTTCCAGATCATGTTTTGACATAAGTCCTCTTAGTTTGGAAATGTTTTTTAGGTGATAAAATGCCGTTTTAGTGATTGCTTTCATGTGACTGTCAAAGTTTAGCTCGCTGTCAATGAAAACACCAAGATTTTTAACCATTTCTTTAGTTTTAATCCCTTTTGTGTCAAGAATAGTGGTAATCCTGAGTCTTTCATCTTTTTTTCCAAATAGAATTATTTCTGTTTTATCTGTGTTCAGCTGAAGAAAATTTTGTGACATCCAGCTATTGATTTGATCGATACACTGGTAGAGACATGCAAGGGGGGCATAATCATTTGGTGATAGAGCAAAATAAATTTGGGTATCATCTGCATAGCAGTGATACAAAATTGAATTTTTATTGATAATTTGCCCAAGTGGGAGCATATAAAGGTTGAAAAGTAATGGTCCAAGAATCGACCCCTGGGGGACACCACAGGTCAAGGGCATTGACGTTGAGGAACAATTTCCCATGGTAACAAAGAAGCTTCTATCTTTTAAGTATGATTTTAACCAATTGATAACTTTACCAGTCAATCCAACCCAGTGTTCAAGTCGATATAGCAGTATGTTGTGATCAACAGTATCAAAAGCTGCACTAAGGTCCAGTAATACCAGGACCGATGTTTTGCCTGCATCAGTATTAAGATGTATGTCATTTATAACTTTAATCAGCGCTGTTTCAGTGCTATGATTGGCACGAAATCCTGACTGAAAATTATCAAAACGGCTGTTTGATATCAAGAAGGCAGTTAATTGATTGAAGACAATTTTTTCCAGGATTTTCCCGATAAATGGTAGATTTGATATTGGCCTGTAATTATTTAACACTGAAGGATCCAGATTATTTTTTTTAAGAAGGGGCTTTACAACAGCTTTTTTTAGGGACACAGGAACAACACCAGTCTCCAAGGATGTATTTATAATTTGAAGCACATCTGTAATTATAAGATGAAGAACAGACTTAAAAAAGTTGGTGGGCAGAATGTCCAGTTCAGATGTTGAGGAACTGAGATTTTGTACAGTTTTTTCAAGAGTCTCATAATCAATTAAACAAAATTCTGACATTGTGTTAAAGTTATCTATCTGTGTCATTGGTGATTGCAGTTTTTCAATTTTTTGCAACTGAGATATATTATGAGAAATATTCTGCCGTATTTTATCAATTTTACCTTTGAAGAAGGATGCAAACTCATTGCATTTATTAACTGAGAGAAGTTCAGGTGCTAATTGTGGTGGGGGATTAGTTAGCTTCTCTACTGTTGAAAATAGCACACAGGCATTGTTCATATTCCTGCTGATGATATTGGAGAAGAAAGACTGTCTTGCTTTACGAATTTCATAATTATAATTACAAAGCATCTCTTTATGGATTTGATAATGGATGTGAAGTTTAGATTTGCGCCATTTTCTTTCAGTCTTTCTACATTCTCTCTTTAGCAGTTTAACAGCTGGGTACTGCTTCCATGGTGCTTTCTGCTTATCATTGATTCTTTTGATTTTGAATGGAGCAATATCATCCATAATTTGGGTCATATTTAAATTAAAAAATTCCAGTAAATCATCTACAGAGTCTGACATTTTGGTTGAGTTCTGAGAGAGAGCTTGCTTAAAAAGAGCACGTGTTGTCGTTTATGACTCTCCTGCCTATAGTCGTTGAGCTATTCTGAATGTAAGGAGACATAGAAACTTCAAAGAAAACAGAAATGATCAGATAAGGCCAGGTCAACAACAGTATTAGAAACAGTAAGACCCTTTGTGATGACGAGGTCAAGAGTATGACCACGAGAGTGGGTCGGTCCCTGTACATGTTGTACTAGGTTAAAGTTATCAATAATTGCAAATAGTTCTTTGGCATAAATGTTATCAGTATTATCTACATGCAAGTTAAAATCCCCAGATATAATAAGACAATCAAACTCTAAGCAAATGACTGATAACAATTCACCAAACTCTTCAAGAAAGACTTTGGCTGAATGTCTCGGAGGCCTGTAAATAGTTAATAATAATATGTTAGGAGAGCATGTAACAAGTGCACATAAGTGTTCAAAGGACATAAAATCACCAAGTGAGGATTGTTTACATTGAAAAGAGACTTTGAATATATTTGCGATCCCTCCACCTTTCCCTTGTCGGGTAACATTCAAAAAATTAAAATTTGGGGGAGCTGCTTCGATAAGGGTGGTAGCACTATTTGCTTGATCCAGCCAGGTTTCAGTTAGAAGCAAAAAATCAAGATTGTGTTTACAAATAAGATCATTAATTAAAAATGACTTGTTTAAAAGCGATCTAATATTCAGAAGGGCTAGTTTTACAGTAATATTTGGTTGTGCACTCTGATGCTGTTTTAAAACAGGAAGGAGATTAGATTGGTTCACCCCCAGGGTTAAATGTGCTCTATGTTTTCCGTTTCTTATCAACACAGGAATAGTGTCAACATCGGATCCCTGCTTTTTTCTACATCCATTTGCAGGGACCCAGAGAACATCAAACAAGACTTTCTAAATGTTCCATTTGGTTTGAGGGTGAAAGGACTGGAGATGACATGTATCTTTTGGATGGTGAAAAAGATTTGTAGCCAGCTGAAAGTCCTGGACGAACACAATTTTGATGAACTGGGTACACTGCTTGTCACGACAAATTTGGACTGGAAAACAATAAGCAACATAGAGAATGAATGAACTTAGAATGGACCACCCAATCTTTTTTTTTTTGAGCAAAACTATAGCACAGATAGGCTTCAAATCAACTGAAGCAAATAACATTTATGATTCTGTCCACATTCACTGGATATGAGCAACCATGCACTCTGATTGGCTACTCTACTACTAAGATATCAGCTCATATATCGTGAGTAGAGAAAAACAAAATGGCAGCGTGTGTTGCTGAACCAGCCGAGGACGAAATAAAAACTCTACTCGGAAACACACACACACTAGGGTGCATCAGTTGCCCTCACTTTCATAAAATCTGATGCATTTTTGTTTGGGTGTTCCTTTTCACCAATAACGACATCCTGTAAAATTTTTTGACCATATTCAAAAGTCTAATGGTGGCACCATGAGGTTCATTTTTTGCCAAAAACCGCTTATTTTATGTTTTCGCGTAAGGTTTGAATCACAATGTTGGACTCCATTTATTGATTTCTTGTGACCCAGAGATCATGTTAAGAACCTTTGCAAGGGGTTGAGAGGCATTAATGTGATTCATAATGCATTTATATTGTTTAAAAGTAGTTGAACAATGATTCAATGAACAGCTAAAACTCAAACTGTGCTTGATAATATATTTAGAATTTGTACTAAAAAATGTGTATCTAAGATATTTGGTATACTCTATAAGGTGCCATAATGTTTCATGAAAAGTGATCGAAATTGTTATAAAAGTCATAAAATAGCAGCTTTTTCCAAAACTTTGAGCTCCTGGTGCCACCATTAAACTTTTGAATTTTGTCAAAATATTTCACCCAGTGTGTTTTCTTACCAAAAGGAACATAAAAACAAAAATGCATCATGATCGGAGGAACTTTTCATTTTTAGGGGGCAACTGATGCACCCTAATACACCCCCCCCCAAAGAGCAAGAAATTATGGAATGAAAGTCTCATCATCTCATCTCATTATCTCTAGCCGCTTTATCCTTCTATAGGGTCGCAGGCAAGCTGGAGCCTATCCCAGCTGACTACGGGCGAAAGGCGGGGTTCACCCTGGACAAGTCGCCAGGTCATCACAGGGCTGACACATAGACACAGACAACCATTCACACTCACATTCACACCTACGGTCAATTTAGAGTCACCAGTTAACCTAACCTGCATGTCTTTGGACTGTGGGGGAAACCGGAGCACCCGGAGGAAACCCACACGGACACGGGGAGAACATGCAAACTCCACACAGAAAGGCCCTCGCCGGCCACGGGGCTCGAACCCGGACCTTCTTGCTGTGAGGCGACAGCGCTAACCACTACACCACCGTGCCGCCCCATGGAATGAAAGTATCTTTTTTATTTTTTTATTATTATTATTATCACATTTTTCACAAATTGCTCCTGTCATTTCACCGGTTTGTTTACATTCTTCATCTTTAAGCATTAAAATTTGTTGAATTTTTTTAGCTTGGTTCAAAAGCTCAAATAAGTTTGAAAATTACAGAACTCAAATGTCCAAGGAAGAATTAAAGAAACATCTAAAGCTGTTCTATACCTCGACATGACAGCAAGACGACACTTTGTACAAAAAAACCCAACACTAAAGTCAATTCATGCCACCATCGATAGGTTTTTAAGAAGTCCGGCTAAGCGGAAATGTTTGTCAGACGTTTGGTATAAAGTTTTTATTTATTGAATTTGCACAAAATAAAAATAAAAATGCTGTGTTTCTCAAAGTCCAGTGAATGTGGATAGAATAAGTTATTCCACTCAATCTTGTCATACATGGCTTATAGCCGTGAGCAGCTCATGTACGACTCGATTTCGTGGAATAACTGTTAATTGTACCACTCTGTTGATGAATGTTCAAATCTGTGCTATTTAATTTTCTATAATAGCAACTCTGACAGTGTACTCAGTTTTTTTGCGTTGTGTTTTTTTTAACTTCAAAAGAGAGAGGAAAGAGAGGCACATGAGGGAACAACTGTTTCAAGCTGCTGATGCTGATATGATACAATAACTAAGAAAACCAGGAACTAACTAGGCTCCTGGATGTAATGCAACATGCAGATTAAAAAGATTAAAAGCACAGCCTTTGGTTAAAAGTACAACCTTCACATCGAGCTGAGTCATACCACCCTGTTGATGATTTACCTGTAACAGCACACCAACAAGTGCTGCATTCTTTAAGGCTTGTACAGTGCTTACACTGCAAGAAAACAGTTTCTTGTTAAGAGAAAATATCTTTAAAGTAGGTGAATTTATCGGATATTTCTTATTAGAAGATTATTAGAGGCGGCACGGTGGTGTAGTGGTTAGCGCTGTCGCCTCACAGCAAGAAGGTCCTGGGTTCGAGCCCCGGGGCCGGCGAGGGCCTTTCTGTGTGGAGTTTGCATGTTCTCCCCGTGTCCGCGTGGGTTTCCTCCGGGTGCTCCGGTTTCCCCCACAGTCCAAAGACATGCAGGTTAGGTTAACTGGTGACTCTAAATTGACCGTAGGTGTGAATGTGAGTGTGAATGGTTGTCTGTGTCTATGTGTCAGCCCTGTGATGACCTGGCGACTTGTCCAGGGTGTACCCCGCCTTTCGCCCGTAGTTAGCTGGGATAGGCTCCAGCTTGCCTGCGACCCTGTAGAAGGATAAAGCGGCTAGAGATAATGAGATGAGATGAGATTATTAGAACTCAAGTATAAGTTTATTTAGCTTACTTTGAGACGCTTTGACTCATTTCAAGCTTTAAATTGTCATTCTATTGGCAGATAATTTTACTTCTTTCTAGAATTAAAGCTAGACGGCCTTTCGATTTCATAAAACCGGTGAAATTTAGTTCCCTCTGAAATGTGGTCATTGTGATATGTTTATTTCTGTAACATCTCAAGTTATTTAATTTGAGGAGATTAAAGCAAATAATGTGCATGAAATCGCTCGCTTGGCGCAGTCAAGCAGACAGAGGAAGTCTGTGTGCACATGCGCAGGTTTACCTTCTTTTGGGTTTTACAGCAGCTGGCATCCACAGTGTTGCATTACTGCCATCTACAGGTTTCCCTTTGAGCGTGCACTGACAGTTCCATCATTCTGTCGCTAAACGAACAGCTGATCACACCGAGGTGCTCGCTGAGCGCCCATATTTATTAGTTTGGTCCTGCGTTTCCTTTCCTTCGTATAGAACATAACGTCTTTTCTTCTCGCTTTCTTTCCATTACTGTAGTCGGTCTTTCACGTTTCATTCGCACACTCGCGTCCTCATTTTTCTCTCTTGTTTCAAATTTGTATCCCACAATGCCTTGCGTGAACAGGGAACGCCCACCACGTGATGCATGATGTAGTATCTTGAATTGGGTCATGGTGAAGCAGGAAAAAATAGCAGAGGATTTAGGGTCATGTGGCCCTAAATTCATTAATTGTTCTATAAAAAAAAATAAAAAACTAACAAAATTGGAAGTCTGTGACTCGAATTTAGTAGCTTTCGGTCCACTAAACAAAAATAATTGGGTGTTGGGGAAAATTCTTTTTATGACCTAAACGTGAAATCTGAAAGGCAGTTTACCTTTAAATGCTTAAAATTAGCAAAATTATCTGCAATAATTCTCATCTCCTCTCATTATCTGTAGCCGCTTTATCCTGTTCTACAGGGCCGCAGGCAAGCTGGAGCCTATCCCAGCTGACTACGGGTGAAAGGCGGGGTACACCCTGGACAAGTCGCCAGGTCATCACAGGGCTGACACATAGACACAGACAACCATTCACACTCACATTCACACCTACGGTCAATTTAGAGTCGCCAGTTAACCTAACCTGCATGTCTTTGGACTGTGGGGGAAACCGGAGCACCCGGAGGAAACCCATGCGGACACAGGGAGAACATGCAAACTCCGCACAGAAAGGCCCTCGCCGGCCACGGGGCTCGAACCCGGACCTTCTTGCTGTGAGGCGACAGTGCTAACCACTACACCACCGTGCCACCCTTGGATGGATGGATATAACAGTTAATTATCATATATGCTAACACTAAAGTTCTTCCTTCTGGAGATGTTATTGACCAAATGTTGGCTTTTTCATTCAACATCCCCCTCAAAAAAGAAGAAAAAAACATTTTTAGACATTGGCGTTGCGGGAAACGGGTAACTGAACAAAATAATTTTTGCTTTGTATAGGTGTCCTTGACTGAATACAACATACCCCCTCACCTCCCTCCATGACTGGAACAAATACATAAGTAAAACACCATACTGCAGTCACTAATAAACAATAAACTGCTAAAATGATTGGAAATGATTGGCTGACTGAATGCATGCACTACAATGTCGCCAAGATCAGATTGGGCTGCACTGGTAAAGTTGACCTATGCAGCCCCGTGAGGGTTGGTGAGTCCAGTCAGTTAATTATAGAGCCTTGGAGGGAATGTGGAGGAAAGCAGCGTGTGATAAGTGCTGTTACTGGCTTTCTCGGGAAGCACGGACGTTTTGTGTCTGAGCTGGGCGGCTACAGGAAGTCGCTGGGAGGAATTCAGTAATGGAATTCTTGGAAAGATTGACAATAGGTCCTGCAGCTGCATTCTGGATCAGTTGCAAGGTTGGGATGGCCTTCCTGGACAGAATAAGAGCCAATCCTGATAGGTATAAAGGAGAAAGGATCTTTTACAAATAATCCTGTCATGTTAACAGTGTGAGAAAAGAATGGTGGTTAGTTTCCCAGCACTACCCCAAGACTGGTGCGTACTGAATATTGCCATAAAATCATAAGGTCTCCATGTGGGGGATGCATCTTCAGGAATGTACAGCAGCTCAGATCTGTTGGGATTTACTTTCGAGCTCGTGAGCTGCTATCCATCATGAAATCTTCAACGGGGCACACACATAAACAGCTGTGATCGCTTCTGCTTCGTATAAAGCAGCTATTCATTATGATGAATGCCCTCTTCATGCAACTGCATGTATTTGAAGACCAAGATCAAGATGTATGTTATTTACCATACCGTGAAATACCATCACCGAGGTCAGTATTCAAGGCCGAGGTCACGGTATTTCACCATACGGACCAACCTTAAGCTGGTAAATAATATATATTTATTTTTTCTTTACCAAATTCTAACAGAAAACAAGAGCGCCCAAAAGGGAAAACCGAGCCGAGGCGAGCCGCCATTTTGAATCCTCATTCACGGCTGTAATGCAAATGGCTTCCTCCTCGGTATGCAAGTGCACTCCCATGGCAGGAAAAAAACTACATTTTGCCGCCTATGTAGTCCCCCATTTATACAAAATTGAGTCATTCAGGATTCAGCCATGTTTTTGCTCGGCGTTAGCAACAGTTACAGGTTTTTAGCTTTCTCCTGAAATGTTTTATTTTATTTCTTCTTCCTCAGGGCAGTAAAACTCGCTTTCGCTGAGAACACTGTCATTATCGCTATCCATGCTGTAAAATTAATGCTATTCTCCTGAGAAATGCTGGCAAATTTATAAGATTTTTTTTTAACTTTTTATTTATGGTATTTTTGTCACAATAACAACATTGAGGAAAACAGAGGGGAGAAAGAAAAAAAAAACAAGAACAAAACAAACAAAAAAAAAACTTGAGGTCACAAAGAATGCACATTACGGTCAGTACATGACTGATTAACCTATGTTGTTGGTTCTGTCATTCATGTAAATGGACCATTTCCCCCACCTTCTCTCTCCAGTTTCTTTTTGGAGCCGCAGGGAATAGGTCATCTGCTCAAGGAGGTATAAATGTTTAACAATGCCAACAAATGTGCCCACAGTAGGGGTGTCTTTCTGAAGCCAATATTTAGTAATTGCCTTCTTCCCTGCAGCCACCAGAATTTTTAGGAGATACTCATCATCTTTGTCCAATCCCTCAGGAAAATTACCTAAATAAAGATAGATGAATGTTGCATCCACACTAAAACCCAAAATCTTATCAATGACTTCTGTCACCTCCCTCCAGTAAGTCTGGATGGGGGGGCACAACCAAAATATATTGGCATGGTCCACCATGTTTTCTCCACATTCTCTCCAGCATCCCAGCTGAGTGTCTGTTTGTTTGCCTTTTTGCTTAGGAGTTATAAAGAAGCGAATCAGATTCTTCCAGCAAAAGTCTCTCCACCCTAATGAGTTAGTAGTAGTCGACTGTGTTTTCCAAGCATTCATCCATATGTCCTTTGTTATTACAATGTCCAGTTCTTTTTCCCAACGTTGCTTCACGTATTGTGTGGAGTCCTTCTTAAGGGATGTGACAGCACGATACAGTTTACTTATCAGTCCTTTACTGCTCCTGCAGTTGTATGCATCAATAAACAACTGAACAACCTTAGACCATTCTTTCTGGTCAGAGTCCCTAACCTCTTTACAGAAATAATCAGAGATTTGTAAGTGCCTGTAAAAATCCTGTCTCCTCAACCCATAGACCTTACATAAATGTTCAAAACTATAGTGTTCTGTCTTTAACTATTGTACATAGAGATGTGATACCATGATAAGCCCATTGTTTGTATCTGAAATCATACAGTGATGGCTTATAGTCAGGGTCATAAGCAGGCCAACTGAGTAATTTTACCTCCCTTTGGAGCTGATAGCGTTGAACAATTTCAAACCTTATCTTCAATGATAAGTTCACCCAGTCACTCTCTGTCTGTGGTCTTGCCTTATCCCTGTCAGTACAACCTATTAATGATTGTAATGGGCAGTGTTGGGTAAGTTACTTTAAAAATGTAATTCGTTACAGTTACAAGTTACCTTGTTTAAAATGTAATTGTAGTGTAACTTTTTCAATTACTTTTAAAAAGTAATGTAACTAGTTACTTTTGGATTACTTTTTAATTACTTTAAGGTTTTAATGAATATTGACCCATGTTCACCATTTAATTTTTGAAAACCGACAGTGTGAACCTTAAAGCAGTACTAAGCTGAGAGGGAATTGCTGACAAGCAATCACAGGAGGTCCATAAGAGATGCTTGCACCGTGCATGTGATTCTCAGACTCCTGTCATAGGGGCCATACTCTTCTGTTCCTCCCCTAGGCTCTACCGTTTTCACAGTTTGCAGACTACACAAGCAGGTTCAGAAACCACTTCTTTCCCACAGCGGTCACCTTATTGAACTCTTCCCAAAGACCAGTCTTTCATTCCCCTCTATCCACACCTTCCCATCCATATAGTGTTCCTCTTCAATTCACATCTGTATAGCCCTATGGTATAGGATCACCTGTATAATGATTCCATCTGTATTCATCACATTTATTTATACCATGCTATTTTTCATTGCCCTGTGCATTGTACTGCCATAACTACATTGTACATACTCTGCGCATACATGCTCTGCACATATAACCATCTTTACTTACACTAGCTGTAAATAACGGCATTTTGTCTCTAAATACTGCATTATGTGCAGTCTGCACGTGTTGCACTTGATTAGATGCCAAACTGCATTTCATTACTTCATACATGTGCAATGACAATGAAGTGTTCTACTTTAATCTAGTAATAAATAACCAAAGTGAGACTTTTACATCACATTTTATTTTTCTTGTTTTTCTCTTTGCTTGTAAAATGAAACATGGCACAATACAGTCCATCAAGAATTAAGACTGACGATGGGTAGTCAGTCATTGAACATTTAAGAGTCAATGGAATGTTGATTACAAAAAAATACAATAAACAATAAACACATTCAAGTGAATGGTAGTAGCCTAGCACGTAGCTAACTAGGGAAACGACATGTGTGCTTAACCGTTGTTGTGATATATGACATTGAATCAATCGTACATCATTATATTATGTTGCCCACTGGGATTAATAACAACGATGGTATGTAGGTGGGTGTCAGTTGTTCTAGAGCTGGTAGTTCAACATATTTCGTCAGCATAGCCTACCTTGCTGTTAATGTGCTTACAACCTCAAAATGAATGCCTTCTGATCGGAAATAAACCAGTGAGTTGCACTTACCTCTAAATGTTTCCTTAGGTTTGACATAGACTGCTTCGACGTGGACAACTTCTTGATGGCCGGCAAACACTGCTTGCATTGGACAGTTAAATTTGAGCCATTTTCAGTGATGTAGATGAAATGCTTCTTAAATTTCCAATGCTTGAAGGCGTCTGACATGACTGCTGCTTGAGCTGAACTGAACCGCGCGCTTCTTGCTGCTCTGCTGCTGGCAAACATGATAGGAAAACCCAGGACAGACAAGGAGCCGTGGCGGGAAACGGCAAAATTATCCGCAAAGCAATAAAAATATCCTTGCTCATGTCGCAAAGGTTTTTGTTTTTCAAATGTAACTAAAATTGTAATTCTCAATATTTCCATAAGTAACTGTAACTGAATTACATATTTTCCTGTTGTAACTGTAACGAATTACAGTTACACTTTTTTTGTAATTAAATTACGTAACGTCGTTACATGTAATTCGTTACTCCCCAACACTGGTAATGGGACATCTGTTAAAGATGTCTGTCTTTCCACTTGGCTTTATAAGATGGGTTGCATAGACATAAGTGGCCTTAGCTGAGCTGATATAGTATAATAGTCCTTTAAGGATGGGAGTGCCATGCCCCCCTGCTCCCTTGGTAACTGGAGTGTGGGAAATTTCACTCTTGGCCTCTTATTATTCCATACAAATAATGAAATGTGCTTATTCCATTCTCTGAATTGTTTTGTAGGAATGTCTATAGGAAGTGACAAAAAAAGATTAAGTAATCTGGGCATGATGTTCATCTTAACTGATCTAATTCTATCGCCAAAGTCAAGGGGGAGGAGACTCCATCTATTTAGAGCCTCATATATTTTTTTTTTACTAACATTGTTGTAATTAGATTGGAATAACTGAGACAGATCTTTAGTCAAATATACTCCTAAGTATTTGATTTGGGTGGAATTCCAGTTGAACGTATATTTTGTTTTAAGTTCCTGTGTGGGAGCAAAATTAAATGGCATAACCTGAGTTTTATTAATGTTAAGAACATAACCTGAATATTTCCCATATGTTTCCAGCATATCCATTAAAATAGGTAGACCAGTGGCTGGTTCAGACAATGTGATGAGTACGTCTTCGGCATATAGGCTTACTTTGTATTCCTCTCCTCCATTGGAGATACCTGTCAGTTTTGCCTCCTGTCTTATGGCCTGGGCCAAAGGCTCAATGAACAGGTTGAAGAGACTGGGGCTGGCAGGACAGCCCTGTCTACATCCTCGCTCCAAGCTAATAGGATCTGAAAGACTGCCATTTACCTTAATTCTAGCTATTGGGGAGGAATAGAGTGCTTGAATACAACTGATAAATTTATTCCCAAAGCCAAATCTTTTCATTACTAAGTAAAGAAAATTCCATCCCACTGAATCAAAGGCCATCTCTGCGTCTAAACTTAAAATAATGGCCCTTGACTGTGTTTTTTGTTAATATTTTCAATAATATGGAGGGATCTCTTAATGTTATCTTGTGTTTGTCTATTTCTAATGAATCTGGTTTGGTCCTCATCTATTAGATCATGCATTGCAGTTTCCATTCTCTTTAAGATTGTTGCATAGAGCTTATAGTCAGCATTTAACACACTGATCGGTCTATACCCTTTACAATCCATCCTGTCCTTCCCTTCCTTAGGGATGACCGATATGAATGCCTCTCTCCAAGATGGCGGGGGAGATCCGTCATCTAATATATAATTAAAGCATGTGTCAAGAAGGGGTACCAAATGTTCTCTCATGGTTTTGTACCATTCTGGGGGAAATCCATCCACACCAGGTGACTTATTATTCAGACTTGAAATGTCATCATTTATCTCCTCCCTTGTTATTGGTTAAGTTAGTTTTTCATTGATTTGTGTACCAATGTTTGGGAGGCCTAGGGAATTTAGAAACTCAGTTATTGTCTGTGTATCTGCCTGGTCCCTGTTAGAGTAGAGAGATGTATAGTATTTCTCAAAGGCTTTTTGTATGTTATCTAGATTTTTAACAATCTTATTTGTAACAGGGTCTTTTATCTTATGAATTGTATTTTCAGCCTGTTGCTTTTTTTAGTCTCCAGGCTAGCAGTTTTGATGCTTTGGGGCCGGCCTCATAGTATCTTTGTTTCATAAATCTGAGTTTTTTCTCCACCTCCTCACTAAGTATTTTGTCTATATCCTGCTTAATAAGTCTTATTTGTTCAATAATTGCATGGTCTCTATTGGTAATATGAATTTGTTCAAGATTCTTTAATTTTTCTTCCAAGTTTGACAGTTGCATTGTTTTTGTCTTTTTTTGATAAAGCTGACCAAGCTATTATCTTGCCCCTCAAGACAGCCTTAAACGCATCCCATAGCATACTAGGATTTACAGTCCCATTATCATTTTCCTGGAGATATAGGTCTAGCTCTATTTTCATCATTGACACAAAACTGGCATCAGTTTAGCCTCCGAAGTGTTTTGTGCCTTTTGCCTTCCAAATGCGTTGTTATATGAACTCCCGCATGGTCAGAGAATTCTCTGGCCTATTTTAGATTCTTTAATTCTATGCAGATCCTTCTTATACATAAACACATAATCTAGTCTTGAGTGAGTTGCATGTCTCCCAGAGTAGAAGGTGTACCCAGGTTCTAAGCCATGTATTGCTCTCCACACCATTTAGTCCCAATTCTCTTAGGGCCTAATTAATTAGTTTTTCTGTGGGGTTCCTTTTCCTATTTCTATTAGTGGTATCTAAAGAGGGATTGAGGAGTACATTGAAGTCACCAGCACAAATAAGCGTTCCATATGTCTCTGTTGCAATCAAATCAAACACTTTTTTAAAAAAATGATGTCTCACTCCCTGGAGGGGCATAGATATTAAATAAAGTCACTTCTCGCTGATCTATTTTGCACTTAACCAGAACAAACCTGCCTTATTTCAGAAACGAATTCAAATGGGGTCGAGTTTGAAATTAGTGTTCCTACTCCCCTTTTCCTGCCATTTTTGTATGATGAAAAAAAGGTATTTCTAAAACCCAGCTTTTTAAATTTTTCATGTTCATCTGCAGACATATGGGTTTCCTGCCAAAACACTATATTTACCCTGTCCCTTTTAACCTTGGCTATCATCTTGCTACGTTTTATAGGATTGTAAACACATTTACATTCCATGACAATATATTATAACATTGATAATGCATTCATATTATCATTGGTATCCTGTGATTGTACACTCCAAGACCTCAAAAAAGAAAAAGGAATAAGGGAACTATAACTATAATACAACCAAATGAACAGGGCTTCCAACAAGAAAGGTGACCTATCACCTTTAGGAAAAGTGAGGGAACTGCCAATAGGTGGGGTCCCTCAGCAAGCTGATGCAAAAACAAAAAAGTTTTGTGGCAGTCTGTTGACGATGCATTAGTATCAGCTATTCCAATATGATCAAAAAAGGTGACTATTAAGGCGAGTGGTTGTCATCTTCTGAGGCGTCCTTATCCTTCCTGCGATATTCCTGTAGTCTCTCTCTCGCCTGTTGCCGGAATTCTTACCCCTCTGGAACGAGTCTTGTTAATCACCTCCCAGGGTAGCAGCTTGGCCAGTGTTTCCTCCGTGAAAGTCTCCGCATTTTTCTCGCATGTGACCTTGCCCACGTTGAGCCCCTGTCCTCTCAGGTCCTCTGCTGCTTGTGTCGCGTTGTAGTATGTGACCGAGCCGGTTTGCAGATGAACTCGCATTCTGGTCATTGGAGTCTGAAATCATATCCCCTGTTCCTTCAGTGCTTTCTTAATAGAAGCATATTCCTTCCTCTTTTGCACAGCCTTGTCATAGTCATGGTCAAAATAGACTCGCTGGTTATTGTGGCTAAGACCTTTCTTCCAAGCTGCGTAGAGGATTCTTTCTTTGACAGTGAATTGGAGGAAGCGAACCACCATTGAGCGTGGCGGGGCGTCAGCGGATGGTTTAGCCGCTAGTGCGCGGTGAGCGCGTTCTATCCCATGGTCACTGCTCCAGTTAGGATCAATGTCCTCACTGAGTTGCGTCTTAATCATGTTCACCACAAATGCTGTTACAGAAGTACCCTCTGGTATTCCATAAATTCTGATGTTCCGTCTCGCGTGCCCCTCCATCTCAGTCACTTTATCCTGCAACGTTCGCTGGTTTGCCAACAACTGAGTTAGCGTATCCTTAACAGCAATATCCCACCGCTCCGCATCCGCCATGCTGTGTTCAATCTCTCCAACCCGTTCGGTAACTTCTTCAATCTGACTTGTCACGTCTTGGAGTTTTCTATGTATTTTGGAAGTGAATTCATCCATTTGCTTTTTAATATCTTCTCTAAAACACTTACTAAATTCTTGGAGGTCCTTTTTAAGCTCGGTTCTTAGGGCTTCCATTCCTTTCACTACAGCTGCACTCACTGCTTCTCGAATTGTGTCCAGGCTTTCATCCCCACCATGTGCTCCTCCGTGTTTCTCTCCGTCTCCCAGCTTTCCCTCCGTTTCTCGCACTTTCGTAGTCGTCTTTGCTTTCTTGGGTTTGTCCGCACTCATTCTTACAAATAAATTTGAAAACAAATGAATGAATTTTATAATATTGAGTGGGAAAAGCTAAGCTGATACAGGAGCTCAGATTTTACACTGTCATCTCAACTCTCGCGCCACCGGAAGTCCAATTTATAAGATTTTTGATAATCTTATAAATAAATCTTATAAATGTTGACAAAAATTGCTACTATGTTTGTTGTGAACAAGTGAGTCGCCAGGGGTCCGTAACTGGGGTCCGTACCGTATGATACGGACCCACTTGCCAGCCAATCAAAGCGCAGGATTTGATGGAAACTGGACTGCAAAAAAAAACATTGTTATTCAAGCAGACAGTAGATCATGGGCAGCCATGGCCGGAAGGCTGATTCCCTGGACCTGCAAGAAAATCCATGGCTGAAGTGGTTTCGAGCAAGACACCTCACCCCTAACTGCTCCCCAGGCACTGTGTGTGTGTGCACGCTCATTTTACGTCGCTCTGGATAAGAGCGTCTGCTAAATGCCTGTAATGTAATTTAATGCATATTCCTTCAGGCTAGATCATACTGTCGAACAGTACAGTGCAACACCAGCATACCATGACCACACAACTGAGAAATTTCGGCTCACAGCCAAACTATAAATATAGTACAGTTATAAATGTACATGTTAACACAAATCAAATTTCTGTCAGTGACCAAATATAATACTTTGCATTATGCAATCTGTATCAGCAGCCAGATATAATGAAGAGCAAGGGTTCTCTCAGAGGTTTAGAAGTCAGGGAACCCTATAACCTGGGGAAAGAAAAAAAGATTTATTTTAAGAACACAATTCATCTATTCAAATATTAGGCACATTTAAATGCACGCAGGAATTTTTAAAATAGAACAATTAATGAATTTATCTCCACGTGGCCATAAATTCGCCACTATTTTTTGCTGCTTCACCATGACCCAATTCAAGATACTATGTCATGCATCACGTGGTGGGCTTTCCCCGTTCACGCAAGGCATTGTAGGATACAGATTTGAAACAGGAGAGAAAAATGGAGGACGTGAGTGTGCGAATGAAATGTGAAAGACCGACTACAGTAACGGAAAGAAAGCAAGAAGAAAAGACGTTATGTTCTATACGAAGGAAAGGAAACACAGGGCCAAACTAATAAATATCGGCGCTCAGCGAGCACCTCAGTGTGATCAGCTGTTCGTTTAGCGACAGAATGATGGAACTGTCGGTGCACGCTCAAAGGTAAACCTGTAGATGGCAGTAATGCAACACTGTGGATGCCAGCTGCCGTAAAACCCAAAAGAAGGTAAACCTGCGCATGCACACAGACTTCCTCTGTCTGCTTGACTGCGCCAAGCGAGCGATTTCATGCACATTATTTGCTTTAATTCCCTCAAATTAAATAACTTCCCAGCCACAGAATGGCCTGATATTTTGTGAGATATTACAGAAATAGATATCACAATCACCACATTTCAGAGGGAACTAAATTTCACCGATTTTATGAAATTGAAAGGCCATCTAGCTTTAATATGACAAGGCAATTAATGTGATTAAAGAGAAATCCATATTTATTCCTGAAATTTACACTCACAGAACATTATTATTACTTCTGCCCAATTTGTTGGAGGTTATGTTTTCACCTTCGCTTCTTTGTTTGCTCATTTGTCTGTTCTCAACATAACTCAAAAAGTACTGAACAGATTTTGATGAGATTTTGAGGAAAGATGAGCCATGGGCTAAGGAACAATTGATTAGATTTTGATGCAAATCTGGGTATGTATGTGGATCCTGGATTTTTATTTATTTATTTATTTGCCAGTTCCAAACGTCACTCGAAGCAGTGAACAGATTTGGATGAAATTTGGTGGACAGCTTTAGTATTATCTTAGATTCAAGTGATTTGATTTTAATATTGATAATATGTGGCTTGCCAGAGGTATGCACTCTAACGAGTGCCTTTCTAGTTAAACTTGTCATTACATTTAAGTGTAAGTTAAATTCAAGTGTCCAGTAAACCAGTAATAACTTGGAACTTATCCAGTGGGACTTGAACAGGCAAGTATGAGGCTATTATCGATTCTTTACCTGACTCCTCGGGGATGGGTGTAGTTAATAGTAAATTATTTCAGTTCCAGGATAATGATATAGACCAGAAGCAGCACTTGGTATTCCAGTCATAGAAATTAGTAACGAGACTGTCAATAACGCCGTAGCTCACTCCGGCCCCGTCCAGTCCAGAAGGAACGATCTAAAGTGGGCCACCTTGCGCAATAAATGTTACTATAACCACCCTAGGAATACCGACCTATTTGCCAGAAAAAAATCCAAACTGGCAAGGAATTGACCAAGAAGAAGCGATTTTTGTTGAACTGCTTAAGGCATTAAGGCTTAATTAGTCCATAACTTCATTAAAAATTGTAATGAAGTAAATCTGGGTAGAAATTATATGCACCCTAGGTTCCCCTACCTTCATGCCAGAAAGAATCAAAATCCGTGAAGAATTGAAGGAGAAGAAACGATTTATGTGGAAACTGCTCATTAGGGATTGATTAATTACTCCATATCTTCATTATTAATTGCACTTATACAAATTTTGGAAGAAGTTATATGCACCGCAGGCAGACCTACCTTCCTGCCAAAAAGGATCATAATCGGTGAAGAATAGAGAAAGAAGCAATTTTTGTGAAATGTGGACGATGACGGATAGACAACGGACAATACATGATGGCATAAACTCATCACCTGTCGGCCGGATGAGCTAATAATAAGGGCTAGACCTGTTGGTTGACACCATTGGCATTGACTTCTAATGATTTGATAATCTCTTACATCGTCACCATTTATCATGTTTTCATTATAAGCAGAAAGAGAGCGTAGTAACTATGAGGAAAGACTGCTTAGCTAAAAATTGATAATTGTTTTATCTAGTTCTGCTCAGCAATGCCAGATCGGTTTGTGTTTATCATACACACCAGATGTCAAAAAGTTCTGAACATGCAGCAGTTGGAGCAGTGTTTACAACATCTCAGCACCATGGAACCGTAACAACTAACAACCTGCAACACGACGTGACAGATTTTTACATTTTACAAGCTATTGTATAACATCTGGACTTTTGGGGAAACATACCTGTAACATTAGAACAAGAAATAATGTCATATTCATACTACATGACGTTTTAAAAAATCTGGACTCATAATGAAAGACTGTGTTGTTTATTCATACAGTTGTAACCCCTTTTTAGTGTCTTCCCTATACTGAAGTCACACTCGTAGACTAACAGGATCCTGGGTTTCCAGTGGTTGATGGGGAATTTACTGGTCTTCCTGTCTACCATTTACAATTGGGGAACTCACCATTAAACCTAGAACAGTAGGCCTATGTATTAAATAAATAACTTGCGCAGTGCCTCCACTGAAGAAAAACTGTACCAGTAACCCTGACATACACTATGTAAATCTTCAGAAATTAGATATAACAGAAGTAAAGGCAACACCACTCTTTCAATGAAATATAACAAATAGATGACATTTATTTTACCTTGCATCCACCTGAAATTAAATCTAAGAATGAATGAACTGAAATTAGTGTATGGGTGTGTAAAATGTATGCGAATGTATGCCAATATGAAATAAAATAAACTCTTATGTCACTCTGTCACCTTTGACATCCTCATGAACATAAAAGGTACCCCTAGCCACCTCTGTAACCCTTATGAGAGGAATGACTATTCAAAAGAAAAGAATAGCCTACACTTTACAATATACCGTAGGTCAGTTAGTGAAAGTACAATATAGTGTCCATCAAAATCTACTCTATGCCTATAGGCATAAAGTCTCCAAAATACCATGCAGTTTAATCAGTCAATGAACATCAAGCTTGCAAACAAAACATTGGGGCACATGACGGGAACAAAAAAAATTATATATATATATATATATATATATATATATATATAAAAAATAATCCACAATGCAACATCCAACGCCGAACGAAATCCTATGTAAGGAAACTGATGTTCATTCACACTGTCATGGTGGTTGAGGGGTGAAAAGGCAGTTGAGCCAGTTACTCATGAACAGTTCAGAATGCGTAGCGAGCAGCCAATGGCTGAGGAGGCTTTCTCCGTGTAGCAGTAGGCGGTCCAGTTGACAGAGTCTTTACAGAGCGAGCCTTTCTTCCAAAGTGACTTCGCTAGCTTGACCAACAGTTTGTGCACTCAGTTCGATATGTTATTGCAATAAAGAGAGCTCTGAGCTTAACTCGGCTGGCATTTAGGCTACTATTATACTTCCGAACTCGGTAATATGCAGCTAGGAAAAGAAACGCCAAAATCATGAGCTGTCTAGCACATTTCGAACAAACGTAAACACACTCGGGACATTATCACTGCATGCACTTAGTAACGTTTGGGCTAGTAGCTTATTAGCTATACTCAGTCTTTTAAATGTCAAATAAACCTCAATTCAAAGCTTTTGCTCCTTCAGCTCTCGGCCCTGCATCCAACCACGTCGTAGCCCAAACACATTCTGGCCTCTTGCATCTGCGTATTCAGTAGCTGCAGATTCTCCATCCCCTGTCCCAAATTCTAATTGGCCAAATTCATACCATTACTTCGAAACTTGCATAGGATTGGTTACAACATAAACATTTTAGTGCGAAACATACATAATGTCCAAATGAAAAACATTGCATTATGGTACTTGCAGTCACCATCAATAATGAAATGTAATAAACTATATTATCATCTTACATTTGTAAAGACGGGGCTGCACGGTGGTGTAGTGGTTAGCGCTGTCGCCTCACAGCAAGAAGGTCCTGGGTTCGAGCCCCGTGGCCGGCGAGGGCCTTTCTGTGTGGAGTTTGCATGTTCTCCCCGTGTCCGCGTGGGTTTCCTCCGGGTGCTCCAGTTTCCCCCACAGTCCAAAGACATGCAGGTTAGGTTAACTGGTGACTCTAAATTGACCGTAGGTGTGAATGTGAGTGTGAATGGTTGTCTGTGTCAGCCCTGTGATGACCTGGCGACTTGTCCAGGGTGTACCCCACCTTTCGTCCGTAGTCAGCTGGGATAGGCTCCAGCTTGCCTGCGACCCTGTAGAACAGGATAAAGCAGCTAGAGAGAGATTTGTAAAGACCTTAATGAAACACGAGGCTACTATTTTGGTAGGACCTTACAGTCCTTTTACAACCCCAATTCCAAAAAAGTTGGGACAAAGTACAAATTGTAAATAAAAACAGAATGCAATAATTTACAAATCTCAAAAACTGATATTGTATTCACAACAGAACATAGACAACATATCAAATGTCAAAAGTCAGACATTTTGAAATTTCATGCCAAATATTGGCTCATTTGAAATTTCATGACAGCAACACATCTCAAAAAAGTTGGGACAGGGGCAATAAGAGGCTGGAAGAGTTAAAGGGACAAAAAAGGAACAGCTGGAGGACCAAATTGCAACTCATTAGGTCAATTGGCAATAGGTCATTAACATGACTGGGTATAAAAAGAGCATCTTGGAGTGGCAGCGGCTCTCAGAAGTAAAGATGGGAAGAGGATCACCAATCCCCCTAATTCTGCGCCGACAAATAGTGGAGCAATATCAGAAAAGAGTTCAACAGTGTAAAATTGCAGAGTTTGAACATATTATCTACAGTGCATAATATCATCAAAAGATTCAGAGAATCTGGAAGAATCTCTGTGCGTAAGGGTCAAGGCCGGAAAACCATACTGGGTGCCCGTGATCTTCGGGCCCTTAGATGGCACTGCATCACATACAGGCATGCTTCTGTATTGGAAATCACAAAATGGGCTCAGGAATATTTCCAGAGAACATTATCTGTGAACACAATTCACCGTGCCGTCCGCCGTTGCCAGCTAAAACTCTATAGTTCAAAGAAGAAGCCATATCTAAACATGATCCAGAAGCGCAGATGTCTTCTCTGGGCCAAGGCTCATTTAAAATGGACTGTGGCAAAGTGGAAAACTGTTCTGTGGTCAGACGAATCAAAATTTGAAGTTCTTTATGGAAATCAGGGACGCCGTGTCATTCGGACTAAAGAGGAGAAGGACGACCCGAGTTGTTCTCAGCGCTCAGTTCAGAAGCCTGCATCTCTGATGGTATGGGGTTGCATTAGTGCGTGTGGCATGGGCAGCTTATACATCTGGAAAGACACCATCAATGCTGAAAGGTATATCCAGGTTCTAGAGCAACATACTGTATGCTCCCATACAGACGACGTCTCTTTCAGGGAAGACCTTGCATTTTCCAACATGACAATGCCAAACCACATACTGCATCAATTACAGCATCATGGCTGCGTAGAAGAAGGGTCCGGGTACTGAACTGGCCAGCCTGCAGTCCAGATCTTTCACCCATAGAAAACATTTGGCACATCATAAAACGGAAGATACGACAAAAAAGACCTAAGACAGTTGAGCAACTAGAATCCTACATTAGACAAGAATGGGTTAACATTCCTATCCCTAAACTTGAGCAACTTGTCTCCTCAGTCCCCAGACGTTTACAGACTGTTGTAAAGAGAAAAGGGGATGTCTCACAGTGGTAAACATGGCCTTGTCCCAACTTTTTTGAGATGTGTTGTTGTCATGAAATTTAAAATCACCTAATTTTTCTCTTTAAATGATACATTTTCTCAGTTTAAACATTTGATATGTCATCTATGTTCTATTCTGAATAAAATATGGAATTTTGAAACTTCCACATCATTGCATTCCGTTTTTATTTACAATTTGTACTTTGTCCCAACTTTTTTTGAATCGGGGTTGTATATCTGTGTGTATTGTGTGTTGTCATGTGGCATGAATGGTTTAACAGAGATCAGATTACAGAAAAGGAAAAAGGAGCATGTTCTTACAAATGGAAATCCAAACAGGATTTACTGCTCTGTCCATTCTAGTACATGATTTCTCTGTTTGCTCTCAGGTGACATGGAGATAAGTGTGTATTCACTGATGGATTACACAAACAGCGACTTCGTTGGAATTGCTCGAGTTACCTTGTGGCATGAGTGACTAATGTTTTGGTTAATATGCATCCTCCACACTGGGATATGCATATTAAGCAAATCCTGGCTTTGAATGTATCACATTTCAATCACTGAAAGCCAGTACGATTACAGCTGGAACTTGAGCTCAGCCAACACTGAGCCAGACACCAAAAAAGCAACAGGGCAAAGGAGTTTGCATGGGATTAGTGGCAGGGTGTCAGGTTGCTCCGTTGTGTGCAGTTGTCATTGTTGATTTTAAAAGTAAGTAAATTACATGAGGAAATTAATGCTTAAAGCTAGACGGCCTTTCGATTTCATAAAACTGGTGAAATTTAGTTCCCTCTGAAATGTGGTCATTGTGATATATGTTTATTTCTGTAACATCTCAAGTTATTTAATTTGAGGGGATTAAACCAAATAATGTGCATGAAATCGCTCGCTTGGCGCAGTCAAGCAGACAGAGGAAGTCCGTGTGCACATGCGCAGGTTTACCTTCTTTTGGGTTTTACAGCAGCTGGCATCCACAGTGTTGCATTACTGCCATCTCCAGGTTTACCTTTGAGCATGCGCTGACAATTCCATCATTCTGTCGCTAAACGAACAGCTGATCACACCGAGGTGCTCGCTGAGCGCCCATATTTATTAGTTTGGTCCTGCGTTTCCTTTCCTTCGTATATAACAACGTCTTTTCTCGCTTTCTTTCCATTACTGTAGTCGATCTTTCACATTTCATTCGCACACTCACATCCTCCATTTTTCTCTCCTGTTTCAAATTTGTATCCCGCAATGCCTTGTGCGAACAGGGAAAGCCCATCACATGATGCGTGACGTAGTATCTTGAATTGGATCATGGTGAAGCAGGAAAAAATAGCGGAGAATTTAGGGCTATGTGGAGATAAATTCATTAATTGTTCTATTAAAAAAATCTAAGAAAATTGGAAGTCTGTGATTTGAATTCAGTAGCTTTCGGTCACTAAACAAAAATAACTGGGTGTCTGGGAAAATTCTTTTTATGACCTGAACATGAAAAATCTGAAAGGCGGTCTACCTTTAAGATAAGATCACCTTTCTTCATCCCTCGGTGGGCAAATTTGCAGTTTAAGTCTGAGTGAAAAATACTGTAGTGAGCGTGCAGCATGGAAGAAGAGTCTGGAGACAGAAATCTTAGTTTCTTGGTCGTTAGTCTGTGCTACTTGCTCTCGATAGATAGCACTGGGTTGACGACTTTATTAGCATTCGCTAACGCTACTGATGAATGCTACACCAGCTGGAAGGTGACTTCACTGCTGCGCTGATGGTGCCAACTCGTGGTTAAGCTCGCGCTGGCCTTCGAGAAGGCTGTGGGCGATAAATTTTTGGTCCCTCCCACTATAAATCAAAATCTGATAGATTAATTAATTAACCAGTCACTTCCTACATAAACATACACTGCCATGGCCTTCTGTCCCAGCAATGAAGTCCGAACCAATGAGTGAGCAGCTCTGAACTCTTCTCAGCCTAGAGACACCAAACACAACGATCTCATTGGATAACCCGTGTTTAATGTTTTCAGGACAGTAACCCTTTCACTTCTGAAGCACATTTCAAAGTCAAAGTGAACTTTATTGTCAATCAGACCATGGAACAGAATTACACAGAGGACTGAAATTGCGTTTCTCCAAACTCCAAATGTGCAGTATTAAAAAATTGACACACAACTAAACATAAAAGTGCACACAGACATCAACAGATAAGCAAATTAACACAACATATAGACAGACAGTGGGCATACAGTTCCCAGAATATTCACCATGATCCAGAAATGTTAAGTTTGAGGTAATGTAGTCCAGAATTGTAGTTCCAGAAATGTAGTCAAGTTTGAGGTATGTTACTGGGGTGCAATAGTACAAGGGTACAATAATACAAGGTGCAGTATGGTAAAGTGCAGAATAGCAGCAAATTTTCAACATTTGATAGAAAATGAGGCCAAATTAGAATACAACCCTGATTCCAAAAAAGTTGGGACAAAGTCTCATCTCATTATCTCAAGCCGCTTTATCCTTCTACAGGGTCGCAGGCAAGCTGGAGCCTATCCCAGCTGACTATGGGCGAAAGGCGGGGTACACCCTGGACAAGTCGCCAGGTCATCACAGGGCTGACACATAGACACAGACAACCATTCACACTCACATTCACACCTACGCTCAATTTAGAGTCACCAGTTAACCTAACCTGCATGTCTTTGGACTGTGGGGGAAACCGGAGCACCCGGAGGAAACCCACGCGAACACGGGGAGAACATGCAAACTCCACACAGAAAGGCCCTCGCCGGCCCCGGGGCTCGAACCCAGGACCTTCTTGCTGTGAGGCGACAGCGCTAACCACTACACCACCGTGCCACCCTGGGACAAAGTACAAATTGTAAATAAAAACTGGATGCATTGATGTGGAAGTTTCAAAATTCCATATTTTATTCAGAATAGAACATAGATGACATATCAAATGTTTAAACTGAGAAAATGTATCATTTAAAGAGAAAAATTAGGTGATTTTTAAATTTCATGACAACACATCTCAAAAAAGTTGGGACAAGGCCATGTTTACCACTGTGAGACATCCCCTTTTCTCTTTACAACAGTCTGTAAACGTCTGGGGACTGAGGAGACAAGTTGCTCAAGTTTAGGGATAGGAATGTTAACCCATTCTTGTCTAATGTAGGATTCTAGTTGCTCAACTGTCTTAGGTCTTTTTTGTCGTATCTTCCGTTTTATGATGCACCAAATGTTTTCTATGGGTGAAAGATCTGGACTGCAGGCTGGCCAGTTCAGTACCCGGACCCTTCTTCTACGCAGCCATGATACTGTAATTGATGCAGTATGTGGTTTGGCATTGTCATGTTGGAAAATGCAAGGTCTTCCCTGAAAGAGACGTCGTCTGGATGGGAGCATATGTTGCTCTAGAACCTGGATATACCTTTCAGCATTGATGGTGTCTTTCCAGATGTGTAAGCTGCCCATGCCACACGCACTAATGCAACCCCATACCATCAGAGATGCAGGCTTCTGAACTGAGCACTGATAACAACTTGGGTCGTCCTTCTCCTCTTTAGTCCGAATGACACGGCGTCCCTGATTTCCATAAAGAACTTCAAATTTTGATTCGTCTGACCACAGAACAGTTTTCCACTTTGCCACAGTCCATTTTAAATGAGCCTTGGCCCAGAGAAAACGTCTGCGCTTCTGGATCATGTTTAGATACGGCTTCTTCTTTGAACTATAGAGTTTTAGCTGGCAACGGCGGATGGCACGGTGAATTGTGTTCACAGATAATGTTCTCTGGAAATATTCCTGAGCCCATTTTGTGATTTCCAATACAGAAGCATGCCTGTATGTGATGCAGTGCCGTCTAAGGGCCCGAAGATCACGGGCACCCAGTATGGTTTTTCGGCCTTGACCCTTACGCACAGAGATTCTTCCAGATTCTCTGAATCTTTTGATGATGATATGCACTGTAGATGATATGTTCAAACTCTTTGCAATTTTACACTGTCGAACTCCTTTCTGATATTGCTCCACTATTTGTCGGCGCAGAATTAGGGGGATTGGTGATCCTCTTCCCATCTTTACTTCTGAGAGCCGCTGCCACTCCAAGATGCTCTTTTTATACCCAGTCATGTTAATGACCTATTGCCAATTGACCTAATGAGTTGCAATTTGGTCCTCCAGCTGTTCCTTTTTTGTACCTTTAACTTTTCCAGCCTCTTATTGCCCCTGTCCCAACTTTTTTGAGATGTGTTGCTGTCATGAAATTTCAAATGAGCCAATATTTGGCATGAAATTTCAAAATGTCTCACTTTCAACATTTGATATGTTGTCTATTTTCTATTGTGAATACAATATCAGTTTTTGAGATCTGTAAATTATTGCATTCCATTTTTATTTACAATTTGTACTTTGTCCCAACTTTTTTGGAATTGGGGTTGTAGAATAATTATAATGAAATTATGAAAGAAATTAAATATAACCTTTGAAATGTTATGTTTCTCTGAAGGCCGAGAAAGCCCTGATGGGTCCTCTCTGCTAAAACCAAAGAGATTGTTCATAAAGAATGGCACACCCTTTGTCCACTTTTTAATATTCTTAGTCTCATGCTGTATGTTTTACTACGTAGAGAAGACATTCTCATTCTTTATAGATTATATGCTTAACAATATTTAAAAAGTATATTAATAGATCTGGCCTGTTCAGATCAGTCATCGAACCCGTTCTTCTTTATGGACCCGAGACCTGAACGTCGACAGTCAAACAACAGCAACGACTACATAGAAGGAACTTACACCAACCTACTACATCACATCCAAAACATCCACTGGTCTGCTCATGCCACCCTGGAAGAGATCTGTTGGGATCTACAACCTGTTTCCCTAAGAATCAGGCAAAAAAGGGTGTTCTTCACCGGGCACTGCTTTCAAGCTGAGGGGGGAAGCAATATCACACCTATTACCATGGAGCCCAAGCAACTGCCTGGTTAGGCCAAGGAAGCTCACTTTCCTGGTAATTCTGTCAAAGGACACTGGGATTCATGTGCAGGATCTCAGCACAGCAATGGCGGCTGGAGAGGTGTGGTGACGGGTTGATCGAAGAATCTCAGCCGAGGCTGAAGGTTGATGATGATGATGAACTAGATATGAGTAGTCATTTTTGTTTGTTTTCATGTACAGTGGTGCTTGAAATTTTTTGAACCCTTTAGAATTTTCTATATTTCTGCATAAATATGACCTAAAACATCAGATTTTCACACAAGTCCTAAAAGTAGATAAAGAGAACCCAGTTAAACAAATGAGACAAAAATATTATACTTAGTCATTTATTTATTGAGGAAAATGATCTAATTATATATCTGTGAGTGGCAAAAGTATGTGAACCTCTAGGATGAGCAGTTAATTTGAAGGTGAAATTAGTCAGGTGTTTTCAATCAATGGGGTGACAATCAGGTGTGAGTGGGCACCCTGTTTTATTTAAAGAACAGGAATCTATCAAAGTCTGATCTTCACAACACATGTTTGTGGAAGTGCATCATGGCACGAACAAAGGAGATTTCTGAGGACCTCAGAAAAAGCGTTGTTGATGCTCATCAGGCTGGAAAAGGTTACAAAACCATCTCTAAAGAGTTTGGACTCCACCAATCCACAGTCAGACAGATTGTGTACAAATGGAGGAAATTCAAGACCATTGTTACCCTCCCCAGGAGTGGTCAACCAACAAAGATCACTCCAAGAGCAAGGCGTGTAATAGTCGGCCAGGTCACAAAAGACCCCAAGGTAACTTCTAAGCAACTGAAGGCCTCTCTCACATTGGCTAATGTTCATGAGTCCACCATCAGGAGAACACTGAACAATGGTATGCATGGCAGGGTTGCAAGGAGAAAGCCACTGCTCTCCAAAAAGAACATTGCTGCTTGTCTGCATTTTGCTAAAGATCACGTGGACAAGCCAGAAGGCTATTGGAAAAATGTTTTGTGGACAGATGAGACCAAAATAGAACTTTTTGGTTTAAATGAGAAGCGTTATGTTTAGAGAAAGAAAAACACTGCATTCCAGCATAAGAACCTCATCCCATCTGTGAAACATGGTGGTGGTAGTATCATGGTTTGGGCCTGTTTTGCTGCATCTGGTCCAGGACGGCTTGCCATCATTGATGGAATAATGAATTCTGAATTATACCAGCGAATTCTAAAGGAAAATGTCAGGACATCTGTCCATGAACTGAATCTCAAGAGAAGGTGGGTCATGCAGCAAGACAACGACCCTAAGCACACAAGTCGTTCTACCAAAGAATGGTTAAAGAAGAATAAAGTGAATGTTTTGGAATGGCCAAGTCAAAGTCCTGACCTTAATCCAATGGAAATGTTGTGGAAGGACCTGAAGCGAGCAGTTCATGTGAGGAAACCCACCAACATCCCAGAGTTGAAGCTGTTCTGTACGGAGGAACGGGCAAAAATTCCTCCAAGCCGGTGTGCAGGACTGATCAACAGTTACTGGAAATGTTTAGTTGCAGTTATTGCTGCACAAGGGGGTCACACCAGATACTGAAAGCAAAGGTTCACATACTTTTGCTGCTCACAGATATGTAATATTGGATCATTTTCCTCAATAAATAAATGACCAAGTATAATATTTTTGTCTCATTTGTTTAACTGGGTTCTCTTTATTTACTTTTAGGACTTGTGTGAAAATCTGATGTTTTAGGTCATATTTATGCAGAAATATCGAAAATTCTAAAGGGTTCACAAACTTTCAAGCACCACTGTACCTTGCAGCATTTGGGCCTTAATTTAATCTGGAGTAGGTTTCCTGATAATGTTGCCCTTTAGGGCTAAAGAGCAAGTTTAAAGACGCTCTCAAGCAACGAACGTTCTCTGTACGTGGTTTGCCCGAACTCGGTCATAAGAAGGAGTCTTAAGAGCAACTTCGCTAAGAGCTTCTTTGTAGCGCGTATCCTCAGTATAGGCATTAGTAGTTGCTAAAGGCATTAGTAGCTGCTAAATCCAGTCGATGACGTCACATGGTGTTCACTTTTAACCAAAGACCAATAAAATATAAAGTGTTGAAATATGTTAATATATTGTATCATTAAGAATTACATATATAACTGAAATTATTTTAAATTTTTTGGACCATAAAATTTTTATTCCAAGCGTGTTTTTTTAAATCAAATTAACAAACGTTCACATGAAAGAATGAGCAAATAAGCTAAATAATTAAGTAACTGTATTCCCCATGCTCGCTTATTTTACTGTTTCACCTCGATCATGCAGTCAGGATTATTTCAGCTCTTATCCACAATCCCAAGTTGGCAACGTTCTCCCTTGTACGCGCACACACAGAATGTTCGACATGCATAAATATGTCTCGTTTATGACAAATTATATAATCACTTGCCTTACGGAGTTAAATTTGATTAAAATTTGGCAACATCAATGTGACATTACGATATCCATTCATAATTCTATAACATAGAAATATAATCATAATGTTTTGCATATATGTATTTAATAATTAAATCGATGTACTTTCAATGTCCAAGAAAAATTATTGAACACCAGCAGCAGATTCAACACCAGTCTCCGCCCACTGACTGTAAGAGTCTCTCGGAGGCGCATTCTGTGGTTTTTTTTTTTTGGTGAAAGAGTGATCCAGGCCCATCGTAAGTGAAGCGCTGAACTAAAGTGCTACCTTGGCTGCCACGTTGTTTGGGAAAACCATGTTAGCTTAACGATGGATTTTAAGAGGCTGTTAAAGATGCTCTTAGCCTTCAGAGGCTTTTAGGAAACCCACCTCTGAACTGTACTAGCTTGCTTATGTGTCCTTATTCCTCAATGTGTTTTTTCATTGTATTTGTAGTTGCACTTTGCCCCTTTTCCACCAAAGCAGTTCCAGGGCTGGTTCGGGGCCAGTGCTTAGTTTGGAACCGGGTTTTCTGTTTCCACTGACAAAGAACTGGCTATGGGGCCAGAAAAACCAGTTCCAGGCTAGCACCAACTCTCTGCTGGGCCTGAGGAAAGAACCACTTATGTCAGCGGGGGGGGCAGAGTTGTTAAGACCAGCAACAATAGCAAGACCGCAAAAGGTCGTCATTTTTAAGCGACGAGAAGCAGCAGCTGTACAAACGCGAAGTCATTTATTATTATTATTGTTGTTGTTGTTGCTGCTTCTTCTCCGTGTTGTTGCTTCGATGTTCGTGCCAAGGTTTATGCAAACGCAGCGACGTAACTGGCATATACAGCGACGTAATGACGTGGCTTCCCTTAGCACTGCGAGCTATGGAAAAGCAAACTGGTTCTCAGCTGGCTCGCAAGTTGAATGAGTTGTGAACCAGCACCAGCACTGGCCCCGAACCAGCCCTGGAACTGATTTGGTGGAAAAGGGGAGAGAGGCATGTTTCCTCTGAGATCACAAGCAGGATATGAAGGCATTAAATGTTTGAAAGGCAAGAAATTGCGCAGTACTAATAGCTGCTAAAAAATAAAGAGCTTGTGCTTAAGTCTTAAGAGTTTTGCTTTTAAATGCTGCATTTTCTGAAACGTGTTGCTCACATCAAATTCAAAATGAGCATATGTTTTTCAAAAAACAATAAAGTTTCTCAGTTTCAACATTTGATATGTTGTCTTTGTACTATTTTCAATTAAATATAGTTTCCATGATTTGCAAATCTTCACATTCTATTTTTATTTCCAGCTTACACAGCGTCCCAACATTTTTGGAATTACAGTTGAACATCTGTTCTTGTTTTATGTCCTCTGTTCGCTTGTAGTTTAGCCTGAGGTGGTTTAGCACACAGGCAGTTGGCTATCACCATGCTCAGAGGGAAAGATAACTCTCCCTCTCTTTGAAGTGTGACTCTGTGTCTTTTCCTGGATGTGGTATGGCATGATGGGACTGTGCAGACGTTAATGACATTCTAAAGTTAGACATTGTCACAGAGCAGCTTTACAGAACTCAGGGTGTACATTTATAGCTCTAATAAACAAGTCAAAGATGTCCGCGTCAACAATGGTCTTTCTGGCCAGAATCTTGCACCCTCGGGAATTCTCCAGGCCATGTACTCTGAGATACTTATCAGTGCACGTTTCAGCAAACAAAGAATATCAGGACAAATCAGTCAAGTTCACAAGGAGAACAGAGACGTTTATTTATTAGGATGCAGTGCTGCAGCACAGCAACCTATGGGCTCCCCTAGGGGACCCCATAGGTTGCAGTGCAAATTAGGATGCAGTGCTGCAGCACAGCAACCTATGGGCTCCCCTAGGGGAGCCCATAGGTTGCAGTGCAAAGCACTGCAACTATTGTTCTTCTACGTATTCTTCTTCTTCTTCTTCTTCTTCTTCTTCTTCTTCCGTATTCTTCTTATTCCTACGCAAATTTCGATTTCGATTAACTCAATAACCGTACGTCGCACACAGACAAACAATATATCAAAACGTGCGGCTCGATCAGACTCGCTATGCTATTACTTTTCTCTACAGAATACGATTTTTTCGCGACGTAGTCGCGAAAAAATCGCCCAAAAAAACCCCATTCATTTCTATGGAATTAATTGAAAAAAAAGCACTTTTTCAAACATCCGCTGCTCTGGCATGCTTTCACCTAGAGACGTGATTCAAACTCTAAAACGTAGGAAAACTTCTCCTCTGTGGATCTGGCATTAAACTTTTCTGCTAGGTTCTACACTTTCGGATCAGTCCCGGCTCAACCGCCATGTGGGTTCTGGGAGAAAATCCGGCTTTTGAATGGGTGTCTATTGCGTTACACACCAGTGAAGGTCGTTAAGCTTAGAGTGGAGAGAGGTTGAAAATAAAGCTCAAACTTTCTCGCTTAAACTGTGTTTTCATCCACAAATTTCACTCTACAGACATGATTTTCTCAAAAGTAGTAGGAAAACTTGTCCTGATTCACACAATGTGTCTACCTAAACGATAGGATTTATAGTTTTTAAATGAGAAGCCTCAAAGTGAGGAGAGCACAGGTGAGCGGCCTCATTGACTCCTATTATAAACGTGGCTGAAAAGTCACTCGTTTTTAACTCCCTGTAGCGTCCTCATTTTTAACAATACAGACAAAAAAATTACATCATTTTATTCAGGAGACCCTTCTAGCGCTCACTGTGAAAGAATTTTGTGAATAGCTGCTTTCGTTGTCGAGTTATTTGTGATTGTTCGAGGCCTACTCCTTAGCAAAACACAGCAGACACCTGACAAAATCTTGTGTGTGTGTCTTAACTCTCCTGTTCAGGCCCGTCACCATGCCGATTGGGGCCAGTGACGGGGCAGAGGGGGGCTGCTGTCTCAAGCACACACACAAATCATGCTCAAAATTTCAAACTTAAACTGTTTTCAGCCACAAATTTCACACTACAGACATAATTTTCTCAAAAGTAGTAGTCACACTTGTCCCAAAAAAACCCCATTAATTTCTATGGAATTAATTGGAAAAAAAAGCACTTTTTCAAACATCCGCTGCTCTGAGAAACTGAGAGGAGGGCAGCCGACAGGCCTCACCTTAGCCGCCCACTTTATTAGGAACACTTCTGTTCGTACATACAAACTACAAACACTCTTCTTAGAGTTTAGAGTTTATTTTATTTTTAAAAGGGACAGTGCACAAATTAAACATTATCCTTGTGGTAAGGACAGATGTCTGTCCCAGGTTATAGCAGTACATGCTAATTTCCGCCTGTAGTCACTTTGGTTATACTCTTGAATAGCTCTTCTTCATGACGGCTGCTGTCTCAAGCACACACATAATCATTGCATTGAAACGTCATTGCGGGTCACACGTTCACGGCCAGCAAACATGCGTGACCGAATTGCTTCGCGCACTGCATCCTCTCACAATTTCCCCCGGGGAATTGTCCGGTCTAGTTTGTATTGTAATCTTGAATGACTGTAAGAATTTTCTCACCACACAGCAGTAAAGTAGTTCGGCATCTGTGGAACAAATGATCTTTAATGCATTCATCTCTTGCCAGGATTTGTGAAATGTATTTATCCCTGGTGGTTTTATATCCCAGATCTGTATGTTCGTTAATTATGCAGATAAACCGCACAGACAGAGTGAGTTTCATCCTTAAAACTGCCAGTGACATTTCTTCATAGTGCATTTTCAGGGAAATGAAAAGATTAAGTCAGAGCTCTTAGCTGACTGCTTGAATTCAGCAATGTAAATAAATGGTGAAAGAAGAATAAACGAGACAGTGTTGTAGTCGAGTCACTAAACCTCGAGTCCCCAGTGTTCAAGTCCGAGTCATTGAAGAAAATTCTGAGTCGAGTCCGAGAACAAGACTCCATCTGCACTATATGACGGTGGCTGTTGCTGACTTTATGTGAAAGCGTCTCTGCTACTGTGTCGGAGTAACGTTCCTGCTCGACTGTTCCATTTTAGTTAACAGACTACAGATAAAAAGCTTGTTCTTCGCTCAGCAAGCCCCGCCCACTATCAACAGGGCAAATAACATGAGAGAGGGTTAACACTAGCTAGTTCATCGCTCAGCAAGCCCCGCCCACTATCAACAGAGCAATGAACATAGCGTGTCACTTCCTTCTCTGGGTGGAATCTTACCAAATGACGATTGAATTTCGAGGTTGTCCCCGTCGTCTCCTCGATAGTTCTTCTACATATGGAACACACGGCAGTGCATTTTTTCCCACTGCACGAGAAGTCTGCAGAAGCAAAGCAGACAATCCTAGCGGCGTCTCTCCAGGCGTTTTAGCGCCATTAACGTTAGTTTGTTCCTGAACATGACGTATGAACAGGTGAATGTGCATTCTCTTGCACAAAATTAGCGCAAAAATTAATGTAGATATAAATATCTTATGCCAAATTATTATGGCATGTTACAAAAAAATAAAGAAAAAATCCATGTCCTCGTCTCTAATTTATGAGTCAGAGTCCAAGACTACGTTCAGACTGCACCCTGAAACGACCCATATCCGATTTTTTTGCCCATATGCGACCTGTATCCGATTTGTTATTGACAATGTGAACAACACAGATCCGATTTTTTTCACATGCGACCCAGGCCGCTTGGATATGTGGTCCTAATTCCGATACATATCCGTTATTTTCACATGCGACTGCAGTCTGACCGGACAGGTCGCATTCATGCGACCTACACGTCATTAACAAGAGACAAATGTCACTATTCCGCGTTGGCTAATCCCGCCTCTTTGGTGGAAAACAACATTTGTACAGTTTTCAGAATTTAAATAGACTTTTATAGAATTGATCAAGCTAATGGTGGATTTGGTAGGGACCTGGATGTTGTTCTGTTAGCCTGATTAAATAAAACAGTTTCTATAACTGATTTATAACAAACCATCCTGTATTACAAGATTATAAGATTGTTCTGGAAATTTCCAGTAATTTGACACCTTCGGTCTCATTAGTCTGCTGCCCACATTAATCAGATTGTGAGTTCCGCCACCGCCACAAAAACCACATCGCCAGGTCTCGCCTCATCTCCATATCAAACTGCACTGGTGTTTCTGCACCTTGAGCCAGCGCTGAGAGAAGTTGCAGAATTCAGCTGGCTATAAACAATCTAAATAAATATTTATAAAAATGTAGAAAAAGTTTATTAATATGACGAAATAAATATGTGCAAATTATTAAGCCTGAATTAAGAGTTTGGTAATACAGCGGCCGTATCCCAAATGACTGCCTACTGAAGCTCGAGTGCACTATATAGAGTTTAAAAATCCATTACTTCCTAGTAACATGTAGTGCACTTATATAGAAATTAGAGAGACATTTAGGAGTCAACCCTCGTTACCAGGCTACACATTTTCATTTCAGTTCAGAAACAAAAACACACACGAGACCTCACACTTTAACACTAACCAGATAATTAAAAAAAATCATTAAACTTGAAGAGTGCACTTTTTTTTGTTTACGTATTACGTAGATGTGCTTATTACGTGTCAATTTGCGCATGCGGGACACTTTTGGGTCGTTTTCCGTTCATATTGGAGATCGCATACAAGTCTTATATAATTGGTAATGTGAACGGCCTAACAACAAAATCGGATTTCACAACAAATCGGATATGGGTCGTTTCAGGTTGCAGTCTGAACGTCATCAGCACTCAAGTCCAAGTCAAGTAACAAGTCCTTAAAATTAGGGCGCAAGTCAGACTCGAGTACTACAAGCCTGGAATGGGATTTAAAGTTCTGCAGTTATTCAAAGAATTCAACTATAAGAATTCACACTACACTGTAATAGTCTATAAGTTATATAATGTCCTGTGAGCTGTGTTTTTTGTTTGAGTGGCTTTATAACCTATCAGAGACATCCAATTTAAAGCAATAAATATTTATTTAAGTGTTTAATGTGCGTGCACGTGTGTGTATGTGTGTGTTTAACTGTGACTTTCTCTGATTTCTCTGCAATAAACTAATATTTGTTTTTGGCAGGTGGAAGGAAACCGTTGGACCCAGATGAACCCACACAAAGACTTGGACAACAACAGAGCTCAGGCTCGATCTGTGGTTGTATGTAACACCTTAAAAATACTAATGCCTGTATTTCATGCTCCAGTGAATTTCATGAAATTCTGCAAAACGATTAGCTCTAGTGATGTGTGCTGATTATCTAGCTCAGCGGTTCCCAAACTTTTTTGGCTGCGCACCCCCTTCTATACTCCAACCAGGTTGATGCACCCCCAGTTCCCCAGTTTCAAAAAACACACGCTTTCTTAGGCCATGTACACACGTAGCCGGGTATTTTTAAAACCGAACATTTTCCCCCCCTCCATTTATAAAAATGTTTTATCCACACCACCTCATCTTTGAAAAAAATCCCTTCCACACATAACCGAACATCTGCGTTTTCAATCACATTCATAAGCATTCCAAACCTGTAGATGGCATTATTTCCCCAAATCCTACCCCCTAATCACATCAGAATAGCCCTCTGTTGGCGTCACTTCCGCCTAAACATAAAACATGGCGCCAAGCTCGTTCGTCTGGACAGACTCGGAGACAGAATTGCTTCTAAACACAATTTTGGAGTAGAAACTTCAAAAGACGCAAGAAAACGTTGATTGGGAATCTTGTCAGTAGTTGGGCTTCTAAAATTAAACATGTAAATAGCACCTGCACAATAATTAACGCTTTCAAGGCACTACTCCGATCCATTACTCTTTGTCCATGCTTAATCTGGCTTCTGCAGTAAACAAAGGTCGCACGTTTGACGTCAGGGCAGATTTGTTGTCATTTTTTTGGCGCAGATTGTGACGTTCTAAAACGCAAAACTCCGGTTATCTCTGTCTACACGAAAGGCATACACGGAGTTTTCAAAAATCTTCACTTTGCCCGGAGTTTTTTTAAATATTCGTTTTTGATGTGTTTTCATGTGGATGACAGGCCAAAACGTAGAAAAATATCTTCGATTTAGCAGATACCCGGCTACGTGTGGACGGGGTCTTATAAAGGCAGCATCTTTAATCGTGCTAAAATGATAACATCGTTTGCCACACCTGCAGGAAACCACAAAAGTGAAAAAAAACAAACAAACAAAGCTTTCTTACAAAGGCAGCACGTCGTGCTCGAATGAGAACATTGAATCACATCAACATTATTATGCGCTCTCGTATTTGAATTGGATAGAATTTGATTGAAATGTAACAGTTTTAAAACGTTGCAACACAGTAAATGCGCAAATTCATTCCAAAGGGAGATCACATCGAGGCATGTCGTCTACCAGCCAGATACGGGGAAAATATATGATTTTCATCCGTGTTTAAAACACAAGCAACACAACCCTGTCATTACAAGGTTATGAAAATTAATTGAGAATGAATTTAATTTGCAAAAAAGTTAACATATAATAACAGTAAAAATAGCAATGATAATTATGAACATATGCATTTTAAAGAGATACAACAATTAAGGAGCATATCAGGAACAGATAGAGAAGAGGATCCATCTGATTGTGAAGTGCAGCGCTGGCGGCTCAGTCTGCAGCGAGAGACAGACAGACGGTGGGTGGGTCAGTAGGTTATATAGGTCCTATTTTCAGTAGCAGTATATATTTTTAGTAGTGCTGTCAAAAATGTCGCGTTATTATCGCGTTAACTTGACTTAATTTTAACGGCGATAATTTTTATCGCGAGATTAACGCTCTGTGACATGATGTAGGTTTTTCATAAGCTTTTGAAACTGCCAGGAACTTGGAACAGAGACTTTGCTTAGAAAAACGATAGCAGCTAGACTGTAATGCCATGCCCCGCACAGCCAGAGTCCTCTGCCCTCCCCCCCCCAAAGAACCAGCACGGGCAGGGCGCGCTAGCCCCGCGCCTCGGGACGAAGAGCCACGGTGCTCGGCTTAGGTTTCGTTTTCCCATCGGCGGCTCCAGCCCGACTTTGCAGTGGCTGTGACAAGACGTGTTATGCTCTGCAATAAAAAAAAAAAAACATTGGTACAAAGCAAGCCCATTCACTTTATGCTGATAAGAGAATTACAATGTTTTTTCATGTGACAAAAATGTGCAATTAAATTGCGATTAATCGCGAGGTAACTATGACAGTCGCGACATTAATCGCGATTAAATATTTTAATCGCTTGACAGCACTAATTTTTAGCAAGATCAATGCCATTTGGCCAAATACATACCAATATTAATGCGACGGATGGGCCTGCATCTTGGCACAGAGCTCTCCGATGTTTGGGGTAATTGAAGACAGTCTCAGCCTCAAATCTTTCTCAACATCTCCCAGTCTTTGCCAATGTTTAGTTTTAATTGCTGCCAAAGCGGAGAACCCAGCTTCGCACAGATAAGTTGTTGTTACGCCGTAGAAGAACAGTTAAAAATCGCCATTACATTTTTTTATCTTGTGCACCCCCTAGTGGCAGATTGTGCACCCCCGGGGGTGCATGCACCACACTTTGGGAAACCCTGATCTAGCTCATAGCAGAATGGGATTCATTGCAGTGCATCACTTTTTGTATCAGTGTTTTCTGCCACTCATGCTGGTGTGGGTGATGTTTTTAATGAGTTTCCCCAATTACATCTTATATTTATCTCATTTATACATCTGAGGGTTAAGGGCCTTGCTCAAGGGTCCAACAGTGGCAGCGTGGCAGTGTTGGGATTTGAACTCATGACCTTCCAATTTGCAGTGTTCCCCCGGGTTCTGAAAAATATTCTCCACTTTTTTCCTTGAAAAATCAAGTCAAAGAAGTATTCTTCACTACTTCTAATTTTTCTTCACTTAGTCTCTCTTTGGTGGCACGGTGGTGTAGTGGTTAGCGCTGTCGCCTCACAGCAAGAAGGTCCTGGGTTCGAGCCCCGGGGCCGGCGAGGGCCTTTCTGTGCGGAGTTTGCATGTTCTCCCCGTGTCCGCGTGGGTTTCCTCCGGGTGCTCCGGTTTCCCCCACAGTCCAAAGACATGCAGGTTAGGTTAACTGGTGACTCTAAATTGAGCGTAGGTGTGAATGTGAGTGTGAATGGTTGTCTGTGTCTATGTGTCAGCCCTGTGATGACCTGGCGACTTGTCCAGGGTGTACCCCGCCTTTCGCCCGTAGTCAGCTGGGATAGGCTCCAGCTTGCCTGCGACCCTGTAGAAGGATAAAGCGGCTAGAGATAATGAATGAATGAATGAATGAATGAATAGTCTCTCTTTTTTTCTTAGTTACCGACTTATCAGAGTGGACTTCATACAGGTTTATACCAACCAAACTGGCACAGTTCAAATATTTGTACAGAATACAGCTAGGCCTCTCCATTACATATAACATTTAGGCTCCACTCCAACAGCTAATAAGAACCAGTTGATTTTGGGCCCCCTGTGCACCATCAAGCTAAAATAAACCTCTTTAGTTTGAGATTAAGGTTATTTTAGCATGGGATTATTCTAAAGAGGGATTAGGACTCCACTCACCTTTTACTTGAACATAAAACTTGATTGACAATTGAACAGAGTTGAGAAGAGTCTTGGAACAACCGACAGTGGAGGAATCCAAATTTCCAATCGATTTATAAACCGAACACAGAATGACACAGCGTTTTTCATCAGACATTTGCCACGGGTACTCAACATGCCACGACCCCGAAACATGGCTCCCTTCAGTCACTTGTTGACTGACAGCGCTTTCACTTTGTTGTTTTTTTTTTTTTAACTGACCCCTCTATTACTAACACTCAGGGACGCTCGGGGCTCTGAGCGTTTTTACCGACCTCTGTATTACTGACGCTGTCCGATGTGCTCGGGGACGGTCGGGGCTCTGAGTGTTTTTTCCCAACCCCTGTATTACTGACACTGTCCGATGTGCTCGGGGATGCTCGGGGCTCTGAGCGTTTTTACCGACCTCTGTATTACTGACACTGTCCGATGTGCTCATGGCTCTGAGCTTTTTTTTTTTTTTTCCCAACCCCTGTATTACTGACGCTGTCTGATGTGCTCGGGGACGGTCGGGGCTCCGAGTGTTTTTTCCCAACCCCTGTATTACTGACGCTGTCCGATGTGCTCATGGCTCTGAGCTTTTTTTTTAACCGACCCCTGTATTACTGACACTGTCCGATGTGCTCGGGGATGGTCGGGGCTCTGAGTGTTTTTACCGACCTCTGTATTACTGACGCTGTCCGATGTGCTCGGGGACGGTCGGGGCTCTGAGTGTTTTTTCCCCAACCCCTGTATTACTGACACTGTCCGATGTGCTCGGGGACGGTCGGGGCTCTGAGTGTTTTTACCGACCTCTGTATTACTGACACTGTCCGACGTGCTCATGGCTCTGAGCTTTTTTTTTTTTTACCAACCCCTGTATTACTGACGCTGTCCGATGTGCTCAGGGACGGTCGGGGCTCTGAGTGTTTTTTCCTGACCCCTGTATTATGATTTTCTCTTTGTCACTGATAATGGATTATGTTCATCAGTATGATGAGCACCAGCGGGAACCCTGAATTTGTAGGCCAAACTGTTCCCCTCCCAATGCACACGATAACGCTGCTGTAAAAACAATGGAGTAAGGAAATAGCCTGTTTATCATCCGCTTTCTAATATTTTGGAACTCTGAGAGGAAGTTCAATGCAAGCCAAGTCAGCCAGGCTTTCATTGTCATTTCTCACATCACTTCCTGATTGGTGTATTATTAGGAATGAAATATACTTCCCAATAAACATGGGGCAACATGAGAATATCCTTAAAGCATGACAGGAAACCAGAACTCTGTTGCACATTTGTGGCGATAATATTAACTTTGCTGATTGTCTTGAGCCGCAGTATGAGCATGTAAGGTGACTTGTGCATGGACGACTAAACAGTGTGTGTGTGTGTGTGTGTGTGTGTGTGTGTGTATCTTGTAAAGTGACTGAGTCGAGTGATCATAATGTAATTAAATGCAGTGAAATGAGGTGAGGTGTCCGTCTGATCAATCTGAGGGTGTATTTTTTCCTTACATTCAGCCAATCTAGGAAAATCTAATCGGTAAGGGCCCAGAACATGGATAACTAATAACTGTACCTATAACTCCAACTCTGACTCTCCTTCTGCCTGAGTTTAGTTCCAGTCTGGAGCAGAAACACCACAACTATAATCCCCACTATAATATCGGTTGGTCCTGACACTCAGGATGCATGCAACTTAGGAATAGTCATGGAAGTTTTTTTCCAAGTCGTAGCACATTATTCCGGGTCATACTGTACAGCTTGGACTTCAAAACAACCCATGCACACACTCTGGTGGTTGATAGAACACGGATAGGTCACAGATTACGGAAATATAATAAAAAAAGGATACAAAACACGGCATGGTTACGGATTTTAATACGGATGCATCACGAATGCTAACAATTTACAGATTGGTCACAGACGTTTCAGTATATTACAGATTGGTCACCAATTTCATACGGATGACGCATCACAGATAAAAAATTAAGAAGTCTGAAAATTAAGAAGTCTGCCAAAGTTCATAATTAAAATATCTTACCTGCATTTATATGTTTAATTTACTTCATGGAAAATCACATCCGTGAATAAAAGGTCCGTGCTTTGTATTATATTTTTTATTTTCCGTGAGTCTGTATTCCGTGACTTCATGATGCAACAAGGATGTATGAAGATGCCTGGGGAAAAATAGCACGTGCTCAGACAACTTCCCAATACACTGCGCCTGGCAGCAGGACTTGCTGCTTGCTCCCCATTTATCTTTTTCCTTTTTTTGTGTTTATTAAACACATTAAGTCAAACTTTTTGTATTCTCCTTGTGTTGCTTCCCTTTGAGCTGAGGTTGTAACATAACATAACTTCCTTTTCCTTTAATGCCAATTCCCTGTGCCTTAACTGGATAGCAGCTTCCAAAACCACAAATGACAGAGGCACCACAAATTCAACTTCTGGAGGTGATGGTGACTTTACGAAACCTCTAGCAACAAGTTCCTTCTTAATGGCAACTTTCATGTTCATTTTTAGCTTTTTAATCATCATTAGAGAGCTCAATTTGATAACTAGATGCCAATTGAAGAAGTTGCTCTTTAGTGAAATCTTCTAGCAGTTCTTCACAAGGCCGGGAAAGAAAATCTTCAAGAATTGCCATCTTCCACTCACAAAATTAGCTTAACTACTTCCACTGAGATAAGTGGCTTGAGTAAACAAAAGCAAAAACACAAATGAGGCTCTACTCAAAGCGACCTCTGTTGCTTATCTAACTGCACACAGCAGGAAACGGGTCCAATACAGCACACAGCTAACATGAAGTGGCAAAACTACACAAAATGGCCACAACACCATACACTAAAGTAGGCAAAGAGACTACCCATCAAACTACCAAAGCAGCACACAAAAGATTACCTTGCCCCATGCAAACACACAATGGAACCTACTGGGATCCATAATTATGCTAAAGACATTAAAAAACTCAGGGTAATACTAACCTACACAAGTTCTCATCTCATTATCTCTAGCCGCTTTATCCTGTTCTACAGGGTCACAGGCAAGCTGGAGCCTATCCCAGCTGACTACGGGCGAAAGGCGGGGTACACCCTGGACAAGTCGCCAGGTCATCACAGGGCTGACACAGACAACCATTCACACTCATTCACACCTACGGTCAATTTAGAGTCACCAGTTAACCTAACCTGCATGTCTTTGGACTGTGGGGGAAACCGGAGCACCCGGAGGAAACCCACGCGGACACGGGGAGAACATGCAAACTCCACACAGAAAGGCCCTCGCCGGCCACGGGGCTCGAACCCGGACCTTCTTGCTGTGAGGCGACAGCGCTAACCATTACACCACCGTGCCGCCCCCTACACAAGTTCACACTAGAATTTAAGACACAATGGCCACTAAACACACTAAGGTTAGGATCACAGACCCAACGCACAACTCACCAAACTCTACACAAATACTCACTCTCCCCCCCCCCCCAAAAAAAAAAAGAAAAAATATATATATGCACAGTGCTCAGCGTAAATGAGTGCACCCCCTTTTGAAAAGTAACATTTTAAACAATATCTCAATGAACACAATTTCCAAAATGTTGACAAGACAAAGTTTAATATAACATCTGTTTAACTTATGTGAAAGTAAGGTTAATAATATAACTTAGATTACACATTTTTCAGTTTTACTCAAATTAGGGTGGTGCAAAAATGAGTACACCCCGCAACAAAAACTACTACATCTAGTACTTTGTATGGCCTCCATGATTTTTAATGACAGCACCAAGTCTTCTAGGCATGGAATGAACAAGTTGGCGACATTTTGCAGCATCAATCTTTTTCCATTCTTCAACAATGACCTCTTTTAGTGACTGTATGCTGGATGGAGAGCGATGCTCAACTTGTCTCTTCAGAATTCCCCATAGGTGTTCGATTGGGTTCAGATCAGGAGACATACTTGGCCACTGAATCACTTTCACCCTGTTCTTCAGAAATCCAACAGTGGTCTTAGATGTTGTGGAGCTCTCTTAGGTGTGGGTGGAGCACAGAGGACGGCAGGACAAAGCTTCAGGTAAATACAGGCTTTTATTGCCAAACTTTTCAGTATAACAATAGTTCTATATGGTAAATACACACACACACGCGCTGTGTGCTTGTCCCGGGAAGAGCTCCCCTCTGCTCTCCCTCTGCCTCCTTAAATAGGGCGCGGTTACTGGGAAGACACACAAACACAGGTTAATTACTGTCAGGTGTAGTGATTCTGCCACTCACCTTCCCTGGCTCCGCCCTCCTGTCACAGACCGGCGCTTGACCACGCCCCCGCTGCCACAGATGTGTGTTTAGTCATGTTGGAAAAGTGCACGACGACCAAGGGCACGGAGTGATGGTAGCATCTTCTCTTTCAGTATAGAGCAATACATCTGTGAATTCATGATGCCATCAATGAAATGCAGCTCCCCGACACCAGCAGCACTCACGCAGCCCCACATAAGGACACTGCCACCACCATGTTTCACTGTAGGCACCAGGCATTTTTCTTTGTATTCCTCACCTTTGCGACGCCATACAGTTTTGAAGCCATCAGTTCCAAAAACATTTCTCTTGGTCTCATCACTCCAGAGTATAGAGTCCCAGTAGTCTTCATCTTTGTCAGCATGGGCCCTGAAAAACTCTAGGCGGGCTTTTTTGTGCCTGGGCTTTAGGAGAGGCTTCTTTCATGGACGGCATCCATGCATGCCGTTCCTCTGCAGTGTACGCCGTATTGTGTCACGGGAAATAGTCACCCCAGTTTGGCTTTCTACTTCTTTAGATAACTGCAGTGAACTCGCATGCTGATTTTCTTCAACCCGACTCATCAGAAGACGCTCCTGTCAAGGTGTTAACTTCCGTGGACGACCTGGACGTCTCTGTGAGATGGTCGCAGTTCCATCTTTCTTAAATTTTTATACCACTTTTGCTACAGTATTCTGACTGATAAGTAAAGCTTTGCTGATCTTCTTGTAGCCTTCACCTTTGTGGTGTAAAGAAATTATTTTCTTTGGGGAATTCTGAAGAGACAAGTTGAGCATCGCTCTCCATCCAGCATCCAGTCACTAAAAGAGATCGTTGTTGAAGAATGGAAAAAGATTGATGTTGCAAAATGTCGCCAACTTGTTCAATCCATGCCTAGAAGACTTGGTGCTGTCGTTAAAAATTATGAAGGCCATACAAAGTACTAGATGTAGTAGTTTTTGTTGTGGGGTGTACTCATTTTTGCACCACCCTTATTTGAGTAAAACTGAAAAAAAATGTGTAATCTAAGTTATATTATTAACCTTACTTTCACGTTAGGCGGCACGGTGGTGTAGTGGTTAGCGCTGTCGCCTCACAGCAAGAAGGTCCGGGTTCGAGCCCCGTGGCCGGCGAGGGCCTTTCTGTGCGGAGTTTGCATGTTCTCCCCGTGTCCGCGTGGGTTTCCTCCGGGTGCTCCGGTTTCCCCCACAGTCCAAAGACATGCAGGTTAGGTTAACTGGTGACTCTAAATTGAGCGTAGGTGTGAATGTGAGTGTGAATGGTTGTCTGTGTCTATGTGTCAGCCCTGTGATGACCTGGCGACTTGTCCAGGGTGTACCCCGCCTTTCGCCCGTAGTCAGCTGGGATAGGCTCCAGCTTGCCTGCGACCCTGTAGAAGGATAAAGCGGCTAGAGATAATGAGATGAGATGAGACTTTCACGTTATAAGTTAAACAGATGTCATTAAACTTTGTCTTGTCAACATTTTGGAAATTGTGTTCACTGAGATTCACTTTTCAAAGGGGGTGGACTCATTTATGCTGAGCTGTGTGTGTGTGTGTGTGTGTGTGTGTGTGTGTGTGTGTACACACACACACGGGTTTTAGTTTCCTAAAACTACTTTTCAATGTCTCGGAAACTCTTCCGTGTTTCTTCCTAACTTTCTTATACCATCACTGTGCCTTTTTAATAGGTTCTGTATATGGGTCCGTCTCAGAAACCGGTCTTTCATTTGGGACATTATGGTTAAATTTATTTGCATGCGAGAGGATGATAAATCACTCAATTTATTTGAATACGAGAGGATGATAAATCACTCAATAGACCTCTGAACAATTTGTCCCCCTCACTTCTAAAATGATGACTACGTCCCTGGTCAATTTAGATCGAACTTTTGATAGAATCTACGGCCAGTCATTTTGCCTGGCTGTAGATTCTATCAAAAGTTCGATCTAAATTGACCAGGGACGTAGCCATCATTTTAGAAGTGAGGGGGACAAATTGTTCAGAGGTCTATTGAGTGATTTATCATCCTCTCGCATTCAATTGCACCTCTCCTTAGCAGCTAAAGAACCACATAACCACAAACAGCACAGCACCAGGGAACCGGCTTTAGTTCTTTAAAATGATATACTATCAAAATCTAAAGCTGCCAAACTCTGGTTGAGTTGACATAGAATGACCCTGGAGCATCTCCAGCCAGATAATTATCCTATGTACGTTTATTTAGCCAGTTACAATTTCTCATGCAATAATATAGATAGTAAATGTGCAAAGTAAAATTTATAAATAGAATTAAGAATAACAGTAGTGACATAGCTAGTTATATTCTCTTCTCACCTGTGACCCTGCATAATCATCCCTGTTGGCCTCTGGTCCACTGTCTCCTCTCTCACCCTGCTCTTTCTATTGTGGCAATAAAGATTAAACAAATATATGTGGAAAGCAACATTTTGAAATAGAATTAGGAATACAGTAATAATAATCAGCAAATTCATGTACTTTAAACTTTAACTACCACAAAAATAAATTAAATCTTTACAAAAGTAAGTCAAAGGAACACAAATACATTTATATTCTTATTTTCTACCCAGAAGTGAGTAATCTTAGAGTAGCCAAAATAGTAACGTTACTCAAGTAAGAGTATTGTTACTTTAGAATAATATTACTCAAGTAAAAGTAAAACGTATTTTGCAACAAAACAACTCTTAAGAGTACAATTTATCCAAAAAGTTACTCAAGTAAATGTAACGGAGTAAATGTAACTAGTTACTACCGCCTCTAAGTTAGCTAGCTAGCTTAACTAACTAAATTAACATCTATTTGTCATTTTTAGCTAAACATTATCTACATTCAACAGCATTACTCAACTTACACGGTTTGGAAAAAAACTGTAAAGTCTTTAGCCTCTTGGCTGGTTTGCTGAACATACAGAAGCACTGCCCAGATCTGAATCACACCAAAGATACTCATACAATATTTTCTAGAGCGTCTCTGATCACACACGACAGTGGTGTTTGTTTGCCGCCTTAGCTCCGCCTGCTCATGATGCGTTTAGAGGTGGCTCCACATGTTAAAAATGAATTGAGTGGTTGTAATGTCTGTAAAAAAAGTGCGAGGGACAGAGGGCACAAATACGGGAAGTGCGGGGGGACATGCCCCCTGCGTCCGCTACGCCCATGAAATTGACCATGGTTGCAAAATATTGGCCAAAAATATGCAAACACTACAAAATATGAAAGTCAGATGAAAAAGAAACATTCTATTGCCTTATACTGCAAGACTAAAACAAAATAAAACTGTCAAAACTCACCTTTTCAGTGATAACGTCCGAACAGATCACCCGCGTAACAGAAAGACCGCAAATGGAAGCCCGATCAACTTCTAACTGTTGGAGTGGAAAATTCCATTCTACACATGCAAATTGTTAATGCGTGTCCTTCCCCGCACACAAATAACACGCTACGGTAAAAAATAGACCACAACTCATTTTATAGCTCAGAAATTCATACAAGACCAGCTACCATCATAACATATTCTGTAAGAAACATATTCTATACCTAACTTTCAGCTTTCGTTTTAAAAAACAAAATCGCAGATTTATAACTAAATTTTTATACGGCGTAGTGATTTTAAGTTACTACTTTTGGTGAGGTAGTGACCTCGACCCTGAGGCTTTCCGTTTGGATCAAAACACACGATCGTATTAGTTTTGGGTTTGCGGAAAATGGAGTTACGACGGTGATCAAATATTTTGCATGATGCTTTATTACGGTTATGATTATTCTGTGAGCGCACCGATCCTTAGGTGTATAAAGCTACAATTTAAAATACAATTAGTGATAACTGTAGACTTTTCAGTGGACTACAACCTTTTTAAGGGAATGTGATGTAGTCAACCGTTTATCATGTCCCAGATCAAGCCGCCATTTTTCCACAAATTTGCAGAATTTTTGCCAAATTCTGAATAGAGTATTCACATCAAATATTTAGTTTTATCTGTATTATTTCTTTCATCATTTTATTTCAAATTAAAACTAACATCACCATTCAAAACCACATAGTTTATTGACTGTGAATATATTTAGTGTGGTACCCCCACAGTACCCAGTTTCTGAGACAGACCCAGTCTCAAGTCCCCAGTGTTCAAGTCCAAGTCATTAAAGAAAATTTTGAGTCGAGTCCGAGAACAAGACTCCATCCGCACCATTTGACGGTGTCTGTTGCTGCCTTTATGTGAAAGCGTCTCTGCTACTGTGTTGGACTAATGTTACTGCCTGACTGCCCCATTCTAGTAAATAGGCTACAGATAAAAAAACTTGGTCATCGCTCAGCAAGCCCCGCCCACTATCAACAGGGCAAAGAACATGAGAGGGTTAACACTAGCTAGTTCATCGCTCAGCAAGCCCCGCCCACTATCAACAGGGCAAATAACATGAGAGAGGGTTAACACTAGCTAGTTCATCGCTCAGCAAGCCCCGCCCACTATCAACAGAGCAATGAACATAGCGTGTCACTTCCTTTTCTGGGTGGAGTCTTACCAAATGACGATTGAAGTTTGAGGTTGTCCCCGTCGTCTCCTCAATAGTTCTTCTACATATGGAACAGATAGCAGTGCATTTTTTTCCCGCTGCACGACAAGTCTGTAGAAGCAAAACGGACAATCCTAGGGGCGTCTCTCCAGGCATTTTAGTGCCATTAACGTTAGTTTGTTCCTGAACATGACGTATGGACAGGTGAATGTGCATTCTCTTGCACAAAATTAGTATAAACATTAATGTAGATGTAAATATAAATATCTTATGCCAAATTATTATGGCATGTTACAAAAAATAAAGAAAAAATCTGAGCCCTCGTCTCCAATTTACGAGTCCGAATGCAGTTAATGCACGAGTCTGAGTCCAAGTCCGAGTCATCAGTGCTCGAGTCCAAGTCACGAGTCCTTAAAATTAGGGCATGAGTCAGGCTCAAGTACTACAAGCCTGACCCACGGTATATGAGCTGATAGCCTAGCAGTAGAGTAGCCAATCAGAACGTGCGATTGCTCATATCCAGTGAATAGTTTTCATATCACCAGTGTTGTTCTCCAATGTAGAAAATAGTCCAAATACAGAAAAGCTACAAATGAGTAGAGTAGGGGTGTACAAACTTTGACTGATACTGTGTCTTGCATTTTAACTCTTTCATGACTTAACATACTGTATAAACTACCATTTGTGTTCATTGTAATAATAAAGGATGATTTGTAGAAGCTACTTAAGTGCACTGATGCCCTGATTTCCTTCAGGCTTGTTTGTATAAAATGACGAATGGAAACACCCACTGATACCAACACCAGCCCTCTCTACCCCATCAATAAGGCTGCAAGCTGCTTTACTAATCATATCTGTGGAAAATTACATCTTTCAAACGAACATTGACACATGTTGACCTTAATGAATCCGCACTTTGAGTCATTTCTGCCTAAAAATTGAAAATGCAAATTAATATTGCACTCTCAATATCCGTTACCAAACCTGAAAGTCCTGTATCTGCAAGTCAAATCTCTGTCCTTGAGATAAACCCAAATGGGATTTTAAAAGGTGATTCTTTAACACATAGCCTAGCCTGTGAGAATGCATTCTTTCCAACCACTACTTTGCATGTGCTGCAATTCAAGTAATTATTATTTTTTCTTTGTAATTCAACCATAAGATTTCACACATGCAAATTAATACACATTATTTGGCTTTTTCATGAATCAAACCGTAAATGCCTTGTTCTGTTTGTTCTTTATTTGTTTAAGGGTATACAAACTTATTCACTCAATTATAATTTTGACATCAAAAGAAAAAGAAACCCAGATCACCAATCTAACCCCCAAGCATAAGAGCCGACACCCAATTGGATCGGTGCAATATAAGAAATAACTTGCCATCAAAACAAAACACTCATGAAATAATGGCAGAAAGACACTGGGAGCTTGTCCCTTTGGAAACTAGGCATCAGTGTGTCCCGCTGGTATAATTCAGAATTCATTGTTCCATCAATGATGGCAAGCCATCCTGGCCCAGATGCAGCAAAACAGGCCCAAACCATGATACTACCACCACCATGTTTCACAGATGGGATGTTTCTTATGCTGGAATGCAGTGCTTTCCTTTCTCCAAACATAACACTTCTCATTTAAACCAAAAAGTTCTATTTTGGTCTCATCCATCCACAAAACATTTTTTGCAATAGACTTCTGGTTTGTGCACGTGATCTTTAGCAAACTGCAGACAAGCAGCAATGTTCTTTTTGGAGAGCAGTGGCTTTCTCCTTGCAACCCTGCCATGCACACCATTGTTGTTCAGTGTTCTCCTGATGGTGGACTCATGAACATTAACATTAGCCAATGTAAGAGAGGCCTTCAGTTGCTTAGAAGTTACCCTGGGGTCCTTTGTGACCTCGCCGACTATTACATACCTTGCTCTTGGAGTGATCTTTGTTGGTTGACCACTCCTGGAGAGAGTACCAATGGTCTTGAATTTCCTCCATTTGTACACAATCTGTCTGACTGTGGATTGGTGGAGTCCAAACTCTTTAGAGATGGTTTTGTAACCTTTTCCAGCCTGATGAGCATCAACAACGCTTTTTCTGAGGTCCTCAGAAATCTCCTTTGTTCGTACCATGATACACTTCCACACATGTGTGTTATGAAGATCAGACTTTGATAGATCCCTGTTCTTTAAATAAAACAGGGTGCCCACTCACACCTGATTGTCATCCCATTGATTGAAAACACCTGACTCTAATTTCACCTTCAAATTAACTGCTAATCCTATGTTGGGGTTTTGCTGGGATTCAAACCTGGTTCATTGGTGTGATAATCCAGCAAACCCCCACTAGGCCACCAGGGGGATGACTCAAGTGCAGAGGCGTGAGGCGGAAGTAGAAAAGTATCAAAAAGTTTATCTGCGATGCTTCCTCCTTGCTGGATGGACATGAGCTTTCTGGCTGCGTTGGTACTGATGTCCGCCTGGTCGAAGACCCGAAGCATCTCTTCAGTAAATAGTTCAAAATCAGAGCACTTGGGTCCCCATCTCTGCCAGATAGCTGTTGCCCAAGCTCGTGCCTTACCAGCTAACAAGGTTATCACAAAGGTGATCTTGTGGCGATCCGTAGTGTAGGTGGTAGGCTGGAGCTCAAAGGTGAGTTGGCACTGGGTAAGGAACTCCCGGCACTCACCGTGCTTGCCGTCATACCTCTGTGGTGCAGGAAGGCTGGGTTCGCGAGGTGAAGGAGACAGTGTGGCAGGAGGCACTGGAGTAGGAACAGGAGCTGGATCAGGATGAGGAGATGCAGTCAGAGGTGTCAGCTGTGCCAGGGTTTTCCCAATTTGCTGAAGCAGTACCTCGTGGCGAGCAAGGGCCTCACGTTGGCTTGTGAGCGTTCGCCCATGAGTGTCCATGGTCGCTCCGAAGCATGTCAAAGCTGCCATAATTCCCTGAAGGTTGGCCGGGTAGACAGTTGAAGCAGCCTCTGCTCAGTTGGTCATGACGGAATCTTTCTGTTAGGGTTTTGCTGGGATTCAAACCTGGTTCGTTGGTGTGATAATCCAGCAAACCCCCACTAGGCCACCAGGGGGATGACTCAAGTGCAGAGGCGTGAGGCGGAAGTAGAAAAGTATCAAAAAGTTTATTTACAATATTTACAGTCCAAACAAAAATATAATCCAAAAAATGCTCAGAAGATGAAGGGAAAAATAAAATATCCAAAAGGTCAAAGTTAAATACAAAAGCAAAAAACTAGAAAAGAAAAGGCTAAATACCAACGCTCAGAAGATCAAAAAACAGTAAACACAAAGTCCAAAAAGTCCAAAAAGAAAAGCAAAATGCAAAACCAAAGAGACAACGGCAAGGAACACAGAACAGAAGTAACTGGAGCTAAACATAACAGCACAAAGACTCCGTGACAAGAGGACTGAACTCAGGGGTATAAATACACAAACTAAAATAGGCCATAGGTGACACTAATGAGGACTAGGCAGGGCACAAGACACATGGAAAACAACAAACATAAAACACAGAAACAGTGGCGGCCTCTAGAGGCCAAAACAAACATGACAAAATGAAATAACAGCGGCCTCTAGAGGCCAAAACAGTCCCAGTCCTAACATCCTAGAGGTTCACATACTTTTGCCACTCACAGATATGTAATATTGGATCCTTTTCCTCAATTAATAGATGATCAAGTATAATATTTTTTGTCTCATTTGTTTAACTGGGTTCTCTTTATCTACTTTTAGGACTTGTGTGAAAATCTGATGATGTTTTAGGTCATATTTATGCAGAAATATAGAAAATTCTAAAGGGTTCACAAACTTTCAAGCACCACCGTAGTCTCTCAGGTTAGTCTTCGGGGTAGATTTTGTTTCCGGAGCAGAACTTGAAAACTATCAGTGGTTTGGTCTTGAAAGTCGGTATGTGTTAAGTAATGTATTTGTGCCTTTTGATACTAAAATGTGAGAAATTTTAAATTTTAGCTCAGCTGGACCAAAGGTCCGGTGGGTTTATGCCATGGGCTGCTGACGTCAGTGTAAAGAGGTCGGGTTGGTTTCCTGCAGCAGAACTTGAAAAATCTCATCTCATCTCATTATCTCTAGCCGCTTTATCCTTCTACAGGGTCGCAGGCAAGCTGGAGTCTATCCCAGCTGACTACGGGCGAAAGGCGGGGTACACCCTGGACAAGTCGCCAGGTCATCACAGGGCAACTTGAAAAATGTGACAAATAATATCTTGAAACTTGTTATATAGTTGGTATATAGGGTGGAGAATATAGATGACTGTCTTCTTGTTATTATTACTACATACTTAAAAAAAATACCAAATATCAGTCACTGTGATGAAAAGCCATGATTCAAACATTTTCTAATGTATTTCTTGTTTCCAGCTGTTGCAGTTGTGGTTCCTGTAAATACTAAAGTTGCTGAAAGTTATGAATGTGTATGTGCCAATGCAGGAGCAGCGAACTACACTTGGTACAGGTAAGGGACATAAACCTGCTGATGGCTTTGATTGGGAAGAGTATGGAGTTAATTTTGTCCCAAAAGTTCCAAATAAAATCCAGAAGCAAAATTTTATATATATATATATATATATATATATATATATATATATATATATATATGTATGTGTGTGTGTGTGTGTGTATATATATATATATATATATATATATATACACACACACACAAAAAAAAAAATATTATATATATATATATATACACACACACACACACACAGTGTGTGTATATAAGGCAGGCAGCATGGTGATGTAGTGGTTAGCACTGTCTCCTCACAGCAAGAAGGTCTGGGTTCGAGCCCCGTGGCCAGCGAGAGCCTTTCTGTGCGGAGTTTGCATGTTCTCCCCGTGTCCGCATGGGTTTCCTCTGGGTGCTCCGGTTTCCCCCACAGTCCAAAGACATGCAGGTTAGGTTAACTGTAGGTGTGAATGTGAGTGTGAATGGTTGTTTGTCTCTGTGTGTCAGCCCTGCAATGATCTGGTGACTTGTCCAGGGTGTACCCCACCTCTCACTCATAGTCAGCTGGGAGAGGCTCCAGCTTGCCTGCGACCCTGTACAAGATAAGCAGCTACAGATAATGAATGGATATATATATGTGTGTGTGTGTGTGTCTGTGTGTGTGTGTGTGTGTGTGTGTGTGTGTGTGTGTGTGTGTGTGTGTGTGTGTGTGTGTGTACAGAGAGAGAAAGAGAGAGGATATTGCACGATCACGTGAAGATATGAAGTTTATCTTCAATGAACCATCGAATTGTCTCATTCTCATGTTTTTCACCTCAATAAATCACTGCATTGTCTTGTGACAGTGAGTTCTCAAATTCTGGAAAAAGTTTTTAATAATAGGTTAGACAATTTCATAGAGAAGCATAACTTACTCACTGATAATCAGTATGGATTTAAACATAATCGATCAACAGCACAAGCTTTAATTGAATTGCTTGAGGAAACCACAAATTCCATAGATAAAAATAAATCTGCTGTTGGGGTATTCATTGATCTAAAAAAAGCATTTGATACAATAAATTATCAAATATTCTTCAACAAATTGGAACAATATGGTATTAGGGACTAGCATTAGAGTGGGTAAAAAGTTATTTAAGAAACAGGAAGCAATTTGTGAAAATGGGAGATTACCAGTCAAGATGTTTTGGATATTGAGTGTGGCGTTCCACAGGGATCAGTGTTGGGTCCTAAATTATTTATCATGTATATCAGTGACATATGTAATATATCACAAATACTCAAATTCATCTTATTTGCTGATGATACAAACATACTTGGATCAGGCGAGAATTTACAGTAACTCTTAGACACTATCACCTCAGAACTTATTAAAATCAAAAACTGGTTTGACAAAAACAAGCTGTCACTAAATCTGAGCAAGACAAAAATTGTTATTCGGTAACAGAAAAATAAATCATCAAGCACGGGTACAGATAGAGGGTAGTGATTTGGAAAGAGTACACAAAATTAAAATATTGGGGGTGATAATAAATGGCAAGATTTGCTGGAAGTCTCACATCAAATACATCTGCACTAAACAGCTAGAAGCATCTCTGTAATGGCCAAAGCAAGACACTACTTAGACAACAAATCACTCCACATATTGTACTGTTTCTTGGTTTTACCTTACCTAAATTACTGCATAGAGGTGTGGGGCGGGGCGGGGCGGGGCGGGGCAGGGCGGCACGGTGGTGTAGTGGTTAGTGCTGTCGCCTCACAGCAAGAAGGTCCAGGTTCGAGCCCCATGGCCGGCGAGGGCCTTTCCGTGTGGAGTTTGCATGTTCTCCCCGTATCAACGTGGGTTTCCTCCGGGTGCTCCGGTTTCCCCCACAGTCCAAAGACATGCAGGTTAGGTTAACTGGTGACTCTAAATTGACCATAGATGTGAGTGTGAATGGTTGTCTGTGTCTACGTGTCAGCCCTGTGATGACCTGGCGACTTGTCCAGGGTGTACCCCGCCTTTCGCCCGCAGTCAGCTGGGATAGGCTCCAGCTTGCCTGCGACCCTGTAGAACAGGATAAAGCGGCTAGAGATAATGAGATGAGATGAGAGGTGTGGGGCAAGACATATAAAAGTTCATTAGATCCACTACTCAAACTGCAAAAAAGAGCCATCAGAATAATTTAGAATGTCGGGTATCTTGAACACACCACTATCTGTGCCCCCGGCCTGTGGATCACCTCGAACTTAAATGGCTGGAGGGCAAGATACCAATGGGTGATCCGCGCATTGGCATCCTTCATGCAGTGGAGCCACTGGAGGGGCGCGTGGTCCGAACAGAGAGTGAAAGGGCGCCCCAGCAGGTAGTATTGGAGCGTGAGGACCGCCCACTTGATGGCAAGACACTCTTTTTCGATGGTGATGTACTTGCTTTCATGCATCGAGAGCTTCCAGCTGATGTACAGCACAGGGCACTCCTTGCCCTCCACCTCCTGGGACAAACAGCCCCCAGCCCTCTGTCCGATGCATCAGTGTGCAAAATAAAGGGGAGAGAGAAGTCAGGGAAGTGTACAAGTGGCCCCCCACACAGTGCAACTTTTACCTCAGAGAAGTCCTGTTGGCACTGCTCCGTCCACTGGACCAGATCTGGAGCCCCCTTTATAGTGAGATCAGTTAGTGGGCTGGTGACATCCGAATAATTAGGTATAAACCTATGATAATAGCCAGCCACGGGAACCATTTCACCTCCTTTTTGGTCTTGGGCCTCGGGCAGACTGCGATCACTGCAGTCTTGCTAATTTGGGGACGCACCTGCCCATGACCCAAGTGGAACCCCAGATACCGTACTTCTACCTGCCCAATTGCACACTTTTTCAGGTTAGCTGTGAGGCCTGCTTGCCTCAGTGACTTTAGAACGGCCCTCAGGTGTTCTAAGTGCCACGGCCAATCATGGCTGTAGATTATCATCCAGATAGGCAGCCATGTAGGCAGTGTGAGGGCAGAAGACCCTGTCCATAAGCTGCTGGAATGTAGTGGGCACCCCAAATAACCCAAAAGGGAGTGTGGCAAATTGGTGTAATCCAAACGGTGTGAAAAAGGCCATTTTGTCTCGGGATAAAGGAGTCAAGGGGATCTGCCAATATCCCTTTGTTAGATCCAGTGTCGAATAAAAGCGAGCAGCGCCTAACTGATCAAGCAACTCATCAATGCGAGGCATTGGGTTTGCGTCAAATTTAGACACCGTGTTGACCTTTCTATAGTCCACACAGAAACGGACTGACCCGTCGGTCTTGGGAACCAGGACCACTGGGCTGCTCCAGTCACTGTGTGACTCCTCGATTATGCCCATTTCGAGCATGGCCTTGAGTTCATCCCAAACCACCTTTTTCTTGTGTTTGGGCAAGCGGTAAGGGCGGCTACGCACTACCACCCTGGGGGCGTTTCGATGTGGTGTTCTATGAGTTGGGTACGGCCAGGAAGGGGTGAGAACATGTCTGAAAATTCCTTTTGCAACTTGGCCACCTCCGCGAGTTTGGCCGGTGAGAGGTGGTCTCCACAAGGGACCGGGGTGGTCCAAGATGTTATCTTTTTCACCTCCGGCCCCAGCTCCGCCTTCTCCGGGACTACCAATGCCAAGGGGACCCCTCATTCCAGCATTTTAAAAAGGTTGAGGTGGTAGATTTGCAATGCCCCGCCCCATCTGTTCACCTCACATCATAGTTGACATCCCCGACTCGCCATGTGACCTCAAAGGGCCCTTGCCACTTGGCGACTAATTTGGAGCTCGACTTGGGCAATAATACGAGCACTTTGTCTCCCAACATGAGCTCTCTAAGGCGTGTGCCCGTCATACAGCCAGATTTGACGTTCTTGTGCCTGTCGCAAATTCTCCTGGGTTGGGTGCGTGAGGGTGTGGAGTTTTGTGTGCAGGTCAGGAACATACTGGATTTAATTTTTGCTAGGCAAAGGTCCCTCCTCCCAATTTTCTCGTAGCATATCCAGAATGCCACGCGGCTTATGCCCATATAATAATTCAAATGGAGAAAACCCCGTGGAGGCTTGCAGGACCTCTCGTACTGCGAATAACAGGGACTCGAGTCACTTATCCCAATTACGTGCATCTTCACTTACAAATTTCCGGATTATGTTTGTGAGTGTTTGGTTAAATTGCTCTACTAAGCCATCTGTTTGTGGGTGATAAACACTGGTGCGGATAGACTTAATCCCCAATTACCCATCCAGCTCGTGCAGTGTGCATGACATAAACGAAGTGCCTTGGTCTGTCAGGATTTCTTTCAGAATCCCGACCCGGGAGATAAAGCGGAAGAGCGCTTCCGCAATACTGCATGCTGAGATATTGCGGAGAGGCACTGCTTCCGGATATCGCGTTGCATAGTCCACCAGAACTAAAATAAAGCGATACCCTCGTGCCGACCGATCTAATGGCCCGACGAGATCCATCCCAATTTGCTTAAATGGGGTCTCGATTAGAGGAAGAGGGCGCAAAGGCGCTTTTGGAGTGGCCATGGGATTTACTAATTGCCATTCACGGCATGCCGCACACCACCGACAGACATCCCCATGAATCCCTGGCCAATAGAACCGGGCCATTATTCAGGCTAGTGTTTTATCTTGCCCTAAGTGTCCAGCCATGGGATTAAAGTGAGCCACATGGAATATGTACTGCAGGATGGCTTTCTTCAGGTCAGCACACACCAGTCAGCTGTCAGCAGGGAGCTGCTGCGCTACGAGCTGTGCCTTGCCAGTCAGGAGTGGGAGGAGGCGCGCCGCACGCTACTCCAGAGGCCACCCCCACACCTCGGCTGCTTGCTTGAAGAGGGCGAGGAACGCTTCTGGATCGTCCTGCGGGCCCATGTTCGTAAGGGTGCCGGCTGCGGTGATGGTCAACGCCCCTGCTGACATGAGCAGATGCCGGAACGCCTGGCAATCTTCCTGCTGGGCCAGCATCAAGGCTTCAAAGCGTTGCTCTTGTTCCTTTCAGAGGGCGATCAGCACTTGATGCTGGTTCTGCTCGGCGGTAGGGAGGGCAAGGATGAGCTCTTCGAATGGGGAGGACTCCATGGGGTGGTTTCCTTCTGTGTGTCCCGGGTTTCGGCACCACTGTAGCAGTTCCTGATGTGGGTGGAGCACAGAAGCACGGCAGGCAAGAGTTGATGGTCACACACAAACTCTTTATTCACTTATTTTAGCTTTTCAGCTTTTACTCACTCACACTATCACACACTCTACACGCACACATGCGTTGTGGTCGGGAGCCTCTTTTCTCTGCTCTCCCCCTCCTTTTATGCTCCGTCCCTGTAACAAACACACACACAGACACACATTAATTGACAGCAGGTGGAATGACTTCGCCACTTATCTTCCCCGCCCCCACCCTCCATTCACAGACTGCTGCTTGGCCCCCACTGCCACATATGTGTAATGTTTATTGGAGTTTGTACTTGATATTGCCGTGTCTAGTCCTGCTCTATACATGATTTATCTCACACCATATTTAATACCGTATTCATCTGAACTGTGTGGTAATTAAGTGATTTGATGTTTGTACTTGCTAGTGACTATAGACCCTTTTCACATGACGTCACCACGCCGTGAGATTTTGTTAGGCGCCATATTGGAAGACCAAGTACATGCACTCACAATATAAAACAAAGTACGAGCGAGAGTAAAGTGACACGATGGATGATAATTCGGGTTATGTGAGTACATTACCAGTTGCAGAAAGGGCACGGTATGTGGAGAAACTGGCTGTGATTGATGGGTTTGACCCATATGGTAAGACTCAGAAAAAATTATGTGAATCCAAGCACACAGTTTAACGCAAAAGTTCGTTTATATCCCGACCTTGTCAGCTGTCAGATTTATGTTAATGGACCCGGTAAGCTGGTAAATAATATTTATTTTTTTTTCTTTACCAAATTCTAACAGAAAACGAGAGCGCCCGAAAGGGAAAACCGAGCCGAGCCGCCTCACGGCTGTAATGCAAATTGCTTTCCTCCTCGGTATACAAGTGCGCTTCCATGGCAGGGAAAAAGAAACTACATTCTGCCGCCTATGTAGTCCCCTATTTAAACAAATAGGAGTCATTCAGGATTCAGCCATGTTTTTGCTCCGTGCTTTTACTCGACCAAAGTTATACAGTATTATGAGCTTTAAATTGCATAAATAAAACCATTTGGTGAAACTTTGAAGAAGGAGATTGTACTGGTTTAAATTTTTTACCTAACGTTTTCATGTCGACTCCAATTAATACACTAGTAGAATCGATGACTAGTTTAGTAGGCCAAAACTTTTTTTCAATTTTTGACTGTACCAGCCTGAAAAAACTTGCGACAGTCAAATGGAAAAAAGCAAGCTGGTCATGTTGTACTGGACTAATCTATGACTGATGAGTATAGTAAGTGATACTAGCACTGATACAATAAAACAGACGACTGTAATCTGGTAGGCAGCACGATTTATATTATTTCTCCGTGTCAGATACATAAGGAGGACCGGACACCAATTCTGCCATCTGTTTGCTACCCAGACATTGTAAACTATTTGTTGTTTACACCCAGTGCCTACACTGCTGATGACTTGAAAGCCTACAAAGGGCTACAGGCTTACAATTATGTTGTTAGCGACTTGGTTCGTGATATTACAGCTGTTATTAAGAATAACGTACACATAGTTATTATTATTAAATTGTAGAAGTCTGGGAGGCTTGCTCCTCATACAGTTATCAACTTGAGGCCAATTTAGCATGTTTTACATCTGAATTTCTTGCGTTTGCTTACCTCAAAGTGTCCGCAGATCATGCACAGACTTATCCATTATATCCACAGTTTTTTGCCAAGTCTCACACAGGTTTCTTTCAAGTCTACTGTTGGGCCAATAAATCATAAATAAAACAGCTCAGATTTGTTTGTTTAAGTCGTTTGCCACTCCACTTTATTCTCGTGGGTTCACATACCGCTGCCGTTATTATCCCCTAATCACGAGTTTGTTGGTCTTCCAAAATGGCGCAGGGTCTGTTTACTTCCGGTTTCAGGTGATGTCAGTGAAAGGGGTCTATAACTGTAGTGACTATACCGTAACTGTAGTGACTATAACTGTAGTCATGTGTGAAAGTCTTAAGTCATGTTGAGCCAAAATACAGCCATGCATCTGCATTTTAGTGAGCAAGTAAATGCTATGTTTTTTGTTAGCTCATCTGTCCATAAAGCTGATTGTCATGGCGTGGCGTCCTTCATCCATCCGTCATCCACAGTTCAGTTAAATCGCGTCTCCTCCATCAGTTCTCCATGGATTTCCATTCCGATTGTTTTGTCTGAAAGAACTCATCACTCCGCACATAACTTGGTCATTGTTTTGTCTTTTTTTTTTGCTAACAAGTTACAAATTAGGCCAAATTAACAAAATTTCCAAGCCTCTCACTAGAATTGTCTCTCCTCTCTGATTTCTCATCCGATTCCAGTTCTGATCGATGTTTTGGGTAGATCTTCCCTTTGAGGAACAAAACTTGGTCGTTTGTTTGTTGATTGTCCTGTTGTAAACAATTTGTGTACAACTTTGTTTATTTTCAGTTAAATCGTATCTCCTCCCTCCTTCAGTTCTCAATGGCTTTCAGTTCTGATGTTTCATTTGAAAGACCTAGTCAATCTATACAAAACTTGGTCATTGTGTCATCAAATTTTTGCTAATGAACTGCTAATTGGGTCACCTTCATGAGTTTTGGGACTTCTCATTAGAATTGTATCTCCTCTCACAGTTCTCACTCGATTTTTAGTTCTGATCGATGTTTTGGGTCGATCTTCGCTCAGGGAAGAAAACTTGGTCGTTTGTTTATTGATTTTCTTGTTGTAAACTATTTGTTCACAACTTTGTTTATTTTCAGTTAAATCGTGTCTCTTCCCTCCTTCAGTTCCCAATGGATTTCAGTTCTGATCGATTTATTTGAAAGAACTCGACCTTCTGCACAAAACTTGGTCATTGTATGTCAATTTTTTGCTATCAGAGTAGTAATTAGTTCAACTTAACACATTTTCTTCCCATTAGAATTGTATCTCCTCTCTCATTTATCATGTGAATTGAGTTCTGATCAATGTTTTGGTCGCTCTTCCCTCGGGGAACAACATTTAGTCCTTTGGTGATGCTCCTGTTGTAAACTGTTTGTCATGGAGGTTGGTCCTCTCTCACATTATCACATTTCCATTGCATTTGATCTTTTGGTAGTCATGGTTGTTTTGATGGCAGGCCAGATGCGCGACTATGCCCTTAACGTTCTGGTTTTGTTTTTGTTTTATGGTGTTAATGTTACCATCTATGAAGTGTGGGGTGGAAGATGTGGGATAGGTTTGGGAGGGTTATTATCCATCCATCCATCCATCCATCCATCCATCCATTATATGTCACCACTTATCCTGTACAGGCAAGCTGGAGCCTATCCCAGCTGACTACAGGCGAAAGGCGGGGTACACCCTGGACAAGTCGCCAGGTCATTACAGGGCTGACACATAGACACAGACAACCATTCACACTCACATTCACACCTACGGTCAATTTAGAGCCACCAGTTAACCTAACCTGCATGTCTTTGGACTGTGGGGGAAACTGGAGCACCTGGAGGAAACCCACGCGGACACAGGGAGAACATGCAAACTCCACACAGAAAGGCCCCCGTCATCTACTGGGCTTGAACCCAGGACCTTCTTGCTGTGAGGCAACAGTGCTAACCACTACACCACCGTGCCACCCTAGGGTTATTAGAAATACATTAATGTATTTACATACAACCCCGATTCCAAAAAAGTTGGGACAAAGTACAAATTGTAAATAAAAACGGAATGCAATCATTTACAAATCTCAAAAACTGATATTGTATTCACAATAGAACATAGACAACATATCAAATGTCGAAAGTGAGACATTTTGAAATTTCATGCCAAATATTGGCTCATTTGAAATTTCATGACAGCAACACATCTCAAAAAAGTTGGGACAGGGGCAATAAGAGGCTGGAAAAGTTAAAGGTACAAAAAAGGAACAGCTGGAGGACCAAATTGCAACTCATTAGGTCAATTGGCAATAGGTCATTAACATGACTGGGTATAAAAAGAGCATCTTGGAGTGGCAGCGGCTCTCAGAAGTAAAGATGGGAAGAGGATCACCAATCCCCCTAATTCTGCGCCGACAAATAGTAGAGCAATATAAGAAAGGAGTTCGACAGTGTAAAATTGCAAAGAGTTTGAACATATCATCTAGAGTGCATAATATCATCAAAAGATTCAGAGAATCTGGAAGAATCTCTGTGCGTAAGGGTCAAGGCCGGAAAACCATACTGGGTACCCGTGATCTTCGGGCCCTTAGACGGCACTGCATCACATACAGGCATGCTTCTGTATTGGAAATCACAAAACGGGCTCAGGAATATTTCCAGAGAACATTATCTGTGAACACAATTCACCGTGCCATCCGCCGTTGCCAGCTAAAACTCTATAGTTCAAAGAAGAAGCAGCCGTATCTAAACATGATCCAGAAGCGCAGACGTCTTCTCTGGGCCAAGGCTCATTTAAAATGGACTGTGGCAAAGTGGAAAACTGTTCTGTGGTCAGACGAATCAAAATTTGAAGTTCTTTATGGAAATCAGGGACGCCGTGTCATTCGGACTAAAGAGGAGAAGGATGACCCGAGTTGTTATCAGCGCTCAGTTCAGAAGCCTGCATCTCTGATGGTATGGGGTTGCATTAGTGGGTGTGGCATGGGCAGCTTACACATCTGGAAAGACACCATCAATGCTGAAAGGTATATCCAGGTTCTAGAGCAACATATGCTCCCATCCAGACGACGTCTCTTTCAGGGAAGACCTTGCATTTTCCAACATGACAATGCCAAACCACATACTGCATCAATTACAGCATCATGGCTGTGTAGAAGAAGGGTCCGGGTACTGAACTGGCCAGCCTGCAGTCCAGATCTTTCACCCATAGAAAACATTTGGCGCATCATAAAACGGAAGATACGACAAAAAAAGACCTAAGACAGTTGAGTGACTAGAATCCTACTGTACATTAGACAATAATGGGTTAACATTCCTATCCCTAAACTTGAGCAACTTGTCTCCTCAGTCCCCAGACGTTTACAGACTGTTGTAAAAAGAAAAGGGGATGTCTCACAGTGGTAAACATGGCCTTGTCCCAACTTTTTTTTTTTTGAGATGTGTTGTTGTCATGAAATTTAAAATCACCTAATTTTTCTCTTTAAATGATACATTTTCTCAGTTTAAACATTTGATGTGTCATCTATGTTCTATTCTGAATAAAATATGGAATTTTGAAACTTCCACATCATTGCATTCCGTTTTTATTTACAATTTGTACTTTGTCCCAACTTTTTTGGAATCGGGGTTGTAAATCAGTATAATAGTCACAGTGACAATATTTTCCAATTTTGTTACTAGATTACCACTTTTTAATTGTAAAGAAAATGGCTGATATAATCACTATTTAAAAAAAATATTTCAGGTTTCAGGGGTTCCTAAACTACCCTTTGGAGTCATATGATTTACATATGGGATCATGAGACACTCTCAACCTCCTTTTGTTTCATTAGATCATCTTACCGACTAATATTACAAATTACTCTATTAAAACTGATTTTTGTTGCCATTTTGAAATCTTACTAGGAGTTACAGTCAAAGTACATTACATGAAAAGTTTATATGCTATTTAAAGTCCTTTATACAATGTAAGTGAACAAAATAAACACAGGCAAATGCTAAAACATTAAATATGCATGTACAAGTCATAAATTATAAATCTGGATTGATAAATATAGGGTAGTTTGAGGCTTCAGGTCACAGAGAATATGTATTTTGTACCTGTGAGGTATGCATTTTAGCTTTTTTGTGGTACTCTACTAATATAATGACAGTTTAAATGGAATTGAACATTACAAACAAACCCCTTTTGATGAACTTTGTGCTTTTCTCTGTCTGACTAGCCAGGGCAGGTCCTCTCTTCCTGAAGGAATAAAAGCAGAAGGAAACAAGCTACACTTCATTCAGACCGGCTCAAATTTAAATGGACTGTATGCCTGCATGATTGTGAATGAAAAAGGCACATCTGTTGCTTCGTTCTATCGAGAAATCCAAGAATCAAATCTATTTGGGATTTTAAAAAAGGGTAAGGTGATGAAGTACACGACCAGTCAAATATTTACACACACCTGCTCCTTGAAGGGTTTTCTTCATTAGTAGCTTCAGAATAATAACGAAGACATGGACACTATAAGACATTAACAGTGAAAAACATTCTCAGCAGTATTCCTGATAAAGCTTTCACATTGTATGCATTTCACGAAGAAGCTTCACTCAGGAGGCTTTTCTTAAACTTCCCACATTGGCGCATTTCAGTTACCTTTAAATGAACAATGAAAATTGAGTGAAGGAAATACTTTAATAGATATTGATTATCTCATCTCATTATCTCTAGCCGCTTTATCCTTCTACAGGGTCGCAGGCAAGCTGGAGCCTATCCCAGCTGACTACGGGCGAAAGGCGGGGTACACCCTGGACAAGTCGCCAGGTCATCACAGGGCTGACACATAGACACAGACAACCATTCACACTCACATTCACACCTACGCTCAATTTAGAGTCACCAGTTAACCTAACCTGCATGTCTTTGGACTGTGGGGGAAACCGGAGCACCCGGAGGAAACCCACGCGGACACGGGGAGAACATGCAAACTCCGCACAGAAAGGCCCTCGCCGGCCCCGGGGCTCGAACCCAGGACCTTCTTGCTGTGAGGCGACAGCGCTAACCACTACACCACCGTGCCGCCGATATTGATTATACTTTTTAAAAATGGCCATTAATTTCATATTTACATAGAAATAAATGTCTAACATACAGTCAAAGTAAAAAGTATGTGAACCCTTTGGAATTATTTGGTTTTCTGCATGAATTGGTAATAAAAAGTGATCTGATCTTCATCCAAGTCACAGGTACTGATATACACAATGAGCTTAAGCCAATAACACACACACAAAAAAAATTCTACTTTTTCATGACTTTATTATACAAATGCATTCAACATTCACAGTAGTGGTGGAAAAAGTAAGTGAACCTTTGGATTTAATAACTGGTTGACCCTTTTTTGGCAGCAATGACCTCAACCAGGCGCTTCACTGCAGATCAGACCTGCACATCGTGCAGGGGGAATTTTAGCCCATTCTTCCCTGCAGAACTGCCTTAACTCTTCCATATTTTTGGGTTGTCTTCTGTGTATGGCTGTCTTCAGATCATTCCACAGCATCTCAATAGGCTTGAGATTTGGGCTCTAACTAGGCCACTCCAAAAGGCGGATTTTGTTCTTCTGAAACCATTGTGCTGTGGATTTGCTGCAGTGTTTAGGGTCATTGTCCTGTTGCATCACCCAGCCTCTTCTGAGCTTCAGTTGACAGACAGACACCCTCACATTATCCTGGAGAATTTGTTGATAAATTTGGGAATTCATTTTCCCCTCAATGACGGCAAGCTGTCCAGGCCCTGACGCAACAAAGCAGGCCCAAATCATGATGTTCCCTCCACCAGACTTTACTGTAGGGATGATGTTTTGATGTTGATATGCAGTGCCCTTTTTATGCCAAATGGAGTTCTGCTTGTTCCTCCCAAGTAGTTCAATTTTGGTTTCATCACTCCACAAAACATTTTCCCAGTACCATTGTGGAGTGTCCAAGTGCTCTTCTGCAAAATTCAGGCATGCAGCAATGTTCTTTTTTTGACAGCAGTGACTTTCTTCTTAGTGTCCTGCCATGGACTCCTTTCTTGTTCAATGTTTTGCGTATTGTTGAATCATGAACAGAGATGTTAGCCAGTTCTAATGACATCAAGTCTTTCGCTGTCACTCTAGGGTTCTTCTTTACCTCATTAATGATTTTCCGTGTGCTCTTGGGGTCATCTTGGCGGGGTGCCCACTTCTAGACAGAGTAGCCACAATACCTAATCGTCTCCATTTATAGACAACTTGCCTGACAGTAGGCTGATGAATACCTAAAATCTTTGAGAGGACTTTGTAACCCTTTCCAGCCTTATGTAAGTTAACAATTCTTGATCTTAGGTCTTCAGATAGCTCTTTTGTGCGAGGCATGATTCCCATCTGGATATGTTTCTTGTCAAAAGTTCAAACTCTAACTTTTCAGGGGGTTTTATCAATCAGAGTAATTCTAGGCCACACCTCTGAACTCGTTTCATTAAATGGAACCCAGGTGTGCTAAATTCTGACTGCAATGAGCTTTTTAAAAAGTCATTAGCTTAGGGTTCACTTACTTTTTCCAACCTTCAGTTTCACAGTTTGAATGATTTATTCAGTATGGTCAAACATTCTTTGAAAATCTGTGTATCTTTAGTTATAGGAAACTGTCTTTGTTAATTATTGTGACTTACATGAAGATATGACCATGTTTTATATGGGAATTAGATATAAATATAGAAAATTCCAAGGGGTTCACAAACTTTTTTACTTTGACTGTAGGCATGCATCTCAATGCCGGACATTGACAATAAAGAAAATATTCAGAATCAGAAAAATCTTTATTGCCAAGTAATTATTGCAACTACAAGGACTTTGGCTTGGAATTTAGGTGCTAAATGAATAAATACTAAATAAATACAGTCTATTCTAATAAAGGAGCTACATAAAAACGGTCTAAGATATTAAGAAATAAGAACTAAATAAACAAGATGAAAAATAAGAAAACTATGCAAATCAGGTAAACAATAAGATAAAATAAATAAATAAATGTGCAAATCCAGTAAACAATAAGAGAAAATAAACAAATGTGCAAATCAGGCAAACAAATGTGCAAATCCAGTAAACAATAAGATAAACAAATGTGCAAATCAAGCAAACAAATGTGCAAATCAGGTAAACAATAAAATAAAATAAATGTGCAAATCAGGTAAACAATAAGATTAAATAAACAAATGTGCAAATCCGGTAAACATAAAGATAAAATAAACAAATGTGCAAATCAGGTAAACAATAAAATAAAATTTAAAAATGTGCAAACCAGGTAAACATGTGCAAATCAGGTAAACAATAAGATAAAATAAACAAATGTGCAAATCAGGTAAACAATAAGATAAAGTAAACAAATTTGCAAATCTGGTAAACAACAGGGGGGACAGAGTAAATGGGGTCACTGGTCTTGTTTATGGAGTTGGGGGGGGCAGAGTGGGTCAGGAGTCTGAGGTATGGTACTGGCGGGGGCTAAGTGGGGGTCACTAGTCATGTTTATGAGGTCTGCAGAGGTAGGAAAGAAACTGTTTCTGTGGCATGAGGTTTTGGTCGAATCGAATAATATTATTGTATCCAAACTGCTGACTGGAGGTATACGGTATATGGAATAAAAGCTGTGCAGCTCTATCCACCACTCATTTTCAGTAAACACTTTATTGTGGTCAGGGTTGTGGTGGATCCAGAGCCTATAGAGGGGACACTGGGCTTGAGGCAAGAATACAACCCAGACAGACCCAGTCCACTGCCGGGCATTGTGCACACACATTCATATACTCATTTACACCTAGAGACAATTTAGACAATTTCACATGCACAGAAGCTCAGCGTAGAGCATGACCCAGGTTCAGTATGAACCTTGGACCATGGAGCAGTGACTTCACTATTCATATCTAATTTGCCTTTTTTGCATCATATAATTAACAAACCTGGAATAATGCATGTCTTTTTCTATTCAATTAGTCACCTGTTTAGGTAAGGAAGCTTGTGTGTTCATGCCTATTTTAAAATTAACTTTTCTCTTTCTTAAGTTTCAGCATTGTGGAATCTATGGCAAGCCCAGAGCATTCAACAGCAAATTCCAAAATCTCCAGCAGGTTAAAATCTACAGAGGTCTCCAGTGGTTCCCAGATATTCTACTCAAACTGCAGTTATCTCCAGGAATACAAATACCTGGAAAGCAAAAAGGACTGGATGGACTTAATATTTTGTATGATGCCATTATTTAGTTTTGTATGTGTTAGATTTAACCAGTGTTTAATTTGACATTGAAATGATTGAATGTTAGATTTAATGTAGATTTAAAGCTGCATTAAGTGATTCATGTTAGTTTTATAGTTCTATAGTTTTATAGATTTGTTGGTAACTTGCCAGCGCCCCATAACGATCCCACAATTCCTTGCGCACTCCACCCGGATGTGACGTAAAGTGGAACTGCTTTAACTGTATCGAGAGCGCCTCGATTCACTCTCTCATGTTCTGACTACTGGAGTGGTCGGACGGACTGTAGGCACGCTCGCTGCAGTGTTGAGACTAACCGCTATTGTCTGAGAACAGCCTGTTCAAATTAGTTTCGGCCGAACTTTTGAACGACCCGAAGCACCGTGGACCAGCTAGGCCTCCATCTCCCTGCTTCGTTTAGCCGCGGTTGGACGCAACTCGCCGCCAACCTCCTCTCCTCGGACCGCGACCCTCAGCGCGGACATCGGAGAACGAACTTCCATCGCACTGAGTAGGCACTTGGGCAAATTTTAGTAATTTGTAGCTTATTCAGATGGTTGTTAGGGTCATGTTTAAGCTTTGAGCTGTTTAGCATACCCGCTCAGACACGGAAGGTGTCTTTTATTGTTTGTTTTGGTTCTGTTTTTCTTTGAACTTGTTAAACAGGGTATCTTGCATGTTATGTCTTTCCTTAACTCCATTGCTAGCTTCCCTATCTGATTAGCAGCGCAGCGACAAGTTTGTTATTTTAAGCCCCGAGGCTGGACCGCTACAAGGCCTAGTCCTCTCCATCCAACACCTATTACTCTTCCCCTCTCTCTATCTCTCTCTCGCGTTGAGTTCTTTGCCTAGATAGTCTGTTGGAAATTGTTGTTAAGCACAGTGTTTGGATCCAGCTGTAAAGTGGCCAGATTCTCATTAGCAACTCATTGCTAGCTACCTCAGGGTGATACGCTAGCTGGTAGGCTTGTGTTCTCGACTAGGCCTGCAGGCGCCATATTCCCCGACGCCATTTTGGTACCTCCCTCATTGAGCTACCTGTGATACGTCACCTAGTTTACGACATCTAGGCATTGACCGCCATTTTGCTTAAGTATTGCTAGAGTGGCTAGTCGTTAGCATCTGCCCACAGATACACACACACCCCTACACACACACATCGGCTTTCCCTAGTCACACACACACGCACACACAAAGGATTCTCTTTTCCTATCTCTCTCTTTCTCTCTCTCTCTCCGGCCCCAAACCTATGGCCCAGGTGTAATTGTTCCATTGTTGTGTCTTGTTATTACCTTTGCCTGACATTGAATGTATTTTGTGAGATTATTATTAGTGAATAGTAGACAAATAAAAGCTAATCAAATTGAATTACATTTTACTTGTTCCTGTTGTTTATTCACAAGGTCAACTATTTAGAACTCCTTTTTCCTTCAGATTTAGCTTTTGTATACAACTGGGTTTCCCATCTAATGCAGAGCTACCATTAATCTTGAATGTAACCATTCACGGTGAATATTAAGATTAATAATTTAAGATTTTATGAGACTGATCTTTAATTATAAATTGATTAATTCAATTATCAATTATTACACAATTTATAATTAATTAATCCCAATTCCACCTACAGATTTATATTAGCCTTATTGTTGCACAGGGTAATTCATGTGTTAAAATTATGATTTTAATATTTTAGAGCTTTTTAAGATCCTTTATTTTTTTAAACTAATACATGTACTATAACAGTGATTTTAAACTATTCCTGTGTAACTTGACCTTCGTCCAGGGGAGAAGACCCTACTTCTTTGCTAGACTAAACATGTCTTTGTTTAAAAAAAATTGTCGTTAAGAACATCCGCTGATATGAAATGTGTATTATTGATCAGAATGTGTCTGAACAGCGCCAAGGTCTGCAATGATGTCAGACACACCCACAGCTGCATATCCACACAGACACACACACATATCAAACAGTGATGTCATTTCATCCACACAGATAAGACGCATATAAAATCCCTGTATCCTCTCGTCGTATTGGGGGACTTGCGAATAAAGATGTGAACTACTTTGGGGTTCCTGTCTTTTTCTGCGACTCACCCCCAGAGCTCTGGGTGATGCGAGGGGACTGGTCTCGAGATGGGTAATCGCTCCGGCTGAGGCTGAGGGCAAGAGGTTAAGAAACCTTTCAGTATGATGTGTTAAAATTCAGCTCGCTACTTGTGTGGATATGCTTCTAAAAAGGGATTTGAAACTACATAAACATATCTTAAAAATATGTCTTAAAAACAGACATGATTCTGTAGTGGAAATCACTGTATGGGCTCAGAAACACTTCAGAAAACCATCATCTGTGAAAACAGGTCATTACTGGATCCACAAATGCAAGATAAAACCAGATATAAACAATATCCAGAAACACCGCTGCCTTCTCTGGGCCTGAGCTCTTTTACGATGGACTGAGGCAAAGTGGAAAACTGTCCTGTGGTTAGTCCATCCATCCATTATCTGTAGCAGCTTATCCTGTTCTACAGGGTCGCAGGCAAGCTGGAGCCTATCCCAGCTGACTACGGGCGAAAGGCAGGGTACACCCTGGACAAGTCGCCAGGTCATCACAGGGCTGACACATAGACACAGACAACCATTCACACTCACATTCACACCTACGCTCAATTTAGAGTCACCAGTTAACCTAACCTGCATGTCTTTGGACTGTGGGGGAAACCGGAGCACCCGGAGGAAACCCACGCGGACACGGGGAGAACATGCAAACTCCGCACAGAAAGGCCCTCGCCGGCCACGGGGCTCGAACCCGGACCTTCTTGCTGTGAGGCGACAGCGCTAACCACTACACCACCGTGCCGCCATACATACATACATACATACATATATATATAGAGAGAGAGTGTTGAAATATATTTTTTTTAAAATCAGACTTGTCCATAACCTGCAGTATGTTATAAATCCCCAAATCAGAAAAAGTTGGGACAATAAATTAAAACTTTAATTGAAACTGAAAACGGCGGCACGGTGGTGTAGTGGTTAGCGCTGTCGCCTCACAGCAAGAAGGTCCTGGGTTCGAGCCCCGTGGCCGGCGAGGGCCTTTCTGTGTGGAGTTTGCATGTTCTCCCCGTGTCCGCGTGGGTTTCCTCCGGGTGCTCCGGTTTCCCCCACAGTCCAAAGACATGCAGGTTAGGTTAACTGGTGACTCTAAATTGACCGTAGGTGTGAATGTGAGTGTGAATGGTTGTCTGTGTCTATGTGTCAGCCCTGTGATGACCTGGTGACTTGTCCAGGGTGTACCCCGCCTTTCGCCCGTAGTCAGCTGGGATAGGCTCCAGCTTGCCTGCGACCCTGTAGAAGGATAAAGCGGCTAGAGATAATGAATGAATGAATGAATGAATGAATGAAACTGAAAACAATGATTTGTAAAGACTCTTTGACATGCATTGCATTCAAAGCAGCACACTATTTGATGTTTTAACAAATTTAATTTTTTCAAAATAAACACTTTTATTGAATTTTTATTCTTGCAACACATTTCAAAAAAAGTTTGGCCAGGAAAGCATTTACCATTTGATAATATTTCCATTCCTTCTCACAACACTTAAAAGATGTCCAGGGACTGAAGACACCAAGTGATGAAGTGTTTCAGGTGTTATTTTGTCCCGTTCTTCCTGAAAACTTTCGTGTAGTCATTGTCATAGTTGTCATTTCAAAATTCCCCACCCATTCTCTATCGGGGACAGAGAGGACACGCCCTTTTCCTCCACAGCCACGCCTTTGTAATGCGGGCAGAATGTGGTTTTGCATTGTCTTGTTGAAATCTCCCTGGAAAAGACGTCATCTTGAAGGCAGCAGATGTTGCTCCAAAATCTCAGTGTACTTTTCTACATTAATGCTCCATCACAGAAGTGTAAGTTTCCTTTACCAAGGGCACTGACCCAAGCCCATACCATGACACATGCTGGATTTTGGACTTGTTCCTGGTAACAGTCTGGATGGTCCTTTCATCTTTGGTCCAGACCACATGGTGTCCATTAAATCCAAAAAAAAGACCTGGAATGCTGAGTCATCTGACTACAATATATGTTTCCACTGTGTGATGATCCATCCCAGATGCCTCTGCACAGTAAAGTTTTAACTGGTGTTTGTGGATGTAACTCTATTGTAGCTTGATAAAGGTTTGCCAAAGTAACCCTGAGCCCATGTGGTTCTATCAGCTATAGATGAATGACAGTTCTTGATGCCATCTGAGGGATCGGAGATTGTGGGTGTTCAGATTAGGCTTGAGCCCTTGACCTTTACGCACCAGAATTCCTCCAGATTCCTTGAATAGTTTAATGATAATATATAGATTTAGGCACTGCCTAAAAGCTGAGTTCCCATCTGTTTCTGGGTTGTAGAATTTTCTTATATCATAGCCAGCCTCTTGTTTTATTTTTCTACCATTATTAGTTACTATACTGTTTCATTATGTTGCACAAAATGTTGTGCGACAACAGTGATAAGTTACTCACTACTGACATATATATATGGATGGATGGATACACAATTAAATACCAATATTATAGTGAAGTCTATGTATTCCGTTGTTAGCTTCCTATTTTGTTATGTATGTATTTTTTCATGCTGTTCTACTCCTCATTTTGACTGCTTTTCATTTGCACCCTTCATTCGTCTGACCACATCCTGATGCACTATATGCACCTATAAAGGACGCAAAGTCATTATTGACTGTATAGGAAATGTGCAAAAAAGATTTTTGAATGCCTGAGCAATGTAACAGGAAAACCACAAGTATGCGACATTGTCAGCAGGAATGCAATGCAGAGCATGACAAAAAAATAAACCTGTGTCTATATATATTTTTTTAAAGTAACGAGATAAAAGAGGAGATAAATGTGGCTAATCATGAACATTTTAAAATCATCCTGTGCCTCTTTATTTCTCAAGACAGAATTCACAGGCCATGCTGGCACTGGTGCGATTTCTATCTCAGGGAGATACAGACACAGATACGGATCACTGCCATTGCATTACACCCCAGTGACTAACATGCATGTTGCTGCTCAGAACTGGTAAAAAAAAAAAAGGTTATCAAAACATTACCGTGTAAAGGAATGTGTTGTGTAGTGTGTCTTCAATAGCTTATCATTTCCTCTGCCAACTTTGTTGGAGATGGTTATGTTTTCCCCAGTTTGTTTGTTTCAAACATAACTCAAAAAGTAGTGAACAGATTTTGATGAAATTGAGGAAAGGTGAGCCATAGGCCAAGGAACAATTAATTAGATTTTGACGCAAATCCAGACTTGTGCAAATCCAGAATTTTTTTGGGGGGGGCGTTTTACCAACATAAGTCAAAAAGTAGTGAACGGATTTTGATGAAATTTGGTGTACATCTTTAGTATTATCCTAGGTTCAAGTCTTTTGTTTTTAACATTGATAATGTAGCTTAGCGGAAGTATGGACTCTACCATATGCCTTTCTTGTTTCTATTGTCATCCATTATCTATACTAGTAGTTATTGCATGTGAACCTGATTTCCTCTGAATGGTGCTCTTCACAGGGGCTAAATCGCTCCCTGCATCTCTTCAGTGATGTAGACTTGGCTGTAGCAGAATTCTCCGGTGAGGAGCATGGATTGCGAGGTTCCGTACAATCGAAACTCTCAGGTGAGTGGGGGAGGGGATTCCCTGCTGAGACTGCATGCAGTGTGTTAGCGTGAGAAAGAAAGAAAGAAAGAAAGAAAGAAAGAAAGAAAGAAAGAAAGAACAACTTTATTCATCACACACTTGTGAAATTCCTCTCTGCATTTAACCCATCTGAAGCAGTGAACACATACATGCACAAACATGAGCAATGAGCACACACACATACCCAGAGCAGTGGGTAGCCATGCTAACAGCGCCTGGGGAGCAGTCGGGAGTTAGGCGCCTCGCTCAAGGGCACCTCAGCTCAAGGCCGTCCCATATTAACCTAACCGCATGTCTTTGGACTGTGGGGGAAACCGGAGCACAGTCCAAAGTGCTACAGTGAGCATGTACTACAGTGAGCATGTACCCTATAGGAAATGAATAGTGTGTTGGATTAGCATTAATTCCATGTTTTGGAAAATCGAAAATGTTGTCCTGAACCCCTCTGGGGTGTCACTAATCCATGTGCAAAGTATGGAGTACTGTATGTGCGTCCAGCCGTGTCGATTTGCATAGGTGAACAGACAGACAGAGAGACAGACAGCCTTCCTTTAGCAGTATAAATTTATTTACTTAGTCGATGTGTTTCTTTCCTCACATTACTTCTGTCTGTGTTGTGGCTTTCTGATGAAAATTCTGACGTGGAAATCAGATATCTGTAACCGCCAGATTCATCTTCTGATATGCTCAATTGATTGATATGCTCCTGAAGCTCAAATATGAGATGTCTTTTCATCCTGTTGGTTCCTGAGTAATTGTTACTTGATTTGTTTCACCGATACATTTATCAGTGAAATACATTTGCTTGTATCAACAAGTTTAATCCATCCAACAGCAGGAATCTCCTTGCAGTATGGCACAGGATAAGACATGCTTTCTTTCACTGTAGGCCAGTGTTCTTTCAAACTTTGGTTTCAGCGACGCATGAAGTGATTGGACCCACAGGGAGCAGAGATATAATAATAATAACAACAACAACGGCGGCATGGTGGTGTAGTGGTTAGCGCTGTTGCCTCACAGCAAGAAGTTCCGGGTTCGAGCCCCGTGGCCGGCGAGGGCCTTTCTGTGCAGAGTTTGCATGTTCTCCCCGTGTCCGCGTGGGTTTCCTCCGGGTGCTCCGGCTTCCCCCACAGTCCAAAGACATGCAGGTTAGGTTAACTGGTGACTCTAAATTGACCGTAGGTGTGAATGTGAATGGTTGTCTGTGTCTGTCAGCCCTGTGATGACCTGGCGACTTGTCCAGGGTGTACCCCGCCTTTCGCCCGTAGTCAGCTGGGATAGGCTCCAGCTTGCCTGCAACCCTGCAGAACAGGATAAAGCGGCTAGAGATAATGAGATGATAATGATAATAATCCTTGAGGATGATATAAACATCCTCAAGGAGAAAGTACAGCAGAGAAGAAAACAGAGCAATTATGAGGCGCTACTAGAGAGGTAGACCTGACAAGACAGGATACTGAATTGAAATCTTTCCAAATGTTTGACATTTGGAAAGATCAAGGCAGTTTTGATATCACTGAACAGAGAATGGCAAACCAGGTCCAAATTATAATACACAAGCAGTGGTTTACATCAGAGGAGCTTGATGAGATCAGAGACAGTGAGCACCCTCGGGAGGGGTTAAAACTAACAGAAGGGGAAGAGGAACAAGATCTACCACTTAGAGATGAGCAAATCAACTGGGCTAACCCAGAGATGATGAAAGCAGTAACAGAGCCTCAATCTGAAGATGACAAAGAGCTGGTAAGGACAATCGTAGAGAAGAGAGATGGTCCGAAAGATAACCGACCAATATTGAGAGCTTTAAGGCACATAGAAAGAGCTAAGAGGTACTGCCTCATGTAGAGACCAACAATATAACAGAGGTAAATGATACTATCCTGGCATGTGCAAGTATCATAACTGAGATCAGAGACAGTGAGCACCCTCGGGAGGGGTTAAAACTAACAGAAGGGGAAGAGGAACAAGATCTACCACTTAGAGATGAGCAAATCAACTGGGCTAACCCAGAGATGATGATAGCAGTAACAGAGCCTTGTTGATGGTGCACTTGTTGATGGGCACAGTTGATTGTGCCCAGAAAGAAAAGACGCAGGTACTCACACTGCAAAAAATGCCCTCTAAAAAATAAGAAAAATATATAGTGTTTTAGGTGGAAAATCACTTATTTTAAGCAAAATAATCTGCCAGTGCAGCAAGATAATGGGACTTGGTAAGATTTCTTAAAACAAGAAAGAAATATGCAAGTAGTAAGCATACCAAAAATCTTAAATTAAGCATAAAAAGCTAGTTTTTATTTTACTTGTTAAGATTCTTTTATTCTAAGCCATTTCTTCTGATTCAGTAATTATTGCTTAGAAACCAATTTCATCTGAGCAACTATTGCTCAAAATAAGCATTTAATAGGCTTAAAAACAAGGCAAATGTGCTTGATTCCAGCTTATTTAAAGGCTCAAAACAAGTTTGTTTTTCTTAGCTAGAATACTTATTTTCTCATTATCTCTAGCCGCTTTATCCTGTTCTACAGGGTCACAGGCGAGCTGGAGCCTATCCCAGCTGACTACGGGCGAAAGGCGGGGTACACCCTGGACAAGTCGCCAGGTCATCACAGGGCTGACACATAGACACAGACAACCATTCACACTCGCATTCACACCTACGGTTAATTTAGAGTCACCAGTTAACCTAACCTGCATGTCTTTGGACTGTGGGGGAAACCGGAGCACCCAGAGGAAACCCACACGGACACGGGGAGAACATGCAAACTCTGCACAGAAAGGCCCTTGCCGGCGCCGGGGCTCAAACCCAGGACCTTCTTGCTGTGAGGCGACAGCGCTAACCACTACACCACCGTGCCGCCCTACTTATTTTCTTATCTAGAATAAATTTCTTGTTTAGGTGTGATGAATGTAGGGGAAAAATAGACTTGACAAGAACTTCAGATCTGCATTTTTATTTTTATTATATCAACAAAATGCTGCAAAACACAAGTTGGCATGAGAGGCATAGCAGGCTATGGGACAGCAAGGAATTAGAAGAGGGCCTTCAATGAACACAAAAATAAAACTTTGTTCTGTTTCACACAATGAATGTCTCAGGCACGCACACCTCACTCACATGCACTAGCTAAGAAAGGCAAGTATAACATGCAGTCAAATTTGAGATGTCCGCCTGTACTTGTGTATATAGGTGTGGTTGTGTATAGGGGAGCATGGACTGTGTGTGGGACAACATGGACTGTGTGTGTGGAAGGGAAAAAGTGGGCTATGAGTAGGGTGTGGGCTTTAAGTATACATGTATGTAGTGTATGTATGTGATGCAGAGGGGCTTGAGATGGTTGCGGTCTGTGTGATGTGAGGGGGGGATTCACTGTTGTGAGTGAAGACCTTTATGCCTTTCAGTATTGGCTGCTGTGTCAGTATTTGGTCTACATTGCATCACATTCTGTCGTCCTCATACCAACTGACTTTGCAATGTGAAACAATGGCTACAGGTTGAGTCAATTTCGATAATCCCTTAAGTGCCTTGCTGAAGGGCACAGTAGTGTGAGCCAAGTTTCCAATGTACAATTTTCAGGCTACTACAATGATGGCTAGGTTTCTAAAAGGAGAACTCTGATGGTAGGTTGCCCCAATGAGTTATCTTTCCAGGGTGCCTCTCCGTGCTAGGAACACCATCAGTGTCGGACCAAAAACGGACATGTTTGGTACTGACAACAAGTCAAGGGTAGCTTACAGCTGAATGTTAAAATTGGCCAGAATTCTCTTCTCTGCCACGATTAGTTGAGATTATAAATGTTTTAATGTGATGTTTTCTATCCCTATTTAACCTTAGGACAGGACAGTAGGATGGTTCAAGCCAGGCACTACAGGCATCTGCAAGAGATGTGCCACAAGAATAAACAAAACCAAGAAGACGTTGCACAGCTCCTTGACCTTGAATTTGAGGGAAGAAGGCAGTTCATTGATTCGGAAGCCCTAAAGGAAGCGGACAGACCAGGCAAAATCCTTGAGGCATACTCGTGCTTCAAGAATATCGACCATGTAAGTACACTCACTACTCAGAGTTAAGGGAAGAATGTTCCCATCAGCCTGCATCCTTGTTCTTTGAGGCTATCGAGTGCAGTCGAGAGATATAGGAACAGCATTTGGACCATAAATACAAATCAAATTTGCAAACTGACAGCAAATGCTAAAAGATGACAACTTTCCTATCCTCATCAGTTAGAATTGGCTGCCTTTTCACTAATCACCACCAAATTATGTCACCCTCATACTTACTGACAGCATTTGTCAACATGGAATACATAGGGCAGTTGGATTCACATAGGGTAATTTCTTTAACACTTGGGTTTTTGAATGATCCACACTCTCTGTATGTTAAAATATGAGTTGTGTTTACCCACTTTTTTTGCAATAAAATGCCTAGGTTCTTGATGAGCTGCGACGAATAGTTGCGAAGGACAACGTGCACTACGTGAAAGAGCTGAGGGAGCGTTGGGCAGACTTCAGAACCAAACTCACCTTTTATGGCATCTACAAGAAGGCACTGAAGCCCCTGCTGGGACTTCCTGCTGGTAAGGGTTTGGAATCTTTCTGAAATGGCCAATTTCATGATGGCTTGTCACTGTTTATTGTTGAGTAATTGTGAGTAATTCAAATTACTCCCCCCCGTAGATGAGCAAGCCATTGATCTAATCATCTCACTGCCAGCTATGTTCCCTTCCGGTTACCCTGCACCAAAGAAGATGGCATCTCCATCAGAGGCACTCATTCATGTTCTATCAGTAAATAAAATTTATTCCATAACCTTCTGCAACTTTCTATTTGTTATTTCTATTTGCAGGTTTGAGTTAATCCAGTATGTGTCTGGAGGAGGTTGGATTTAAGTAATACTGTGTGTTAATGTTCAGCCCACAGAGGACCCAGATGTATACCTAAGAAGACGGCCACTCGCCACACCGTTTGTCCTAGTGGGAGAGGGAAACTGCTTTCTCTGCGCTGGAAATGCTCCTGTCGCATCATTCCCTAGGAGCGGTCTTGGGGAATCCGTCCTATACATCATGGCGTACTACTACGCTTTTCATATGACGTACCCGAAATGTGTGGCATCTGTTCTTTCGATCCTTCAGACCGAGGTCTTGGGTGATAAGATTCATGAGAAAGACCAAACCACGGCCTTTAAACGTGCCAAAGCTGACTGGCAAGCCTTTCTTGACTAGTGCATGTGAGTGAAGTGTGCGTGCCCGAGAGATTTATTGTGTGAAACAGAACAAAGTTTTGTGTTTGTGTTCATTGAAGGCCCACTTTCTCAGTTAGGCCTGCCAGCTGGCACGTTTTTCTTGGCTATGTATGTGAGTGAGGTGTGTGTCGTTTAGATTTGTGTGAAGGGCAAAAGGACAACGTTTTTTTATTTTTTTGTTCATTGAAGGCCTACTTCTAATCAAATCAAATCAAATCAAAATCAAGTTTATTTGTACAGCGCTTTTAACAATAAACATTGTCGCAAAGCAGCTTTACAGAATTTGAACGACTTAAAACATGAGCTAATTTTATCCCTAATCTATCCCCAATGAGCAAGCCTGTGGCGACGGTGGCAAGGAAAAACTCCCTCAGACGACATGAGGAAGAAACCTCGAGAGGAACCAGACTCAAAAGGGAACCCATCCTCATTTGGGCAACAACAGACAGCCTGACTATAATATTAACAGTTTTAACAGATATAACCCTCAACTGTCCTCATGGGGCCGTCCTTCACAGGAGTGGGGCGATAAAACTCCGACCAGACACAGGGCACCAGGATGGATCAAGCAGGTCCGAGGGGCAGAAGAGGCCAGCATCTCAATCCCAGGATCAACATGTAACTCAGAGGGACAGATGGGGGGGGGGGGGGGGGGGGGGAGAGAGAAAGAAAACACGTTGTTAGGTATGCCCTAAAAATGACAAGTATTAAATCTGTGTGGTAGGCTCGCAGAGACGAGAGTCTTTACATCAGGCATAACACACAATGGCATGTTAATATGGTAAAAAATATATCATGACCTGCTCTTGCTGGATGCTTGATTGGGTGATGGGAGCACACTCCTCAGCAATGATGAGATGCAGATGGGACCCTTAGGCCTGGCCAAGACAATTCAGTTACATTTCACCGGGTCTGGGACATGCGACAGAATGTCTGACGGCCGATTCCCTGCAGGCTACGATAGCCAGTCGAGGTCCCCACCGTCTCCACCAAAAGATTTCCTCTTGACTCCATGTAACTCAGAGGGACAGATTTGGGGTGGGGGGGAGAGAAAGAAAACACAGGTGGTTAGGTATGCCCAATGTCACCTGAATAAGTAGGAACAGTATACATATTGCACCAAGTACAAGCAGGGACTCCGGCAACTAACTATGACAGCATAACTAAAAGGAGAGAGCCAGAAGGTAACACAGGCATGAGGGAGCCCCGGGACATAAAGCAGCCAGCCACTACACCGTCAACAAACTCGAGTGAGCAAGCGAGTGGGGACTGACAGCATCCATACATCCCAGTTTACCAAAACACTCTATGTCTGAGGACCCTCCAGATCTACTCCTTTACCTCATAAACACCATTAACAAAAGGCTTGACTAAACAGATATGTTTTCAGCCTAGACTTCTAATCATTTGCTGCCCCAAAGCCTGCTATGCCCCTCATGCCAACTTGTCATTTTCTCAGTTAGGCCTGCCAGTCAGCTTGGCACATTTTTCTTGGCTATACATTACTATGCTTTTCATATGACGTACCTGAAACATGTGGCATCTGTTTTTTCGATCCTTTAGACCTAGGTTTTGGGTGATAAGATTCATGAGAAAGACCAAACAATGGACTTTAAACGTGCCAAAGCTGACTGGTAGGCCTTTCTTAGCTAGTGCAAGTGAGTGAGGTGTGCGTGCCCGAGACATTTATTGTGTGAAACAGAACAAAATTTGTTTTAACCACGGCCTTTAAACGTGCCAAAGCTGACTGAATTTGTATGCAATCAAAGCTGATTAGCCTGAATATCTTAATGAGATGGGGTCAATTCCTAAAACAGGTTAATATGGCTTGTCGTATTCTCTTGAAACAAGTAAAAATGTACTTACAGTCTAAACGTTAAAACAACTCCGTCACCAATGTGGCCAATTTTAAGAAAAAAGCTGCTCAGAATTAGTTGTATTATCTAGGTAGGATGCTACAAGATGAATTTTCTTGAAACAAGTCAAATAATCTTTACAATATTCAGTCTTACTAAGAAAATACATTCAAAAACAGGTTTAATGAGATTAAAATGCTGAATTCAAGTAAATTAGACTTGTACAGATTTTCATTTTTTGCAGTGTGGTGTTGTAGCCAGCAAGCTGTATGATCACCTGGAAAACCAGATCATTGGAGATTAGCAGAAGGGTTGTCGAAGGAGGACAAGGGGAACCAAAGACCATCTTATGCTGGATAAGACCATACTAAAAGACTAAGACAAGGAAGACAGATTTAGGGAATGGATGGATTATCAGAAAGCATATGACCTGGTACCACACTCATGGATCATAGAGACTATGAAGACAACTGGAATGGCCAACAATGTAGTGAGACTGATAAGCAACAGTACGGGATCTTGGAATACTAGACTTGAATATTTAGGGGAACATTTGGCCGATGTTGACATTAAAAGTGGGGGCGCAAGATGGCGGCATAGAGTGAGCATCACTATAGGACAGCTCTGGTGGCATTTACCAGGTTGTGTGAATTCGTTATGTCTGTGCGATAAAAATATGAAATTTTGAACAGAAGGTATGAGTCTGGACAGTTATTTTCTGCAAATCTCAGACAGTATGAAGAAAGCAATGAAAAAAAACGGTAAAGGCCAGCTCTACCTCGAGCCCTGATGACGGAGGTGAGCTAACTGATGCTAGCTCAAGAGCTATGGAGCCATGTCTTATTCAAGCTTTGGATAAGATAACTGACAACCTCACTAAAGTTATTGACACCAAAGTTGCCACGGTCTTAGAGGCCATTAAAGAGCAGACCTCGCAGTTGCAAGCAATTGCCATGTGTGTTGCTGAAGCTGAAGAGCAAATTGCTGATGTTGAAACTACAGCTACATCCTCAGAGGCTAGGATAATGGCTCTTGGAAAACAAGTGCGCGACATGCTGGAGCATATCGATGACCTTGACAACCGAGGCCGCAGATGCAATGTGCGTATGGTTGGATTACCTGAGGACACCGAGGGGTCAGATCCGGTAAAATTCTTAGAGAAATGGGCCCTCGAATACCTCCAGATGACAACAAAAGATGGCCGACTGAAGCTTGACTGGGGTCACAGATCCTTAGCATTGAAACCCAGCCCAAATCAACGTCCAAGACCACGGATACTGAAGTTCCACAACTTTCGAGACAAACAGCAGATGATGGATGCCGCACGTCAACTCGGGTCTCGCGGATGCAACCAGGACAACTCCGCACCCAGAGAGCCCAAAGTCTCATTCTTCAATGACTACTCGACTGAAGTGGTTCGGAGACGTAAAGTATTTGACGATGTGAAATCCCGATTAAAGAAAATGAACATGGACTATGTTTTGCTCTGTCCGGCTATCTTAAGGGTGACAGTGGATGGAAAGCAGAGACGTTTTAACTCCGCTAGCTCAGTCATTAGAGGAAGGACGCTAAGGTATGTCAGATTGGCAATCTACAAAGCAGACTCAGTCATTGATCAGATTGATACGTGTTACGGTAACACGGTATATAGATACCCCCTGTTCAACTTATGTATGCACTCTATGCACACAGTCAGTTTCTAAGCTCATTGATTGTCTTGAGGACATTAAAGCCTGGATGTCCTTGAATTTAAGTTTAAATGAAAACAAAACTGAGGTTTTACTCTGCAAACCCAGCAAGGCCTGCAAAAATAACTTGGACCTTGGCCCTCTGAGTCTTTTTGTCAAAGATTCAGTAAGAAATCTAGGTGTAATTTTTGACTCAGACTTCAAAATGGAGAAACAAATAAATACTGTTGTCAAATCTAGTTTCTTCCATTTAAGATTCTTATCAAAGGTCAAACCTTTTCTATCTCCTAGTAATCTGGAGACTGCTATACATGCTTTTATTACGTCCCGCCTTGATTACTGTAATGTTTTGTATGCTGGTCTTAGCTGCTCTTCCTTGTCAAGGCTCCAACTAGTTCAGAACGCTGCGGCACAGTTCCTGACCAGAACACGCAAGCGTGAGCACATCACACCTGTTCTGAAGGCTCTCCATTGGCTCCCTATGCGTTTCAGGATACATTTTAAAATTCTGTTGTTTGTTTTTAAGTCTCTGAAACATTTAGCCCCATCCTACATAGCAGACCTCCTTCATCATCATACACCCCTGAGATCACTGAGGTCCTCTGACCAACTACTGCTAACTGTCCCACCCTCTAGACTAAAGAGTAGGGGGGATTGTGCTTTTGCAGTTATAGGCCCCAAACTATGGAATGAACTCCCACTGCATGTAAGGCTTGCCCCCTCAGTGCCCATCTTCAAGTCCCGCCTGAAAACACACTTTTTCTCCCTGGCGTTTGACTCTCTATGAGTGGTGTGATGTTATGTGACTTGGTGAAGATCCATGTCTGTTGTCCATGATTTGCTTTTAGGGTCTATGTGTGATCTTATGTCTCTGTCCTTTATCTGCTTTTAGGTCTTATATATGATTTTTATGTATATTCACTTCATTCTTACTTATTTATTTATCTATTTAATTACTCTTATCTTAGATGGACTGTACAGCACTTTGGTCAACTGTTGTTGTTTTTAAAGGGCTTTATAATAAACCTGAACTTGAACCTGAACTTGAACTCTATATTTTATTGTGCAGCAAATTATAGCCACTGTGAGTGTGCTTGGATGGTTTCTTTCTTTTCTTTTTTTGTGAATGAAGATTATCGCCACAGAGTGAGGTGTAGTTTAATACTGACATTGTTTTGGAATGAGGATTAGATGGCAAGTTTTCTAGTCTTGCCGTGGAGGAAGGTTTGAAATCCCTGCAGGTTAGATGGCAGGGACAACCCCCTTGAACATTTTACACTTCTGTTGTGTTTTTCTGGACAATAGTTCCTGTTCACTTTATTTGTTTGTTGTTTTTCTCGGCTCAGTGAACGCACATATGATCTCATATGCTTTTAGTTTCATGTTTTCAGTATACTTTTTTCTGTATAAAGGGTTGAATTAGGTAGCATGTCTGTGTACAACCCCGATTCCAAAAAAGTTGGGACAAAGTACAAATTGTAAATAAAAACGGAATGCAATCATTTACAAATCTCAAAAACTGATATTGTATTCACAATAGAACATAGACAACATATCAAATGTCAAGTGAGACATTTTGAAATTTCATGCCAAATATTGTCTCATTTGAAATTTCATGACAGCAACACATCTCAAAAGTTGGGACAGGGGCAATAAGAGGCTGGAAAAGTTAAAGGTACAAAAAAAGGAACAGCTGGAGGATCAAATTGCAACTCATTAGGTCAACTGGCAATAGGTCATTAACATGACTGGGTATAAAAAGAGCATCTTGGAGTGGCAGCGGCTCTCAGAAGTAAAGATGGGAAGAGGATCACCAATCCCCCTAATTCTGCGCCGACAAATAGTGGAGCAATATCAGAAAGGAGTTCGACAGTGTAAAATTGCAAAGAGTTTGAACATATCATCTACAGTGCATAATATCATCAAAAGATTCAGAGAATCTGGAAGAATCTCTGTGCGTAAGGGTCAAGGCCGGAAAACCATACTGGGTGCCCGTGATCTTTGGGCCCTTAGACGGCACTGCATCACATACAGGCATGCTTCTGTATTGGAAATCACAAAATGGGCTCAGGAATATTTCCAGAGAACATTATCTGTGAACACAATTCACCGTGCCATCCGCCGTTGCCAGCTAAAACTCTATAGTTCAAAGAAGCCGTATCTAAACATGATCCAGAAGCGCAGACGTCTTCTCTGGGCCAAGGCTCATTTAAAATGGACTGTGGCAAAGTGGAAAACGGTTCTGTGGTCAGACGAATCAAAATTTGAAGTTCTTTATGGAAATCAGGGACGCCGTGTCATTCGGACTAAAGAGGAGAAGGACGACCCAAGTTGTTATCAGCGCTCAGTTCAGAAGCCTGCATCTCTGATGGTATGGGGTTGCATTAGTGCGTGTGGCATGGGCAGCTTACACATCTGGAAAGACACCATCAATGCTGAAAGGTATATCCAGGTTCTAGAGCAACATATGCTCCCATCCAGATGACGTCTCTTTCAGGGAAGACCTTGCATTTTCCAACATGACAATGCCAAACCACATACTGCATCAATTACAGCATCATGGCTGCGTAGAAGAAGGGTCCGGGTACTGAACTGGCCAGCCTGCAGTCCAGATCTTTCACCCATAGAAAACATTTGGCGCATCATAAAACGGAAGATATGACAAAAAAAGACCCAAGACAGTTGAGCAACTAGAATCCTACATTAGACAAGAATGGATTAACATCCCTATCCCTAAACTTGAGCAACTTGTCTCCTCAGTCCCCAGACGTTTACAGACTGTTGTAAAGAGAAAAGGGGATGTCTCACAGTGGGAAACATGGCCTTGTCCCAACTTTTTTGAGATGTTGCTGTCATGAAATTTAAAAATCACCTAATTTCTCTTTAAATGATACATTTTCTCAGTTTAAACATTTGATATGTCATCTATGTTCTATTCTGAATAAAATATGGAATTTTGAAACTTCCACCTCATTGCATTCCATTTTTATTTACAATTTGTACTTTGTCCCTACTTTTTTGGAATCAGGGTTGTACATGGAATATTAAAGGGGTTCATAATCCTGTTAAGAGAAGTACTAACTTTTTTGAAAAAAGGACAAATTGACATTGCCCACTTACAGGAAACACATCGGAATGACTAAGAACATCTTAAATTGCAGCGGGAAGGTTTTAATCAAGCGTTTTCTGCCTCGTTCACCTCAGGAAGCAGAGGAGTGGCAATTTTAATGAGAACATTTGCAGTTTTCAATATTGGACTGTATCAAAGATAAAAATGGTCGATACGTTATTGTTAAGGGTGTCTTACAAGGTACAATTATTTCTATATTGAATGTGTACTACCCTCCTGCACACCCCTCTGACTTTATAACTAATGCCGCTTTTCCACTACAAACGCGGCTGAATCGGGCTGAGCCGTGCGGTGCTGAGTCGGGCTGAGCGGGGCTGTTGGAGTTGCATTTCGACTACAACCGCGCTGAACCGTGCTGGCTGGAAGTGGGTGGACACATTGGGTGGAGTTAGCGAAAGTGGGTGGACGTCACGTGATGTCGTTAAGCAGCGCAAACAGTGACAGTGAGCTTTTAAGCGGTAGTCTCACGACCCGAATAGTAAACAATAAACATGGAGCCGTTAGTGTTGCTGGTCTTGGTTCTGTGGCTTGTTGTCACCGACAACAGATACTGGCAAGAGCGTATAGATGAGGCGAGGCGCATAAGGCTTCAGAAATTTGCGTAATTCGTAATCATTATTCTTCCAGGTTTACGGTGTTTACAGATCCCAGCGTGCTCGCGGGGCATGTGTGGGCATGTGAGGACACTCCTCCTCACCAATCAGTGCACAGGGGAGTGTCTGCTCACGCCCCCAGCCTCACTCGGCTCGGTTTGGCTCGCTTCAGCCCCACTCCAAAACGGTGCGAGTTTTAGGGGCTAAGCAGGGCTGAAGCGAGCTGAGTCGTGCTGTTCTTTGGTAGTCGAAACGCGAGCCGTGTCGGGCTGAAGCGAGCTGAAGTGAGCTGAAAAAGGGTAGTGGAAAAGGGCCATAAGGTGCTCCTAGATTTCTCCCAGATTCAGTCAGACATTGCCATTGTGGGTGGAGATTTTAACTGCATACTAAGTCCTCTTATTGATAGACTACCTCCTAAAGCTATGCCTTTCTCTTCTCAAGCTAAACCACTCCATTCTACACTACCGTTCAAAAGTTTGGGGTCACCCAGACAATTTTGTGTTTTCCATGAAAAGTCACACTTTTATTTACCACCATAAGTTGTAAAATGAATAGAAAATATAGTCAAGACATTTTTCTGGCCATTTTGAGCATTTAATCGACCCCACAAATGTGATGCTCCAGAAACTCAATCTGCTCAAAGGAAGGTCAGTTTTATAGCTTCTCTAAAGAGCTCAACTGTTTTCAGCTGTGCTAACATGATTGTACAAGGGTTTTCTAATCATCCATTAGCCTTCTGAGGCAATGAGCAAACACATTGTACCATTAGAACACTGGAGTGAGAGTTGCTGGAAATGGGCCTCTATACACCTATGGAGATATTGCACCAAAAACCAGACATTTGCAGCTAGAATAGTCATTTACCACATTAGCAATGTATAGAGTGGATTTCTGATTAGTCTAAAGTGATCTTCATTGAAAAGAACAGTGCTTTTCTTTCAAAAATAAGGACATTTCAAAGTGACCCCAAACTTTTGAACAGTAGTGTACATGTGAAGATCTTGGATTTGTTGATGTTTGGAGAACAACCCACACGACAGATAAAGCATACACCTTTTTTTCTGCATCTCATAGTCATTGCAGTAGAATCGATTACTTTTTCTTGTCAGGGCTTTCTCTGCACAGAGTTTTGTCCTGCTCTACTGGCAGTATTCTGATCTCTGACCATGCCAAGGTGGTTTTAGATCTCTCCCTCAAGGGTATAAATAGTGGAGTGAAATACTGGAGATTGAACACATCTATGTTGAAAGATCATGCTTTTATTACTTACTTTGCCACTGAATTCAGATACTTTCTTTCCATCAATTCCCAATCTACAGATAGTCCTGCCATTCTATGGGAAACCGCTAAAGCTTATGCTAGAGGGTTAATAATTTCCTTCTCAGCCAGTAAAAGGAGGCAAAAAAGAGAAAAGCAAAATTTGCTAATGGCTGAGCTTGAGGCTAAAGAAAGTGCCTATAGAGTCTCCAACTCCCATTATTTTGAAAGAAATATTTGCAGTTAGAGCAACTTTAGCAATCTTCTAACACAAGATAAGGAAGTCAAGATTAGATTTACTAGGCAAAAATGTTATGAACACGGAGATAAACCTGGAAGTACTTGGCATATCTTACAAAAAAAAAAAGAGCAGAGTCACAGAATATTGCAGTCCTTTGTGATGCTCAAGGCAACCGTGTATAAGCTTATTAATGACATATTTAAATTATTCTACCACAATCTTTAGATTTCTGAACAGCCAAGTGATGCGTTTGTTTTAATGGATAAATTCTTTGCCCAGCTCAGTTTGCCCACCATACCATCAGAATATAAACTCATTCTTAATTCCCCCATTTCAGGACAAGAGGTGGTTAATGCTATAAGAACTCTACAGAATGGAAAAGCCCCTGGGCCTGATGGGTTCAGTTGTGAATTTTACAAAGAACTTTCAGACCTATTAGTGGAACCTTTAGTTAACATGTTTAACAACGCATTCTCAAATAATGAGTTACCCCAGACTTTGAGAGAAGTAAATCTCTCACTCATTCTGAAAAAGGGGAAATGTCCAGAACCCTGTGCCTCTTGTAGGCCCATATCCCCTCTTAATGTAGACCGGAAAATTTTGGCAAAAACCCTGGCCACGCGCCTTGAAGGTCTCTTAAATTAAAATTATAAAGGAGGACCAAACTGGTTTTATAAAGGGACAAAATTCTAGTAATAATGTTAGGCGACTGCTCAATATCTTTCAGGTTTTTCAGCATTGGCAAATTGGTGGTTTAGTGCTCTTTGGATACAGATGGCCCTTTTCCACTACCCTTTTTCAGCTCACTTCAGCTCGCTTCAGCCTGACGCAGCTCGCGTTTCGACTACCTCAGAGCAGCACGACTCAGCTCGCTTCAGCCCTGCTCAGCCCCCAAAACTCGCACGGTTTTGGAGTAGGGCTGAAGCGAGCCAAACCGAGCAGAGTGGGGCTAGGGGCGTGAGGAGACACTCCTCTGTGCACTGATTGGTGAGGAGGAGTGTCCTCACATGCCCACACACGCCCCGCGAGCACGCTGGGATCTGTAAACACCGTAAACCCGGAAGAAGAATTACGAATTACGAGAATTTCTGAAGCCTTATGCGCCTCGCCTCATCTATACGCTCTTGCCAGTATCTGTTGGCGTTGTCGGTGACAACAAGCCACAGCACCAAGACCAGCAACACTAACGACTCCATGTCCTCCATGTTTATTGTTTACTATCCGGGTCGTGAGACTACCGCTTAAAAGATCACTGATGTCACTGTTTGCGCCGTCTAACGACATCACGTGACGTCCACCCACTTTCGCTAACCCCACCCAATGTGTCCACCCACTTCCAGCCAGCACGGTTCAGCGCGGTTGTAGTCGAAATGCAACTCCAACAGCCCCACTCAGCTCGGCTCAGCCCAACTCAGCACGGCACGGCTCAGCCCAACTCAGGCGCGTTGGTAGTGGAAAAGCAGCAAGAGAAAGCCTTTGACCGAGTCAAATGGATATATTTATTTTACTGTCTAAATAAATTTGGTGTAGGGGATAATTTTATCAAATGGGTCAAGGTCCTGTATAATAATCCTCAAGCAGCCATTTTAGCTAATGGGCTCAGATCTAGCACGATAGTTACATGTAGCATAATGCAACCCAAACTTTTCTTTTCAGAGACACTTGCCAACCAAATTATTTTGGAACCCCATTCTAAAACTATGTATTCAGGGATGCTTTTCTGCTCAGCACATTTGTAAAGAGTGGTTATTGGAGTTACCATCTCGTTAAAGGACATGGGACATGGATTTTTTTCTGGGTATAATTATGTATAAAGGACATAAGAAATGCCATCTAAATCACTGCAGGGTGTCAAAAATGTGAAAATCATCACATTGTTCAAGTTTTTTATACATCAGCGTAAAACAATGATTCGTTAATTAGCTAAGCGGTCACGTGACCCGTGACGTCACAAAAACTTTTCAAGGAGCCAGCGCTTGGGTATCTAATGTAAACAGGTTACCGAAATGGACACCATCGACAGTGACATTCCCGATGTTTCACAGAGATGTGAAGTTAGACCCTATCAATTCGAACCGATAGCTGGAAATTTACATGAACATGGATCTTGTCTTTACTCTGACGGGTCAGATGATTCTGAGAGTGAGAGTTCATTCAATCCCCATGAAACTGAAAGCGGTCGGCTCGATAACACATCCTGGTAAGTTAAAAACAATTCTACTCAAAGGCTAATGATCTGTTGAAAGAAGTATTATTTTTGTATCATACACTGAAAGTTCATCATAGATCTAGCTAAAGTCCATTGCAAGCTAGGTTTTTTTTGCTGATATTTTTCGAGATTGATTGAGATACAATGCTTCCAGAGTCCGAGATGAAAACATTCAAAATGGCGAAACGAGTCAGAATTATGATAATCAATAATTGATACACCCACAATTATAATACTGATCCTTACCGCATGAGGCCCATGGTAAAACCACACTTCCAGGAGGGGCTGCCGTCTGCCTCCCAAGCCGGCCGAGAGCGCTCCTAGTCGGGCACGGCTAGGCGGGCGAATACCCTGGTCCGTCCGCCCTGTCTAAAAAATAATGGTACAACTCCGAGTGAAGGTATCAATGCGCTGCCGAAGCGCGCAGAAGGTGTTAGTACGCCTGTCATTATAGTGCGGACTTTCCATAGCATAGAAAATCGCCACGTTTCAATTTGTGTAACTGAACTTGTTTCATATCACTGCTCATATAAACCTATGTAAACAGGAAAAACGCGGAAGAGTTTGGTCGCATCTAACTACAGCCCCAAAAAATACCATTGGCCATGCTGAGCCTAGCTACATTGCTAACAGGAGTGACAGCGCGTCTGACTGACTGGGAGGTCGCAATACACCATGATGTTCAATGTACGTTAAACACTCTAAAAACGAAACAATTTTCTTGTCATCCAAGACACAAACTATTTTGTCACATTCGTCGTCATCACGATTCACACTTCTCCATATTCATCTACCCGCTTGTGCTGTACCCGAAAGTTTTTGTGACGTATGATCACGTGACAGCGGCTCTTCCGGTTGTAGAAAATGCATATCGGAGCTCGAGCAGAAATGCCATATAATCATCACGAATATAATGATTTTGCTGAATTTAATAGATAATTTTGTATTTGTTGATGCAATTATTTCATATTTTTAATGGAAAGAAACTGATATAGCGTGCTTTTATGTTTCATGTCCCATGTCCTTTAAAACATGCTTCCACTCACAGAACTACTGCTCTATGTGTTTTTTTTCCCCCAGACTGTTCTCTGAAAACCTTAGATCTGTAAAAATCCTAGAAAATTAAAAATCAGCAACCATGCCACATTTAAAGCCACTTAAATAATCTTTTGCTTGAAATTGATGCTTGAGGGGCGGCATAGTGGTGTAGTGGTTAGCACTGTCACCTCACAGCAAGAAGGTTCTGGGTTTGAGCCCCGTGGCCAAAGGGGCCTTTCTGTGTGGAGTTTGCATGTTCTCCCCGTGTCCGCATGGGTTTCCTCCAGGTGCTCCGGTTTCCCCCACAGTCCAAAGACATGCAGGTTAGATTAATTGGTGGCTCTAAATTGACCGTAGGTGTGAATGTCTCTATGTGTCGGCCCTGTGATGATCTAGCGACTTGTCCAGGGTGTACCCGGCCTCTCGCCCATAGTCAGCTGGGATAGGCTCCAGCTTGCCCGAGACCCTACACAGCATAATCGGCTACAGATAATGGATGTGAAGTTTATCTTCAAGTGGTGAATGTATATATTCACAAATGGGTGAAATGAAAGAGTGATATGTTTTTCAACTTGAGAAGATAAACTTCATATCTTCACTTGTAAGTAAACATGTAATGTTCTTTATATTAGATGGGCACAGACAGAAAAAAATACACAAGTTAATCAAAAGAATTTTAATTGTGAACCAGTTCGCCATGTGCGTCTAGTCAGCGGGAAAACACTGGGAGTGACATCATCGGAGTTAAATAATGGGAAATATATAACTCAGGTCCGCAATGTATTTTGTCTGAAAAATGCAAGTTTTTCAACACGAGAAGATAAACTTCATATCTTCAAGCCAATGTGTGTTTTCCTTTTTATTATATTGACACATTCACAAACAAAAAGTTCCCAAATTTATTGATTTCCTGACGAGTGAAGATATTGCAAAATATGTGACTCAATTTCCCAGATGCAGTTTGCATGAAAAATATGACTGGTGTATTTCCCAGTAAAACACTCATGTCTACATAATAAAAGGGGATGTGAGGCATTTCATTATTGTCCTGAGCGGGCGGAACTTAAGCCTTCTTCAGTGTTTCTCAGTTTCAGATAATGCCCTGGTTGTGAGTGGACAAGTGGAGAAATAAACATGTTTCTGTTGAAAGTACCTTCAGTATTATTAAGTAAAGCTCCTCTGGAAAGACAAGACAGGAATGTCTTTATCTGTCCATTTATTTTGCACCAAGGAACAAAGCAGATATTTTATAAATGCAAACTTGTCCTTATAGCCCTGTGATGACCTGACGACTTGTCCAGGGTGTACCCCGCCTCTCGCCCATAGTCAGCTGGGATAGGCTCCAGCTTGCCTGCGACCCTGTAGGACAGGATAAGTGGCTACAGATAATGGATGGATGGATGGATGGATGGATGGATGTCCTTATACAATTATATGGTGCCACTGTTGCACATCTGTGTTGTGAAATCACTAGAAAACTAAAATCCTTTCCTGTTTTAAATGTTATAAATCCTTTCATTTACATTCATTTACTTGCGTTCACTTACTTGTGCCATCTGTATTTTGTGGCTTCCACTTCCAGTTCTGTTACACATCGATACTCCTGTTTATATGTTGGATTATCAACAGAAACCACATAAACCAGTTGATGGGAACCTGTGAGGAAAAGAAAGAGACAGCCATGGACTCAAGGGAAAGGAGCACACTCTGCTAAAGTGTCATTAAACATTATTGCCAGGTGTGGTACCCGACATGCGGAATGCCTACTTTACTGTCTGGCTATGCCACTTCCTGATAAAGGTCAGGACAAACCCCTAATCTTTCCTAAGGGATAGGGTGACCAGATTTCCCTAGTCTGAAACCGGGACACTTTTGCGCGCGACCATGCTCGTGCTCGCACACCTTTTTTTTTTTTTTTACGTAAACGTGACACTCAGAGAGGTGCTCTTATCATTTTGTTGAAGCTCACATTTATCAACATCTCACATGAAATAAAACAAACAGGCATTTTTGTTATCTAGTAGCATAGTGGTATACAGATCAGTTAAATTATGGTCAGACAACAGATGTTGTAATGGCTGAGAATAGGCCAGGCTATGTCCATAGGCCACATTTAAACTGATTTATTTCACCTGTTTGTGAGAACACCAAGAAGAATGCATATGCACATGTAGGCTATATCTCTACAATTGTATGCACTATAGCATGAACTTAAAAAGTAGGTATGTGACCTCAACATAGCCTAGGTCAGAATCAACCTTACTAACCATTCCCCACAACTGAATGAATAAAGCAAGAAGATGTGGACAAAAGTGAACACTTTAATGGAAGGTGCAACAAGCTGTTCAACACAGCAATATGGCCAAACTGTCAGAATGGTATGTTAAACAGAAACAAAAAAGAGACAAGTGATTTGAGAATATATACGGAAACCGAGAGAGGCCCTTCATATAATCCTTTTTTTTTTATTCACCTTGTTATCCCGAGATAACGACATAATTAATTCAGGATCTCGAGAAAACAACACAACTAATTCGAGATCTCGAGAAAACAAAACCGTTATTCCGAGATCTCGAGAAAACAAAACAATTATTTCATGATCTCGAGTAAACAGCTGAGAAATGGTTCATTCAGGTGCGCCAAGAGACTTGTGATATGCTGACTTTGGGGCTATTTCTCATTCTGTATAGACGCAACTTTGGTCATTAGAATGTCTGGAATAATCGATCACCTAATAAGGCAATATTTTTGATCAGGGGTTGACACAGGGAGAGATTGCATTAAGTCTTTTAATAAGGGATCATTTCAAAATTAGTCCGCGGCACCTCCGCAGAAGACTGGCCCGGCTTCGTCTCTACCGACGGAGATACAGTGATCCAGCTGAGATCATGAAATAATTGTTTTGTTTTCTCGAGATCTCGAAATAACGTTTTTTTCTCGAGATCTTGAATTAGTTGTGTTGTTTTCTCGAGATCCTGAATTAATTATGTCGTTATCTCGGGATAACAAGGTGAATAAAAAAAGATTATATGAAGGGCCTCTTCGCGGCTTACACTCAAACAAAACAGCAGTAAAGGAGGAGAGGGGCGACAGCCCGAGGAAAGCCCCCACAGGAGCATACAGCATTTGCAACATAGGCTACCCAACTCAGGACAAGAACAAAGCACTTAGTGTGTGCAGTAGGCTTCGTGCGCATTGTTCTGCACCTCTCGGAGGAAGGGGTAGGTGCCCTGTAAATCTTTGGAAAAGGTACATTTTCTTTTCGGCATAATTGCTGCGGCATTACTGCTGCTAGCTGCTAGACAAAGAACATTCGCGCCAGTTAATGTTTATTTTATTGTTGCATGGCAACACGTTCTGTTGTCTGGAATAATGTGGCTAAATAAACACCCATGCCACAGGGCCAGGGGGCAGTAACCAGGAAAGTTTGCGATTCCTGTCAATTCATCAACATAGTAAATGCAGACTTTTCTCCGCTAATGATTCCCACGCTACTCAGTCGCAAACGTCGCGAGTGGCGAAAACCGGGACATATCCGTGTCCCGACAGACTTTTGTGGGGACTCGGGACACACAACCCCAAATCGGGACTGTCCCGATAAAACCGGGACGTCTGGTCACCCTACTAAGGGACAGTGTGGCTGATTCTAGGCCTTCCCCGCAAAGGGACAGTTGACAAGAGGCATGTGTATATATAAACAGTTCAAATTTATTACAAATTAGTATAAATACACAGTCAGAGCATATATTGAAATGCCCCATTTGCAGTTTTATTTGCTAAATTATAATATTCTAAATTATTGAACTTTAAGTTCAAGGTCAGACTCATGTATCTGAGCCGTGCCTCTGTTTTTTCCCCCCAGACCCTGCACTGTGTGTGTAACTCTCTTCTAGCATGTACAGTACTACAAGTCTGGAGTTACATCCGAGGCTTGAATGCTGATGTGTTCAATTTCAGTATTAAATCCTCACTGTGTGTAACTCGATTCTAATTCTTATTTTTCCATATTCCTGACAAGGTTGACATTGAAAAGCAATTAAAAGCAAGCCAACGCTTTCCACATGCTCAGAAGCTTTGAGTTGGCTCGAAATGCTTTGAAACATTATGACTCATGCAAAAATGTCCCCAAACTAGTTTTATCATGTTCAGTGACATAAATCAATGGGATGAGCAAGCATATGCGTGTGATTATATAATCTGTGAGTGTGAGCTACTGACACGTGCTTGTGTACTTAGATAAGGAAGATCACTATCTTTTTGGCTTCTGTTTACTTTCCTTTTGCTTCCTGTCACAATTCACTGAGCATTGCTATCAAGACATTCGAAGTTTGTTTCGAAGTTTGAGGATTTATTCTCGGGCAGACAGTCAAACTTTCAGTTCAGTTCACATTATTTTGTAATAACATTAAATGTTTCGGGTGGCACGGTGGTGTAGTGGTTAGCGCTGTTGCCTCACAGCAAGAAGGTCCGGGTTCGAGCCCCGTGGCCGGCGAGGGCCTTTCTGTGCGGAGTTTGCATGTTCTCCCCGTGTCCGTGTGGGTTTCCTCCGGGTGCTCCGGTTTCCCCCACAGTCCAAAGACATGCAGGTTAGGTTAACTGGTGACTCTAAATTGAGCGTAGGTGTGAATGTGAGTGTGAATGGTTGTCTGTGTCTATGTGTCAGCCCTGTGATGACCTGGCGACTTGTCCAGGGTGTACCCCGCCTTTCGCCCGTAGTCAGCTGGGATAGGCTCCAGCTTGCCTGCGACCCTGTAGAACAGGATAAAGCAGCTAGAGATAATGAGATGAGATGAGATATATACTGTGTAGTCAAATAAGATGAGATATTATTTTTCACTTTAGTGGCCTGTGTCTTCCTGGTTGCTGTCATCCATGATCCATGTATATTAAAACTAAAACACATTTTAGTTTTAAAACACATTTTTTTTTAAAAATCACGGGAATGAGTTCTCAGCTGCAGCTAAAATCAAGCTCTTCTTTATGTCTTCTTTGCAAGACTCTTTGCATAAATGTAGTGAAATATATAATATAATCTAAAATATAATCTAATAATATATAATATAATCAAAAATATAATCTAATCTACAGGAAATGATTATGCCTACTGAAAATCTTTTAGTGAATAATCAGTGAGTAAAGATGTACAGCTCTTTCTATGATAAGGGGTTACTACTTTGTGACATGCCATTCAAAATTTAAACCTGCAAGGAGAGCTTTAAATATGGGTTATAATTAATAGTTATAGTACCCTGGTATATAGATCATAAGGGGGAGATGACTCTCATAACTCTCTCACCGTGCTGTGCAGGAGACCACATTGAAAACCGTGAAAATCTGGTGTCACACGTGTAACCTGGACACTAATATTTGAGCCAGATTTACAAAAATAGTCAGTCATTTGGCAAATGTACACTTTTTTGACTAGTGTCAAAACATACCAAGCCTTGCATTTTCTGACTGTCTCTCGATTTTCTTACCTTTGCTTGCCCTATTTTGTTTACGACCTTCGTCTTGCCAATTCTATGTTGTTCTCCTATCACCTGACCCTCACTTGTTTCCTGACCTCGCCTCAGTCTCTCGTTTTGGCTTTGTCTACAGTCTACTTCCCCACTCTCCTCTGCACATATATCCAAAAGTGCCTGCATTCTGGCAATGTGTGGCCAGTTACAGTCTTTGTTCGCAGGATCTGTTTTTAATTTCTGTTCCAAAGGTCTGTACTGAATTAGGGGAAAAAGGTATTTAAGTTTTTTGCATCCTCTGCTGGGAACCAGTTACAAATTGACTTGAAACTTAACGCAGATATGTAGAACCATGGCCTCACTTTCGTTTATAAATGCCTTGAAACCTCAAGAATGGCACAGGAATGGTTTTAAGCATTAACAATAAATCTAATATAGTAATTTTTATGATTAAAGTGATTCATGGGCGGCACGGTGGTGTAGTGGTTAGCGCTGTCGCCTCACAGCAAGAAGGTCCTGGGTTCGAGCCCCGTGGCCGACGAGGGCCTTTCTGTGTGGAGTTTGCATGTTCTCCCCGTGTCCGCGTGGGTTTCCTCCAGGTGCTCCGGTTTCCCCCACAGTCCAAAGACATGCAGGTTAGGTTAACTGGTGACTCTAAATTGAGCGTGAGTGTGAATGGTTGTCTGTGTCTATGTGTCAGCCCTGTGATGACCTGGCGACTTGTCCAGGGTGTACCCCGCCTTTCGCCCGTAGTCAGCTGGGATAGGCTCCAGCTTGCCTGCGACCCTGTGGAAGGATAAAGCGGCTAGAGATAATGAGATGAGAAGTGATTCATATAGGTAGCGGTCTGAGTGAATGACCTTGACGACCATAACGTCACAGCAGGAAGTCTATCGGTCTCATCGCCATTTCCACTATACTAAAACACAGAGCTGACTACAACTTTGAGCTTCCGTTTTGAGCTAATTTATCACCGTGCCACGTAGATGTGTTGCTGGCGGGTGCAGCAACACGACAGAAGGTGGATTTGCGTTGCATTCATGGCCCAAGAATGTTCAAACTGCAAAGATTTGAACACTTTTTGCAAGTTGTTCACGGGCACATTGGGTGCCTACGAAGTGGTCTCTCCTCTGCTCTGCACATTTACTGAAGACTCGTACGAGACTTCTGATCTGTTGAGGAGCGTTGGCTATACGCCCGTATTGAAAGTGGGTGCAGTACCAACAATTAAAGAAAAATAAAACTGTAAGAAAAGGAAAGTATTTATTTCTCGTCTTCTTCCGCTTATCCGGGGCCAGGTCGTGAAGGCAGCAGTCTGAGCATGGAAGCCCAAACTTCCCTTTCCCCAGACACCTCAGCCACCTCCTCGGGAAGAACACCGAGGCGTTCCCAGGCCAGCCGAGAGACATAATCCCTCTAGCATGTCCTGGGTCTTCCCCCGGGCCTCCTCCCAGGGGGACATGCCTGGAACACCTCCCCAGGGAGGCGTCCAGGAGGCATCTGAAAGAGATGCCTGAGCCACCTCAGCTGATTCCTCTCGATGTGGAGGAGCAGCGGCTCTACTTCGAGCTCCTCCCGAGTGACTGTGCTTCTCACCCTATCTCTAAGGGAGCGCCCAGCCACCCTGCGAAGGAAATTCATTTCGGCCGCTTGTATCCGCAATCTTGTTCTTTCGGTCATTACTCAAAGCTCATGACCATAGGTGAGAGTCGGAACGTAGATTGACCGGTAAATCGAGAGCTTCGCCTTTTGGCTCAGCTTCTTCTTCACCACGACGGACCAGTAAAGCGACCGCATCACTGCGGAGGCCGCACCGATCCGCCTGTCGATCTCACGCTCTATCCTTCCCTCACTCATGAACAAGATCCTGAGATACTTAAACTCCTCCACTTGAGGCAGGACTTCTCCACCAACCTGGAGAGGGCAAGCCACCCTTTTCCGGTCAAGAACCATGGCCTCGGACTTGGAGGTGCTGATTCTCATCCCAGCTGCTTCACACTCGACTACAAACCGCCCCAGCGCATGCTGAAGGTCCTGGTTTGAAGAAGCCAACAGGACATCATCATCTGCAAAAAGCAGAGATGAAATCCTGTGGTTCCCAAACAGGATTCCTTCCGGCCCCTTGCTGTGCCTAGAAATTCTGTCCATAAAGATTATGAACAGAACCAGTGACAAAGGGCAGCCCTGCCGGAGTCCAACATGCACTGGGAACATGTCTGACTTACTGCCGGCAATGCGAACCAGACTCCTGCTCCGTTTGTACAGGGACCGGACAGCCCTTAGCAAAGAGCCCCGAACCCCATACTCCCAAAGCACCCCCCACAGAATACCATGAGGGACACGGTCGAATGCCTTCTCCAAATCCACAAAGCACATGTGGACTGGTTGGGCAAACTCCCATGAACCCTTGAGCACCCTATGAAGGGTATAGAGCTGGTCCAGTGTTCCACGACCAGGACAAAAACCGCATTGTTCCTCCTGGATCCAAGGTTCAACTATTGGCTGAATTCTCCTCTCCAGTACCCTGGAGTAAACCTTCCCTGGGAGGCTGAGAAGTGTGATTCCCCTATAATTGGAGCACACTCTCCGGTCCCCTTTCTTAAAAAGAGGGACCACCACCCCAGTCTGCCACTCCAGAGGCACTGTCCCCAACTGCCACACGATGTTGCAGAGGCATGTCAGCCAAGACAGCCCCACAACATCCAGAGACTTGAGATACTCAGGGCGGATCTCATCCACCCCCGGTGCCTTGCCACTGAGGAGCTTACTAACCACTTCAGTGACTTCGGCTTGGGTAATGGATGAATCCACCTCTGAGTCATCAGCTTCTGCTGTCAAGACATGACAGTGGGATTGAGGAGATCCTCGAAGTATTCCTTCCACTGCCCGACAATGTCCCCAGTCGAGGTCAACAGCTCCCCACCCACACTGTAAACAGTGTTGGCAGAGTACTGCTTCCCCCTCCTGAGGCACCGGACGGTTTGCCAGAATTTCTTCGAGGCCGACCGATAGTCCTCCTCCATGGCCTCACCGAACTCCTCCCAGTCCCGAGTTTTTGCCTCTGCAACTGCCCGAGCCATGGCACGCCTGGCCTGCCGATACCCATCAGCTGCCTCAGGAGTCCCGGAGGCCAACATGGCCTGATAGGACTCCTTCAGCTTGACATCATCCCTTACTTCCGGTGTCCACCACCAGGTTCAGGGATTGCCGCCACGACAGGCACCGGAGACCTTGCAGCCATAGCTCCGAACAGCCGTGTCGACAATGGAGGCGGAGAACATGGTCCACTCAGACTCAATGTCCCCCGCCTCCCTCGGAAGCTGGGAGAAGCTCTCCCGGAGGTGGGAGTTAAAGACCTCCCCGACAGAGTGCTCAGCCACACGTTCCCAGCAGACCCTCACCATACGTTTGGGCCTGCCAGGTCTGTCTGGCTTCCTCCTCCGCCAGTGGATCCAACTCACCACCAGGTGGTGATCAGTTGACAGCTCAGCCCCTCTCTTCACCCGAGTGTCCAAGACATAGGGCTGGAGAGCCAATAAAACGACAACAAAGTCGATCATTGACCTCCGTTCTAAGGTGTCCTGGTGCCATGTGCACTTATGGACACCCCTACGCTCGAACATGGTGTGCGTTATGGACAAACCATGACTAGCACAGAAGTCCAATAACAAAACACCACTCGGGTTCAGATCGGGGAGGCCGTTCCTCCCAATCACGTCCCTCCAGGTCTCACTGTCGTCACACACTTGAGCGTTGAAGTCCCCCAGTAGAACAATGGAGAACCCAATCTGAGCACCTCTCAGTACCTCTCCCAGGGACTCCAAGAAGGCTGGATACTTTACACTGCTATTCAGCCCGTAGGCACAAACAACAGCAAGAGCCCTCTCCCCGATCCTAAGGTGCAGAGAGGCGACCCTCTCATTCACTGGGGTAAACTCCAACACATGGCGGCTGAGCTGGGGAGCTATAAGCAAGCCCACACCAGCCTGCCGCTGTTCACCATGGGCAACTCCAGAGAAGTGGAGAGTCCAGCCCCTCTCGAGGAGCTGGGTTCCAGAGCCCAAGCTGTGCATGGAGGTGAGCCCGACTATCTCTAGCCGGTACCTCTCAACCTCCCACACAAGCTCAGGCTCTTTCGCCCCCAGCGAAGTGACATTCCATGTCCCAACAGCTAGCCACTGTGTCCGGAGATCAGGTCGTCGAGGCCCCTGCCTTTGACTGCCGCCCAATCCACACTGCACCAGCCCCCTACGGCTACCTCTGTGGGTGGTGAACCCACAGAAGGTCGGGCCCACGTCACCACTTTGGGCTGAGCCCGGCCGGGCCCCGTGGGCAAAGGCCCGGCCACCAAGCGCTCGCATACGAGCCCCAACCCCGGGCCTGGCTCCAGGGTGGGGCCCCGGCTGCGCCATACCAGGCGACGTCACGGTCATTGATAGATTGTTATCCATAAGGGGTTTTGGTGAACTGCTCTTAGTCTGGCCTGTCACCCAGGACCTGTCTGCCTTGGGAGACCCTAACAGAGGTGTAATGCCCCCGACACCATAGCTCCTTGGATCATTCAAGCACACAAACCCCTCCACCACAATAAGGTGGCAGTTCTAGGAGGGTTATTTATTTATTTATTTTAATTTTTTTTTTTCGGAAAGTGAGTTCAGTTGCACCAGTCCTCCCGGAATGAGCCGAGGGTTGTTGCTAAAACCCGGGACGGAATGGGACGGAACATATCGCTCGGGCAGTGACCTCCCTGCAGTTGTTGCTAAAACCAGTGACATCCCGCTCTGTCCCGGGATTTAGTAATTGCCTGAGCAGAGCAGTAATGGCGGAATACACCGTATGAAGAAAAGTGAATGAGTGGAGCAGCCATCTGATTTCTAAACTGGATTTTGCTGCTATCTTACCCTTATATGGAAGAAGTGAATGAACGGAGAACTGAAAGTCAGATTGTTTCAAAACAATTGGCCTTCAAGAAGCGAGAACACAGACAGGTAAGCTCTGACTCTCATTTGGATAAAAAAAAAAAACACCACGTTGTTTACCTGCCTTTAGATTAATACATGTAACTTGTATTGTGTTTAAGTTAGCGGTATAAGGTTATTTAATTTGCTTCAGAATGTGATTGTCTCAGTTCATCTGATTATTTAATTAGCCTTTTACGTTTTATCAGTGAAAATGCATGCGTGTACATGTATGCTGCATAAGTTATAACACCCATCCTGTTTTAATGAGAGTCAACCCACAATCAATGAAGTCAAATCAGTCTTTGTTGAGCAAGTCGGTAACGCTATTTCTTACTTTCACCATAAATTTTTACTCATATAGCTTTAGTCTATAGCTGTAAAAGGCCTCAGCCTTAAAATCGGTTCCTGCTGTGACGTCCCGCACTCAGGGCTGACGTCAGCTCCAATGCCAACTTTGCACTCGATTTGGTAGCAAATTTGAATTTCCTTCCGGGGATTAATAAAGTAATTCTGGTTCTGATTTTAACTCTCAAAAATATATTTTTTATTCCCATTTATGCAGCATACAAGAGTCAAGGATGGAGATACTATCCATTCAAATTAATTTAAAAATAAAGGCTCTGCGTATCTCCTTTAAGGAATTGGTCCCATTACATGTATTTAAAGTGATTTTAAATGATTTGCAGACAGAAACATCCAGCTGTAGGTGTTTTGCCTAAACTTTTTGGAATACTATTTTTAATGAACATTTGTTGATTACTTTTAAATTATCTTTATTGTGTAATTTATTCTGTAAATTGTTGCATGTTGTGTGTGTGTGTATAGATGTTTGTATTGGCTGTATATTTTGTTAACTGTGCCTCTGCCTGTCTTGGCCAGGATGCTCTTGTCAAAGAACATAAGCTTTCTTGTAATCTTTCCTGGTTAAATAAAGGTTAATAAATAATAAATGATTTCTCATAGGGAAATAATAATATAGGAACTCTTCTTAATAGAGAAAGAGAAAAGAATTTAAAAAAATTAAATTGGCATAAATTGGCTCCAACCATTTTAACAAAATTTCTTGTATATTTTACCCAGAGTAGTGAGAACATGCTAAAAATGTACCTTGTAAGGTTATTTAACCTAAGAAATAAAAAAAAAACAACTTTATTCATAAAATTTATGAACTGAAACTACAGGAGTCCGTGGTGTGTATCGTGTGTAACACGGTCATCATTTTGTTTGACGGACTACGACTTTCACCTACCTTGTCGCCATTGCATGCATCCCGAACGTCTCGCGCAGTGACATCACATGAGTCTGTCTGGAAATCCGCATGGCCTCGTGAGCTCAGTCTTAACACTTCCGAGTAGGAATTAGCGGGCACGCGTTACACGTGTAACAGTTGGACAAAGGGTTATGACCAATGGTGGTACAGTGTTTAGCACTGTCACCTCACAGCAAGAAGGTCCTGGGTTCTAGCCTGGATGGCTGGATGGATGTCAGAATTTTTTTGCCAAATAACTCAATAGCAGTGAGATGTACTGTATATCTATTTAAAACACACATATTCCCAGCTTTTATTTGATTTAAAAAAATCCTTTGAAACACTATCTGAACGATCGTAACTTAGATCTACAGAGGATGTTACACGCATGACGCAATTTTTGATTGGCGCTTATGTGGATCTAGGAAGAGTTACGGTACAATGAAAATATTTTTCTGTGTTTAACTTCAAGTTTAAGCCTTTCCATCAGTACACTGGAGTAAAATTTTAATTTTATCTTATTAGAGTGATACTGGATTCAAGTACCAGCACCAATTTTGTCATAAAATGGGTCTCCAAAACAGCGCGTTATTTGACGAAAACATTGATTTTTTTTTTTTTTAATTCAACAGGATGCCTTGCTCATTTTATCAATACTATCTAACAGACATGCACTTATGTGCAAAATAATAGCAGTGTGTTTAAAACAACTGAGAAAAAGCTCAATCCTCATAATAGCATTTATTTCCATATACACACAGGCACTGGGAGCGCTGCACATTCAATTCCAAATTAAAACATGAACAAAATATCAATTTTAAACTGAAAATGAAGAAAAAAGAATAATAGGCTGTTCAAAAAAAAATAGCAGTGTCTGCATTTTCGTTTACAAACTGGAATGTTTACAGTATAAACTGAAATTTGTTTACAGATTTAGCTTTTCTGTTAATCACTGGACTAATATTTAGTTGTATAACCTTTATTCCTGATAACTGCTTCAGAGCTAGTTGGCATGGAGTCAACTAACATCTGAGATCTGCGAAGAGATATTCCAGCCCAAGCTGACTAGACTACATTCCACAGTTCTTCTGCATTCTTGGGTTTTGCATCAAAAACAGCATTTTTGATGTCACTCCACAAATTCTCAATCGGATTGAGGTCTGGAGATTGGGCTGGCCACTTCATAACACCAGCCTTGTTGGTCTGGAACCAGGATGTTGCCCACTTGCTGGTGTGTGTTTGGAGTCAGTCAATGTCTTCCTGAAACACCCATTTCAAGGGCATTTCTTCTTCAGCATAAGGCAACATGACCACTTCCAGTATTTTGATATATTCAAACTGGTTCATGGTGCCTGGTATGCGATAAATGGGCCCGACTCCAAAGTATGAGAAACATCCCCAAACCATTATGCTTATACCTCCATGTTTTACAGTCTTCACAGTGTACTGTGGCTTGAATTCAGTGTTTATGGGTCGTCTCACAAACTATCTGTGGCCTTTAGACCCAATAAGAACAATCTTGCTCTCATCTGTCCATAGAATGTTACGTCACTTCTCTTTAGGCCAGTCAATGTGTTCTTTGGCAAACTGTAACCTTTTCAACACATCTTTTTTTCACCAATGGTAGCTTACAAGGGTTTCTTGCAAATAGTTTGGCTTCACATAAGCATCTTCTGATTGTTGCAGTACTCACAGGTAACTGAAGATCTTTGATTTCCCTGGAGCTAATCATTGGATGCTTCTTTGCCATTCTTGTTATTCTATGATCTACACAGATGGTAGGATTTCTTTTCCTACCACGTGTTTTGGGTTTTGTTTGCCATTTTAAAGCATCTGAGGTCATTTTAGCTGAGCAGCCAATTCTTTTCTGCACTTCTTTATATGCTTCCCCTCTCCAATCAACTTCTTGATCAAAGTTCTTTCTCCTTCGGTACAACATCTGGAACGACCTGTTTTACTCACTGAGCAAGGGCTAAAACCAGCAGGTACAACATTTGCTGCCCTCCTTTAAATAAGGGCCATAATTGACACCTGTTTCTTCACAGAATGAATGACCTCATTAATTGAACTCCACACTGCTATTAATTTGAACATGCTGCTATTAATTTGAACATGCCCCTTTCATTAAATGAATCAATTACACCCAATTAGCAGAGTGCATGTCATGACTGTTGATTCTGTTGGTTGCCCATTACTCGGCTACACCTATTTTTTCCCTATGTTGTATTATCCTTTCTGCCAAAATCAATAATTAAACACATTAGTAATGTTAGACTGCTATTATTTTGCACATAACTGTACAATGACGACAAAAATATAAATAATAATAATCTGTGGGAGGGCAGCACGGTGGTGTAGTGGTTAGTGCTGTCGCCTCACAGCAAGAAGGTCCAGGTTTGAGCCCCATGGCCGGCGAGGGCCTTTCTGTGCGGAGTTTGCATGTTCTCCCCGTGTCCGCGTGGGTTTCCTCCGGGTGCTCCGGTTTCCCCCACAGTCCAAAGACATGCAGGTTAGGTTAACTGGTGACTCTAAATTGACCGTAGGTGTGAATGTGAGTGTGAATGGTTGTCTGTGTCAGCCCTGTGATGACCTGGCGACTTGTCCAGGGTGTACCCCGCCTTTCGCCCGTAGTCAGCTGGGATAGGCTCCAGCTTGCCTGCGACCCTGTAGAAGGATAAAGCGGCTAGAGATGATGAGAATGAGAATAACCTGTGGGTGGTAGAAATGGGCAAGTGGACTTGCTTGAAGATTCTTGAAAATGTTTCACCTCTCGTCCAAAAGGCTTCCTCAGTTCTGTCTGACTAATAGTCACTCCCTTTTAGTCACTCCCTATTAGTCAGACAGAACTGAGGAAGCCTTTTGGACGAGAGGTGAAACGTTTTAAAGAATCTTCAAGCAAGTCCAGTTGCCCATTTCTACCACCAACAGTTTACTATGACCTGGATGATTGAGAAACTTCACAGACAAATAATAATAATAAGTTCAATTTATATAGCGCCTTTCACAAACCCAAGGACGCTTTACAAAAGAATTACCACCAAAAAAAAAAAACTAGGAAGAATAGTGTGAGGTAAAGAGAAAAGTTTTCAAGTTGGCTTTGAAGGAAGAGAGAGTGGAACAGTCACGAAGCGATTGTGGTAACGAGTTCCAAAGTTTAGGAGCAGCAACACTGAATGATCTGCCACCCATAGATGCCGGTTTAAAACATGGAACAGTCAGAAGTCCACAGACAAGATCTGAGGGAGCGGGAGGGACAGTACAAATGAATTAGCTCACTGAGATAGGAAGGGGCGAAACCATGAAGAACTTTATAGGTTAAAAGCAGGATTTTGTATTTGATCCGGGAGATAACTGGCAACCAGTGCAGTTGCTGTAAAACAGGAGTGATGTGAGCAGTGCGCTTGGTGAGTGTGAGGACTCTAGCTGCTGAGTTTTGGATGTACTGCAGGCGATTGAGCAATGTGGCAGGGAGACCATAAAAGAGAGAATTGCAATAATCAAGACGAGAAAAAATAAATGCAGTGACCAACATATTGGCATCAGTTTCAAAGAGAAGAGGGCGGAGACGTGCAATATTGCGGAGGTGAAAGAAAGCATTCTTAGTAATTAGTTAAGGAGTCAAAGAGAACTCCAAGGTTTTTTATAACTTGGGAAGGATGAATAGACACGCCATCAACATCAATAGTAAAACTGGAGAAATTCTGAACCTGTCTTTTGGTACCTACTAATAGAACCTCCGTTTTGCCAGCATTAAGTTTAAGGCAGTTCTTATGCAGCCACTGCTTGAGGTCAGTGATGCAAGTCCTCAGCAGCTGAACAGAGGCTATGGAAGGGGTGATAGTGATGTAGATTTTAATATCATCAGCATAACAATGAAAGTTAAGGTCATGGTTGCGAATAATCTGGCCTATAGGAGAAACATATAATATAAAAAGAAGGGGACCAAGGACAGAACCCTGAGGCACACCTTGAGCAACAGTAGCAGTGGATGATTTATGAACACCAATAGAGATGAACTGTTGCCTGTTTGCTAGATATGACTGAAACCAGGATAAAGCTAAGCCAGTAATACCAAAAGAAGATAGTCTGGAAATGAGTCTCTCATTATGTACAGTGTCAAAGGCAGCTGTGAGGTCCAAGAGAACAAGGACATTGAGATGACCAGCATCAGTTGAGAGCAGGAGGTCATTAACAACTCTTAAGAGAGCAGATTCAGTGCTGTGCAGATTGCGAAAGCCTGACTGAAATGGTTCATAGAGATCATTATGAACAAGGAAAGTATGAAGCTGAGAGGCTACAACTCTCTCCATTACTTTAGCTAGGAAAGGGAGATTTGAAATGGGTCTGTAATTGGACAGTGAAAGAGAATCTAGACCAGGTTTCTTTGGTATTGGTGTAACTGAAGCAATGTTGAGGGAGATGGGAACAGTGCCTAAAGCAAAACACTGATTAATCATATGAGCAATATAAGGGGAGATAGCAGATACACAAGATTTAAGAAATGCAGTGGGTGCAGGGTCCAGCAGACATGAGGAGGAGGAGGACTTAGTCATGATTTCCGACGCTTTAGAAGAATCAACAGGAGAGAAAGCAGAGAGACAGCAGTCAGCTTTATGAGAAAGAGCTACTAGCGGGACAGAAGAATGAATTTCAGAATGAAAGTGTTGGTAAATACTGACAATTTTATCCTTGAAAAAATCCAAAAAAGCCTGACACTGAGCAGGAGAACTAGGAATGGTTGAGGAAGGAGGCTGAAGAAGTTTATTTATTGTATTAAACCGAGTTTTGGGTCTATGATTGCCATTCTTAATGACGTTGGCATAATAGGAGGATCGGGCAGCATTAAGAGCATCCTTATAGACCCCTTCGCATGTTTGTAAACAAGCCGACCGTTGCCAGGATGCGCGCGCAGCCTGGACCCAGAAACAATGGCGCTGCCCATAGACCGGCATTATGAGCTGTCAGCAGAGGTGGAAAGAGTACTAAAATATTATACTCAAGTACAAGTACTGTTACTCTGATGAAATTTTACTTAAGTACAAGTAAAGTTACCAGACAAAAAATCTACTCAAGTAAAAGTAAAAAGTAGATCATTTAAAATGTACTTCGAGTAAAAGTAAAACGTTACTTTTAACAATGGGTGTTTTCTGCCTCCATTGTGTTGTGCAAAAATGAAAAAGAAGAGGAAACAAGGATATATGTACATCTCAACCCAGATGTTTTATTTAAAGGAAGTGTATCAAATTGAATGCTTAGGATAATGCTGCATTAAAACTGAGACAAACAAAAAAGGTCAGTACACACAGTCATGTCGTTTACATCGCCCTGACCACACACAAAGCATTGTACACAAAATATGAAAGTGAAATGTTGCACCGAAATCTCATAGCTTGCCTGTGTGCACTGTGTGTTATTGAACAATTCAATTCAAACATTATTTGTTTTGCTTAGTATTCCTTTCTGGCCTGTTGGATGTAGAATGGTAGGAGGACTGATCACGTCAGGTTGGCGAGCTAACTTGCTTGCATGATTAGCCAACCGAATAACAGACTAGTTACCGTTATGTTACAGTACCAACAGGTTGCTACTTCAACATTAGCAATGCCATCCACTATTTTTGGAATATAACCAGCCTATTGTCGGTTTTACTATGGAAAGGAAACATTATGATCAGGGGCGCAGATATGTTTTTTGAACTGGGGGGGACAAAAAACTGGGGGGACAAAGCTGCCAGCAAACCAACCCCAACCCCGATATGCCTGTCAAACTTGTTGTGGGTAACCATAGCAACCAAGCTCGAGCTCGAAACCTGTGCAGTCTGCGCAACTCAACCAACCGAATATCAGTCTTTGTTTTGTTTTATGTGAGTTGTTGCAACTATGTATACACTGCTGTGCACCTCAATAAACCGAATGGTAATTAGTCTTTTGATTTTTCCGTGAGGTTTGCCTTATGCAAAGAAAGACAGCATAGACGTTTTTTCCTCCCTATAAGTGGGGGGGACCGAACGAGGTGAATTTAAATCTGGGTGGGACGAATCCCACCCGTCCCACCCTCTATCTGCACCCGTGATTATGATGCCAATGACAATACTTACCTCAACATGCTTGCGCAGATTAGACGTTGAATTTTTGTATGCCACAATGGTTGTCTTCTTGGGCACACAATCTGCATTGCACAATGAAACTGTCACCCCTTTTCTCTACGAAGCTGAAGTGATCACGTATGTAGGGCCAGGGGTGCACTTCATTACTGGAAGAAATTGCGTTTTCTGCAGGGTCATCCACCACAGGTTCCTCGGTCTCCTCCATGTCCGCAGGGGCGCTTTATCAACACCCGTGGCCCAGGGGCTAGGCCCCTCATAGGCTACCTGTCAACCCTACCCTTACCGTTGGCCAGGAAAACACTCTTATTTTATTTGCAATACGTGTCAAGCATTTACAGTGTAAGCTCGTAATTAGCCTAGAAGCCTACGATAGGTTACGTTTGGCTCAGCGTAGCTGCGCAAGGCCCACGCTCACATCGCTCAACACATCCGACCACAGAGGGAGAGAAGAACGCGCGCATTATCATTACAGAGCCAGTTCTGATTATTACCACGGACAGGACAGTGATACTGCGTAACTTTCACGCAGGGGCATGGCCAGAGATAACCACACAAGCGCGCGTGCGCTAATGTAGACCTATGTGTTGTAAACATAAAACACAAACACCTACAGACAAGTCCTTTTAAAAAATAAAATACATCGGCGGCATGAAAACAAACATTCACTGCAAGACAAGGTGCCCTAGAATCGCCATCAGTTTTTAATATCTATATGGACTTTGTTGTCAGGATTGCACAGCATGAGATATCAAAACTGTACCCAGATACAGGCTTCAAGTTCAGATATTGCATTCCAAATGAGGTATCCACAAGAGAAATGCGTACGAAAGCACAAGCATCAGGAGAGGGTTGCATAACAGAGATTCTATACGCAGATGATCAGGCCATACTCGCTGGATCCATCGAGGAGCTTCAGAATATTCTTCAGTTGTATGATAAGACCTACACCCGCTTTGGTTTACAAAGATCATATGTCAAAACAGAAACAATGTCTTTTAACGTCAATGAGGATATCAAATGTAAACCAAGTATCATTTCCCTTGGCGGCACTAATATTAAAAACGTCCACACCTTTAAATATCTTGGTTATAATGTCAGCAACTGTGATGAATCCTCACACTTCCTGCATGCTAGGATAAGTGCTGCATTCATGAAATGGAATGAACTGAAACACGTTCTAACTGACCACCGAATGCTACTAAAAACCCGTATAAAGTTCCTAGTGGCATGCGTTCGATCTCGTCTCCTGTACAGCACACAGGCATGGCAACTATCATCCAGTGAAATTCACAAAATTGAGGTAGTGTGGCACGGCTTCCTAAGGAAAATGATTCAAGGTGGATATAAACGAAAGAATGCCCCTGACCAAAAGAACACTACAAATGAAGATATAGACTGGAGCTACAAGATGTCCAATGCTGACCTCCGGAAACTGACAGGAACCCAAGATATAAAACTATCCTGCTACGTACAACAACTAAAATATATTGCTCACGTTTGCCGGATGGGCAATAACCAAGTGCAAAAGCAGCTCCTGTTTGCCAAAAATGGTTACAAATGGACGAAATGGGAAAATCTGCTGGGCATAGACACCCAACAGATAAGACGTATGATGATGGACAAATCAAACTTTGAGCAATTGCTACAGCAGAAGCACCCCTAGAGAGTTTAACTTTTGACAGGGGAACATGATGATGATGATGAAGGTACTTGGCTCGGCGGCCACATGAAACGTAAACACCATGGACAGCGGCCAAACTCATAACTCTACAGACCGAAATACACGAAACCAAGTCCTACTAGGGTCTATTTTACCGATCTATGTTCAAGCATCATGCAAGTCTTCCTTCTCCTTGAATAAGACCGTGCATTCAACTGCCTTTTTGACATGACTGCATCGAAATACCACTCAACAATATTTCACGCACTCCATCAAGAAAAAAGTTAAACATGATTGTTGCGTGTATCGAGTGTGGGTGGAGCACAGAGGACGGCAGGACAGCGTTTGGAGGCAGACAAGGTGATTTATTTTTATAACTTTTCAGTCTAATAATCCTATTCATTCACATTCACATACACACACACACACTCGTCTGGTCCCGGGTTGCGCTCCCTCTCCTCTCTCTCTGCCTCCTTAAATAGGGAGCGGTTACTGGGAAAAAACACACACAAACAGGTTAATTATCCTCAGGTGTCACGATTCTGCCACTCACCTTCCCCGGCTCCACCCTCCTGTCACAGACCGGCGCTTGACCACGCCCCCGCTGCCACATACCCCCACCGCCCGACTCAGGCCAGGCGCTCATCCGGCCCGCAGCCGACTCCCCCCCCCTTGACGGGACAGGAAGTCCGCCACGACCATCTGCGCCCCCGGCCTGTGGACCACCTTGAAGTTGAAGGGTTGGAGTGCCAGATACCAACGGGTGATCCGCGCGTTGGCATCCTTCATGCGGTGGAGCCACTGGAGGGGCGCGTGGTCCGAACAGAGAGTGAAAGAGCGCCCCAGCAGGTAGTAACGGAGGGCGAGGACCGCCCACTTAATCGCCAGGCACTCTTTTTCAATTGTGCTGTAGCGCCCCTCACGCACTGACAGCTTCCGGCTGATGTACAGGACTGGGCGGTCCTCCCCCTCCACCTGCTGGGACAAAACGGCCCCCAGCCCTCTGTCCGATGCATCGGTCTGCAACACAAAAGGGAGAGAGAAGTCAGGGGAGTGTAAAAGTGGCCCCCCACACAGTGCAGCCTTTACCTCAGAGAAAGCCCGCTGGCACTGCTCTGTCCACTGGACCGGATCTGGCGCCCCCTTTTTAGTGAGGTCAGTCAGCGGGCTGGTGACGTCCGAATAATTAGGTATAAACCTACGATAGTAGCCAGCCAGCCCCAGGAACTGCCTCACCCCCTTTTTGGTCTTGGGCCTCGGGCAGGCCGCAATCGCTGCTGTCTTATTAATTTGGGGACGCACCTGCCCGTTGCCCAAGTGGAAGCCCAGATACCGTACTTCCACCCGCCCAATCGCACACTTCTTCGGGTTGGCAGTGAGTCCTGCCCGCCTCAGCGACCTAAGGATGGCCCTCAGGTGTTGTAGGTGCCGCTGCCAATCATTACTATAAATGATGATATCATCTAGGTACGCGGCCGCATAGGTGGCGTGGGGCCGGAGGACCCGGTCCATCAGCCGCTGAAACGTAGCGGGCGCCCCAAACAGCCCAAAAGGAAGTGTGACGAACTGGTGTAAGCCGAACGGTGTGGAAAAGGCCGTTTTTCCCCGGGATAATGGAGTCAAGGGGATCTGCCAATATCCCTTCGTCAAATCCAGTGTCGAGTAAAAGCGAGCCGTGCCTAGTCGATCGAGCAGCTCATCAATACGAGGCATTGGGTACGCGTCAAATTTAGACACCGCGTTGACTTTCCTATAGTCCACACAGAACCGGACCGAGCCGTCGGCCTTGGGAACCAAGACCACCGGGCTGCTCCAGTCACTGTGGGACTCCTCGACGATGCCCATTTCGAGCATGGCCTGAAGTTCTTCCCGAACCACCTTTTTTTTGTGTTCGGGTAATCTATAAGGACGGCTCCGCACTACCACCCCCGGGGGCGTCTCTATGTGGTGTTCTATGAGGTTAGTGCGACCGGGCAGGGGCGAGAACACATCCGAAAACTTGGCCTGCAACTGGGCGACCTCCGTGAGTTGGGTCGGGGAGAGGTGGTCTCCACAGGGGACCGGAGAGGTACGTGATCCCAATGACCCTTTTTGGACCTCCGGCCCCAGCTCCGCCTTCTCCGGAACTACCGACACCAACGCCATGGGGACCTCCTCGTTCCAGCGTTTCAGTAGATTGAGGTGGTAGATCTGTAGTGCCCCCTCCCTGTCCGTTCGCCTAACCTCATAGTCGACGTCCCCGACTCACCGTGTGACCTCAAAGGGTCCTTGCCACTTGGCGATTAATTTGGAGCTCGACGTGGGCAACAGGACGAGTACCTTATCTCCCGGAGTGAACTCTCTAAGGCGTGTGCCCTTGTTGTACAGGCGGGCTTGCCGTTCCTGGGCCTGCCGCAAATTCTTCTGAGTTAGGTGTGTGAGCGTGTGGAGTTTTGCGCGCAGATCCATAATGTACTGAATTTCGTTTTTGCTCGGTGAAGGTCCCTCCTCCCAATTTTCCCACAGTACATCTAAGATGCCGCGCGGCTTCCGCCCATATAATAATTCAAACGGGGAGAACCCCGTGGAGGCTTGGGGGACCTCTCGCACTGCAAACAACAAGGGTTCGAGCCACTTATCCCAGTTACATGCGTCCTCACTTACGAATTTTTTGATAATATTCTTGAGGGTGCGGTTGAACCGTTCAACTAAACCGTCCGTCTGTGGGTGATAAACGCTGGTGCGGATCGGCTTAATACCCAGTAGCCCATACAGTTTGCTCAGTGTTCGTGACATAAACGAGGTGCCTTGGTCAGTCAGAATCTCTTTCGGGATTCCAACCCGGGAGATGACGTGGAAGAGGGCCTCCGCAATACTGCGTGCTGAGATATTGCGAAGAGGCACAGCTTCCGGGTATCGCGTTGCATAGTCCACCAGAACCAATATAAAGCGGTACCCTCGTGTTGACCGATCTAATGGCCCGACGAGATACATCCCAATTCTTTCGAACGGGGTCTCGATTAATGGTAGGGGGCGCAAGGGCGCTTTTGGAATGGCCGCTGGATTTACTAACTGGCATTCGCGGCATGCCGTACACCACTTACGGACGTCGCCGCGAATCCCCGGCCAACAGAATCGGGCCATTATCCGGGTGAGTGTCTTATCCTGCCCGAGGTGTCCAGCCATGGGATTAAAGTGAGCCGCCTGAAATACCAATTCCCGGCGGCTCTTTGGAATTAGCAATTGGGTGACCCGCTCTTTCGTCTGAGTGTCCTGTGTCACTCGGTATAACCTATCCTTCAAAATGGAAAAATAGGGGAAGGAGGGGGTGGCGCCCGGCTGGAGCGTCTGACCATTGATTACTCTCACTTGGTCAAACGCGTGTCGCAGAGTCTCGTCTCGTGATTGTTCCAGTGGGAAATCCGCGAGGGATTCCCCAATAGAAAGAGGAGGGGCCGGTGGCTCCTCACTCTGTCGCGGAGATGACGTAGACGGCTCTGCGACCGCAGCTCCAGCCAAAGCGACACCGGGACCCTCCCCTGTTAACCGGCAGGACCCACTCTTTATTAGGCGTGCCATTAAACCCCGAAATCCCGGCCAATCAGTCCCCAAGATCAAAGAGTGGGTAAGGCGAGGATTAACCGCCGCCTTCACTATCGATTTCTCCCCTCTGAAATGTATGTGGACCGACACCAACGGGTAGCTGTGAATATCCCTGTGCACACACAACACCTTCACCCCTTGTGCTCCCCCCAATGCCTCGTCTTGCACCAGGCTTTGGTGGATCGAGGTCTGATTGCAACCTGAATCCACCAACGCCTGATATGTAGCCCCTTGTACACTTACCGGTATGCGATACGCTCCGGCCCGATCGAGGGCAGCCTCTGGCGCGTCGGGGATCCGCACCACCGCCCCCACCTCCATCGCTGCACACTGTTGCTGCAGGTGGCCCGGATCCCCGCAGCGCCAGCAAACCGGCCCGGGCCTTCCCTCTGCAGCTGTGTTCTGGGGCTCACTCACCTGAGGGGGGGGAGAGACAGACACAGAAGGGAGAAATGGGAGGGCACCACGGGTGCGGCGGGCCGGCTGGGGTGGAGCCGGCCCCCGCCTCCGCGGTGGGGGAATGGGGCGAGGACGGGACACGGGAGGAGGGGGGGAGAAAGAGAGAGAGAAGAGGAGAAAGAAGATGCTGTCGTCCGCTGTCCTGCTGCCGGAACAGCCGCCAGATGATCCTCCGCCAGTCCCACGGCCTGATCCAGCGACGCCGGGCGGTGGCACTGGACCCACTCCGCGGTTCCAGCTGGTAAGCGGGCGATGAACTGTTCCAGTGCCACCTGGTCAATGATTCCCTCGGCGTCACGATCTTCGGCCCTCAACCACCACCAGCAGGCGTCCCGGAGCTGCTGGCCGAACGCGAACGGGCTGCCGACTTCCTCCATCCGCAGCGCGCGGAAGCGCTGGCGCTGCTGCTCCGGCGTGCGCCCCACGCGCTGGAGGACAGCCCGGCGAAGGTCGGCGTAGGCCAGCCTGCGATCGGCAGGGAGCTGTCGTGCGGCCAGCTGCGCCTCTCCCGTGAGGAGGGGGAGGAGGCACGCCGCGCGCTGCTCCATCGGCCACCCCGAGGCTTCGGCGACCTGCTCGAACAATGTGATGAAAGCCTCGGGGTCGTCCTGCGGGCCCATCTTTGTCACGGTGAGGGGAGATGGGCCCGCGGCCGGGGCGCTGGTGGACCCCGCCGACGCGAGGAGACGCCGGAACGCCTCTCGATCTTCCTGCTGGGCCAGCACCAGGGCTTCGAAGCGGCGCTCCTGCTCCTTTCGGAGCGTGACAAGTGCCTGGTGCTGGCTCTGCTGAGCCGTGGCGAGGGCGTGGACCAAGTCCGCGAACGGGGAGGATTCCATGGGGCTGCTGTGTTGGTGCTCCACCTTGTCCCGGGTTTCGGCACCACTGTTGCGTGTATCGAGTGTGGGTGGAGCACAGAGGATGGCAGGACAGCGTTTGGAGGCAGACAAGGTGATTTATTTTTATAACTTTTCAGTCTAATAATCCTATTCATTCACATTCACATACACACACACACACACACTCGTCTGGTCCCAGGTTGCGCTCCCTCTCCTCTCTCTCTGCCTCCTTAAATAGGGAGCGGTTACTGGGAAAAAACACACACAAACAGGTTAATTATCCTCAGGTGTCGCGATTCTGCCACTCACCTTCCCCAGCTCCACCCTCCTGTCACAGACCGGCGCTTGACCACGGCCCCACTGCCACAATGATGAACACGGGCATACTGTTTTGAGCATACGATTTTTTAAAAAGAAACTAGCTACATCAAAGTCCTTCAATAAACCCATCCTTTAGCGCAAATGAGCTTAACCTAGTTCAAAGCATGACGCTAGCAGTAGCTGCATAAGGCAAAATCATGTGGGCCTTTCGTCAACAACAAGCCACGGCGGGCAAACATTAATAATCAAGCGTCCTTACCTTAAAACGCTGTCTTGACCACAGAACTTCTCAAGTATTTCACTTAAATCCACACGGGTTAACAACACACCCAACACAGCTAGCGAGAAATGTGGATATGCGCTAGCTTTGTATTGCTATTCCCCTCAGTATGCTTACTCTGTCTGCTGCCCGAACTGTGAAAATTATAGGCTACAATCTTTTCATCAATTTCTTCAGTAGATGCCGTTTTAGACATTTTATTATCCCCATTGAAATATGCTATTATACTAACAGGATTATAACTCAAATCACACGACACGTATTCAAATCACAACTGATTTATTTTACTGTTGGACAGATCATAGCATATCTAGCCTAGCTACACATAGCCTAGCTGCTGGTAGGCTGATAACTAATAAGTAGCTGATATTCTGAACAGATTGGTGATCCTTACCTTAAAAAAGTCTGTGACTTTAGGCAACGATTCTATCATTACCTGCATCTCTCTCTTTTTTCCTTTTATGCGCCCCGCTAACATGTGAACGCTTCATCTTTCAAAGCCTCTAAATTTGTGTCTCAGTAGTCTGCAGTCTTTGGCGCGCTTTCGTGCGTGACGTTACATTTTGTTACATTTTATTCTGGTCCAGTTGTGGGTGTTCGTTTCGCGAACGACATCCACCATGTCTCTTACAGCAGGCTACTGTGCGCTCATTTATTTCTAACCTTATTTCTATCCGTACATTAATGTAGGCCCACGATTCCGACAGTTTATTATTTTATTAATATTACAAGGCCCCTGATTGGCTGTGGCCCAGGGGTTTGAGCCCCCCGAAGCCCCCCCCCTTAAAGCACTGGTGCATGTCCGCCATCGTCTGCGTGAGACTCGCGCGCGCGACAACTGTCCTTCCCGTGATTCATTTCCAGAACGCATTTCCCCAGGGGCGTCAGAAGCATTTTTAATGTGGGGGGGACACACTGGCGGGGGGTCCTCCGCCAGAAAATTTTTAATTAATTTTCAACAATAAGTCCTCATTCAGCTAGTCCATATATTCATCAGCCTGTTTTTAAACCCACCGCTACGCCTAAGATAATGAGATGAATGTGACACAATTTATCACCAACAATGACTTTATGGGTGCATTTTACTTTTTATTTTGTGTTTTCTATTTAGTTTTAGATGTAACACAACATGCCACTGGGCCAAGCAATAGTAACACTCAACTGTATGTTTAAAAATAAGAATATTCATAATCTCACACAATGAACAGGCATGACATGGCATCATGCAAATTTCATAACAAAATCACACTGTGTCAAGCAACGGTGACGCATAAAAAATAACTTCACACAATGAATAGGTGCAATTTTGTTCACCACCAACAGTGACTTTAGTGGGTGCATTTTACTTTTTTCCGATTTAGCGATACTCGTAACAAAAATGGCATGGCATCATGCAGTCTTCATAACCCAAAATTACACTGGGTCAAGCAATGACACATAAAAGAGAACTTCACACAATGAACAAGTGCAGTTTTGTCAACCTACATGCAATGGTGGTGCTACAGTAACATTTACAAATTAGTATAACAAATAGATTTATAGATATAACTCCTTCTTATATTGGTGCCACCACAATTTCTACCACTTCATAACTTTTATCCCCCTTTCCTTCACAATCCACCCGGAATAACATCCATCTCTCTCCATCGCTTTCTTTTCTACTATTCCTTCCCCATACACTGATTTCCCATCTTACTTTCCAGAAAACTGCCAAAGACCAGACAAAACAAGGAATCAGTAAATATCATCAGAGCAGACTTGACTTCATTCTTGGCATTACAGTAAGGCAGGCCTACTGGGTTTGAATGAAATGATAGCTAACGTTAAGCTAGCTGATACGTCTCCTAACATTGACTAGCCAGCTAACTGCACTAACATTTCCATTGGGACAAAAAACCCTGTCCTGTGGGGAAATTCTGACTGACTTTCCGCTTCTTTGTAAAGAATGTCCTTATGTCCATTGTGTCTGGGGAGGAGCAAATACTGCAAACAATCCATCATCAACCAAGAATGCCCCATTAGGCGAAGCTTATTTCACTGTTTAGTTGAACATTAATTTAACGTGGCCTAGGGTTAATTTTGAAGGCAGATAACAAAAGAATAAGGTTTTAGCAAAAGCTAGACATTGTGAGGTTGCAATGGGGATGACGTCACCTCCTCCACTTTCCAGCAGCTGCACCAACATTTCTGTGCTCGTGCTGAGATTCGCTTCACTCGCGCGCGGTGAGCTGTTGTAGGTAACGCCCAGAAAACCCGGAGTGGATTTTCAGTGCTCTGTGTTTTCTCTTATCGATCAAGTGGAATGGATTCTTTCACGAAGCAATAGAAACGGCGCTGGGTGAACTCATATTTTATGTTAAATGTGGGGGGTCCAAACGAAGAATTATGAAATGTGAGGGGGACATGTCCCCTTCACATTCAATGGTGGCGACGCCCATGCATTTCCCCTTCTCCGTTTTAGCCTTTTTTTATTTTATTTTTTTTACTCAGTAACGGTTGTGATGTAAAATGTACCGAAGTACACTACTTAAAAGAAAACATACTTAAGTAAAAGTAAAAGTACACTCTTTAAAAATTACTTGAAAAAGTATAAGTACACAAAAAAGCTACTCAAGTACAGTAACGCGAGTAATGTAATTCGTTACTTTCCACCTCTGGCTGTCAGATTATGCCAAACAATTGTCGTTACAAGATCGAGAATGCTACATAAATAAGTTAAGGCCCGGTCCCACTTGCGGATGGACAGAAAACGTATGCAAAAAGGACACAGCGGACGAGCAAAATTTCGGGGGTGGCTCTATCTGTTTTCATCCGCTCCAGAAATGGACAAAATTGGCGAAAATTTGCGAAAACAGAACGGAAAAGAACGGACGTGGGTAGTATATAGCGGGGATGTTAAACGCATGTTCATAGGAAGCCTAGCGGATGAAAGCGGACGGAAGTGGATGACAGCTCCGAAGGGGTTACCGGTGATAACTGAGAAGCGGACGCATAGCAGAAAGAGCGGATGCATAGCAGATGAAGGGAATGCATCACGTACGCCTAACGGAAACAAAGGGGATGTTGCGCGGATGTATATTGGATGCAGACCGTTCACTGCGCATGCGGGGGGTATGAATTGCATCTGCTCCGTGGATATAAAGGGATGCAGCACGCACGCCGTCAGCATAAAGCGGAAAGACGTGCTGGCGGCTACATCGATACATCCCTACTACTAGATGATTTTCTCCCCCTTTTTATACAAAATATCGATTGTCCGCTAGGTGTCCTTCTACATACTCTAGACATACTCCAGACATCCTAAATATACGAGATACATCCCAGATATAAACGCTTTGTCCGTTTTGAATACTTTATATACGAGATGCATACGCTTACATCCTTTCTATTTCCGTGCTACTAACGATGAATAGACGTTTCATGTACCTTATCTTTCCTCCCTCTTTCCGTTTTCAGCTGCAGCGGATGTGAGTTGCGAGGATGCCCAGAGGATGCAGAGAGGATACAGCAGACGTTTAACGGATGATAATGGACATAGAACGTTTGTTGCTCGTATATGTCGCGGATTTACATCGTACACGGCGGAAAGTTCATCCGTTCTAAAAGTTTTGTGCAGCTCAAAACTTTTTGCGCGGATGAAATCACAGTGGACGGATGCTCGATGGATAGAGCGTATGAAGCACGTATGCAATGAGTACACAACAGATGCATAGCGTTTTCCAACGGATGGCAAAGATTTTTTTACATTTTACATCCTCTTTGCATCCATAAGTGCAGTGGGACCGGGCCTTTAACTCTAACAAGTGGACATCGCCTACCGGATCTGCATTTAATTAAAGAGTGGACGGACGATGTTAGTAAGTTCCCTGGTATACAATGGCCAGATATATACTCGTAGCTTATTGACAAGACTTCAGTGTACACCCACGAAAAACTTCGTGCCTACAAGTCTTTAGACGCATAGGATTATGTTATGTGTGGGCATGTACAGAACGTGTTTTACACTGAAATTGTTTTAATCAAATTATGCCAGTGCTGTGATGGCAATGTGGCTTTAGCTACAACAGCAAATACCAACACTAAACAGCAATTTGCAGGAGGTGATGGCATGAAAGGAATGATAGTGTAAAGAGTGCAGCTAAGAGAAATCAGAGCTGCGTAAAAAGCGAGAGGCAGAGAGCAGAAATGAAACTGAACGGGGCGGGAGCTAGGTTAGAGCAGTCAACGTGAGTTGGCATTTAGAGTGAGGGCACACAATTTTACCTTTCCATCCTTGCTTTAAAATTGTGATTTTCGGCATACGCAAATAATGATGGCACAAAATCTGGACTGCTTGAGTCAAGCGAGACCTCTCCGACAAACACAATTGCATGCAAAGCTAACATGCTAACAATATTCATTACATTGTGTAACTATGACCCAGCTAATCAGACAAACGTTACCAAAGTATTTTGCTACATCAATAAACGAAGACTAGAAAGAATAAAAAAGAAAGATTTAATAAATAGCCTGATCTTACCTGTGATGAAGTGGGCGCTGCATTTTTGATGGTGTTTTCATCCCAGTCTACACGTTTGATGGCTTGTAGTCATAGACGTCGGTGATTTTTTTGGAATGGGTGAGATCCTGCTGGAATTCTGTACATTTTAACCCCATCACTGCTACGATTCTGACACCCGACAACACAACAACTAGGCATTTCTGAGTCTTTTTTGGGTCCAGGCTGTGCGCGCAATTTCCGCTTACGTATGAATGACGTTTACTGCGAAGGGGTCTATACTTTGCGATGTGTTCAGAGAAGAGTGAAAGATGAATAGTAAGGCCAGTTTTCTTATAAAGGCGCTCTAGCCGCCTTCCCTTGGCCTTCATGGCCCTAAGCTCAGAGGTGAACCAAGGAGAGGCGCGATTTGCGGAGACCTGTCTAGTTTTAAGGGGAGCGAAAGTGTTAAGTGTGTTAGATATAGTATTACTGTAAATAGAAACCGTATCATCAGGAGAGGAAGCCTCAGCAAATTTACAAAAAGAAGAAGAGAGGAGAGAGGCAGAGAAAGAATGCACATCGATAGTAGAAAGATTACGGAAAGAGATAGTAGAACGCAGAGGAAGTTTAGAAGACGGCACACTGAGACAACACTCAATCAACTTGTGGTCAGTAAAACCTCCATCAGAACCCGATACAGATACAATTTTTATACCAGTAGAGCAAACAAGTCAAGTATATGACCATGATTATGTGTGGAAAAGTCAACATGCTGAGTTAAACCAAAACATTCAAAGACAGTCAAGAGCTCATGAGTAAGGGAGTAACTAGTGTTAACATGAATATTAAAGTCACCCAGAAGAATGATAGCAGTACAGACAGATGAGGCTACAGTTAGCAGTTCATTCAGTGCAGACAGGAAAAGAGATGGTGATGATTTGGGAGGTCGATAGATTAAGAGCAGCAACATCGGTGTGGGAGTGGAGGTTTTCAGAGCCAGATATTCACAGGATGTAACATCATGACAAACAAACAAACAATCTCTAAGTTTCAAACCACATCGGAAAACTGCAGCTAGACCTCCACCCTTCCCTGTGAGACGGGGCTTCGAAAAATATGTGTCTCCAGATGGTGAAGACATTTAAATGTAGATAGTCCTCAGCCTGTTGCCATGTTTCCACCAGCAGAACTATGTCCAGGGTGTTTTGGATAATTAGGTCATTAATGAGTGACGCTTTGTTGGTGATGGAGCGGGAGTTTAAAAGGCCAATCTTCGCAGGAAACACAGGTGGCAATCCAGAGACAGCAGAACCTTGCAGTTTCCCAAGTGAGCAAAGAACAACGTGATTAACTCCATGAGCATACTTGTTGACCTTGGCAATCCGATTGTGAGTCCGAAATTAACCAAAAAGAAAAAAAATGTGTATCATCTCATTATCTCTAGCCGCTTTATCCTGTTCTACAGGGTCGCAGGCGAGCTGGAGCCTATCCCAGCTGACTACGGGCGAAAGGCGGGGTACACCCTGGACAAGCCGCCAGGTCATCACAGGGCTGACACATAGACACAGACAACCATTCACACTCACATTCACACCTACGCTCAATTTAGAGTCGCCAGTTAACCTAACCTGCATGTCTTTGGACTGTGGGGGAAACCGGAGCACCCGGAGGAAACCCACGCGGACAACATGCAAACTCCGCACAGAAAGGCCCTCGCCGGCCACGGAGCTCGAACCCGGACCTTCTTGCTGTGAGGCGACAGCACTAACCACTACACCACCGTGCCGCCAGAGCCATACATGAATAAAGAAATACATAATCCAATTTGAATGAAATGAATTAAATTCAGACCTCCCAATGAATCTCACAGACTTGATTACATCCACATCAGGAGTCTATACGCGTAGAAGATGTAGAATTCCACGATACTATAGGAGGTGATGGTTAATACAGTTAATATATTAAACAACAAAACAAGCAACAAAAGACAAGTCTTCAAATACTGACTTGCAGCACATATGCCAGTTATTGCTCAATGCCAGTCCACTGCAAGGCATTAAGTGCACACACACACACAGACACACACTCATTCACACCTATGGGCAACTTATTGTTGCCAGTCAACCGACTGTCATGTTTTTGGGAGGTGGGAAAAACATGAGACTCAAGAGACAATAACCTGAGACCAAGGCTTGCACTGGGATCCTGGGATTGGGAGATGTCGGGTGTGTGTGTGTGTGTGTGTGTGTGTGTGTGTGAGAGAGAGAGATTATTGGCACTCCTTGTAAAAAGGGTTAGAAAAAAAATCCACTTTGTGCTGAAGTTGCTTTATCTCCCACTGAAAAAATGAGAAAAATCCAACCTTTAACTGAAATACATTTATTCAAAGAAAAACAAATCTCTCATCAAGGGGGAAAAAACACCACCACATGCCACTTTTATTAGCATCTCTACATTTAATATTGTATCCAACCTCCCTTTGGTGATAAAACATCACAGAACATTTTAGAAGTTCAGAGAAAAGTTAATGTTTCCAAATAAAAGTAGTTCAGGTTTCAACGAGTACAATTAGTTAGGTAACCAAATAATTGTCAAGGAAGTTAGAAGTGGCACTAAGTCATTGAGTCGAGGGCGATATATACAGGAACTACAAGCAGAGCTCACACTCATTCAAGCTTTCACTCTTGCAGAGATACTTGCACACACCCATACTGATACACAAGCAAGTCATGAAACTTCCTCAAGCTAGCATGAACGTTTTATGGAGGATGGTTTTACTTTTATTTTATTTGCTCTTTGTAACAACCCAGGGTAAGTCTGACAACTTGAAACTTGTGTTTTTTTTTTCTTGTCCTATGTAGATTGATGGAAAATTAGCTTAACAGAATTGTGCATAAAATGCTGTAAAAGCAGCACATATTGTCAGAAGTATACAAGGACAGCCCCATGAGGACAGTTGAGGGTTATACCTGTTAAAACTGTTAATATTATAGTCAGGCTGTCTGTTGTTGCCCAAATGAGTCCGGTTCCTCTCGAGGTTTCTTCCTCATGTCGTCTGATGGAGTTTTTCTTTGCCACCGTCGCCACAGGCTTGCTCATTGGGGATAGATTAGGGATCAAATTAGCTCATGTTTTAAGTCGTTCAAATTCTGTAAAGCTGCTTTGCGACAATGTTTATTGTTAAAAGCGCTATACAAATAAACTTGATTTGATTTGATTTATATTTTTAATATATATGGAATTAATTTGGTTTTATTTCAAATGCATACTGTATGTCGTTTGAGTATGTGTGTGTGTACATTGTGCCTGACTATATACAGTACTGTCTGTTCATCATGTAAGTACACGAATATGTGAAATTCTTTGGTTTGTTGTTTCAGATTTAGAAGTTAAAACTGCCGTGGTATTTTATCAGATGCTTGCTCGTTTTGTTGAGCCAGTACATGTGATACAGGGTTTTGAAGAACATTAAAGCATATGGGTGGTTGACATATTTGGCCAAAAAAAAATTTTTATTTTTTTTTTTAAATCTCAAATTTAAGTCATGGAATTAATTGGATTATATTCTACCAACTCTTATATTTCCAAATATATATGTGGTCTTGCAGATTTTGTCCTGAAATTTACATTTATTCACTAGTTTACGGACTTAGTGATTAAAATTGTCATATGGTGTGACATGAACGTTATTGTGCATTAAATTAAAAAAGGGTATAATGTGATATTGTAAGTCAATTTATCCTGATTCTTTGTCATTACTATATAAAAGTATATCATTTCTTATGTGGGCGGCACGGTGGTGTAGTGGTTAGCGCTGTCGCCTCACAGCAAGAAGGTCCTGGGTTCGAGCCCCGGGGCCGGCGAGGGCCTTTCTGTGTGGAGTTTGCATGTTGTCCGCGTGGGTTTCCTCCGGGTGCTCCGGTTTCCCCCACAGTCCAAAGACATGCAGGTTAGGTTAACTGGTGACTCTAAATTGAGCGTAGGTGTGAGTGTGAATGGTTGTCTGTGTCTATGTGTCAGCCCTGTGATGACCTGGCGACTTGTCCAGGGTGTACCCCGCCTTTCGCCCGTAGTCAGCTGGGATAGGCTCCAGCTCGCCTGCGACCCTGTTGAAGGATAAAGCGGCTAGAGATGATGAGATTTCTTATGTGCAAATATGTTAGATTTTGATTGTTTTACTTTATCAACACTCATAGAAAGACGATTACGCGTATTCAATATACTTCAAATTAATTTGGGTATACCTTGTTATAAAAGTACCAAAATGCTTGTAACCTTTGCTGGCACTATTCCTCATTTGTCACACTGATGAATTTACGATTAATAACCAAAAAGCCTTTTTTTTTTTCAAAATTCTGAATGTCACCCCAAATGACATGGTGTCACACCGTATGCATTTACTTTGCATTCAAGAGTGACTGAGTGAGGCTGCATGCATGTCTGAATGAGTGTGTGTGTGTGTGTGTGTGTGCGCGAGTGTGCCTACTCGTGCAAGCGTGTGTATGTTTATCTGTAGAGCTTTCTTTGAGCCGAGTTTTTCCAAGTATAATGTGCTTTTCACCTTGGTCTCAACATAACTGCACATTGTACAACTGGCATAGGCTATTTGATGCAGCCCCCTGCATCACTATCAATAAGTTGCTCGTCTCTTCCTCAGGACCTCCTCTCTCCTTACAGAATCTGCATTTAATCTCTCCCTGTATTCCCTTGTTCTTTCTTTACTCGCCATCTCTCGCCATCTGCCTCAAACTGAAAATAAATAAATAAAGGGAAACATTTAAGTGGCAAAATACTGTAGTTTAACATGTATTCAGCTTCAAAATGGGATCTTATGGAAGCAGAGATTCACCAAATTGAGCTGGTGTATAAATATTAAATTTGTGAATAATATAGTAGCAAAATGTGTTAAAAGGACAAAATATTCAATAAACTTAACCATTAGCTATAAAATATGTATCTAAGGGCATTATTTATGTATATAAATGCAGTTCATATCATATAGTGTGACAAAATAATCATATGATGTGACAAGAAAACCCTGTCACACATTATGATGTTGTGTCACACCATATGAGGTTTCATGTACTTAGCATGATATTAAGCAATGTGCCTTTATGCTAAAACCATGCTAACTACAATATGACGATATAGTTTTAAAGATAATATTGACTGAAAAGTAATTTCATTTTGGCACTTTTGTGTAAAATGAGTCACACCAAAAGACAGTGCAAAAGGGAACTGAAGCAGGAGTGCCGGATATACTTGATTTTTTTTTGAAAACATGAAGAGAGATAACTCACCTTCTAACTTTCAGTGTCCTTCTGAGGTGTTGTTCTTCCTCCTGAAAGAAGGAGAACACCCACTCCCCAAAGGTCTCCAAACAATTGCCCATCTAAAAAAAGGAATATGGTGGCACACCATATGGTATCCATTTTTGGGACGAAATGTTTTAGTTAAGGGTGGCTTCAAAATATTATATCTGAACTTTTAGCAAAGTAGTCTCACAAGTAGACATCCGGGTTATCAATATATGATTGAATAAACAGAAAATGAATTCATTTTTTTGTTTTTATTCAAAATCAAACTTTGTGAAATGTGCTTGGGACAGTCATGCCATATGAGTTTTTTCCTGGTTAGGTTGAAAATTGTGAAAAAATGGAAACTTAATCACATGAATGCTCTGTATGTTCATATAAAACAGCACTTTCTGAACAATATCACCACAGTTTTTGACATATTTTACTATAATTTACTTATCTTTGACACAGTGGACCAAAAAAAGGCCATGTCATGTCAACCACCCATATACGCAGAACCATGGCCTCACTTTTTGTTTATAAATGCCTTGAGACCTCAAGAATGGCACAGGAATAGTTTTAAGCGTTAACAATAAATCTAATATAGTAATTTTTGCAATTAAAGTGATTTATATAGGTAGTGGTCTGAGTGAATGACCTTGACTTCTGTAATGTCACAATAGGAAGTCTATCGGTCTCATCACCATTTCCGCTATACTAAAACACAGCTGACTGCAACTCCGATCCGCCATTTTGAGCTAATTTATCGCCATGCCACATAGAAATGTCAAGCACCACCATGCTTCACTGTAGGAATGGGGTTCTCAGGGTGTTGGGTTTGTGCCACACATGGCATTTCCTATGGTGGCCAAAAAATTCAATTTTAATCTCATTTGACCAGAGAATCTTCTTCCATGTGTTTGGGGGGTCTGCTGTAGTAGAGAGTGCATGCACATCCAACTTTGTACAGGTTCAGGGTAAAAAAGTCCGTCAATTAAAAAGAAAAAAAATATACCCGCACACCGTCGCTGCTGCTCTCAGTGATTTTATTGATAGATACACAACGTTTAAACCATAATAGGTCTTCGTTGGGTGTTAACAGGAACAAAGGGTGGGAGGGGATATATACCCATGAGACTAGGCATTGCTCTCAATTATCCAATCAAGGAGTAAGTAGTATTCATAAACTTATGAGTGTAAGAGATACATACATACAATACATTTTTTCTCATTCATCTCATTATCTCTAGCCGCGTTATCCTGTTCTACAGGGTCGCAGGCAAGCTGGAGCCTATCCCAGCTGACTACGGGCGAAAGGCGGGGTACACCCTGGACAAGTCGCCAGGTCATCACAGGGCTGACACATAGACACAGACAACCATTCACACTCACATTCTAGGCTGTAAGGTGAACCCCGTTTTCGTTTCATCTCGCTCCGACGTCTCCGAACTACGAAATATTTATTTTAAAACTAAGAATGAGTACTAGAAAGTGTGGCGAAAAAAGTTCTCACCTTATAATCCTGTCAATTCCTCGCACCGAGCGATCGCGTGGCGAACTATTTTCCTCTAAAAATGACGTGTCGGGACATCACGTGACCGGTCTGGACCAATCGCGTTGCCGATTTTTGACCACAGATCAGCTGACAGCTTGCGTAATTACAGTCACATTAGTAGAAAAAGTCTCCAAAACACCCTCCAAAGTGGGTGAAATGTCTTCTAAGTCCTAAATAGTGCTTTAACCCTTTGGTGACTGACCCCTTGAAAATGGTTCCTCCAGGAACGATGACGTTTCAGTTGTCAAGACAACGGAAAAACTAAAATACAAAAACAGAAAGATACGTCACAATGCTCTTGTGCACAAAACAAAATGCTCTTGTATTTGTATTTTAGTTTTTCCGTTGTCTTGACAACTGAAACGTCATGGTTCCTGGAGGAACCATTTTCAAGGGGTCAGTCACCAAAGGGTTAAATACATCACTAAGACAATATTGCATATATGTGGTATATTGAAGTGTTTATATTATTATTAGAATAAAAATAATTTTTATTATCACCATTATTATAGTACAAAATATGGTGTAATGGTCTAATGACTAGGACCATTCATGCATTCATTCTCTTGGGTTATTAACTATAAAGTACTGATCAACCATAAAACAATTTGCTTGAAAAACAGACCTACAATGTTACACAGGCAGTAATGGAATAGAGTATTGACTCGTCATTGTGGGCTATACACACCATGGATTAGCCATAAAATGGCATATATAATATATAGGCAATGCGTGTGATTTCAGATCAAGATTTAAGAAATTGTGCAGGAAGGAGAAGAGTCCATAGGAATAATAATACACAATAATAATAATAATAATACAACCTATATATAATATTGCAGTTCTATTGCTCAGTTCAGAGGCACAATGGCAGGGATTCAAGTATTCACTACCTATGCAGTGGCACAGTAGAGGTAGGTAAACGCACTAGGCAGCACTATGCACCTGCAGCAGCGGCAACAAAGAAGATGCAAGACTGAGTCATCATACATCACACAACAGAACTATGTGGCAAATTGCAAACTTTAATAGAAAATGTAAACAACAAAACAGTGATATATACACATTACAAATGCAAATTTATATATACACACACAAAAAAAAAAATATATATATATATATATATATATAATAAAAGTCCTGTGGCACGGTGCAAAAAGGCAGGGGTCACACACACAGTGCTGTGACTAATTGTCTTCACATTGAACAGTAGCAAGTAGCATTCTATGGTCATGTATGAGAAGTTAGGGGGGCGTCGTGGCTCGGGTGGATGGGGCGCCGTGCCATGGATCCGGGGACCCGGGTTCGGTTCCGACCCGAGGTCATTTCCCGATCCCTCCCCGTCTCTCTCTCCCACTCATTTCCTGTCTTTACACTGTCCTATCCAATAAAGGTGAAAAAAGCCCAAAAAATATCTTTAAAAAAATGTATGAGAAGTTAGTACATGGCTTACTTGTCCTTCTCTTGTCTAGCAGGCTCATTCAGAAATCTGGTGTACTGCTGGTAGCAGCTCTTGTGGTACTGCATCTCCAGAGCCACACAGTCTTTGTCCTTAATGTGTACCAGAATACTGTGGTCATCTTTAGTCTCAGCAGCAGTCTGCAACTTGCCTTGCCAGACAGAAAGACATGCTTATTACCACATAGGAATTTAAGTTTGCCAGTAGCATATTCACATAAAGGCACACATGTTACATGCATACAAACATTGAAACATAACATCCATGCATGCAAACACACTTGCAGAGGGAGATAGCACTGTAGATAATCATCCGTAATAGTGACCCTTTGTGTGTGTGTGGGGGCGGGCAGGGGGGTTGATCAGTGATTGTGACCCTTTGTGTGAGTGTGTGTGTGTGTGGGGGGGGGGGTTTGCTTACCTGCTGTTAAGGTCTCAGCTTTTGAAAGAGCTTCCCTTTGTCATTTGCCTCCCTTTAAGACGAATTTGAGTTTTGTTTTTTGTTTTTTTACATATAATGCACAGGGGTGGCACGGTGGTGTAGTGGTTAGCGCTGTCGCCTCACAGCAAGAAGGTCCTGGGTTCGAGCCCCGGGGCCGGCGAGGGCCTTTCTGTGTGGAGTTTGCATGTTCTCCCCGTGTCCGCGTGGGTTTCCTCCGGGTGCTCCGGTTTCCCCCACAGTCCAAAGACATGCAGGTTAGGTTAACTGGTGACTCTAAATTGACCGTAGGTGTGAATGTGAGTGTGAATGGTTGTCTGTGTCTATGTGTCAGCCCTGTGATGACCTGGCGACTTGTCCAGGGTGTACCCCGCCTTTCGCCCGTAGTCAGCTGGGATAGGCTCCAGCTTGCCTGCGACCCTGTAGAAGGATTAAGCGGCTAGAGATAATGAGATGAGATGAGATAATGCACAGGGCAGGAAGGACGGGACCTGAGCTGGACATAGGCAGTGCTGACCTGGATCTAAGACTCTTAGTGCTGCCCGATGTTGAGGGGCCAGCTTCGGAGGGGGGGGCAGCTTCGGGGGGTCTTGCGGCGTCTTGAGTTTCATCTCCCCCTTCTTTCTCGCGCACCATACGCTTTCCCGCTCGTTCAATAGCAAGTTTGTCCGTAAACCTGCGGTAACATGCAGGGTGGAAGGCAGCATCCTCGGGTATCTTGTCAAACTCTAATCGGCTACTCTCCTATTCTCACCGCTCAACTGCAGCCACTGTCGGATACTGTCCCGGTATGTATTCCACCGTTTGAAGGTAAATTCCTGGGTCACTCTGTGCTTCACAGAAGCTATATGCATATAGCACTGCTTACGTGCAAGAAGTTTTCTCCTTTTTGCCGTTATTTCCAAACTTTCCTCTCCTCCACTGCTGCTAGACGAGGCTGTGGCGGCTGCCATGTTGGTCTCTTGTTTACGAAGTGGGGCTACGTCAGCAACCGTGGAACCTGTTCTGTAGCGAAATCTTATTCCGCGGTGCCAAAATATCATTCCGCGCCGATGACATTAGTTCGCTTTTTCAAGCCTTCATGCGAAAAATTGACAGCATTACAAGGTGAGAACTTTTTGATGACATCATTTCATAATACATCCATTTTTAAGAATTGGATATTATGTAGTTCGGAGACGTCGGAGCGGAATCTTGTTTCTGAAAGACTTTTCGGGGTTCACCTTACGGCCTATTCACACCTACGGTCAATTTAGAGTCACCAGTTAACCTAACCTGCATGTCTTTGGACTGTGGGGGAAACCAGAGCACCCGGAGGAAACCCACATGGACAACATGCAAACTCCGCACAGAAAGGCCCTCGCAGGCCACGGGGCTCGAACCCGGACCTTCTTGCTGTGAGGCGACAGCGCTAACCACTACACCACCGTGCCGCCATTGGGCAAACTCCAAATGCATTTTCTAAAGCAATGACTTTTTTTTGGCCACTCTTGCATAAAGCCCCACTCTGTGGAGTGTACGGCTTAAAGTGGTCCTATGGACAGATACTCCCATCTCCGCTGTGGATCTTTGCAGCCACTTCAGTGTTATCTTTAGTGTATTTGTTGCATCTCCTTGCCCGGACTGAGTTTTGGTGGGCGGGGCCTTCTCTTGTCAGGTTTGTAGTGGTGCCATATTCTTTCCATTTTGCTATAATGGATTTAATGGAGCTCCGTGAGATATTCAAAGTTTGGGGTATTTTTTATAACCCAACCCTGATCTATACTTCTCCACAACTTTGTCTCTGACCTGTTTGGAGGCTCCTTGGTTTTCATGTTGCTTGCTTAGTCAGGGTCCTTCCAGAACAGGGTGATTTATACAGACATCATGTGACAGAGCATGTGACACTTTGATTGCATAAAGGTGGATCTTGGCAAAAATGTTTAGTGACACTTTAGCAGAGTGTGTTCTTTTGCCTTAAGTCCATGGCGATGTCTTTTTCTTTTCCTCACAGGTTCCCATCAGCTCGTTCACGTGATTTCTGTTGATAATCCGACACATGAACAGGAGTATCGATGTGTAACAGAACCGGAAGTGGAAGCCACAGAATACAGTTGGTACAAGTAAGTGAACGCAAGTAAATTAATGGAAATGAACTGGAGAGGATTTATAACATTTAAAACAGGAAAGGATTTTAGTTTTCTCGTGATTTCACAACACAGATGTGCCACAGTGGCACCATATAAGGACAAGTTTGCATTTATAAAACATCTTTGTTCCTTGGTGCAAAATAAATGGACAGATAAAGACATTCCTGTCTTGTCTTTCCAGAGGAGCTTTACTTAATAATACTGAAGGTACTTTCAACAGAAACATGTTTATTTCACCACTTGTCCACTCACAACCAGGGCATTATCTGAAACTGAGAAACACTGAAGAAGGCTTAAGTTCCGCCCGCTCAGGACAATAATGAAATGCCTCACATCCTTTTTTACAGTAGATATGAGTGTTTTACTGGGGAATACACCAGTCATATTTTCCATGCAAACTGCATCTGGGAAATTGAGTCACATATTTTGCAATATCTTCACTCGTCAGGAAATCAATGAATTGTTTTGATAAATTTGGGGACTTTTTTTGTTTGTGAATGTGTCAATATAATAAAAAGGAAAATACACACAGGCTTGAAGATATGAAATTTATCTTCTCGTGTTGAAAAACTCGTATTTTTCAGACAAAATACATCGCAGATCTGAGGTACATATTTCCAGATATTTGACTCCAATGACGTCACTCCCAGTGCTTTCCCAATGACTTGATTGATACACGTTGTCAAAATGGCAAACCGGTTCACAATTAAAATTCTTTTGATTAACTTGTGTATTTTTTTGTGGATGTGTCTATATAATATAAAGAACATCACACGGTTGCGTGAAGATATGAAGTTTATCTTCTCATGTTGAAAAATATATCACTCTTTCGCTTCACCCATTTGTGAATATATACAGTACATTCACCACTTGAAGATAAACTTCACATCTTCACGCAACTGTGTAATATTCTCGATATATAAGCATGTTAAACATCATATCAACATCCATCCATCCATTATCCATAACCGCTTATCCTGTTCAAGGTCGCAGGCAAGCTGGAGCCTATCCCAGTTGACTACAGGCGAAAGGCAGGGTACACCCTGGACAAGTCGCCAGGTCATCACAGGGCTGACACATAGATACAGACAACCATTCACACTCACATTCACACCTACAGTCAATTTAGAGTCACCAGTTAACCTAACCTGCATGTCTTTGGACTGTGGGGGAAACCGGAGCACCCGGAGGAAACCCACGCGGACACGGGGAGAACATGCAAACTCCACACAGAAAGGACCCTGTCGTTGCTGGGCTCAAACCCAGAACCTTCTTGCTGTGAGGTGACGGTACTAACAACATAACTCAAAGTAATGAATGGACTTTGATAAAATGTTGAGGAAAGGTGAGCCCTGGCCCAAGGAACAATTAATTAGATTTTGATGCAAATCCAAATGTATGCAGATTCAGGATTTTTTTTTTCTGTTCCCAATGTAACTCAAAAAGTAGTGAACGGATTTGGATGAAATTTGGTGGACAGGTTTAGTATTATCCTAGGTTCAAGTGATTTGGGTTTGACGTTGATACTACAGTATGTGGCTTGGTGGCGGTATACACTCTACCGACTGAGTGCCCTTCTAGTTATTAATGTATTTAAATTCAATTTTATAGTGAGAAATGGTATAACATGTTTTTGTACAAGAGTGCACATTGTATCTTTTATGGTTAAACATAAAGAAATCATTTAAGAAATCATTTTAAATTAAAGGCGGAACGGTGGTGTAGTGGTTAGCGCTGTCGCCTCACAGCAAGAAAGTCCGGGTTCGAGCCCCGTGGCCGGCGAGGGCCTTTCTGTGCGGAGTTTGCATGTTCTCCCCATGTCTGCGTGGGTTTCCTCCGGGTGCTCCGGTTTCCCCCACAGTCCAAAGACATGCAGGTTAGGTTAACTGGTGACTCTAAATTGAGCGTAGGTGTGAATGTGAGTGTGAATGGTTGTCTGTGTCTATGTGTCAGCCCTGTGATGACCTGGCGACTTGTCCAGGGTGTACCCCGCCTTTCGCCCGTAGTCAGCTGGGATAGGCTCCAGCTCGCCTGCGACCCTGTAGAACAGGATAAAGCGGCTACAGATAATGAGATGAGATGAGAATTCTACCAACATCAAATGAAGATGTTAAAGAGAGGGGGGTTTTTTTGTAGGGTTTGCATGTTTAAAAAGACAAAGCCTTATTTGTATGAATAAATATGCAAATGAAAGAGTACTAATACAAATAATATTTGTGAAAATTCAATTGGCAATTCTTGGTTTTGATACTGTATTTATTGCTTTAAAAAGTAATCCTGTTCACCTGTCACATCTTGCCTTAAATCAACTTAAGTTTGTTTGAGGTCAAGGTTAGATTAGCAGTTGAGATGGCAATGCATAGACAAACTCCGTTTCGTGAGAGAGAGAGAGAGAGAGAGAGCAGGAAGGTGAAGGAGTAACATTTCAAAGTCATCATATGACCAAGAAAGGAGGAAAGCTTCACTGTAAAAAATTTTACAGGCGGGTGTGGATTGAACATAGATTTTACATATCATTTGACTCAGAAATGTCATTTTCACTTACAACCAACTAAACCAGGTCGGCCTAATACACTTTCTCTCATTGTGATATCATGTTGAGCTATCAAGAATTTTAACATCCAAATATCAAAGATATCCTTGTTGATAGAACTAGCTGCAACCTGTTGCAACGCTGCATGTTGGAATCCTTGTTGGTAGAACCAATGACGCATATATACACGTGCTGTATGGGGTTTTCTTACCTCTGTGCAGGGGAAATCACATCAAGGAGGAACGTGCTTGTATTATTTTGTCAAGTCCAAGTAGCTGATGCAGCCTGAGTACTTGTTTCTGTGATGCAGCCTGAGCATTTTTTTTTATTGTGATGTAGAATTTCAGTTTATTCCAGAACACTTTATACTTTTAAAGACCTTAATCATTCAACAAATGTTTGCAAAATTTCAAATCATAGTGTGTAGTTTTATTTATTTATTTATTTTGAGGATAACCCCTTGAGATGTGGCATCTCATTTTCAAGGGGGTCCTAATAACAATACAAAAAAGAAAAGAAAAAAAAACAGAACTTAAATACACACACTAAACATATACACATATACACAATAGACATATAGACATATACACATAAACACACTCGCCAACGTTGCTCTCCAAACTACCCCACTACCCCCACCCAGCATACTACAGTAATGTCATTTATATACGGTATCATACGGTATCAGTACAACTAATCCAAAAAAAGAGGAACTGCAAGAGTTCAACATCTAAAATGTCACACAGGTCTCTTGACATCCAAGCAAGACATTGCTGATAAACTTGCAGAGACATTTGAAAAGAATTCCTCTGTGGAAAACTGCAATCCTGAATTTCAAGCCATGCGCAGAAAGGAGGAGGCCAAAGCCCTGAATTTCTTATCAGACAACACCGAACCATACAACCAGCCATTCTCTATGGATGAACTCCTATGCGCCATAAGAAACTGTCATGACACTGCAGTGGGCCCTGATATGATTCATTATCAATTCTTGAAACACTTACCGTCCATTGTGCTATTTCATCTACTTGCAATATTTAATGTGATTTGGGAATCAGGAACAATACCTGAGTCCTGGAAGACAGCATTTGTGATTCCTATTCCAAAACCCGGCAAAGATCATACTGATCCTACCAATTACCGTCCTATTGCATTAACCAGCTGCCTATGCAAAACTATGGAAAGAATGGTGAATAAAAGACTTGTGTGGATGATCGAGTCAGAACGACATTTGAGTGCATTTCAATGTGGCTTTAGGCAAGGAAAGAGCACCATGGACCATCTTATTAGATTGGAGGCCTATATACGGGATGGATTTGTCAAAAAGGAACATGTTATAGCAGTGTTTTTTGACCTTGAAAAGGCATACGATACTACTTGGAAATATGGCATTTTAAGGGACTTGTATTACATGGGGTTCAGAGGTCGTCTGCCCATTTTTATCTCAAATTTTTTGTCTAATAGATTTTTTCAAGTTCAATTGGGTACAACTTTCTCAACACCACACTTGCAAGAACAAGGAGTTCCCCAGGGAAGCATCCTTTCAGTCACTCTATTCAGTATTAAAATCAATAGTATTGTGAAGGAAATCAACCCAAATCTTTTTTGCAGCCTGTATGTTGATGACCTCTGTATTTGTTATAGAGGAAAATACATGAGTATAATCGAAAGGCAACTCCAGTTGTGCATAAATAAAATCAGCAATTGGTCCATTGAAAATGGCTTCAAATTCTCTAAGTCCAAGACTGTTTGCACTCATTTTTGCCAACTTCGAGCTTTACATCATGACCCATTGCTGTATATGGAAGGTGCCACAATCCAAGTTGTGAAAGAGGTTAAATTCCTTGGTTTGATACTTGACAATAAACTATCCTTTATTCCACATATAAAGACTCTTAAAAAGAGATGTTTTAAATCTTTGGACATTTTAAAGGTACTGGCAAAGACAAAGTGGGGGGCAGAGTGGACTATACTGCTACGCCTGTATAGAGCACTTGTAAGATCCCGTTTGGATTATGGCAGTATTGTCTATGGATCAGCAAGACAATCTTACATTATGATGCTGGATACTGTTCACCACCAAGGTTTAAGACTGGTCCTAGGGGCCTTTAGAACCTCTCCAGTGCAGAGTCTTTATGTAGAAGCAAGAGAACCATCCCTTAAATTGCGACGCTTGAAACTTGCACTTCAATATGCAGTCAAAATCAAAGGGAACAGAGATAACCCGGCATACCCCACTGTCTTTCAGCCACAGTATTTGGACTTTTATGAAGCCAGACCGCGGACTATCAGACCTTTCGGATTAAGAATTAAACCTTTCCTTCAGGATCTGAATATTGATCTGGATGGACTAATATCCTCTTCCCTTTGTTCCATTCCCCCTTGGACCTTGAGAAAACCTGTAATTGTGCAGGACCTGAGTCACAGAAAGAAAGCTAACACACACCCAAACGAGTACACTCCGATCTATACTGATGGCTCAAAAACTGATACCTGTGTGTCCTCAGCAATGGTAGTCGCCTCTAATCAGTGTGGAATACGCATCCCAAGTCTGTGCTCAATTTTTACAGCCGAAGCCCAAGCCTTGCTCTTAAGTCTTGAATACATTGAAGAGTCCAAACTGCAAAAAGCCTTGATTTGTACAGATTCTAGATCATGCCTACAGGCATTGGAGTTCTTAAAGACTGACCACCCTCTTATTGTCAACATACTTGAAAAAGTGGAATACTTAACTAAAATCAATATGGACATTATTTTTTGTTGGGTCCCTGGCCATGTGGGTTTGACTGGTAATGAAAAAGCAGATAATGCTGCTAAAGGAGCCCTGAATGAAGAGATTTCTGAATGCCAAATCCCTGTCTCTGATATCAGACCTATTCTTTCTTCCTACATAAATGACAAATGGCAAGCCGATTGGACTAACTGTGCTGGCAACAAGCTGAAAGAAATATGCACTAATGTGAAACAAGTGACTATTCAATCTTTTTCATGTAGACATGACCAAGTTGTCTACACAAGGGGTAGAATTGGACACTCTAGACTAACACATGGTTTTCTGTTAACTGGAGGTGAACCTCCACTTTGCGATCTTTGTGGTGATCTCTTATCAATTAAGCACATTTTGTCTTGCCCTGCTTTTAGAATACAAAGGCAGAAGTTTTTTAAAGAAAGCACAATGCTAGATATTTTTAATAAGGTTTCACCGTTAAAGGTTTTAAACTTTTTGAAGTGCATTGATGTGTACAAATGTATTTGATGTATTTATTTATTTATTTATTTATTTTATTATTGGTTTTAATTTTATGTGATATTTATTACCTGTATTGGCCATGAAATAGCCATAGATGCTTAAATGGCAATAAATATAAACAAACAAAACAAACAATCCAAAAAAGAGAGAAAAAACAAACAAACAAACAAGCAAACAAAAAACAATCAGAAACAGGAGCAAGATGTTTGAAAATGAGTAATTAGAGATAGGGGAGAGCGGGGTAAGATGAGCCACTTTTTACATTTTTCATCATAACTACATGTTAAAGCCATTTTTGCTTCCAGTCTACACACCATACCAAATTTCAAAGTGTACTGTTACTATCTGAGCAAAACACAATTGATAAGCTCTTATGGTTAGAGTGATATTACCTCTTGAAAAAAAAATGTCAAGTGGCTCAACTTACCCCATGCACGGGGTAAGATGAGCCACTGTGTGGGGTAAATTGAGCCAACACAAATCATGTTAGGTTAACAAAGTAAACAACTTTTATTATTAGAAATGCAATCAATGAATCAAGTCAAGTCAATCAAGTGGGGGATAGGGCCGTTGCATAGAGAAGGGGAGATGAAGAGAGAGGTGATAGAACGAGATGGGATAGGGAGGGATAGATAGATGGATAGAGAGAGAGATATGCGTAGATAGATAGAAAGAGGGATGGTTAGAGAGGGAATGAGAGATATACTATATTATAGAAATTACTAAAACAGTAGAGCAGTGCCAAAGAATCTTATTTCTTTCAGTAGGTTAAAACATTGCTAAAACATGCAGCAATCATTCCATCAATCATTTCATCATTATTCATTGTTCCAAGCGTTCAAATTGCAAGGGAACACCATTTGCCTCTCCCTCCGTGCTGTCCCCCCAACAGTAAAGGGGCGGGGCAATTTTTTCACAATATCCTGTCTTGACAGGACAGCCTCATCTTTCTCTTTGAAGACAAAAGTTGGCTTTCTTGCAGAGCCATGGCATGACCGGCTTCTTTTGAGAAATCTTGCCTCTATTTCGAAGACATCCAATTTGATTATCTGGCCAATGAAGAAATGCACTTTCACCAACTTGGTATAACCTGTCTCTACCTCTCCATTCTTTATCTTTTCAATGAACCTAGTCAGAGTCATCCTGTCCAAATGCATATCCCTCGCCACAGCCCGAACAGGCCTGCCTTTCCTGACTTCCTCTGCGGCTCTCTCCAAAACTGCACGGGACTGTGCGGCCCTGTCTGTTTTTCTTTTGTATGAGTGTGGCATCATGCACATCTGTAATAACAGAGGGCATTATTTTATTTATTAAAAACGTTTTAAACATATTATTTATATTAACATGTTATTTATTTGTTTGTTTATTTGTTGTTGTTGTCATATATGACCAGCAAATGTGAAAACTTAAGTGTCATCCATATTGGGTAAGCTCAGCCACCAATGGGGTAAGTTGAGCCAGTGGCTCAACTTGCCCCACATCTAATGGCTCATCTTACCCCGTGGCCACCATTTTGTAGAAAAATGCTAATAAAGGGGATTAGGCTAATCAAAATTATTTTTATTAGCATTCATATCATAGCTTAGAAAGCCACTAACTTAACCCTAATGTGTCTAAATATTATTCTACTTTTGTCTTCTCTAAATCATCTTCACTGTGGACAAACATGGAATTGACTTAGAAAGCACAAAAACACATTTTTATAAATATGTCCCTCACCTAGTTTGACATGTGGTGCTCCTCTCCACAAGTGTAAGTAAATGGTCCCGCCCCCCTTTGAATGTGGTCACATGGTCACATTTGTTTACTGTTTCTTAGAAACAGGGGGTGGCTCATCTTACCCCCTGGCTCATCTTACCCCGCTCTCCCCTAATCTAAAAATGTGAAGGGAAGAAATGGACCTGAGTGTTGAAGGAAGGCTGTTCCAATCTGATGGTGCTTTAAACTTAAATGCACGACGACCAATTTCTTTGCGAATTCTAGGTGTAACTAGAAACAAATGGTCAATGTGCCATAAACTGTAAGGAGAGCTTAAAGGAGTTAATAACTGTTTCAAGTAAGGAGGAGCCTTTAAGTGAATACATTTGAAAATTAGGGTTGACCAATGGAGCTGCCTTCTGATCTTAGGAGCTGGCCAGTCCAAAGTTTCATACATCACACAGTGATGTGTCCTATACGGACATCTAAGTACAAATCTACAGAGACTGTTATATAATACATTAAGAGGGCGAAGATGTGTTTCAGAGGTGTTGCCATAGACAACATCCGCATAATCAAATATTGGAAGAAGTAACGGAGTTACAATTCTTTTCCGGACTTCTTGTGAAAAGCAGTCTACTGAACGATAAAGAGATTTTAAACAACCAGTTATTTTTTTGGAGATTGCATTAATATGGGGTTTGAAGGATAGCTGAGAGTCAAGCCAGACACCTAAGTATTTAAACGCCTCCACTATTTTAAGTAATGTTCCATCAAGAAGAGTAATTGACCAATTAGTCAATGACAGAGAGCCAGGTCGAGTACAAAAAAGCATACTGTACGATTTTTCCTTATTCAGGAGTAAGGTGGGGTTTACATTAGACTGTATCAGTGGATCATCAGATTAACGTTTTCAAAACGATTAGCGTGTACACAGCAACGCCAATACACGATTCGCGTGCACACAGCAACGCCAATACGCGGATATGCTCGGCTCCGCAGGCATCCTGCGCTCCAAATCACTCCTCCCTGAACAGCGAGTGCCCTCTGGAGGGTGCGCACTCCGGCCCTGCGCAGCTCACAGACCGCGCGAGTGAAGCGCACGAGCAGTGATTCGGGACTGAGCCGCTGTGTGTGTGATCCCAGTGCATATCGGGCATGCGCGTCACTTACCACTTGCAAGTGGAAGGATGGCAAGCCTAAAAACAATCATAACTACACAATGGGCAGTATTTGCATCAGTATTTGCAGTATTTTCATACTTTTATACTCTTTAATGAAAGGTGATACAAGGCGGAAGTCCACGCCATTTTTCAGCAGTCGCGTCACATGACCAACGCCAGCGAATCAGGAAGGTGGATGTCACAGTGACGTTGTCCAATGACGACGCCAGCTAGAGCTCAGCACAGCGTATCCGCGTATTCTCAATGTTTACACAGCACCGGACCAGACACGATCTGGATTGAATACGTGGACCCTGGCGGATTCCCGTTTCCCGGCATTTCCAGGCGTTTTAATGTAAACGGACAGTGCATCCGCGAAGAAAACGAGACAGATACGGTCTAATGTAAACTTGGCCTAAGTGTGTAGTCCATATATTAACACTGACGCTCAGCTGTGAAGGTTAACTTGATTTGAATACTCAGGTAAAGGTTTAAGGTTTTTTTTTTTAGTTTTTTGTCGTAAAATTGAATTTTGAAATTGACACAGCAGTCACAGTTAGTTTATTTTGTCAAGTGCAAGTAGCTGATGGAGCCTGAGCACTTGTTTGTGATGCAGCCTGAGCCCCTTTTTTATTGTGGTATAAATGTCAGTTTACTCCAGAACACTTGTGAAAGACTCATTCAACAAATGTGTTCAAAATTTCAAATTATAGTCTGTAATCCAACTTGACTTTAATGTTCAGGTACATTTCAACAAAAGGTCTGTAGTTCTTCATTCTAAAATTGAAATGTGAGATTGACATGTAGCAACATGTCTGGAAGTGGATCACTTTTTTCCTGCACATTGCAGAATTCTTTTTCATTTGCAAGAGACACAGTCTTACAAATAAAAGTGTTTTCCTTTGACAATTATTTGTAAGTGTCTTTTTTGCGCCAGTGATTTATTGTATGTTTTAAGGTACAGGTAACTTGGAAAAAAAATCATATGAAATGTAGAAATACATGTTATTATAGCAAACATTTATTTGTTATTTATAAGAGTAACCTAATTTGGGTAACAGCAAAAATACATTGGTTGAAATCAAATGTAAACTCAAATTTTCTAGGCAACATGATGCAAGAGAATTTTGAGTTGAGATGGTCAACAACAAGTAGTACGTTGGCTGAACTCAAATTTCAACTCAGAAATCCTCGTTGACTTAACAAGGATCTTTGTTGACTTAAGAAGGATTTTCGTGTTTAAATTTGAGTTCAACCAACTTACCTTTTGTTGTTGACCATCTCAACACAAAATTCTCTTGCATCATGTTGCCTAGAAAATTTAAGTTGAGATGGTCACTTTTTTTTTTTTTTAACAGTGTTGCAGGATGGTAACAGGTGTGTGTTGGTATTAAAGTACAAGGAATAAAACCTGGCTTCCTGCCTCAGGATACGAACATGTGACTGGGGTAGTGAGTGTTTGGTAGTGTCATGATTTTTAGTTCTCGTAATTTGCTTGTACTTGAAATTGTATTCTGTATGTAAAGAACATGAAAGTCCTAGTGGTTTCATCCAGTTCATGAAAGACAGAGACGTAATGAGAAGTTGTAAATTTCACATGGAAATGATTCAGGATTTTTACATATTTACATAATAGTTATGATAATTATTATTATGTGATTATTCAACGATCACCCCAACCAGTGTTGTAGTCGAGTCACTAAACCTTGAATCTGAGTCCAGTCTCGAGTCCCCAATGTTCACATCCAAGTCAAGTCCAAGTCATTAAAGAAAATTCAAGTCGAGTCCACTATTGATCCGAATCGAGTCCGAGAACAAGACTCTAACCGCACCATGTGACGATGGCTGTTTCAGCACTATTAACATTAGTTTGTTCCTGAACATGCCGTATGAACAGGTGAATGTGCTTCTCTTTATCAGGGAGTGTGAAGTATTCTGTCAGAGATGGTTGGGAGACAGATGTAAGTGCAGAAGGTGTGTTTATTAATACAAGTGAAGACGGTAAACAATCCAGAACGGCAGGCAAAATCGTAAAACAGTGAAACAGGCGATAGGTTGAGCGAGACACAAACAGGCTATCGTAGACTCAGCAGAGTCAAGGGATCAGGAAACCAAACAAGGAAATAAGGCTCGGTAATGTGTCAGCAAGGCAACTCAATACTTTGCAAAGTAAGTTTGTTTTCACAGTTTTTATTTCGGCGCACTGATTGCACCTTAAAGTGCATATCACGGGTAAATTCAGGAGCAAGATCAATGTAATTCTCCTATTTTATATTAAACTTTGGTCAAATATCTGTAACATTCTGCATTTTGTGCAATTGTTTTACCTTGCGCAATACCAGAAAAATTCAGTTGAAATCAAGCCATTTGAGGCGAATTGGTCCGCCTCTGAAAAAACTTGGCGTTTGGATTTCCCGGCAAACATTGATTTTCATGATGTGGCGTGCGGGACGCCTCCCTCTGAATCCTACGCCAGCGCTGGTTTGTTTATGAGAAAACGACCTGGTGGTTTTCTGCAAATTTCTTCAACGTTATCGCGTAATTATTAAAATGGTTAACAGATGTATCGTAGGAGGGTGTAGCAACACCAATCTTGATGGGATTAGTACTCATCGTTTTCCAAAAGACCGGACAATGAGAGAGAAATGGGAGCGCTTGGTGTACACAGGCTGTGCACTGAAACCGTGCAAAGCTCGTGCAGCCTGTTGGCGCTTCCGCAGGTAACGTCACGAATCTGGCTGTAGACTCCCTTGGGATTTTTCCAGACATGTTTTGTTATTTTATTTTTTTCTGCTGTAGACAGACGGCCTTGTGCAGAATTACCCTTCTGGATGAGTGTGTAAAGGGACATACTTTCATATAAAAAAAAAAACGAAATTGGTTCAGGATATGCATTTTAATCCTGTGCACGTATGTGCACGAAAGTCCGCTTGATGCGCATGCTGTCTGAAGCACACCCAAGAGTCTATCTGATGCACGCGCCAAGGAGCGCAAGTGTGACACTCTTGCATGAAATTAGTACAAAAAATAATGTAGCTATAAATATCTTATGCCAAATTATTATGGCATGTTACAAAAAATAAAGAAAAAAAAATCAGAGTCCTCGTCTCCAATTTATGAGTTCGAATGCAGTTAATGCACGAGTCCGAGTCATCAGTGCTCAAGTCCAAGTCGAGTCATGAGTCCTTAAAATTAGGGCACGAGTCAGACTCGAGTACTACAAGCCTGACTCCAACACACACACACGGGCACACTCGCACCAACTCTAATTTTGCCTTTGAGTTGAAGTTGCAACTTGTAATTAAATCCCCACCTACAAGCACAGAAAATGTCCAAAAACTCTCAACCGGGGTAATCTCCTCCTACCAGTGCCTTCCGTTTACAGAGTGATATCAAATCAACTTGGCCGCTCACAGTGTGAACAGTGTAAAGTCTCCTTTCTTTGCTTTCAATGAATTTATAGAAGCATTGGGTTTAGATCAGTTAATATACAGACATATAGCATTGGCCATACTAATCGCTGTTTTGAGAAGGTAATTATCAATGTTTGAGTTATCACTACCATACGAAAAAAAACAGTAAAGAACTTATAAGAATTTACCACTGTCTTAGTAGTAAATCCTTATAAATATAAGGATAAATCCTTATAAGGAGTTATAAATAAATAAATATATGCCATGTATGATTTACTCCTGAAAGTGGCCCCTTTTGCATTTTCCTCATACAAATGTTTTATGAAAATCTAGTATGTATGAAGTGAACATTGTGCATGGTTTTTACAGATAATGTGTATGATGAATTACACCGTCTTTGTATGCTTCATGTAATGTTTGTAGTTTTAAATTATATTTTACAGTTTAAAATGTATATGCCTTTTATATGTAAATCCAACACAAACATATATGTTTTTGTTTGAATTGTGGATGTATCGTAAAGGTATTCTATGATGGCTCTCTATGTTTTTTATATGTCAACCTATTGAAAAAGACAGGTTTATTGTATGACTTCTTTAGGTTTATAGATGTTTTTATATGTCGATCAATTACTATAAATGTAAAAATAGAAGAGGTTTTTTGTATGAATTGTTCAGGTTTATCTATGTTTTTAAAATGTCAACCAATTACTGTCAATGTAATGTTGACATATAAAAAACATAGAGAGCCATCATAGAATACCTTTACGATACATCCACAATTCAAACAAAAACATATATGTTTGTGTGGATTTACATATAAAAGGCATATACATTTTAAACTGTAAAATATAATTTAAAGCTACAAACATTACATGAAGCATACAAAGACGGTGTAATTCATCATACACATTATCTGTAAAAACCATGCACAATGTTCACTTCATACATACTAGATTTTCATAAAACATTTGTATGAGGAAAATGCAAAATGGGCCACTTTCAGGAGTAAATCATACATGGCATATACATATTTATTTATAAATCCTTATAAGGATTTATCCTTATATTTATAAGGATTTACTACTAAGACAGTGGTAAATTCTTACAACCCCGATTCCAAAAAAGTTGGGACAAATTGTAAATAAAAACGGAATGCAATGATGTGGAAGTTTCAAAATTCCATATTTTATTCAGAATAGAACATAGATGACATATCAAATGTTTAAACTGAGAAAATGTATCATTTAAAGAGAAAAATTAGGTGATTTTAAATTTCATGACAACAACACATCTCAAAAAAGTTGGGACAAGGCCATGTTTCCCACTGTGAGACATCCCCTTTTCTCTTTACAACAGTCTGTAAACGTCTGGGGACTGAGGAGACAAGTTGCTCAAGTTTAGGGATAGGAATGTTAACCCATTCTTGTCTAATGTAGGATTCTAGTTGCTCAACTGTCTTAGGTCTTTTTTGTCGTATCTTCCGTTTTATGATGCGCCAAATGTTTTCTATGGGTGAAAGATCTGGACTGCAGGCTGGCCAGTTCAGTACCCGGACCCTTCTTCTACGCAGCCATGATGCTGTAATTGATGCAGTATGTGGTTTGGCATTGTGATGTTGGAAAATGCAAGGTCTTCCCTGAAAGAGACGTCGTCTGGATGGGAGCATATGTTGCTCTAGAACCTGGATATACCTTTCAGCATTGATGGTGTCTTTCCAGATGTGTAAGCTGCCCATGCCACACGCACTAATGCAACCCCATACCATCAGAGATGCAGGCTTCTGAACTGAGCGCTGAGAACAACTTGGGTCGTCCTTCTCCTCTTTAGTCCGAATGACACGGCGTCCCTGATTTCCATAAAGAACTTCAAATTTTGATTCGTCTGACCACAGAACAGTTTTCCACTTTGCCACAGTCCATTTTAAATGAGCCTTGGCCCAGAGAAGACGTCTGCGCTTCTGGATCATGTTTAGATACGGCTGCTTCTTTGAACTATAGAGTTTTAGCTGGCAACGGCGGATGGCACGGTGAATTGTGTTCACAGATGATGTTCTCTGGAAATATTCCTGAGCCCATTTTGTGATTTCCAATACAGAAGCATGCCTGTATGTGATGCAGTGCCGTCTAAGGGCCCGAAGATCACAGGCACCCAGTATGGTTTTCCGGCCTTGACCCTTACGCACAGAGATTCTTCCAGATTCTCTGAATCTTTTGATGATATTATGCACTGTAGATGATGATATGTTCAAACTCTTTGCAATTTTACACTGTTGAACTCCTTTCTGATTTTGCTCCACTATTTGTCGGCGCAGAATTAGGGGGATTGGTGATCCTCTTCCCATCTTTACTTCTGAGAGCTGCTGCCACTCCAAGATGCTCTTTTTATACCCAGTCATGTTAATGACCTATTGCCAATTGACCTAATGAGTTGCAATTTGGTCCTCAAGCTGTTCCTTTTTTGTACCTTTAACTTTTCCAGCCTCTTATTGCCCCTGTCCCAACTTTTTTGAGATGTGTTGCTGTCATGAAATTTCAAATGAGCCAGTATTTGTCATGAAATTTCAAAATGTCTCACTTTCGACATTTGATATGTTGTCTATGTTCTACTGTGAATACAATATCAGTTTTTGAGATTTGTAAATTATTGCATTCCATTTTTATTTACAATTTGTACTTTGTCCTAACTTTTTTGGAATCGGGGTTGTATAAGTTCTTTACTGTTTTTTTTTTCATATGCACGGGCGCAGATAGAGGGGGGGACGGGGGGATTCGTCCCACCCAGATTTAAATTCACCTCGTTCGGTCCCCCCCACTTATAGGGAGGAAAAAACGTCTATGCTGTCTTTCTTTGCATAAGGCAAACCTCACGGAAAAATCAAAAGACTAATTACCATTCGGTTTATTGAGGTCCACAGCAGTACATACATAGTTGCAACTGCGCAGACTGCACAGGTTGCGAGCTCGAGCTTGGTTGCTATGGTTACCCACAACAAGTTTGACAGGCATATCGGGGACAGCTCCTCCTAGTTCAGGACCCCAACACGGCATGATGACGGGTGCCAAAAGGCAGAAAACGATTGCATCATTTAAAAAAAAAAAACGACTGTAAGTAAACTGTGCCTTACTTTATCATATCACCTTGCAATTTTTTGATAGTCTGTTCAAAGTAATGTCGTAGTGAAAGTAAAATCGTACGGAGTAGAGATGCCTTTCTGGTAGCTTCCTTCTTTCGGTGGCAGCCTGTAGATACAGTGCTCAGAAGGCAGTTTTAATGTTTAATCTGGCGTTCCCTGCCATGATTTCAGCGAGCATATTGTTTCATAAGGAAACTTTGCGAAGAGTTGTTGACTGACTGCCGCTCACGCAACACACAGGCATAGCTAGAAAGTCAGGATGCACCGGTTTACACTTTACACACACACACGTAGCCCAGCCTCTCGCTATGTTTAACAGTTGGAACTTAGCGGTTTTAAAACTAGTTTTGCAGTTTCTGTGCGTGATGATAATGTGTAAACTTTGGATTTCCATAGGCTATGTTAAAATGTTATCATTGTCCTGGCCTGCAGGTAGTTCCTGGTGATGGCAGTGAGGGAGGTGAAATAACATGTATACACACTACCGTTCAAAAGTTTGGGGTCACCCAGACAATTTTGTGTTTTCCATGAAAAGTCACACTTTTATTTCCCACCATAAGTTGTAAAATGAATAGAAAATATAGTCAAGACATTTTTCTGGCCATTTTGAGCATTTAATCGACCCCACAAATGTGATGCTCCAGAAACTCAATCTGCTCAAAGGAAGGTCAGTTTTATAGCTTCTCTAAAGAGCTCAACTGTTTTCAGCTGCGCTAACATGATTGTACAAGGGTTTTCTAATCATCCATTAGCCTTCTGAGGCAATGAGCAAACACATTGTACCATTAGAACACTGGAGTGAGAGTTGCTGGAAATGGGCCTCTATACACCTATGGAGATATTGCACCAAAAACCAGACATTTGCAGCTAGAATAGTCATTTACCACATTAGCAATGTATAGAGTGGATTTCTGATTAGTTTAAAGTGATCTTCATTGAAAAGAACAGTGCTTTTCTTTCAAAAATAAGGACATTTCAAAGTGACCCCAAACTTTTGAACGGTAGTGTGTGTATATATATATATATGTGTGTGTGTGTGTGTGTGTATATATACACACACAAAATGGAATCATTTGCTGACAGCTCAGTCCCCCCCAGTTCAAAAATCCTATCTGCGCCCCTGTTCGTATGGGAATGTTAACCGGCTAGCTTGTTGCTAATCTACAGAACCAATAACAATTTTTTTTCTTTTTACTATAAAAGTGCAGTTAAAGTAGGTTTTTCTGAACTTTACGTGCTCTGACAGTGCAAACAAATGACACACTCTCATGGTGTCAATGTTTTTTTCAACTCATGTCAAATGTGCTGAGGTGGGAAATTACGTTATTACAACCTGTAAATTCCCACTTACAAGGCACCACATGAACACAAGTCATGCCTTACTTTTTTCTGTCTTTCTAACTAGGCAAGGCTGGGCTGGGCTTCCAGAAGGAGTGAAGGCAGAGGGAGACAGACTGCATTTCATCAAATTTACCACTGATCTCAATGGTGTATATATCTGTGAAGTAACAAACGAGAAAGGTTCTGCAGCAGCTTCACTATATCTGCAGCAAATGGAACCTAAGTCAGAGCTCTAATAAGGGTAAATCAAACATAGGTGCCTACTGGATACGTCAGACGAATGTAAATGCTTTAATAAGATGCAAATATTTTAGGGCTGCTCTGGTTTTAGACACTGCTATGAAATGGAGTTCAGTAGGTTCTAGCTAGACTTAAGGTTCTATATTCATTCATTGTTTCGTTCATTATCTATCTGTTGCGGGTCGTGGGTGGACTGGAATCAATCCCAGCTGATGTAGGGTGAGAGGCGGGGTACACCCTAGACTTCAATGACTCACATGATGGCAGAGAGAGCCAATGACCAACAGATCACTGTAACGACCCTCTAGGCTGCTAACACCATTCACGTCCAGCCTCCAGTGACCCTAACAACCTACAGGATGATCCAGAACGGGAATTCCTTCATGCCTGCATTCACTTCCTGGTTTTCTCTGCTGTTATAAAAACGCCGTTCTCAGACAGGAACTTTGCCAGAACGTCTTGCTTTGCTTCTAGCCGTTTCTGTGCCTCTGTTATGTTTCATGGTTGTTTGCTCAAGCTCATTTTTCTATTTCATGGTTTTTGCACTAAGGGTTTATTCTCGTTCATGGTTTTTTGCACAGGTTTTTTTTTTCTTGTTTTTGTTTTTTTTGTCCTTGCCTGTTTCGTGTTTTTGTCTAGTTTTCTGTCTCTTGTTATCTGGATTATTTTTTGCCATTTGTTTTTGTCCCGTTTGTTTACCCTTGTGCCACGCCCTTTTCCCTGGATTAAATCTCTCTATTTATTTGATTACTGTCTGTGTTCTGCTTGTGGATCCTTATCCCACCATACCTCCACGACCCCTAACATTTCAAGCAAGTCCAGTTGCCTTCTTTAGCACAGACAATTTACGATGACCTGGATGACTGAGAATCTTCAGACATTCACCCTGGACAGGTCTCTAGTCTATCCCAGGGCTAACATGGAGACAAATAACTATTCACACTTACATTCACACAAGATAAGGATTTAAATAAATAAATAAATAAATAACCACTCTTGAAAACCATGGAGAGCAGAAAAGCATCCCTTAGCAAAAAGTAGTATACTTAAAGTTCATTTTATTAAGTATGCTTCAGTATAAGTATAGCAAGTATACTACAGACCATGTACTTTTAGTGTACTAGAAAGTATACAAATTTAATACTTTTTCGGACTAAATTGGAACATTTCAAGTTTATAAAAGTATACTTTAAAGTTCATTTTAAGTTTGCAAAAGTACACTCATCTATATACTATCAATGTACTTGGTATATCCCTCTTGCATGCTTAAAGTATACCACAAGTACACTTATCGATATACTTCTTTTTTTGGGCTTTTTTCACCTTTAATGGATAGGACAGTGTAGAGACAGGAAATGAGCAGGAGAGGGATCAGGAAATTACCTTGGGTTGGAATCGAACCCAGGTCCCCAGACTTATGGTATGCGCTTTAGTTGACTGAGCCACAACACCCCTTAGTTACAGACTTCAAGTCCCTATTTTTAGTTTATTATTGTATACTTTAAGTATACTGTTATAAACGTTGGTTATTTCACTAGTTTACTTGTTATACTTTAAGTTTGCTTGGCATATTACTTGTAGCTTACTATTTATATACTGCAAATATACTCCTTAATGTATTCTTAAAGTTTACTCATACTGTATGTACACAAGAGTGTGATGCATTTACAAAATCACAAGACAGAATGTTGAAAACAAGTTTGATATATTTTCAAACATTTCAAAAATAAAGACCTATGAAATCAAGTCCTTCCTTACTGGAGAAATTGATCAATAAAGTCAAGTCAAAAGTTTTTCTGTTTTTGTGTATGATTTTAAGGTACATAAAGATAATGCAATTGAGCACACATACTATATACTGTAAAGTTTTAAACTCCAGCATTATATTATATTAATATATAAATTAAATGTTAAGCATGAGTCAATGACTTGACCTTATTATGCACTTGGAGCAAGATATACTAAGTATTAGTACTTTGTGGCAGAAAAACGTGAAAAGTATACTAAAGTATACGTTTTAGTATTAAAGTATAAGTCTTAGTATTAATGTACTTAGTCTTAGACTTTTATTTATACTTTTCAGTATAAGCCAAGTATACTTCACTATACTATTCTTAAGTATATAAAATATAGTTTATAAAAAGTCAACTTCAAGTATACTTCTGCAGTTTTAGTAAAAAAAATAAGTATACTCATAGTACACTTGAATAAACTTCTTTTTGCTAAGGGATCTCAGAACATGCATGTTGAAGACTACAATGGGCACAAGCTGCCTGAAACTGGATAGCTGAAGAATGCAAAAATGTCACCTGGTCTATTTCCATTTTTTTAACCGTCTAGTTCCAGTGAACCTGTGCCCACTGTCGCTTCAAATTCCTATTCTTGGCTGATGGACGTGAAACCTGTTTTTGTGTTGTTGTAGCCTGTCAGCCTCTTTTACATTCTGAGATGCTTATCTGCTCACCACGGTTATAAAGAGTAGTGATCTGAATTACCATAGGTTAAGGTTAAGGTTTTTTATTTGTCATTTCAACCATATACAGTTGATCCAGTATACAGTTAAAACGAAACGTTTCTCCAGGACCATGGTGCCACATTAAACATCACAGGACTACAATCTACAATACAACAAAGTGCAAGAGTGCAACACTGCAGACAATAAACGATACAACAGACAATAAACAGGCAATGAATGACACAAACAACATAAGGTGCAGAGTTGAGTGTGCATATTGAGGTAGTATGAAAAGGGAATAAATAAATGTAAACCGTGTGTGTGCGTGAGAGAGAGAAACATTGTAAGCATCCATCCATTATCTGTAGCTGCTTATCCTGTGCAGGGTCGTGAGCAAGCTGGAGCCTATCCCAGCTGACTATGGGCGAGAGGCAGGGTACACCCTGGACAAGTCACCAGATCATCACAGGGCTGACACATAGAGACAAACAACCATTCACACTCACTTTAGAGCCACCAATTAACCTAACTTGCATGTCTTTTGACTGTGGGGGAAACCAGAACACCCAGAGGAAACCCACACAGACATGGGGAGAACATGCAAACTCCATACAGGAAGGACCTCGTTGACCACTGGGCTTGAACCCAGGACCTTCTTGCTGTGAGGCGACAGCGCTAACCACTACGTCACCGTGCCACCACTGTGCAGATACTGCAGTGGGAGTGGTGTGTTCAACAGTCTGTGAGAATCAGTCCGGTCCCTTAGAGTTGAGGAGTCTGATAGCATGTGGGAAGAAAGTGTTACAGATCCTGGCTATGAAGGCCAGAATGCTTTGGTACCTTTTTCCAGATGGCAGGAGGGTGAAGAGATTGTGTGTGGGGTCAGCCACAGAGGTGGAAAAAGTACTGAAAAATTGTAATTAAGTAAAAGTATCTTTACTTTGCTTAAATTCTACTCAAGTAAAAGTAAAAGTACCCATCTAAAAATCTACTCAAGTAAAGGTAAAAAAGTACTCAATTTAAAATGTACTTTGAGTAAAAGTTACTTAGTTACTTTCAATTATTTGATGTAAAAAAAGAAAGGACAAGTCTCATCTCATCTCATTATCTCTAGCCGCTTTATCCTGTTCTACAGGGTCGCAGGCGACCTGGAGCCTATCCCAGCTGACTACGGGCGAAAGGCGGGGTACACCCTGGACAAGTCGCCAGGTCATCACAGGGCTGACACATAGACACAGACAACCATTCACACCTACGCTCAATTTAGAGTCACCAGTTAACCTAACCTGCATGTCTTTGGACTGTGGGGGAAACCAGAGCACCCAGAGGAAACCCACGCGGACACAGGGAGAACATGCAAACTCCGCACAGAAAGGCCCTCACCAGCCACGGGGCTCGAACCCGGACCTTCTTGCTGTGAGGCGACAGTGCTAACCACTACACCACCATGACACCCAAAGGACAAGTCATAAATCAAATTGTTTTAATGAACTATTAGTCCACATAATAACCTTTCAGGCAGTATAATGTATAAAGCTTTGTTTGGATTACCCCATCAAACATTTTCAAGTACAAGTGGCATAACTTGTAAATTCTATCATCCATTTTTTTCTTTACTGACAAACCCCTGCTATTTTTATGCATACTTTATATATATATATATATATATATATATATATATATATATATATATATATATGTGACCCCTCACTGAATCCAGGGACACATGTCGGCCGAAACGAATCCGAGATAATCGCAAAAGAAGCATTTTTTTTCAAAATTTGTGATTTTTGTTTTTTTCCATCATGTGCAAGTTGAGATCTTGAAGAATGCAATCAGTATTTCAGATAATAGATTGTTTTGTTGGAAAAGCATAAATTTTTTGTTGCAAATTGTCTCGTTTTTGTCAGGACTGTAGCCTGCTGGGGGGTGTGGGTAAATTACCATATGGGCCATTCACATGATGATTTAAGTCATTTGTTTGTTTGTTTTTTCCGCGAATCAGCTGTATGATACGAGTTGAGCGCATGGCTACTTAACTGCATACAGGCGTGTGATTTCACTATGGAATGAGTTACTAAACAGAGCGCAGAGGAGCAAACACCGCGAAGCGAACAGACACTCGGTATTTACATCGGAGATCACCATTTCTAGCAAAAAAACCGCAACCTCGTTTTCCAGATTGAATGGAATACTTGAATGACTGGATGATACACGGACCGTTCTAGGATTATATTCCATCGGAGGCATTGGTGTGTGCAAGGCGCCGTTTCTCTTTCTGATGGGGTGAGTTTATTAATCTAAGGCTGTGTGGTTATTTTTGCATGTAACGGAGAGTGTTGTGGTTTGGTTAAGCCTAGGTCACAACCGGACGTACGATTTTTTTGGCCGTGTGATTTTTGGCGTTTCCCAAATCGCTGCGTTTTTTTTTTTTGTTCACGGAGAAAGACGCGCGTTGGCCGTAAGTTTGTCTTGCAACTTGAAAAAAACGTAAGCGCCCGTAGAGTTTGTTTGACATGACAAAGAACCTCTGCGGCCGGTCTGCGGCTCGAAAATCAGCACATCACACGCGCGCTCTCGTGCTTTTCATGCGCGTTCTCCGTGTGTTTCTTGTGTTTTTTTGCGTGTAGGCCGGCTGTAGGAGCACGTACAGCCGGTTGTGACCAAGGCTTTACATGAAACTAGTGTTGTGTTAGTTGTGTCATCATCGTGCTATCTTTCTTTCTTACGGTGTGAGTAATTTTTCAACCACAAAACGTTAAAGTATACTTTAGGACTTATTTTTGCACTTCATAATTGTGTTGGGCATACTTTGCATGGAAGGAAAATTGACGTGGTGATCTTTGTTTACATGAAAGTAGTATCGTGCTAGCTCGTAGGGGGTAGGGCTTTCCTTAATGTCATGCAGATGAGCAGCATTATGTGCCCGCCCTACACCCAGAGTAGCTGAGATGGAAAACTTTGAGGGCGATTTTCTCCCTTTTCTGTTTTAAGAAGTATACACTTTCAAAAGGCCACACATTCTTCAAATATTGTCAGATCTCCACATGGAAGGCATCATTGGAAAGCTTAGAAACTGTACTTTCTGAATCTGTCAATAACTCAAAATGCCCCCGGGCCGACATGTGTCCCTGGATTCTGTGAATATATATATATATATCATTCATCTCATTATCTCTAGCCGCTTTATCCTTCTACAGGGTCGCAGGCAAGCTGGAGCCTATCCCAGCTGACTACGGGCGAAAGGCGGGGTACACCCTGGACAAGTCGCCAGGTCATCACAGTATATATATATATATATATATATATATATATATATATATATATATATATATACACAGAGTCTACCTGTAATGTGCAATTTTTCCGAGCCTCTCAATAAGGCAATTTTTCTATACTTTTTCACGGTAGATAATGCAAATAGCCCTCTGTATTTAATCCTTCGTTTGTCTAATTTGTATTTCAGTTTTATTTGTTATCTGTTTGACATTTTCTTGCTACTGTAACACGTGAATTTCCCCGATGTGGGATGAATAAAGTGAATCTAATCTAATCTAATATATTAAAGCCGCTAAAGCAGACTTACTAAATGACACATATGAAACGTAAACCAACCAAACTCAAAGTGTCCAGGGCTCTCACGATTTAAAGACAGCTAAGCGATTCCTTAGCAACACTGTGCTCTTCCTTATATAGAAAATATAATTGACAAATGAACTGCATAATGTTTACAACCTGTCGAGAGGTAATGTGCAAACTATTTTGAGACTACCCCATAAAACATTTTTAAGCAAAGTGCCAAATTCTGAATTGTATGGTCCAATCAAACACCACAATAAAAAAAGAAAAGAAAACCAAACTCCAACAAAGTATCCAAGACAGTGAAAATGTTTTGATGGCCTATCAGTGACCTCCCAAAGCTCTAGTCTAGGCTACAGCTAACAACCCAGGAGCGAGTCTATACATGAATTAGGATTTTTTCATAAGTGACCAATTGCAACTAAAACCATGCACCCGTATTATTTCTGACTGTCGTTCTGATAAAACAAATTTGTAAACGTGAGGTGATTCATTTCATTTAGGCTACTTCACTTGAAACGTTAGTGATCAGTATGGATGCTAGGTGGCCAAAAGAATTGATAATGAAGGCACATTTTACTCAACAGTGGAAGGTTTTAACCCACTGGTGCCATGGTGGCGGCCCGCGGGCCGGATCCGGCCCGAATGAACATCTAATCCGGCCCCCTTGCTGATGGCCCTCTAATCGTTCGGCCGGCAGAGAGCCATCAATGTCTGCCGCACCCCATCGAACAATTATTACAGAACAATTACCTGTCTTTCACTGCCGATCGCATTGACGTCAGAGGCGGAGATTTGCCTGATGGCCCTGCCATTTGCATCGGTCCAATTCGCGCCACAGACTGTTTAAATTTTAAATTATATTGCCACTGTCAATTTTATCAGAGCGAGAGGGCTCAACCACCGGCAATTCGATGCATTTTTATCTGAAAATGACATCCACCAGGGCCTTCCCTATCACACCGATGTGCGTTGGTTGAGCCGAGGCGCAGTGCTCAAACGGTTCTACAAATTGCGCAAAGAGATAGCCGAGTTCATGCAGGCTAAAGGGAAGCCTGTGGAGGAATTGGATGACACCGAATGGACCAGGGACCTTGCCTTTTTAGTGGACATTACTGAACACCTGAACTTATTGAATGTTAATATGCAAGGTCGCAACAAACTCGTTACTGAGTATTATGACGGTGTCCGTGCGTTTCAACGTAAACTTGCGTTATGGAAGGCACAGCTCTGTCAGCGCAATGCAGCCCACTTCCCCTGTTTGAAATCTCTGTCTGTCAGTCATCAGAGCATGGACAAGTATGCAAACTTGCTTTCCGGTCTCATGCACGAGTTTGCCAATCGATTCACGGTTTTCACTGAACTGGAAAAGGACTTTGCGTTTTTTGGCTCTCCATTCACCATGGATGCTTCCGAGGTCCCCGAGGCGATGCAAATGGAACTGATAGACTTGCAATGCTGCACGCGGTTGAAGGACATGTACAAATCTGTTGGTATTGAATCATTCTACCAATCGTTGCCACCTGAGTACCCGACTATCACTGCATTTGCAGGTAAAATACTCTGTATGTTTGGGACAACATATTTATGTGAGCAGGCATTTTCAGTTATGAATATTAATAAATCGAAAATGCGCAATCGTATGACACATGGACATCTCAATGATGTCATGAAAATAGCCACGGCCCAGAGCCTGTCCCCCAATGTGGACAAGCTGGTGAAAAATAAAAGGCTTCTGGCTTCGACATGTAAAATGTAGCTGGCTTGTCTGCCCATGTAACATAGTGCTGTGAAGTAATGATTGGGAGGGTATGTTTGTGGGAGTGGGAGTTTGTGGGAGTTGTTTAAGTTAATGTACCATCTGTTATTTATGTCTTTTTATTATTAAGTTCTAGTGAATATTTAGTCACTTGGCCTGTTGGTGGAGTACTTAACCTTGGCACATCTTTTGACTTCTTTAGGGCTACTTAGGGCCATCTTTTTTAATTGGCCTAATTAGGCCTGTGTATTGACATGGTTTTATGTGCAAGTTGTCAATAAATCTGATCAAAGTAATTTACAGTTTAGTTGTGTTTTTATGTGTCCTTGTCCATTTTGTTGTTTTTTTATTATTTAAAAAAACAAACATTTATAAATAATATTTATATTCATAAATGATATCAAATAGTATGTCTATTTGTTTAGTGTTTGGTCTTGTCACGCCGGTAATGCGGCCCCCTGAGGTCCCACTTGAAAACAATCTGGTCCCCTGACCAATTTCACCCTGGCACCCCTGTTTTAACCAAACAATAAATATAACGTCTGGGATACACAGGTAAATGCACATATCTACTTACCACCACATGCTTCCGCAGATTTGATGTGGAAGTTTTGTAGACTGATAGCTCTGTACGGCAGGGCAGGCACATTTTGCATTGCATTATTGTTATTGCCTCATTTGCATTTGAACGCAAAGTACTGGCTGAGATACGGCCAAGGATTTCCCTCGCTGTCCGGCACATCTGTGCCACGGAAATTCTCTTCTTGGCAATCCTCAGCCTCCTCCATGACCTCCTCTATCTCTTGCTCGGCTACCTCGGCACCAGCCATCATCCAACCATACATGTAGGCTAATATGGATATTCCGTGCGCGTGCCTGCGCCAGTTTCCTTTCAGTTCAGGCCAATTGTTTTTTTCCCCCTGCATTTAATTTTTTTACTCAGTAACGGGCGGTTTTCGAATGTAGCGAAGTAAAATACTTGGTTCAAAATGTACTTGAGTAAAAGTAAAATTACCCATTTCAAAAACTACTTAAAAAATTACAAATTACACAAAAAAATCTACTTAATTACAGTAACGTGAGTAAATGTAATTCATTACTTTCCACCTCTGGTCAGCCACAATGCTGGTGGCTTTCCGGATGCAACGTATGGTGTAAATATCCATGATAGAGGGAAGAGAGACTCCGATGATTTTCTCAGCTGTCCTCACCATCTGTTGTAGGGTCTTGCGATCCAAGATTGAGCAATTCCCAAACCAGACTGTGATGCAGCTACTCAGAATGTTCTCAATAGTCCCTTTTGTAGAATAGTATGAGGATGGGAAATGGGTTTTCCTGAGCCTCCGTAGGAAGCAGAGGAGCTGCTTGGCTTTCTTGACTATGGAGCTGGTGTTGAGGCACCAGGTGACCATAGATTTACCAGTCTGACCATTTTCCTCTAACCATTCTCATCAATGAGGCATTTCCATGTGTAGAACTGCCACTCATTGGATTTTTTTTTTCTCACACCATTTCTGTGTAAACTCTGACTGCTGTGTGTAAAATTCTCAGAAGATCAATCCAACTTATCTGGAACCAAGAGTCAAAGTCACTGAGATCATATCCCCTCGTTCTGATGTTAGATGTACGGTAAACACTAACTGAAGCTCTTGACCTGAATCTGCATGATTTTTATGCACTGTACTTCCACCACATGATTGGTTGACTTATACAGTGTAATTACATGAAGGTGCAGGTGTACACACGGTCCTCATAAGGTGAACAGTGAATATACTGAATCTAATGAATCTGTCAGTATAGTACGGTAACATCTAATAATTAAATTTGATATAATATCTAAATAGGGCGGCATGGTGGTGTAGTGGTTAGCGCTGTCGCCTCACAGCAAGAAGGTCCGGGTTCGAGCCCCGTGGCCGGCGAGGGCCTTTCTGTGTGGAGTTTGCATGTTCTCCCCGTGTCCGCGTGGGTTTCCTCCGGGTGCTCCGGTTTCCCCCACAGTCCAAAGACATGCAGGTTAGGTTAACTGGTGACTCTAAATTGAGCGTAGGTGTGAATGTGAGTGTGAATGGTTGTCTGTGTCTATGTGTCAGCCCTGTGATGACCTGGCGACTTGTCCAGGGTGTACCCCGCCTTTCGCCCGTAGTCAGCTGGGATAGGCTCCAGCTTGCCTGCGACCCTGTAGAACAGGATAAAGTGGCTAGAGATAATGAGATGAGATGAGATAATATCTAAATAATCAATATTATGCTACAGATAAGACAATTGCAGATGTGATGCAAATCATTAAAGTTCCTTATTTGCTATCTTTTTAATAATAATAATAATAATAATAATAATAATAATAATAATATCAGAGTTTCCACAAATATGGCTCTTCACCTGATGTAAAAGCTAAATATACAAACTCTACTAATATTAAAAATCCTAACTACTAATTGTTAAAGTTATAATATCAAATATTAAAGATATAAGATAATTTCCTAGCCTGAGATACAAAAAAAACCAACAACTTTACTTATAATACTAAATATTAAAAAAAGAACTGTGTAATAAGAAACAAATTAATAATAATAATGAAAGCACTAAGATACTAATGGAAATTATATTCATAAAGTTAAACTAGATTACTAATTATTATAGTTTGTGCAACGGTTTCATAGGACTCTCTCTTGGGAAACCTAGCATCTACACATGATACAAGTATTTTAAAGCGCATCAATTTTAGTGTTTGAAGAGCTCGGTGGTGGATCTGGTGAGCATGATTAAAACTTTTTATAACCACTCTGTATGAATACAATATACTGTACCAGTGTATGTAATGTAATCATGTCATGTACAGAAGCCTGAAAGACAAGGGTTTTTTTTTTGTTTGCTTGTTTTTTTACATCCCTTTAGACAGACTGTGACGAAACAAATGAAACACAATTGTTTATTATTCAGCTGTTGTGTACTGAGGCCCGATTTCAATGCCATTAAATACTTTATATGTTTGCCCTTCAACAAAAAAGGCTCCCAGTAATGTTCAACCAGCCCCCACCCCTTACTATCCTCTTTCTCTTTCTATTCGGCATATCATTGCAGTGACGTGGCCGCTCTGACCGCTTCTTTTTCCAGGGAAGAATTACAGACATGGCTGTTTGGACTGTTGCCATAACTGGATTATTATAGAGGTTTCTTCTTCTCAGCTGTTCATGCACATAGGTAATTTAGAGTAGCCAGTTAACCTAACTGCATGTCTTTCAACTGTGGAACTTTTCTTTATTCAGAAGACCTACATCATACAATATGATTTTCAGTAGGACTCTGGAAAAATTTGAAAAAAAATTCTAATAAATAATATAATAAACATGGTAATGACAATAAATAACAATGTTGATAAAATAAATATATTCATCTCATCTCATTATCTCTAGCCGCTTTATCCTTCTACAGGGTCACAGGCAAGCTGGAGCCTATCCCAGCTGACTACGGGCGAAAGGCGGGGTACACCCTGGACAAGTCGCCAGGTCATCACAGGGCTGACACATAGACACAGACAACCATTCACACTCACATTCACACCTACGGTCAATTTAGAGTCACCAGTTAACCTAACCTGCATGTCTTTGGACTGTGGGGGAAACCGGAGCACCCGGAGGAAACCCACGCGGACACGGGGAGAACATGCAAACTCCGCACAGAAAGGCCCTCGCCGGCCACGGGGCTCGAACCCAGGACCTTCTTGCTGTGAGGCGACAGCGCTAACCACTACACCACCGTGCCGCCCTAAATATATTTTAAAAAAGAAAGAAAGAAAGAAAATTAATTAGGTTTTGTTTTCTTTCTACAACCCCGATTCCAAAAAAGTTGGGACAAAGTACAAATTGTAAATAAAAACGGAATGCAATGATGTGGAAGTTTCAAAATTCCATATTTTATTCAGAATAGAACATAGATGACATATCAAATGTTTAAACTGAGAAAATGTATCATTTAAAGAGAAAAATTAGGTGATTTTAAATTTCATGACAACAACACATCTCAAAAAAGTTGGGACAAGGCCATGTTTCCCACTGTGAGACATCCCCTTTTCTCTTTACAACAGTCTGTAAACGTCTGGGGACTGAGGAGACAAGTTGCTCAAGTTTAGGGATAGGAATGTTAACCCATTCTTGTCTAATGTAGGATTCTAGTTGCTCAACTGTCTTAGGTCTTTTTTGTCGTATCTTCCGTTTTATGATGCGTCAAATGTTTCCTATGGGTGAAAGATCTGGACTGCAGGCTGGCCAGTTCAGTACCCGGACCCTTCTTCTACGCAGCCATGATGCTGTAATTGATGCAGTATGTGGTTTGGCATTGTCATGTTGGAAAATGCAAGGTCTTCCCTGAAAGAGACGTTGTCTGGATGGAAGCATATGTTGCTCTAGAACCTGGATATACCTTTCAGCATTGATGGTGTCTTTCCAGATGTGTAAGCTGCCCATGCCACACGCACTAATGCAACCCCATACCATCAGAGATGCAGGCTTCTGAACTGAGCGCTGATAACAACTTGGGTCGTCCTTCTCCTCTTTAGTCCGAATGACATGGCGTCCCTGATTTCCATAAAGAACTTCAAATTTTGATTCGTCTGACCACAGAACAGTTTTCCACTTTGCCACAGTCCATTTTAAATGAGCCTTGGCCCAGAGAAGACGTCTGCGCTTCTAGATCATGTTTAGATACGGCTTCTTCTTTGAACTCTAGAGTTTTAGCTGGCAACGGCGGATGGCACGGTGAATTGTGTTCACAGATAATGTTCTCTGGAAATCTTCCTGAGCCCATTTTGTGATTTCCAATACAGAAGCATGCCTGTATGTGATGCAGTGCCGTCTAAGGGCCCGAAGATCACGGGCACCCAGTATGGTTTTCCGGCCTTGACCCTTACGCACAGAGATTCTTCCAGATTCTCTGAATCTTTTGATGATATTATGCACTGTAGATGATGATATGTTCAAACTCTTTGCAATTTTACACTGTCGAACTCCTTTCTGATATTGCTCCACTATTTGTCGGTGCAGAATTAGGGGGATTGGTGATCCTCTTCCCATCTTTACTTCTGAGAGCCGCTGCCACTCCAAGATGCTCTTTTTATACCCAGTCATGTTAACGACCTATTGCCAATTGACCTAATGAGTTGCAATTTGGTCCTCCGGCTGTTCCTTTTTTGTACCTTTAACTTTTCCAGCCTCTTATTGCCCCTGTCCCAACTTTTTTGAGATGTGTTGCTGTCATGAAATTTCAAATGAGCCAATATTTGGCATGAAATTTCAAAATGTCTCACTTTTGACATTTGATATGTTGTCTATGTTCTATTGTGAATACAAGATCAGTTTTTGAGATTTGTAAATTATTGCATTCCATTTTTATTCACAATTTGTACTTTGTCCCAACTTTTTTGGAATCGGGGTTGTATGTAGCAGGCTTGTAGTACTCAAGTCTGACTTGTTCCCTAATTTTAAAGACTCGTGACTTGACTTGGACTTGAGCACTGATGACTCGGACTCAGACTCGTGCATTAACTGCATTCGGACTCATAAATTGGAGACGATGACTCTGATTTTTTCTTTATTTTTTGTAACATACCATAATAATTTGGCATAAGATATTTATATCTACATTAATTTTTATAAGAAGAAACCTTTATTTGTCACATGCACACTTCAAGCACAGTGAAATTCATCCTCTGCATTTAACCCATCTGAAGCAGTGAACACATGCACACACCCAGAGCAGTGGGCAGCCACACACAGCGCCCGGGGAGCAGTCAGGGGTTCGGTACCTCGCTCAAGGGTACCTCAGCACCTCAAGGGCCACCCCATGTCAACCTAACTGCATGTCTTTGGATTGTGGGGGAAACCGGAGCACCCGGAGGAAACCCACGCAGACACAGGGAGAACATGCAAACTCCGCACAGAAAGGCCCTCGCCGGCCACGGGGCTCGAACCCGGAACCTTCTTGCTGTGAGGCAACCGTGCTAAGCATTTATGCTAATTTTTTTCCAAGAGAATGCACATTCACCTGCTCATACGTATGTCATGTTCAGGAACAAACTAACGTTAATGGCACTAAAATGCCTGGAGAGACGCGCCTAGGATTGTCCACTTTGCTTCTACAGACTTCTCGTGCAGTGGAAAAAAATGCACTGCTATGTGTTCCATATGTAGAAGAACTATCGAGGAGACGACGGGGACAACCTCGAAATTCAATCGTCATTTGGTAAGACTCCACCCAGAGAAGGAAGTGACATGCTATGTTCATTGCTCTGTTGACAGCAGTGCTTGCTTGCTGAGCGATGAACTAGCTAGTGTTAACCCTCTCTCATGCTATTTGCCCTGTTGATAGTGGGCGGAGCTTGCTGAGCAATGAACAAGCTTTTTATCTGTAGCCTGTTAACTAAAATGGGGCGGTCGAGCAGGAACGTTAGTCCGACACAGTAGCAGAGACGCTTTCACGTATAGGCAGCAACAGCAATCGTCAAATGGTGCGGATGGAGTCTCGGACTCGACTCGAAATTTTCTTCAGTGACTTGGACTTGAACACTGAGGACTCAAGACTGGATTCGGACTTGAGGTTTAGTGACTCGACTACAACACTGCTATGAAGGAACTTTTCACCACTCTTTTACATTTCTTAATAGTTGGCAGCGATTGAATATCATCCAGTAAAGAGTTCCAGCTGTGTAGGCACAAAATTTGAGATCTTAACGGACCCCGGTTCACGTTGGATTTAACTGTCCTCAGCATATTTTTATTGTGCGTATTGTACTTGTGGAAATCTGTGCCTTTAGAGAAACTTGATGTATCTTCAAATACTTTGTTATACATGTAAACACAGTGATGGCATTCTCTTCATTGAAAGGTTCAGCCATTTGAGTTCTTCAGTAGAGGAGGACCACAGTGATCAATTAAGGATTAATTTGGCCACTTTGTTATGAAGTACTTGGAGCAAGTTCATTTATGTTTTATTGCCATTGTCACCCCAGACAACGGGCGAATAATCAAATAGAGGGACTGTGAATGTCATGACAGAGTTTCCTTGTGGGAGAAACCAGAGCACCTAGAGGAAACCCATGCAGACAACACACAAACTCCACCCCGTCAGGTGTCAGGTTTGACCCCGGAACCTTCTTGCTGTGAGGTGACAGCGCTAACCACTGCACCACCATGCTGCCCTCCCTTACTATTACATAGTACATATCATTTAAACAATAATTGTTGGATTCTTTAGTGTGTCTCCATTTATTTATGAATACCTAAACAGCTCAAAAGGGGTGGCATGGTAGTGTAGGGGTTAGCACTGTCGCCTCACAGCAAGAAGGTTCTGGGTTCGAGCCCAGTGGCCAACGGGGGCCTTTCTGTGTGGAGTTTGCATGTTCTCCCTGTGTCTGTGTGGGTTTCCTCCAGGAGCTCTGGATTCCCCCACAGTCCAAAGACATGCAGGTTAGGATAATTGGTGGCTCTAAATTGAGCGTAGGTGTGAATGTGAGTGTGAATGGTTGGCTGTGTCTATGTGTCAGCCCTGCGATGACCTGGTGACTTGTCCAGGATGTACCCTGCCTCTTGCCCATAGTCAGCTGGGATAGGCTCCAGCTTGCCTGCGACCCTGTAGAGGAAAAGTGGATATGGATGGATAAACAAATCAGGGCTTTGGAACAATGACAGCAAATATGTTGTACTGACTATTGTCTTACAAAGTCAGTTGCATTTTGTTTACTTTGTAATTTTTTGTGTTTTTCATTTCTTTTTCTAGAATCCATGAAGCGGCTTCCAGGAAAAATGGGGAAAAACCTCTTCATAAGATAGAAGAATTATTCATGTTACTTTTTTTTGCTTCCAGTTATACAGTTTCCATATTCAACCATTATCTAAAGTTGCTGTATAGTTTTGGCTGTAATTATCTACTGCACACATACATTACCCAGGTGTGATCCATAATTATGTGCTGTGCTTTTTTTTGCTTTTATTTATTTGTATAAAGTGTTTTGCATAAGTATACACACCCCATATTTTGAACTTCATATTTTGTAGCTCTGACTGGCCCATTATAGCACTTTCATGTTCTTGGTTTTGAACCACTCAAGTGTAGCATTGTCAATATGTTTCGTGTCGTTGATTGAACATCTGGGAAAAGTCTCAAGTCTCTTACAGACTGGAACTCTGACCAGTTTTCTACTCCCTGCTGTTGAAAATCCATCCATCTATTATGTATACTGCTTACCTGTCAGGGTCCGGGGGGAAGCTGAAGCCAATCCAGCTGACTTCAGGCAAGAGGCAGGATACATCCAGGGCAGGTCACCAATGTATTCCAGGGCTAACACAGACAAACAACTATTCACACACATGGGCAAGTGTAGCCAGTTGACTTCATCCACGTCTTTGGAATATGGGAGGAAACCGAAGCACCCAGAAGAAAGCCACGCAGGCACAAGGAGGACATGCAAACTCCATATAGAAAGGTCCCAGTCAGCTGTAAGGTTCGAACCAGGAACATTCTTGCTGTGAGACAACAGTATGCGAGGCACCACTGCGATGCCTGCTGATAAAAATCATTCCCACAAAAAGATGCTACCACCATCATTCTTCACTGTAGGGATGAAGATCTCAGGGTGATGAGTAACGCTGTGTTTCTACCAAGCATAGCACTTTGTGCCAAGTCCAAATAAGTTTGGTCTCATCACACTACAGAAACCTTTTCCACATTTGCTGAGTCTTTAACAAGCCTTTTGTCAAACTCTAAATGGGATTTGGTGGATTTTTTTTTTCAATATTGGCTTTCTTCTCACCACTCTTCCATAAAGTCCAGCCTTATGGAGTGTTCATTTGTCCTTTTGAAAAGCATCTTCCATCTGAGCTATGGACCACCCTTGACCTTAGTTGTTTCTCTGACTAATCCCAGTCACTTTACCCAGTCAGAGAGTTTTAGTGGATGGCCTCCTCGAGGCAAAGTTGTAATTGGGCCATATTGTTTACAAATCTTAATAGTGGATTTTATGGTGGTTCATTGGATGTTCAGAGTTTACCTTCTGCCACCCCACCCCACCCCACCCCACCCCACCCCCAGGAACAGGTGTATTTATATTGTGATCATATAACCTTTTATTTGCCCACAGTTATTATCCATTCAAGCTAATTCAGACTTCTGATGGCTAGAACTAAGTAAGGGGTCTCACAACAATGGGGGTTGCATGCTTATGGAAATGCATTTATTTGTTAATCCTCTCACCTTGAAATATAATGGGCTGTTTTATGTAGATGACAAAATTCCTGTAAATAGTGTATCTAGTTAATTTCCTGGTTCACCTCAAACTTCCTAAAACTTAACAGCGACAAAACTGAAATTCTTCTCCTTGGCACAAAATCCACACTATCCAAAATTGACAGTTTCTGCATCACAATCAACAGCTCCTTAGTTTCCTCCTCCCCTCAGGTTAAGAGTCTGGGTGTCATCCTCGATAGCTCATTATCTTTTCAATCTCACATCAGTAATATAACCCGGTCTGCATATTTCCATCTTCGTAATATTAATTGTCTCTGCCCCTCCCTCACCCCCCATACCACATCTATCCTTGTTCACAGCCTTGTCACCTCCCGTATTGATTATTGAAATTCTCTCCTTTTTGGCCTCCCTCGCAAATCCCTCCATAAGCTTCAACTGGTCCAGAATGCAGCCGCTTGCATTATCTCCAAAACATTACCCCTGTCCAACAACAATTCCACTGGTTCCCAGTTAAGTACAGAATTGATTTCAAAATTCTCCTTTACACATTCAAGGCCATCCACAATCTTGCCCCCCCCCCCCAATCTGTCAAATCTGTTCCATATCGCAACTTCCACCCGTTTGCTCAGATCCTCCTCTTCCACTCATCTCACCGTGCCCTCTGCCTGCCTTAGCACCATGGGGAGCAGAGCTTTCAGCCGCTCTGCTCCCAAACTCTGGAACTCCTTCCCACTTGATATCCTTAACATTAACTCTTCCTCTTTTCAAATCTAGACTCAAAATGCACCTGTTCAAAATAGCCTATTCTTTGTAACTTGCATTGTTTTTCTCTCTTTTTTCTTATGTTTGCTGTTTAGTTTCTATCTGCTGTTTAGCTTAATTCCCTGTAAATTGCATTTTTCCCCTCTTCTTTCCATTTTATATTGTGTAGTTTTTATCTGGTAATTTTATCTGTTTTATTCTTGTAAAGTGTCCTTGAGTGTCTTGAAAGGCGCTTATAAATAAAATGTATTATTATTAATTTAATGTAGTTTATTTTAAAAATGAAGAAAAGTAGGTAGTTGTATCCAGCTTGTCATACCAGTAAGACACCAAGTGTAGCTGACTCACATGTTTCTACTCGGGTGGTGTCACATGATTTCACAATAAGGAAGCAAGCTGTAAGTGGGTGGCATACTGTATGGTATGCACGACAACTCACCTGCCAAAAACCTACAATGCTGGATATACTTACATATACTTACTTTTTACTACATCTCACATACATTTACATTACATGGCATTTAGCAGACGCTCTTATCCAGAGCAATGCACAATGAGTGCAAAAGTCAGGTACAAGAAGTGCTGAACTTCTAGACAAGAAAGTTCTAGTGACAACTGAACAAGTGACTTCCGTGCTTATTCTCCGTGCTTCCACGGAAGGCGGTCGCATTTCTCTGCCTCTCCCTCCCCTAATCTTTCCTGCTTCTGCTGTCTCATCTATCTATTGTCTTTGCTTTTTTTGAGATACCCTTTCCACATTGCTCTTCAAACCAAAAATCATGGATTTGATAAACTGGTCTCTTCACGCAATTGACACAATCTTCTCAATGAGAAGCCTGGGTTCGGGGGAACCAGCCTGTCCTGCCGGAACGTTCGCAGCTGGCTATACGATGGATGCGTGGGAGAGGTGGCCTGTTGTGTGCCTGGCGGTTCTTTCTGTGGAGGACATTGAGGACATCTACCTATTCGGAACCATGATTACAGGACTTTTGCTGATTGGATTAGGCATTGCCCTGGTTCATCGAGGAAATCAGAAAATGGTGACAGCTGTTCAAAGCCCCATACTGGTAAAACTGCCCGACATGATTGAAGCAGTGGGCAGAGCTGTCGGCACTCAGACTGTGGCTATTCAGAACTTGAACCGCACCGTGGATTCCATCTTGGAGAAGCTGATGGCTTTGCAAAGGAAAATGGACAAGCAGGGTAGTCAGAAAAAGAACACATCTACTGTACCCGTCCCAAGTCTAAACAAATTCCAATCTTATCTTCGGCTCTCTCAGCCAGCAATACCTTGGCCAAAGCCGTTGCTGGGGAAACAACTCCCCCTGAAGATCGCTGCAGTCAGACTCTCTCTGTATTCCCCCCCACCCCCACTTCCCACGGTCGCCGTTTTTTACCCCCAGTGTGTCAAGTCGGTAAGCGTCGTCTGGCTGCAGGACCGAACTGCTTGTTTGCGCTGGGTTACCTATACCTATCTGCCCCCCCTCCCCCCTGACCCCCTTCCATGATTGCCCCCCCTCACTCCCTTCCCCCTCAAGTCCTGAGTTTTCATGTTGTAAAGTGTACTTTTTTTGGTGTTGTGCTTATGTGCTGAGGTGTTTTTTTTAATGTTCCCACACTGTGCTTCCCTAGAAGCATAGTGTGGGGGTCATTTTGTTCTCCTCCTCTTCCCTCATGTTATTCTGTATTTTTCATCCATGTCTTCCTGTCCTGTCTACCCTATGTCAATTGTATGTATACGAGGCGTGTATGAAAAGTTTTAAGCATCAGAAAAACTAAAAGGGATAAGGGATTTTTGATGATTTATTTTTCAACATAGTCCCCCTCAAGGGCTGAGCACTTGCTCCAATGGTGCTGAAGCACTTTTATCCCGGTGTAGAAGAAGTCCTTTGTTTGGGACTCAAGAAACCCCTCGACTGCAGCTATGATGTCATCATCACTGGCAAAATGGCGACCAGCCAAGGCTTTTTTCATTTGGGGGAACAGATAGAAGTCGGAGGGGGCCAGGTCTGGCGATTAAGGTGGATGAGGAACAAGTTCGAATCCACAATCGTGAATTGTCACCATGGCAACCAATGAGGTGTGGGCTGGTGCATTGTCTTGGTGGAAGAGGATTCCTCTTGTGAGCATTCCTGGCCTTTTTTCTTTGATTGCTTCCCGTAGGTGCTTCACTTGTCCAGAATAATGCTGTCCAGTCACTGTGTGGCCCTTCTCAAGGTATTTGACCAGTATGACACCCTGGGAATCCCAGAAAACCGAAGCCATGACCTTGCCAGCTGAAGGAATGACCTTGGCCTTCTTTGGAGTCGGAGATGACGTGTGCTTCCACTGCTTTGATTGTTCTTTGGTTTTGGGTTGGTAGTGATGAACCCAGCTTTCATCCATAGTGATGAATCGAGTAAGGAAATTGTCTTCATCAGCTTCAAACAGTTCAAGATTGCTCGTGGACACAGTGCACCTGGTGCGTTTCTGTTCAGGTGTCAAAAGACGAGGGACCCACCTTGCAGAAACCTTTGAGAATCCCAGTTCTTTGGTCAAAATTTTGTCTGCTCACTCAATGGATATCCCAAGTCTCTCTGCTATCTGACGACATGATATCCGACGATCTTGCATGACCATCTGCAGAGCAAGGTCAAGGTTATCCTTGGTTGTTGCAGTTGGCGGTCTTCCTGACCTTGGGTCATCTTCAACACTGTCTCTGCCACGCTTGAATTCTCTGATCCAACATGTGACTGTAGCATATGAAGGGGCACTCTCGGCTAATGTTCTCACCATGTCTTCATGAATTTCTGAGGCAGTCATGCCTTTCAAATGCAGGTACTTAATGACTGCACAATTTTCTGTTTTCTCCATTTTTCACTAAATCGTTGACCCTCGCTTATTCAAAAATCTGCAGAAAAAAATAAGAAACATGCTAGAATCTCAAAAAGGAATACTTACAAAGGTCTGTACTTTCAAAAAATCATAGGTTTGATCATGCACCAACGCTTCTTCTACGCGATGCATAAAACTTTTCATACACCCCTCGTATATATATATATATATATATATATATATATATATATATATATATATGTGTGTACGGACAGGTTGACAGCTAATTTCGCTGGTACTTGTGACTAGTGACAATAAAGGGCTCATTCATTCATTCATTCATTCGACAATACTTAGTATAATGTGCTGTTGAAGTACCAATACCCAAACAGCCAAGGAAACAAACCAACCATATAAAGTACAACTAAATAGAGAACTCAAACAGCTAACCCCAGGCTAGACAGTACACCACCTGGGTTGGTCTAGACTGAAACACAGTTACACAGTGGGCAGGGAAGAAGGGGAGAGGTGCAGCCTGAAGAGGTGAGTCTTCAGTCTGCACTTGAAGGTGGTCAGGGAATCAACAGTTCTGACCTCAATGGGAAGGTCATTCCACCAATGGGGAACCAGGACAGACAGCAGTCTTGAGCAGGCTGGGCAGGAGCTGAGAGGAGGAGGGGCCAGGTAACCAGTAGTTGCAGAGTGTAGGGATCTGGCTGGCATGTTGGGGCGGATCAGTCTCTGAAGTTATGCTGGCCCTGACCACTTGACAACCTGGTAAGCTAGCACCAATGTATTAAATTTGATACAAGCGGCGATAGGTAGCCAGTGCAGGTTGGCAAACAGAAGGGTGACATGGGAAGAACAAGGAAGGTTGTAGACCAGGCAAGCTGCAGCATTCTGGATGAGCTGCAGGAGTCTGATGGCAGAAGCTGGAAGGCCAGCAAGGAGAGAGTTGCAGTAGTCCAAGTGGGAGAGGATCAGTGCTTGGACCAGGAGCTGAGTAGAGTAGGTGGTAAGAAAAGGGCAGATCCTTCAGATGTTGTAGAGGAGGAGTCTACACAGCTGGGTCTACATGTCCAGGTCACTGCAGCTATGATATACAGTACTATTTTTTTGATCAGCTTGATAAAAATTAAATTATGTAAACACACTGCTACTCAACAGTTTCCTCATGCTTCATAAAAATAGGCATGCAAAACAAGACATTTCATTATGGAGATCAAGTGCACAGGTATTAAAATGTTGTGCAACAATACACCAAGGAAACAGAAGCATTAGTCCAAAGAAGAAAGATGAGTATATCATAGCCTGCAGGAAAATATTAAACAAACATGAAGGCAAACCAAAAAGTTTGATCGAACAGAAATACAAGAGGTACAACAGAGTGGAGCTGGTGGAGCCCTGACAACTGTGACGTTACTGAGTCAACAAGGCAATGCTAGAAAAATATATGATACAGAAATTATACATACAAAATTCAGAATACAACATATACCCATGCTTCTTAAAGTGAAGTCTGGGGAATCCCAGGGATCTATGGATCATAGCCAAGAGGTCTATGTACTGCTTTTGTAATAGTCTGTTTGTAAAATAAATCTGTATGTCATGTCTGCATGTGCTCAAGCTTGGCTCTCATCCATGCATTCAAAGCATGCCAGTAGGACTAATTACATGCACCTGTCCCGGATAAGAGAAAATCAGACTCACAGATTTTGTGAAGTATACACGCAGTGCAGGTCGGCACGGTGGTGTAGTGGTTAGCGCTGTCGCCTCACAGCAAGAAGGTCCGGGTTCGAGCCCCGTGGCTGGCGAGGGCCTTTCTGTGTGGAGTTTGCATGTTGTCCCCATGTCCGCGTGGGTTTCCTCCGGGTGCTCCGGTTTCCCCCACAGTCCAAAGACATGCAGGTTAGGTTAACTGGTGACTCTAAATTGACCATAGGTGTGAATGGTTGTCTGTGTCTATGTGTCAGCCCTGTGATGACCTGGCGACTTGTCCAGGGTGTACCCCGCCTTTCGCCCATAGTCAGCTGGGATAGGCTCCAGCTTGCCTGTGACCCTGTAGAACAGGATAAAGCAGCTAGAGATAATGAATACACACAGTGCATATTGTCTGTCTATACCAAGCCTTAATTCTCTGTTTAGTTACTCTGGCTCCTGACTTTGTTCTGTTTGTTTTGACTTTGCCTTTTGCATATTCTCTGATACTCTGTTTCCACCTTGTATGACCCTTGCCTGTTTATGACGTTGCCTTTGCCTGATCTGTCTGCCTACATGTTTTTAAATAAACATTCTTCTTGCAATTACCTCCGTTCATTCGCCTCCATCAGCATCAAACATGACAGAATACTTTGCCAAACGCAATGGAAGTAGCAGAAGAGAGCCAGCATGCTGAGTAACGCCACAACAAAACAGAGACAGCGAGAGAACATTTCTTACCCTCACAGAATTTTTACATGGAGTTAAACCTCAATTCAAGCAACAAAGAGCTCAGAGTGATGATGATGATGATGATGACGACAACAATGATGATGATGATGATGGACATAATACAGGAATGCATTCCACAGTATTTCAACTTATTCCTACACTAAGATTTATCTCAGTATTTGAGAGCTCTGACTTTGTAGGTTCATTTGGCTGGTCCCAAAAGGAAAACTGCTCTTTTACAAAAATTGTAGCTTTTGTTCTCATCTCATTATCTGTAGCCGCTTTATCCTGTTCTACAGGGTCGCAGGCAAGCTGGAGCCTATCCCAGCTGACTACGGGCAAAAGGCAGGGTTCACCCTGGACAAGTCGCCAGGTCATCACAGGGCTGACACATAGACACAGACAACCATTCACACTCACATTCACACCTACGCTCAATTTAGAGTCACCAGTTAACCTAACCTGCATGTCTTTGGACTGTGGGGGAAACTGGAGCACCCAGAGGAAACCCACGCGGACACGGGGAGAACATGCAAACTCCACACAGAAAGGCCCTCGCCGGCCACGGGGCTCGAACCTGGACCTTCTTGCTGTCAGCGCTAACCACTACACCACCATGCCGCCCTATGTAGCTTTTGTTAAAAAATACAAAAACAAACAAAACTTAAAGCACCAAAATGGATCATTTTGGTTAAAGGTTCATGCTTGGAATTAGATTTGGGTTTAGGCATAGCACTAATTAGTGAGATTCATAATTACATCCTGTATGTAAATGGAAAGTCCTCATAAGGATAAGGATAGGATAGCAAGACAAATGTGTGTGCGCGCATGTCGGATCTTCAGGATAAGGACACTGTTTCGTTTGAATTTGATTTGAATAGGTTTTAATATATTGGTGGGGTAAAGATCACTGGAGGAGTAGCACCTTTCTGGTTGGCCATTTAACATCTAGGCATCCCAGACTGGTCTCCCCATATCCAGTGTTGTGTGAAGCACAAAATAGGCCAACCCAACATCATGGCCCACCATCTAGCCTCTCACACAGCAAAGACCATCTGCTGTGCCTCCATGCTGGCGCCCCTAGTTTTGCAGAACACGGCGGCTCTAGGGAGTAACACCCCCCCCCAATAAATAAAAATAAAAATAAATAAATCAGAGTCTACCCAGGCGGCACGGTGGTGTAGTGGTTAGCGCTGTCGCCTCACAGCAAGAAGGTCCGGGTTCTAGAGGGGGATGTTTGAGTGTGGGTGTGAGGGGGGTATTTGTGTATGCGTGTGTGTGTGTGTGTGTGTGTGTGTGTGTGTGTGTGTGTACATGAATACATATGTATATTATCAGTTTAGCAATTATGTAAATGATATGTGAGCAGAAAAGTCCGGGGCATGGGGGATTAGGATGAGTCCCACTGGGAGGGAGTGGAGGAAGGGAGGAAGAGACAAGGGAGGAAGAAGCAGACTTCGGGCAAAACTGACGCACCCCCCCAGACACAATCACACCCCCAAAAGAAAAAAATAAATAAATAAAATAAAATGGAGGGGGGGTGGTAAGATGACTTCCTCTGACCACTCCAAGCCCCAGTGCATCAGAGGTACAAGCCGAACCCTAACGGGAGGAGAGGACAGGAAAAGGCCGCCGCAGATAGGGATAGGCTCCAGCTTGCCTGCCACCCTGTAGAACAGGATAAAGCGGCTAGAGATAATGAGATGAGATGAGTCTACCCACTGGCCCATGGACAATCAGCCTCTTGGAACAAGATGTGGTGATATGTGTTATTTCATGTTTCCACTCCATAATCTACTCATCGAGGAATGTAAGCATGGAAGACGGCAGCCTGCTTGTCTACTGGCTGGGGCTAGCAACCCCTTGCTGTGGAAACCTTTATCCACTACAGACCCAAAAACATATGTATCTAATATATTGGTATATTTAATCTCATGTATGCAAAATGAGAGTCATCCTGTGGATGAATAAATCATGCCAAGGTAGCAGTTTAAAGCCTGATTTTGTAGAAAAATCACACATCACCACACTCATTCTAACACTCACATCTTTCATGGTTGTTAGTAATGAATGAATACTTTCATTGTGCACAATCAAAACAGTACAGTCACACTTCAGAAGAGTATTTCAAGCATGAGGGAGAATAATCTGTGCTCTCTTGTATGAGGCCATGCTTCTTTCTTGACGTCCTCTTTGTGGAAGGATACGGACAATTATGTGTAACTGTAAATTGATCTTTTTTTTTTTTTTTTTTTACCTCGGGGAGTTATGACTCAGGACAAATGAGCAAACAACACATAGCAATTATCCTTCACTGTAGGGATGAAATGTCAGGGTGAAGAGTAACGCTGTGTTTCTACCAAGCATAGCATTTTGTGCCAAGTCCAAATAAGTTTGGTCTCATCACACTACAGAAACCTTTTCCACATTTGCTGAGTCTTTAACAAGCCTTTTGTCAAACTCTAAATGGGATTTGGTGGATTTTTTTTTTCAATATTGGCTTTCTTCTCACCACTCTTCCATAAAGTCCAGCCTTATGGAGTGTTCATTTGTCCTTTTGAAAAGCATCTTCCATCTGAGCTATGGACCACCCTTGACCTTAGTTGTTTCTCTGACTAATCCCAGTCACTTTACCCAGTCAGAGAGTTTTAGTGGATGGCCTCCTCGAGGCAAAGTTGTAATTGGGCCATATTGTTTACAAATCTTAATAGTGGATTTTATGGTGGTTCATTGGATGTTCAGAGTTTACCTTCTGCCACCCTACCCCACCCCACCCCACCCCCAGGAACAGGTGTATTTATATTGTGATCATATAACCTTTTATTTGCCCACAGTTATTATCCATTCAAGCTAATTCAGACTTCTGATGGCTAGAACTAAGTAAGGGGTCTCACAACAATGGGGGTTGCATACTTATGGAAATGCATTTATTTGTTAATCCTCTCACCTTGAAATATAATGGGCTGTTTTATGTAGATGACAAAATTCCTGTAAATAGTGTATCTAGTTAATTTCCTGGTTCACCTCAAACTTCCTAAAACTTAACAGCGACAAAACTGAAATTCTTCTTCTTGGCACAAAATCCACACTATCCAAAATTGACAGTTTCTGCATCACAATCGACAGCTCCTTAGTTTCCTCCTCCCCTCAGGTTAAGAGTTTGGGTGTCATCCTCGATAGCTCATTATCTTTTCAATCTCACATCAGTAATATAACCCGGTCTGCATATTTCCATCTTCGTAATATTAATTGTCTCTGCCCCTCCCTCACCCCCCCATACCACATCTATCCTTGTTCACAGCCTTGTCACCTCCCGTATTGATTATTGAAATTCTCTCCTTTTTGGCCTCCCTCACAAATCCCTCCATAAGCTTCAACTGGTCCAGAATGCAGCCGCTTGCATTATCTCCAAAACATTACCCCTGTCCAACAACAATTCCACTGGTTCCCAGTTAAGTACAGAATTTATTTCAAAATTCTCCTTTACACATTCAAGGCCATCCACAATCTTGCCCCCCCCCCCCCCCCCCCAATCTGTCAAATCTGTTCCATATCGCAACTTCCACCCGTTTGCTCAGATCCTCCTCTTCCACTCATCTCACCGTGCCCTCTGCCCGCCTTAGCACCATGGGGAGCAGAGCTTTCAGCCGCTCTGCTCCCAAACTCTGGAACTCCCTCCCACTTGATATCCTTAACATTGACTCTTCCTCTATTCAAATCTAGACTCAAAACACACCTGTTCAAAATAGCCTATTCTTTGTAATTTGCATTGTTTTTCTCTCTTTTTTCTTATTTTTGCTGTTTAGTTTCTATCTGCTGTTTAGCTTATTCTATCTGCTGTTTAGCTTATATTGTGTAGTTTTTATCTGGTAATTTTATCTGTTTTATTCTTGTAAAGTGTAAATTGTAACTGTAAATTGATCTTTTTTTTACCTCGGGGAATTATGACTCAGGACAAATGAGCAAACAACACATAGCAATTATGGGATTGCCTTCACATTCTTCAGTGTATTCCTTCCCTTCACTTCTTTCTATCTGACAAGGATACAGACATCAGTTTTTAAGTTGTTGGTTCACTTGGCTGGTCCCCAAGTGAAAAAAAAAAATGTGCAGGCAAAAAGGTTTACTTTTGGTTACGAAGCTAAATGTTAGTCTTCACAAAGATAAAGATGTGTGTGTGTGTGTGTGTGTGTGTGAGATTGTGTGTGCTTGTAGCAACAAGCACTGAGCACTTCAGTACGTCCTTTCTAACTCGACTCAATCTTGCTGTAACTTTGTGACTCTTGTTGAGTGTTTATATGAACACGTGGAAGAAGACGCACAGCTATTTCCCTTCATCCATCCACATTCCAAGAATTACCATTCTGACACCCCTTCCTGGTTGGAGGCCCACTACCTGAAACTCAGCTCTGACAAAACTGAACTTATCGACCTAGCAATGAAGAACTCAGATCCTTTCTGTTCGGTTACTAGATTATTGACACTCTCACAACACAGAAAACAGGATTAACCTCAACAATCACAGTAAACACCTTTTCTACACCCTTGCCTACAGAACCTGCTCGACTTCTTATTATTATTCGACGTCTCCTCCCCAAACACCCATATGTGGCAGATCACAGAAACCAGGGACACATGTCGGCCCGGGGGCATTTTGAGTTATTGACAGATTCAGAAAGTACAGTTTCTAAGCTTTCCAATGATGCCTTCCATGTGGAGATCTGACAATATTTGAAGAATGTGTGGCCTTTTGAAAGTGTATACCTCTTAAAACAGGAAAGGGAGAAAATCGCACTCAAAGTTTTCCATCTCAGTTACTCTGGGTGCAGGGCGGGCACATAATGCTGCTCATCTGCATGACATTAAGGAAAGCCCTACCCCCTACGAGCTAGCACGATACTACTTTCATGTAAACAAAGATCACCACGTCAATTTTCCTTCCATGCAAAGTATGCCCAACACAATTATGAAGTGCAAAAATAAGTCCTAAAGTATACTTTAACGTTTTGTGGTTGAAAAATTACTCACACCGTAAGAAAGAAAGATAGCACGATGATGACACAACTAACACAACACTAGTTTCATGTAAAGCCTTGGTCACAACCGGCCGTATGTGCTCCTACAGCCGGCCTACACGCAAAAAAACACAAGAAACACACGGAGAACGCGCATGAAAAGCACAAGAGCGCGCGTGTGATGTGCTGATTTTCGAGCCGCAGACCGGCCGCAGAGGTTCTTTGTCATGTCAAACAAACTCTACGGGCGCTTACGTTTTTTTCAGGTTGCAAGACAAACTTACGGCCAACGCGCGTCTTTCTCCGTGAACAAAAAAAAAACGCAGCGATTTGGGAAACGCCAAAAATCACACGGCCAAAAAATCGTATGTCCGGTTGTGACCTAGGCTTAACCAAACCACAACACTCTCCGTTACATGCAAAAATAACCACACAGCCTTAGATTAATAAACTCACCCCATCAGAAAGAGAAACGGCGCCTTGCACACGCCAATGCCTCCGATGGAATATAATCCTAGAACAGTCCGTGTATCATCCGATCATTCAAGTATTCCATTCAATCTGGAAAACGAGGTTGCGTTTTTTTTTGCTAGAAATGGTGATCTCCGATGTAAATACCGTGTGTCTGTTTGCTTCGCGGTGTTTCAGCTCCTCTGCGCTCTGTTTAGTAACTCATTCCATAGTGAAATCACATGCCTGTATGCAGTTAAGTAGCCATGCACTCAACTCGTATCATACAGCTGATTCGCGGAAAAAAAAAACAAATGACTTAAATCATCATGTGAATGGCCCATATGGTAATTTACCCACACCCCCCAGCAGGCTACAGTCCTGACAAAAACGAGACAATTTGCAACAAAAAAATGTATGCTTTTCCAACAAAACAATCTATTATCTGAAATACTGATTGCATTCTTCAAGATCTCAACTTGCACATGATGGAAAAAAACAAAAATCACAAATTTCCATAAAAAAATGCTTCTTTTGTGATTATCTCGGATTCGTTTTGGCCGACATGTGTCCCTGGATTCAGTGAGGGGTCACATATCTTTTTTTTTAAAGCTTTCTGCGTATGAAATGTTCTATTGTAGGTTATGTGCTTAACCAGCTTCCACTGCTTCGCTGATTATTATTGCCACTGCCGTACTCATACTGACAAAAGCACTGGTAAAATACAAATGCAAAGATACATTCATGAATCTCATCTCATTATCTCTAGCCGCTTTATCCTGTTCTACAGGGTCGCAGGCAAGCTGGAGCCTATCCCAGCTGACTACGGGCGAAAGGCGGGGTACACCCTGGACAAGTCGCCAGGTCATCACAGGGCTGACACATAGACACAGACAACCATTCACACTCACATTCACACCTACGCTCAATTTAGAGTCACCAGTTAACCTAACCTGCATGTCTTTGGACTGTGGGGGAAACCGGAGCACCCGGAGGAAACCCACGCGGACACGGGGAGAACATGCAAACTCCACACAGAAAGGCCCTCGCCGGCCACGGGGCTCGAACCCAGACCTTCTTGCTGTGAGGCAACAGCGCTAACCACTACACCACCCACATTCATGAATGTATGAGAATATTTAATGAAATAAACATGAACCTCGACAGGTTTTACAAAGTAAAGCATATCTGTATGCAAATAATAGCAACCACTGACTCCAGCCATTGAACTTTTGCATTCCTCTTCTATGTTCCACACTAAAAATAATCAAGTACAGGGTTAGTCAAAATTATGGTAACACTAATGGATCATTTTTCTCCTGCAGATAGATGTACGCCATGGGTGACAGATTAACACCAGAGCAAAGAAGAGTGGTTACAAGCTTGATGAAAGTGTATGGTTTGCCAACTGTAGTCTGTTGAAAGTTTGCAGAACAATTTGCATGACGAGACCCACCAAGTTGTTGAATGATTTATCATTTATGGACCATCATTTATGGTGTTTTGTGAATAAATGATTTCTACCATTTAAGTGTTAGCATAATTTTGACTAACCCCGTGCTACTACAGGAGAGAACATTACCAAAAAAAAAAAAACACAGTCACATTATGACTTTCACAGTCATATACCTGATATGATCTGAAAGTAAACAAAGTATTCCCCTGACTAAGTACCTAAGTATATCTAATCTAAATGCTTATTATTTTATGATATTATTACACTTATTATTTTATTATTAAATTATTATTTGGGCGGCACGGTGGTGTAGTGGTTAGCGCTGTCGCCTCACAGCAAGAAGGTCCGGGTTCGAGCCCTGGGGCCGGCGAGGGCCTTTCTGTGTGGAGTTTGCATGTTCTCCCCGTGTCCGCGTGGGTTTCCTCCGGGTGCTCCGGTTTCCCCCACAGTCCAAAGACATGCAGGTTAGGTTAACTGGTGGCTCTAAATTGACCGTAGGTGTGAATGTGAGTGTGAATGGTTGTCTGTGTCTATGTGTCAGCCCTGTGATGACCTGGCGACTTGTCCAGGGTGTACCCCGCCTTTCGCCCGTAGTCAGCTGGGATAGGCTCCAGCTTGCCTGCGACCCTGTAGAAGGATAAAGCGGCTAGAGATAATGAGATGAGATGAGAAATTATTATTTTTTATTGTGGCAAAGCAGTCAGGGTTTACTATCTTTACTTTTAAGCTCATGGTCATTATAAAGGCCATCCATCTACATGCTATAATGATATAATCTATGTTTTGTTGTTGTTGTTTTCAGGACAGTCTAGGTTATGATAATATTTGCATATTTACATCAGGCTTTGCTATCAAAGAAAAACATTTTGTGTTTATGAATTTTCCCTGTTATTGAATGTATGCCACGATAGGAAGCATGACAACCGAAATATCTTTTCATACTTGTGTGGACTGTCGGGAATCTAGCAACATCCATTATCTGTAGCCACTTATCCTGTCCTGCGGGGTCGCAGGCAAGCTGGAGCCTATCCCAGCTGACTATGGGCGAGAGGCGGGGTTCACCCTGGACAAGTCGCCAGGTCATCGCAGGGCTGACAACATAGACACAGACAACCATTCACACCTACGGTCAATTTAGAGCCACCAATTAGCCTAACCTGCATGTCTTTGAACTGTGGGGAAAACTGGAGCACCCAGAGGAAACCCACACGGACACGGTGAGAACATGCAAACTCTGCACAGAAAGGCCTTCACCGGCCGCTGGGCTCGAACCCGGACCTTCTTGCTGTGAGGCGACAGTGCTAACCACTACACCACCGTGAATCTGGCAACATAAATATGACGACAGTTGGATAGCCTACTGTATGTCTTAGCAATAATTTGTAAAAATATATCATGTACTGATATAACTTCCTAATGTCAGCTACATTAGAATATCAGTCTGAAGTTGGAGACAATTTGTTGCTGTAATTTCAAAACCGGATTACTTGAGAAAGGCAGAAGGCCCAGATGAATACTTTATACCATTCGAAATGGTAGGGACTGCTGTTTATTCTGATGTGTGGTTTGTCGCGTAAACTCAGGAGTTAGTGAGGTGTTGCACCGACAAGAACGGGTGTAGAGATGGACGAAGAGCTGTATGTGGAATATCATTAAATTTGATGTGAATTCATTGATGTTAATTTTATCGCAAACCGTTTATCACAGTAACCAGTGGGTAGCACCGTTGGGAAGCTCAAGTCGTGTGATTTCACGTGATATATTTACAACCCCGATTCCAAAAAAGTTGGGACAAAGTACAAATTGTAAATAAAAACAGAATGAAATAATTTACAAATCTCTAAAACTGATATTGTATTCACAATAGAACATAGACAACATATCAAATGTCGAAAGTGAGACATTTTGAAATTTCTTGCCAAATATTGGCTCATTTGAAATTTCATGACAGCAACACATCTCAAAAAAGTTGGGACAGGGGCAATAAGAGGCTGGAAAAGTTAAAGGTACAAAAAAGGAACAGCTGGAGGACCAAATTGCAACTCATTAGGTCAATTGGCAATAGGTCATTAACATGACTGGGTATAAAAAGAGCATCTTGGAGTGGCAGCGGCTCTCAGAAGTAAAGATGGGAAGAGGATCACCAATCCCCCTAATTCTGCACCGACAAATAGTGGAGCAATATCAGAAAGGAGTTCGACAGTGTAAAATTGCAAAGAGTTTGAACATATCATCATCTACAGTGCATAATATCATCAAAAGATTCAGAGAATCTGGAAGAATCTCTGTGCGTAAGGGTCAAGGGCGGAAAACCATACTGGGTGCCCGTGATCTTCGGGCCCTTAGACGGCACTGCACCACATACAGGCATGCTTCTGTATTGGAAATCACAAAATGGGCTCAGGAATATTTCCAGAGAACATTATCTGTGAACACAATTCACCGTGCCATCCGCCGTTGCCAGCTAAAACTCTATAGTTCAAAGAAGAAGCCGTATCTAAACATGATCCAGAAGCGCAGACGTCTTCTCTGGGCCAAGGCTCATTTAAAATGGACTGTGGCAAAGTGGAAAACTGTTCTGTGGTCAGACGAATCAAAATTTGAAGTTCTTTATGGAAATCAGGGACGCCGTGTCATTCGGACTAAAGAGGAGAAGGACGACCCAAGTTGTTATCAGCGCTCAGTTCAGAAGCCTGCATCTCTGATGGTATGGGGTTGCGTTAGTGCGTGTGGCATGGGCAGCTTACACATCTGGAAAGACACCATCAATGCTGAAAGGTATATCCAGGTTCTAGAGCAACATATGCTCCCATCCAGACGACGTCTCTTTCAGGGAAGACCTTGCATTTTCCAACATGACAATGCCAAACCACATACTGCATCAATTACAGCATCATGGCTGCGTAGAAGAAGGGTCCGGGTACTGAACTGGCCAGCCTGCAGTCCAGATCTTTCACCCATAGAAAACATTTGGTGCATCATAAAACGGAAGATACGACAAAAAAGACCTAAGACAGTTGAGCAACTAGAATCCTACATTAGACAAGATTGGGTTAACATTCCGGGCGGCATGGTGGTGTAGTGGTTAGCGCTGTCGCCTCACAGCAAGAAGGTCCGGGTTCGAGCCCCGTGGCCGGCGAGGGCCTTTCTGTGTGGAGTTTGCATGTTCTCCCCGTGTCCGCGTGGGTTTCCTCCGGGTGCTCCGGTTTCCCCCACAGTCCAAAGACATGCAGGTTAGGTTAACTGGTGACTCTAAATTGACCGTAGGTGTGAATGTGAGTGTGAATGGTTGTCTGTGTCTATGTGTCAGCCCTGTGATGACCTGGCAACTTGTTCAGGGTGTACCCCGCCTTTCGCCCGTAGTCAGCTGGGATAGGCTCCAACTTGCCTGCGACCCTGTAGAACAGGATAAAGTGGCTAGAGATAATGAGATGAGATGAGATGGGTTAACATTCCTATCCCTAAACTTGAGCAACTTGTCTCCTCAGTCTCCAGATGTTTACAGACTGTTGTACAGAGAAAAGAAAAGGGGATGTCCCACAGTGGTAAACATGGCCTTGTCCCAACTTTTTGAGATGTGTTGTTGTCATGAAATTTAAAATCACCTAATTTTTCTCTTTAAATGATACATTTTCTCAGTTTAAACATTTGATATGTCATCTATGTTCTATTCTGAAAAAATATGGAATTTTGAAACTTCCACATCATTGCATTCTGTTTTTATTTACAATTTGTACTTTGTCCCAACTTTTTTGGAATCGGGGTTGTACGTTAATTGTGTGGCGAGTATTCCGCCAGCAATTTAATTGAGCCGAATGGGTACGATTTGGATGCATCGGTTATATCCGGTTATTCCGCAGTGCCAAAGACATTACTGTTTCTGAAATGTGATCAGGAAATTTTACTGAGGCACAGCAGATATATACTGAAGCACGTGACCCAGTAAAATGGGTTCGGCGATGCCGATGAATCATGCTGCCACCTGCCTGGCTTGTAGTTTTGCTCATGTGACACTTGTAAGCATGTTCGTAGCCCATCAACAGGACTACGCTCTAGACCAACCCAGGCGGTGTACTGCCTAGCCTGAGGTTAGCCATCTGAGTTCTCTATTTAGTTGCACTTCATGTGGTTGGTTGGTTTCCTTGGCTGTTTGAGTATTGGTACTTCAACAGAATATTACATTAAGTATTGCTGTCACTTGTTCAGCTGGCACGAGAACTTTCTTGTCTAGAAGTTCAGCACTTTGTGTACCTGACTTTTGCACTCATATGTCGCACTGAATAAGAGTGTCTAAATGGCATGTAATGTCATGTAATGGGTGTAGATAAGCATGTGTGAGCAGACAGCTTTGATATTCTACTCAAATTGGGTCATGGAGACAATATGATGACTTTGCTATTTGTACTCAGCAAAGAAACAACCAAAAGAAAACACACCACACCACTGATTCCTATAAGTAGATTGACTTGGTGGTCAGGAACCAAAGGACATAGATTCCATTTTTTGTTTTCACAACAGTGTACTGATAATACTCGTTTCTTTATCAACACTTTATGTACAGTAGCATGCAAAAGTTTGGGCACCCTTACTGAAAATGTCTGTTACTGTGAATAATTAAGTGAGCAGAAGATGAACTGATCACCAAAAGGCATAAAGGTGAAGACGGCACGTTTCTTTTCAGCATTTTCTGCAAGATTTATGCATTATTTTTGTTTTGTACAACTGGAGAGTGAAAAAAGAAAAGGAACACCATGCGAAAGTTTGGGCACCCCAATACATTTGAGTTCTCAGGTAACTTTTACCAAGGTTCCAGACCTTAATTAGCTTATTGAGCTGTGGCTTGTTCAAATTCTTCGTAAGGAAAGGTCAAATGATGCAGATTTCAAAGCTGTATAAATTCTCTGACTCCTCAAACTTGTCCCTAAAATCAACAGCCATGGGCTCCTCTAAGCAACTCCCTCGCATTCTGAATAATAAAATAATCAATGCTCACAAAGCAGGAGAAGGCTACAAGAGCATAGCAAAGTGTTTTCAGGTAGCTGTTTCCTCAGATTGTAATGTTATTAAGAAATGGCAGTTAATAGAAACAGTGGAGATCAAGGTGAGGTCTGGAAGATGAAGAAAACGTTCTGAAAGAACTGCTCATTGGATTGCTAGAAAGGCAAATAAAACCCCCTGTTTGACTGCAAAAGATCTTCAGGAAGATTTAGCAGACCCTGGAGTGGTGGTGCACTGTTCTACTATGCAGCGACACCTGAACAAATATGACCTTCATGGGAGAATCATCAGAAGAAAACCTTTCCTGCGTCCTAGCCACAAAATTCAGCGTCTGAAATTTGCAAATGAACATCTAAATAAGCCTGATGCATTTTGGAAACAAGTCCTGTGGACTGATGAAATCAAAATAGAAATTTTTGGCCACAGTGTGCAAAGGTATGTTTGGAGAAAAAAGGGTACCAAATTCCAGGAAAAGAACACCTCTCCAACTCTGAAGCATGGGTGTGGATCGATCATGCTTTGGGGTTGTGTTGCAGCCAGTGGCACAGGGCACATTTCATTGGTCGAGGGAAGCATGGATTCGAATAAATACCAGCAAATTCTGGAAGCAAACATCACACCATCTGTAAAAAAGTTGAAGTTAAAAAGAGGACGGGTCCTACAATAAGACAATGATCCAAAACACACCTTAAATCTACAGTGGAATACCTACCACTTTCATGTCCTCTCTCACCACATCCATGTATCTCCTCTTTGGCCTTCCTCGTTTTTGTGTCCCTGGCAGCTCCATCCTCAACATTCTCCTTCCCACATGCTCTGCATCTCTTCTCAGGATGTGCCCATACCATCTCAGTCTCATCTCTCTTAGCTTAATTCCCAAGCTCTCCACATGTGCTGTCCCTCTGATGTGCTCGTTCCTTATCCTGTCCAACCTCCCATCGCAAACCTTAACATCTTCAACTCCGCCACCTCCAACTTTGCCTCCTGTCTCTTCGTTAAGGGTACGGTCTCCAATCCATACATCACAGCTGGTGTCACTACTGAGAGAGCAAACACAAGTTGTTAGGTATGCCCAATGTCACCTGATGAGTAGGTACAGTATACATTTTACGCTGAGTGCATGCAGGGACTCCGGCAAAACTAAGTACAACAGCATAACTAAAAGAGGAGAAGAAGAAGGTAACACAGGCATGAGAGAACCCCGGGACATAAAGCAGCCAGCCACTACACCGTCAACAAACTCAAGTGAGTAAGCGAGTAGGGACTGACAGCATCCATACATCCCAGTTTACCAAAATACTCTATGTCTGAGGACCCTCCAGATCTACACCTTTACCTCGTAAACACCATTAATGAAAGGCTTGACTAAACAGATATGTTTTCAGACGAGACTTAAACACTGAGACTGTGTCTGATTCCCAAACACTACTTGGAAGGCTGTTCCATAACTGTGGGGCTTTGTAAGAAAAGGCTCTGCCCCTTGATGTAGCCTTCACTAAACGAGGTACCAGCAGATAGCCTGCACCTTTTGATCTAAGTAGGCGTGGCGGGTCATAGAGGAGCAGAAGTTCACTCAGGTACTGTGGTGCGAGACCATTCAGTGCTTTAAAGGTCAATAGTAGTATTTTATAATCAATACAAAATTTGATTGGGAGCCAATGCAGTGTGGATAAGACAGGGGTGATGGGGTCATATTTTCTAGTTCTAGTAAGGACTCTTGCTGCTGCATTTTGAACTAACTGGAGCTTGTTTATGCACTTATTGGAACATCCAGACAGTAAGGCATTACAATAACCCAACCTGGAGGGAACAAAAGCATGAACTAGTTTTTCTGCGTCATGTAGTGACATTAAATTACTGTCTCCTTTGTCAGAAGGAAGAGATGGTAGATGTGGCTCATGCCAGAGAAATCAGCTGATCAGAAAAGTAAATATTATCAAAACAGTAAAGCTGTCATTAATCAAACACGAGAACCACATTTACAGTACGTCAGTGTCCTTCTCTTTTGTCAATAAAGAAACTATAATAGTATACAAACAACCAGGGCCGTATCCAGCATTTTAAAATTACTGAGGTCTGTGGTGCGCAAAGAGCGCACCAAAATTTTTTTGACATATTTAAATGAGAGAGGTGAATTACACATCACACAAGAGATCTATTCCTGAAATTACTTTTAATGGTGTTTGAACTGAATATCATCAGTTTAAAAAAAAACATGTATGTGGCAAGAGTAAGAATAATTTAAGCTTGTTTAATGGTTTGATCTGGCCCAAGAAATGAGGACAAAAGGTACCCTAACCATGTAGCCTAGGGAACTAAGCTACATTAACAATCTGGCATCCGTTACACCTACACACAAAAAAAAAAAATTCTGGGGAAAAAAAATCAGTATACACCACCATGTTTGAATAAAGAGAAGGGGTAACTTTAAACTTGTTGAACAGTTTGCCTTATTAACTGTGTACGTGTGTGTGTGCCAGATTCCCAGATTCCTGGTTTCTTCAGCTCAGCATACTGCATTCCTCCCCTGAGTTGCGCACTCATTCGCTTTTGTGTTCTTGGTCTCAGAGCCGCATGCACAAAATAGACACAGAAGACAGAATCAATGTTTAACATAATTAACAATGCACTTTTTACAGAGACGTTTTAATGTTATTCTTTATTTTTTTATCCAGTTGAATATTTAGCGGGGCGGCACGGTGGTGTAGTGGTTAGCGCTGTCGCCTCACAGCAAGAAGGTCCGGGTTCGAGCCCCGTGGCCGGTGAGGGCCTTTCTGTGCGGAGTTTGCATGTTCTCCTCGTGTCCGCGTGGGTTTCCTCCGGGTGCTCCGGTTTCCTCCACAGTCCAAAGACATGCAGGTTAGGTTAACTGGTGACTCTAAATTGACCGTAGGTGTGAATGTGAGTGTGAATGGTTGTCTGTGTCTATGTGTCAGCCCTGTGATGACCTGGCGACTTGTCCAGGGTGTACCCCGCCTTTCGCCCGTAGTCAGCTGGGATAGGCTCCAGCTTGCCTGCGACCCTGTAGAACAGGATAAAGCGGCTAGAGATAATGAGATGAGATGTAGTGACATTAAATTACTGTCTCCTTTGTCAGAAGGAAGAGATGGTAGATGTGGCTCATGCCAGAAAAATCAGCTGATCAGAAAAGTAAATATTATCAAAACAGTAAAGCTGTCATTAATCAAACACGAGAACCACATTTACAGTACGTCAGTGTCCTTCTCTTTTGTCAATAAAGAAACTATAATAGTATACAAACAACCAGGGCCGTATCCAGCATTTTAAAATTACTGAGGTCCGTGATGCGCAAAGAGCACGCCGAAAATTTTTTGACATATTTAAATGAGAGAGGTGAATTACACGTCACACAAGAGATCTATTCCTGAAATTACTTTTAATGGTGTTTGAACTGAATATCATCAGTTTAAAAAAAAAAAACCATGTATGTGGCAAGAGTAAGAATAATTTAAGCTTGTTTAATGGTTTGATCTGGCCCAAGAAATGAGGACAAAAGGTACCCTAACCATGTAGCCTAGGGAACTAAGTTACATTAACAATCTGGCATCCGTTACACCTACACACAAAAAAAAAAATTCTGGGGAAAAAAAAAATCAGTATACACCACCATGTTTAAATAAAGAGTAGGGGTAACTTTAAACTTGTTGAACAGTTTGCCTTATCAACTGTGTACGTGTGTGTGTGTGTGTGTGTGCCAGATTCCCAGATTCCTGGTTTCTTCAGCTCAGCATACTGCATTCCTCCCCTGAGTTGCGCACTCATTCGCTTTTGTGTTCTTGGTCTCAGAGCCGCATGCACAAAACAGACACAGAAGACAGAATCAATGTTTAACATAATTAACAATGCACTTTTTACAGAGACGTTTTAATGTTATTCTTTATTTTTTTATCCAGTTGAATATTTAGCGGGGCGGCACGGTGGTGTAGTGGTTAGCGCTGTCGCCTCACAGCAAGAAGGTTCGGGTTCGAGCCCCGTGGCCGGCGAGGGCCTTTCTGTGCGGAGTTTGCATGTTCTCCCCGTGTCCGCGTGGGTTTCCTCCGGGTGCTCCGGTTTCCTCCACAGTCCAAAGACATGCAGGTTAGGTTAACTGGTGACTCTAAATTGAGCGTAGGTGTGAATGTGAGTGTGAATGGTTGTCTGTGTCTATGTGTCAGCCCTGTGATGACCTGGCGACTTGTCCAGGGTGAACCCCGCCTTTCGCCCGTAGTCAGCTGGGATAGGCTCCAGCTTGCCTGCGACCCTGTAGAACAGGATAAAGCGGCTAGAGATAATGAGATGAGAATATTTAGTGTACAAATGTATTTTCAGCTCTTAAAAATGACCAAGGTCCGGACCGCGGGGGCCTCACAGCTGGCTACGGCCATGCAAACAACTAACATCTGGAACTAACATTTGAGAGCGTGACATCCTTTTAAAAGCTCATCACAAGGTCAAAGTGAGAGCAGTGAGCACACAGGACGACTCCAGCAGCTGAAACTATAATAGGGCTATATCTGATACAAATTTATCAAAGAGGCTGCTTTGGAGGTGGCACGGTGGTGTAGTGATTAGCGCTGTCGCATCACAGCAAGAAGGTCTGGGTTCGAGCCCCATGGCTGGCGAGGGCCTTTCTGTGTGGAGTTTGCATGTTCTCCCCGTGTCCGCGTGGGTTTCCTCCGGGTGCTCCGGTTTCCCCCACAGTCCAAAGACATGCAGGTTAGGTTAACTGGTGACTCTAAATTGAGCGTAGGTGTGAATGTGAGTGTGAATGGTTGTCTGTGTCTATGTGTCAGCCCTGTGATGACCTGGCGACTTGTCCAGGGTGTACCCCGCCTTTCGCCCGTAGTCAGCTGGGATAGGCTCCAGCTTGCCTGCGACCCTGTAGAACAGGATAAAGTGGCTAGAGATAATGAGATGAGATGAGACTCTTTGAGGAAGTAAAAGTAAACCCAACTTTTCAATTCCCTACTGTTTGTCCTTTGTCAGAAGGAACAGATGGTAGATGTGGCTTATGCCAGACAAATCAGCTGATCGAAAGATAATGACAATGCAAATTGGCGACATCAAGTTCTCTGCCTCTCAGCCAGACCTTTAAAAGTCGTCTGGACCTTAGCTAACCCTTATGTCCTGAAATTTAAAGAGGAAGGGTTCAAAACCAGTTTGTGAACTGCAAATTTATTATTTCCTTTAATATTGGTGGGCATCACAGTGAGTAAAAGAAATACTGGAGTCTTTTGGTGTTTCTCAATGTCAAGGATGTTTCTTTGGTAGGTTGAGTCGTATCAAGTTGGAGGTTAAGCAAAACTCCTTCCTAGCAATCGGAGCACAATTAATGGAACGGTCTAGTGAGTGTATTACTGCAGGACTGAGCTGTGAATACTTTTGGGAGTCACTCACTCACTTCTCCCAGCTTGTCACACTTATGTGTGTGGGGTCATTGCCACATGGACCCTATTGATCCACATGTCGTTAACTGGAGCATAGTTTTATGCCAGGTGCTCTTCCTGCCACAACTCTCCTATTTCTGGACTTGGGGAAACAACCATTCACACCTCTGGACAATTTAGAGTAGCCAGTTAACCGAACCACATGTCTTTGGACTGTGGGGAAAACCGGAGCGCCCAGAGGAAATCCACACAGACGTAGGGAGAACATGCAAACTCCACACAGAAAGCCCCTACTGGCCACTGGGCTTGAACACAGAACCTTCTTGCTGTGAGGCAACAGTGCTAACCACCACCTCTTGTGAATACTTTTGGAAAGAAAGAAAGAAAGAAAGAAAGAAAGAAAGAAAGAAAGAAAGAAAGAAAGAAAGAAAGAAAGAAAGAAAGATTGATTCTATTTGAAAGACCAGTCATTCTTATAAATATGTAAACAGCTGGAGTCGTGGATTGTGTCGCCGATGCTAATCTCAGCAGGCTATTTAATGCCAACCCACATTTTGAGACTTTAGCTCAATCCTCCTTTTTTTTCTACATATTCCCTGTATTCCAAATGTACACTTCCCCACAGTAAAACATGCCCCATACTGATGTTTTATGATTAACCTTAGGCCACAGTTTAGGCTTGTGTGCCCTATTATACTGTATATGCAGTCATGTTGGTGTGCATCATGGAAAAGGTCCTTGGTAGAATTCAAAGGATCGGAACTGGACTTCAGTGGGATTCGATGACGTGGCATCCTTGAATTGCAGCGTTTAAAGGATCCTTCCTTGACGCTGAGAAACGCCCTTTGTGTGTACCAGGGCTTTGAACCAGAATTTTTTTCCTATTGGTTCGTTCCGAACAGAAACGGAATTTTAACGTTTCCGGTTTTGGGTTCCACCATTAAATAGACATTCCCGAACCGGTTAGAACAAAAAAAATTTCGTTCCCGGAACGGTTAATTACGTTCCCTGTCAGCTGTTTAACAAATGGCTATAAAATTATGTCTCTGTCTCATCCAACTTAAGCCAAATGTAGGCTAATTCTATTACAACCTTCATTAAATAAGACAAGAAATAATTAAAAACAATTATTATTTCAAATGTTGGCGATTTGGATTCTCAGTATGTCTTCCCATCTACACAAACAGAAAAAGTGCCAAAAATGAAAGATAATTCGTTTGGTGTGTTACCAAAGGCTAGTCAGGCCCTATGCATTGATAGGCTAACAGAGGTTAACGTCATTTAATGTTCGCGAGCCTCTCATTAACGTGGACAAATATATTGATATCGTGTTTGAAATTGATGTTTTTGAATAACGATAGACTGCAATATTTGCCTCTTATTTAAGATGTGGAGACATGATAGTAGTCCACCCTCCCGCTCTCTCCATTCAGTCAGCGAATGTCACACAGGAAGTGAACCCCAGCGGGTCATAGAAACTTGCGCAGGAGAAGAATGACTTTTTTATTTGTAGGCTACGGAAACTTTGAGGAACGAAATAAAAACCCGTATTAACCGGTTACCATTATTTTTAATAAGCGTTTCTGTTCCGGAACATAAAAAATAATAAAGTTTCTGGTTTCGTTTCTGTTCCATGTGAAATAGAAAAAGTTCCCGGTTTTCGTTTTCGTTCCTTGAACCGGTTCAAAGCCCTGGTGTGTACTCATCTTCTAACAATGCTGTCATCTTGTGGCCAATCCTGCCTTCTCATCTGTGTCAGATAGAGCCAGTGATTTGACACATCCCAGTGCTAGATCATTCATAGTTTTGAACATTCACCTGTGGAATTCCTGAATCCAATTCATCTCCTGTGGTAGGAATTATGTTCTGAAAGGCCAGGAGCAACTGAGGCACAACTCACACATCGTGCCATTCTTTCTGCAAACCGGCTGGTCAGCTCTTTAATATTCAGTTTGGATTTATAAGCAGAGCTTCATCAGCCTGTACCCTTTGTGAGGCCACTTTTATCCCTTCCTGGACACTTTGCCTCTGTAAGTGCTTGTTGAAAATGCTCTGGTCCCAAACAACTTGGCCATTGTCCATCATCCAACATGTCCATCATCCAAATCAGCTTCCCCTGAAATACAAAACTCTGTCGAGGAAAAAGGTTAAACAATAATTATATGAGAGCTGTAGGATTATGAATTAATCTTTCTTGTCATTCACTCTCAGAAAATAAAGTACATTATTGTCCCTTTAGGGGCACAGCGGTCTTTAAGGTTCTTATTTGTACCCTTTATATACTGCTTAGGAACATATAAGTACATTTTTGTCCCTAAAAAGATACACAAAGTTACCTTGAGGTCCAATAATGAGCCCTAGTAGGTACATTAATGTAAATTGTACCTTGGGGTACAGAAATGGACTCCTACTGTACCCCTATTTCTGACAGTGTTCTGTGTCTGCAGCACCCACACTGCCATGTGATGATCTAATAATCCAAGCCATTCAACAATATGATCAAATGACTAAAGTTGTCGTTCGTCAAACACTATAGATGCATGCACATTGGAGCCCTTCTCGTTTGTCAATAAAGAAATTATAATCAACAAAATTAAGCTTATAGTAAAAACGGAAAGACACAGAAAGACTCCAGTGGCTGAAACTATAACCACGGTATATAATAAAACAGTTCTCTCATAGAGAGGTACATGTAGTTATATTATTGGAGTGAGAACATTACTGTTGCTGAATACACCTGTCAAAAATAACAATTATCTCAGTTACTTTGTCCGGACCATCAGTTATGCTAGGTCTAGCTAGATATTATTATTATTATTATTATTATTATTATTATTATTATTATGTCTAACATCCTAAAAAAATGCAATTTTTTTCTGGGGGTAATTTTTTTTTTATCACAAAAACTATAGTATAGTAATCAAATATATCATGCTCTGAGAGGCTCCGGTTGAAATGATGGATTCTCTGAGGGGTGAAGCCCTGAAGAAAATAGTCCTATATCACTCATCAAAGAGAATCCATAATTCCCAGAGCCTCTCAGTGTGTGGTATATTAGTTTTATATCCTCATCTCATATCCCTCATCAAATAATTCCAAACTAAAAGTGTTAAGACTGAATTTTGGCACAAACTCACTGGAGACAGCCATGTTTGTTGTTTGCGTTGGGGTGACCTTTGACCTGCACGTGTAATGTACCGTGCTATCACCTGCCTCGCTAGGCATGACCATGATACATAGCTCTACACACATACAAACATTCACAGAACCACAGCTGTGACACAAGTCGGCCATAGAGCTTGAAATTGTGACGTCAGTTCATGGTATATCCAGGATATACCATGACTGACTTACACCATATCCATTTTTTATTTTATTTTTTTTATTTTTGACATCACAAGGTACACGTACATTGCTTAATCACTGGTGGAACTATTTTATGTCGTGAGCCATCCTTGGCCAATCCCTGCACGGGAATTTTTTGATGAGGGATATAGTATAGTATAGTATAGTATAGTATAGTATAGTATAGTATAGTATAGTATAGTATAGTATAGTATAGTATATAATTCTCTTTGACTTTGTAGTATACAGTTATCATGGGCGTCGCCACCATTGAATGTGAAGGGGATGTGTCCCCCTCACATTTCATAATTCTTCGTTTGGACCCTCCCACGTTTAACATAAAATATTAGTTCACCCAGTGCCGTTTCTATTGCTTCGTGAAAGAATCCATTCCACTTGATCGATAAGAGAATACACAGACCACTGAAAATCCACTCCGGGTTTTCCAGGCGTTCCCGACAACAACTCAAAGTTGTTACATGAAAGTGGAGGAGGTGACGTCATCCCCATTGCCACCTCACAATGTCTAGCTTTTGCTAAAACCTTATTCTTCTGTTATCTGCCCTCAAAATTAACCCTAGGCCACGTTAAATTAATGTTCAACTAAACAGTGAAATAAGCTTAGCCTAATGGAGTATTCTTGGTTGATGATGGATTGTTTGCAGTATTTGCTCCTCCCCAGACACAATGGACATAAGGACATTCTTTACAAAGAAGCGGAAAGTCAGTCAGAATTTCCCCACAGGACAGGGTTTTTTGTCCCAGTGGAAATGTTAGTGCAGTTAGCTGGCTAGTCAATGTTAGGAGACGTATCAGCTAGCTTAATGTTAGCTGTCATTTAATTCAAACCCAGTAGGCCTGCCTTATTGTAATGCCAAGAACGAGGTCAAGTCTGCTCTGATGATATTTACTGATTCCCTGTTGTGAATTGAAGAACTTGTTTTGTCTGGTCTTTGCCAGTTTTCTGGAAAGTAACATGGGAAATCAGTGTATGGGGAAGGAATAGTAGAAAGGAAAGCTTTCTACTACCTTGCTGGATGTTATTCCAGGTGGATTGTGAAGGAAAGGAGGATAAAAGTTATGAAGTGGTAGAAATTGTGGTGGCACCAATGTAAGAAGGAGTTATATCTATAAATCTATTTGTTATACTCATCTGTATACTGTATGTTACTGTAGTACCACCATTGCATGTAGGTTGACAAAACTGCAGTTGTTCATTGTGTGAAGTTATTTTTTATGTGTCACCGTTGCTTGACACAGTGTGATTTTGTGTTATGAAGTTTGCATGATGCCATGTCATGCCTGTTCATTGTGTGAAATTATGAATATTCTTATTTTTAAACATACAGGTGAGTGTCACTATTGCTTGGCACAGTGGCATGTTGTGTTACATCTAAAACTAAATAAAAAAGAAAACACAAAATAAAAAGTAAAATGTGCTCCGGTTTCCCCCACAGTCCAAAGACATGCAGGTTAGGTTAACTGGTGACTCTAAATTGAGCGTAGGTGTGAATGTGCGTGTGAATGGTTGTCTGTGTCTATGTGTCAGCCCTGTGATGACCTGGCGACTTGTCCAGGGCAGAGCCGGCCCGTGGCATAGGCAATATAGGCAAATGCTAAGGGTGCTGCGTCCATTCAGGGGCGCAGAAACGGGGGGAGAAAAATTATGACTTCCACTATTCTGAAAACGAGTCAGCATTATAAGACTTAGCCTAATTTAATTGTACAGCAAAGCATGTAGTCAGGGTGCGATTTGTTAAAAAAGGCGGGGTGGGGTGGGGTGGGGTGTGGTGGTGGTTGTTAATCATGAAACAATAAGCGCTCAACAGTGGTTCGCCCTGTCTATAGTGTGCCTTCGGGCGCGCAAGTGCGCATCCGCGGCTATTCTCTGTTTTGGCCATGTAATCATAGCCGGCAATTGCTATAGGCGACCTAGGCAATTGCCTAGAGCGCAAAGTGTGCCCAGGGGCGCCAAGGGCGACCAAAACCCCACCAAAAAGGAGGGATGGAGTTATTGAATGGAGATGTTACCAAGTGCATTAGTGGTGTACAGTGTTTTCAACCACTGTGCTGCCGAACTCTAGTACCGCGGAACACTAGTGTGCCGTGAGAGATCACCAAGTGTACCGTGGAAAATTATAGAATGACTGTATATTGTAAATATTGGCAACAGCGTTTTAGTTTCAGTCAACATTTTCTATTGGTGATGTGCCTTGAGATTTTTTCATTGAAAAAAGTGCGCCCTGGCTCAAAAAGGTTGAAAAACAAGTGTAGCCTACGCAGTAGTGGTCGGTGATTTCCTTATGTCTACTAAAAATGCACAATGATAGGTTATAAGGGGGGCGGGGGGAGCGGTGTTCATCGGGGAATGAGAATGGCTATCCACTGCAAAAAGTAGCCCAGACTACAAGTGCTTAAATGAAGAAATCCAAACTCTCGGGTGTGCAAGGGCGCAAACGAAGGCTACAGGAAGAAACAAATAGAGCCAAGTATAGAGGTAAGTCTGATCTAATCTCTCATATCAACCATTATAGTGGCAAATTAATATTTTAGACGCCTGAATCAATGTCTGCCTAGCTAACTAGATGCAAACAGCAATAGACTTCAATAACAAAGTACCCATAATAGCACTTTTGTTTGAAAATACAGCCCATTGATGTCCTAACAGGGTGCTTAAGTTTGCACAATTTAGAATTGTAGAATTTTTTATTCATTTAATTTGTTAATTAAATTTCTTAACTTTTAAAAGCAAAAAAGAAACTAAAAATAATTTCTTGTTTATTGTCCATGCACTACACTTTGAACAGGGTGCGGAAGAGTTTTTGCCCATTATATGGAGATATGTATTGAATTTGTGTGGTCATTTTACTTTGTGACACTTTATGCTAATAATGATAACAATAATAACAATAATGAAAGATAAAAATGACTTCTTGTTTATTGTCCATGCACCGTACATTGTTTAATAGTAATAGAATAGAGTGATTAGATTAAAGTGTGGCGGCACGGTGGTGTAGTGGTTAGCGCTGTCGCCTCACAGCAAGAAGGTCCTGGGTTCGAGCCCCGGGGCCGGCGAGGGCCTTTCTGTGCGGAGTTTGCATGTTCTCCCCGTGTCCGCGTGGGTTTCCTCCGGGTGCTCCGGTTTCCCCCACAGTCCAAAGACATGCAGGTTAGGTTAACTGGTGACTCTAAATTGACCGTAGGTGTGAATGTGAGTGTGAATGGTTGTCTGTGTCTATGTGTCAGCCCTGTGATGACCTGGCGACTTGTCCAGGGTGTACCCCGCCTCTCGCCCGTAGTCAGCTGGGATAGGCTCCAGCTTGCCTGCGACCCTGTAGAAGGATAAAGCGGCTAGAGATAATGAGATGAGATGAGATGAGATTAAAGTGTTATTTAGATGTTATTAGAGGGGTTTTTTCCGCGGGGGGGCAAAACTCAATCTCGCCTAGGGCAGCCAAAGACCTAGAGCCGGCCCTGGTCCAGGGTGTACCCCGCCTTTCGCCCGTAGTCAGCTGGGATAGGCTCCAGCTTGCCTGAGACCCTGTAGAACAGGATAAAGCGGCTCGAGATAATGAGATGAGATGAGAGAAAGTCATTGTTGGTGATAAACTGTGTCACATTCAGCTCATTATCTTAGGCATAGCAGTGGGTTTAAAAACAGGCTGATGAATATATGGACTAGTTGAATGAGGACGTATTGTTGAGTCTCTAAATAGTAATTGAATTAAGTGACTTTTGTAGATAAAATTAGGTGTTTAACAACCTGTTAAAAGTATACCAGAATGCAGGAAATGGCATCTAATTATTTAAAAATTTTCTGGGGGAGAACCCCCAGACCCCCCCCCCCCCCCCCGTCAGTGTGTCCCCCGCACATTAAAAATACTTCTGACGCCCCTGACAGTTATAGAAGATATATTTATAACCTCAGTATCTGGTGTCACCCAGAAGAGGATCACTTCCCTTTCGAGGCTGGCTCCTTGTCATCTCTATGAGTTTTCCTCACCACTGTCACCTCTGATTGTAAAGCTGTATAGTAAAAGCACTATGCAAATAAAAGTGAATTGAAATTAACTGAATTAATTTTACCAAGCAGCTAAGAAGTATTACAGCATGGTTTCGCAACCATAAAGTTTGAACATTAGCATATTTATAACTAGCTGTTCCAAGATGGCGGCGCGCGTGGTTGCAGCAGCTTACGGCTCTCCTTTTCAGTGCTCTTTTTTTTTGTTTGTTTTTGTATTTCTTTCTTGCTTGTTTGTGCAACATCGGTTCTGCAAACATCCAGTACACCCACCAGACACTTTTAGCCATCGGTGACCAACATCAGGTATCTGTTTCGAGCGACTTTCTCTTCACGCATAACATCCCAGATGACATAGCGAGACCGCCGGGCTCTCCGTGGATTGTTGTCGGGTCTAGGATGCGGCGCAGAAGGAAGAGGAAGCAGAAGCGGGGCTGCAGGTCCGGTGCTATGCTAAGGCTAAGAAAACAACCACACAAGCCACCTCTACTAAGCCTGTATCTCTCCAATGCCAGATCCCTGGTGCATAAAACGGATGATCTATAATTACAACTCGCTGGAAATCGCTATGTTCGGGACTGCTGTGTTTTAATTATCACAGAAACCTGGCTTCATCCGGAAATACCCGATGCTAGCTTGCAGCTAGCAGGCCGCACTCTGCTCCGCTGTGACAGAACTGAGAATTATGGTAAGTGCAGAGGGGGAGGGCTCTGTATTTACGTGCATGATAATTGGTGTAACAACGGAACAATTATAGATAAACACTGTTCCCCAGACCTCGAGTACATGTCTGTAAGATGCCGTCCTTTTTTTCTACCGAGAGAGCTAACTGTAGTGATTGTCACAGCTGTGCATATTCCACCTGATGCCAGCGTGAACACAGCGCTCTCTCTCCTGCTGAACACCGTTAACAAACAGCAGCGGGCCCACCCTGACGGTGTTCACATAATCGCAGGAGACTTTAATAAGGCCAACTTGAAGACTGTACTGCCGAAGTTTTACCAACATGTTAAGTGTTCTACTAGACGGGAGAACACTCTGGATCATGTTTATTCTAACATCAAGCATGTGTACAGAGCCATACCCCTCCCCCACCTCGGCCAGTCAGACCATCTTTCCCTCCTGCTCTCCCCAGCCTACACCCCCCTCAGACGCAGAACCAGGCCCACCACAAGGACTATCACAACCTGGCCTGACAACGCACTCTCCAAACTACAGGACTGCTTTAAACAGACAGACTGGGACTTATTTGAAAATCAGGAGCTGGAGACATTCACAGGAACGGTGCTGGACTATATCAAGTTCTGCATCGGGAATGTGACGGTGGATAAAAACATCCGGGTCTTCCCAAACCAGAAACCCTGGATGACCAGCCAGGTCCGCTCATTCCTCAGGGCTCGCGATGCTGCCTTCAGGTCAGGTGATAGAGCTCTGTACAGAGCTGCTCGAGCTGATCTGAAAAGAGGAATAAATAAAGCCAAGGCAGACCACAGGCTGCGCATAGAGTCCCACCTGTCCAGCAACAACACACTGGAGGTGTAGCAGGGCATTCAGGACATCACAAACTTCAGAGACTGTGATGCGCCAACAGGAGACTGGAGTGCGCCACTAGCAGAGGACCTAAATCGCTTCTTTGCTCGCTTCGAAACATCTCAGCAGCAGCACTCATCTGCTCCTGCCCTGCCTCCACCACCACACAGTTCCTACACCACTCCTTTCACTGTACAGGAGCACGATGTCAGACAGGTGCTCCTGGCAGTGAACCCCAAGAAAGTTGCCAGCCCAGATGGTGTACCTGGTAAGGTGCACAGAGCATGCGCCCACCAGCTCGCCCCTACCTTCACCAGGATCTTTAACCTCTCCCTGGCTCAGGCAGTCATCCCACCCTGCCTAAAATCTGCAACAATAATCCCAGTGCCGAAGAAGTCTCCCATCACCAGCCTGAATGATTACCATCCTGTGGCCCTCACCCCTGTAATCATGAAGTGCTTTGAGAGACTAGTTCTTCAGCAAATCAAGGACCACCTCCCCCCAGACTTCGACCCCTACCAGTTCGCATATCGCACAAACAGATCCACAGAGGACGCCATTGCCGTAACTCTCCACTCTGCGCTAAATCACCTGGAGCAGCAGCAGAGCTACGCCCGCATACTCTTTGTGGATTATGGTTCAGCTTTTAATACAATAATCCCGGACATCCTTATTAGAAAACTGGACACTCTCGGCCTCCCCCCTCTCACATGTGCCTGGTTAAAGGACTTTCTTACTAACCGGTCCCAGACTGTGAGACTTGGCCCCCACTTCTCCTCCACCCACACGTTGAGCACTGGCTCTCCACAGGGCTGTGTGCTGAGCCCCCTCCTGTACTGCCCCTACACCCACAACTGTAGTCCGACCCACAACAACAACCTTATCGTCAAGTTTGCTGACGACACCACAGTGGTCGGACTCATCTCAAAGGGAGATGAGGCAGCCTACAGAGAGGAGGTCCTGAAGTTGGCAGCCTGGTGTTCAGAAAATAACCTCGCTCTGAACACCAAGAAAACCAAAGAGCTCATTGTTGACTTCAGGAAGCACAGCACCGACCTAGCCCCCCTCTACATCAACAATGTGTATGTGGAGAGGGTCCACACCTTCCGGTTTCTCGGTGTCCTCATCTCCACCAACATCTCCTGGTCAGCAAACGTTACAGCAGTCATTAAGAAGGCTCAGCAGCGGCTACACTTCCTGAGAGTCCTCAGGAAGTACAACTTAAGCTCCAACCTGCTGCTGACCTTCTACCGCTCATCTATCGAGAGCATACTGACGTACTGTATTACAGTATGGTATGGCAGCTGCACTGCTGTAGACAGGGAGAGGCTCCAGAGGGTAGTTAAGGCAGCACAGAAGATCATTGGCTGCCCTCTCCCCTCCCTGATGGACATTTACACCTCCCGTTGCCTTAGCAGAGCTAAGAATATTATCAAGGACAGCTCCCGCCCTGGCTTTGATCTGTTCGACCTGTTGCCCTCAGGGAGGCGCTACAGGTGCATCAGGACGAAGACAAATTGATTAAAAAACAGCTTCTTTCCAAAAGCCATAACCGCCCTGAACTCGGATATGCTCTGACTTTATAGTCTATTTTATTTTACTATTTTACTAATTTATAAACGTGCAGTACTTTATAAGGTGACTCTCTATGCAATAATTTTATAATGTGCAATACCACACTCCATAATGTGAAACGCAACACATACACCTCAAGTCTGTGCACCTTACCTTACCTTGAAATAATTCATAATGTGTAATATTTTATCTTATAATGTGACTCTCTCGTGCAATAATTTATAATGTGACTGTCTCTGTGCAATACTTTATATGTGCAATACCTCACTCCATAATGTGTAACACAACATATACACCTCAGACTGTGCACCTTACCCCCTTACACCCCCTTCCTCTCTCTCTCTCTCTCTCTCTCCCTCTCTGCACACTGTTTGCACTGTTATTGGAGATGCTTTAATCTCATTGTACATGTGTATAGTGACAATAAAGGCATTCTATTCTATTCTATTCTATTCTATTCTATATTTAGCATGGCTGAAAGAGTTGTTTTATTTCACATACAATTGTACTTTAAGTTATTATTTGGAAAATGCTGTTTACATTTACTTGATGTTATGAAGCACTTTACACAGACAGGTTCTGGCTCCTTTTACTTTAATTTTCCTTTTTTGTGTTTTATTTTGAAACACCGAGGCGCGCGTTGATGACGTCATCAACGTGTTCGGCTCGTGGAAGGTGCTGCAGATGGGTCGGTATGTCCTGCAGATGGGTCGGTATGTTCTGGCGGTGTAGAAACGGGTTTAATGTGGTTTAAAGCGCTTTTTGATGAGACTGCGGAATCAGTATATGATGTTATATATGTTTGAATAGTTTGCACCGAAGGTATGAAAGTATTTTATTGTGAATAATATTTTATTTAACAAAAGAAGAGATAATTATTGATGTGATCTGGTGGTTTCACAGCAGGTTCTTTATGAAAGAGAGACAGATGCTGTGTCTTAAAACTCTCTATCTCTCTGTTTCTCTCTCTTTGTGTCTGTCTGTTTCTCTCTCTCTCTCTCTGTCTGTTTCTCTCTCTGTTTGTCTGTCTGTTTCTCTGTCTCTCTCTCTCTGTCTGTCTGTCTGTGTGTCTGTCTGTCTCTCTGTTTCTCTCTCTGTTTCTCTCTTTCTGTCTCTCTGTCTGTGTTTCTCTCTGTTTGTCTCTGTCTGTGTGTCTCTCTGTCTGTCTGTTTCTCTGTCTCTCTCTCTCTGTTTGTCTGTCTGTGTGTCTCTGTGTGTCTCTCTGTCTGTTTCTCTCTTTCTGTCTCTGTCTGTCTATTTCTTTCTGTTTGTCTGTCTGTCTCTCTGTCTGTTTGTCTGTCTGTCTCTGTCTGTTTGTCTGTCTGTCTGTTTGTCTGTCTGTCTGTCTCTCTCTCTGTCTGTCTGTCTGTTTGTCTCTCTCTCTCTGTCTGTCTGTTTGTCTGTCTCTCTGTCTGTTTGTCTCTCTGTTTGTCTCTCTCTGTCTGTCTGTTTCTCTGTCTGTCTCTCAGTCGTTCATTCAGTACTCACTCTGTTGGCTCTTTGCACGGATCTCTTTGTAAAATATCTGAAGCTCATTGGCCAGTCAGAGTGAAGCCATCTGTCCGCCATATTAACACTCACATCGGATCAGTCTGGTCCCGTCTCTGCCTTTTATAGCATGATGATAAATGGATAACACAATAAAGCACAAGCACTTATTTCCATTGTGGTCCAAAAGGAGTTACATGATCAACATGGGAACAGAAGTTAGAGTCTACAATAACAATAAAGACATGTTTAATGCTGAATAAAAGCTGAAGACTCCTGAGAACAATAACTACTGAATAAAAATTATTTAACCTGAGATGTAAACTGGGGTTTGTACCCGAGGTTCTGTATTCGCCCCTTTCCCACAATCCACTGCATGGTTGGGAACTTCTGGTGGCCACGCCCAGGCTGGGGATAACGGTACAAAAACAAATTAATATTACCAAAACTTTAAAAAATTTTGACATACATTTCAAGAAAACCTAAATAACATCAGGCAACATCTGTTTATAATGATATCAAACAAAAATAAGGTCAATATAACAATTCAGTAGTATAAAAAGCCAATGTGTGTTAAAGAGAATGAGATGTGAGATATTAGTGTGAACTCTGAGGAATAATCTATTATAACCCTGGTCCTCTGTAACTTTTGCACCATCAGAGCTTATTTATTCACTGTCATTAGTCACTTTCCTCCATTAGAGTTTTTATTTATTTATTTACCCTTCAGTACTGCCACCTTTGTAAAATGTTTATCTTCATTTATCACAATTCTTGTTTTAGCACTATTAATGCACATTCACATGGACAAAGCATATTTATAGATGAGTGGCGGCTGGTAGTCTTTCAAACAGGGGAGGCTGGTCGGTTACGATATTTCCAGATTTTAAAAGAAAAAACACATCAATTTTGCCCATACTCTTGCCTCTGATCTGGCTGATTGTTGGCAGCGTCACAAACTGTGAAATAACAGGTTCTTTTGGCCCATTAGCCTACTGTCCAATATACATGATGGTGGTGTTGGGGGGGAGGGGTATATTTTAACATTTTATATTTTAAAATCGTGGCATGTTGTTTAAAAATTGATCATTATTGAAAGCAGCTCTTTGTCAGGAACCTCAGCAGTAACAGCAGAGTGTTCTGGAATAGGCACAAGCACTGACCTTGGGGAGCCAAACATAGAGCTGGGGGCCACACATTTCATTCAATGACACTTTCCCTATATTTTACTTATTTTGACTGAGAAATGTTTTATTGACAATTTTGATAACCCTTCACTTTTAATCCAGGTCTGTAGTGTGAAATGTTCTCGGCTGTGTTTTTATTTAAAAATGCTTTCCAAATTGTAGCTGTGTTTAATTCATATCCAGAAAAATTATATATTCCAATATAATATACTCAGCATAAACATTTTAAATAGATTCTATATTTTTGGTCCATCCATGACATATTACTAAAGTAGCCTATTTACTGTTGTTGATGTGGGTCACTTGCTGTTAGCCAATTCACTTTCTCGTACCAGGAGAGCTGAAAGGAACGAGTATTATTCCCTACCTTTTTCACCAAGTCAATTTGAGGCGTTGGTCTACCCTGCTCTTTAATTTTAATTTTTTCCTCGAAAGGAAGACTGGCAAATGGCTTCGCCAAAATTGAATCAGCAATGCTCAGCATCCGTGCGCAGCTTTCTTGCTAGCTGACTAGCCCCCTCAAGTTCAAGTTCAGTCACTCAAATAAACAACATTTCTGGAACTAAGATAGCAAACTTGACAACACTATATTTACACTTTATTCACAATGAAAATATATACAAACTAAAAAAGCTGGTAGAAACCGTATGTAATGAATGAAATTGAAATGTAAGCTGATCTCTTACAATACACCACAGCACTTGCGAATCCGCATGGGACTGAACTGAAATTCACCGCTGCCTGTCTATTTTGAAATGAGCTGTCAATCAAAGAAAATATCCGGCCGCTTTCACCAATCACCAGTCTCCTCGCGGAAACTGCCATGTCCCTCCCACTGTGAGGCTGGGAGTCCGTGGGCGGGCATTTTCGCAGTATTTGTCCAATAATCGTCTTGCATTTTGATATTGAAAGCGCAGAGCTCCCAAATGCCATTGAAGTCCACTGAGGCTGGGCTGCATCGCGCTGTCACGAGGGGGAAAAACTCACGCACACATTAGGCGAACTGGGGAAAGTTATAACGGAATGATTTCGCACTGTAGTTGGGTTGAGCACATATATTTCTATGATTCTGGATCTGAAATAGCAATGTTATAAGGTCGGCTATAACATAAGCCTAGCGCAATTCATCCTACACGATGTTCATCATTTTTAGAGGAGGCTGAGCCTCCCTCGTTGTCTTAGAGCAATCGCCCGTGTTATAGATATACATTTTGTTACATTTTTATCTGTATATTGTACAGTCAGCTTGTTCTTGGGATCTTTTTTTTTTTAATTCTATTTTTTCACATGTCTGATAACCTGCTGCTGTAATAAAATTTCCCAGCTTGGGCTCAATAAAGTCAATTAGTCAGTCTATTCATTCATCAATCCATTAATCCGTCCATCCATCTGTCAGTCCATCCATCAGTCTGTCCATCCATCAATCTGCCCATCCATCTATCCGTCCGTCTATCCATCTGTCCATCAATCCATCCATCCACCAGTCCATTAGTCCATCCATCCATCCATCCATCCATCCATCCATCAATAATCAATCCATCAACAAATCAGACATCTAAATTCCGAGCAGTGCTAACAGGACTAATATTACAACCCCGATTCCAAAAAAGTTGGGACAAAGTACAAATTGTAAATAAAAACAGAATGCAATGAGGTGGAAGTTTCAAAATTCCGTATTTTATTCAGAATAGAACATAGATGACATATCAAATGTTTAAACTGAGAAAATGTATCATTTAAAGAGAAAAATTAGGTGATTTTAAATTTCATGACAACAACACATCTCAAAAAAGTTGGGACAAGGCCATGTTTCCCACTGTGAGACATCCCCTTTTCTCTTTACAACAGTCTGTAAACGTTTGGGGACTGAGGAGACAAGTTGCTCAAGTTTAGGGATAGGAATGTTAACCCATTCTTGTCTAATGTAGGATTCTAGTTGCTCAACTGTCTTAGGTCTTTTTTGTCGTATCTTCCGTTTTATGATGCGCCAAATGTTTTCTATGGGTGAAAGATCTGGACTGCAGGCTGGCCAGTTCAGTACCCGGACCCTTCTTCTACGCAGCCATGATGCTGTAATTGATGCAGTATGTGGTTTGGCATTGTCATGTTGGAAAATGCAAGGTCTTCCCTGAAAGAGACGTCGTCTGGATGGGAGCATATGTTGCTCTAGAATCTGGATATACCTTTCAGCATTGATGGTGTCTTTCCAGATGTGTAAGCTGCCCATGCCACACGCACTAATGCAACCCCATACCATCAGAGATGCAGGCTTCTGAACTGAGTGCTGATAACAACTTGGGTCGTCCTTCTCCTCTTTAGTCCGAATGACACGGCGTCCCTGATTTCCATAAAGAACTTCACATTTTGATTCGTCTGACCACAGAACAGTTTTCCACTTTGCCACAGTCCATTTTAAATGAGCCTTGGCCCAGAGAAGATGTCTGCGCTTCTGGATCATGTTTAGATACGGCTTCTTCTTTGAACTATAGAGTTTTAGCTGGCAACGGCGGATGGCACGGTGAATTGTGTTCACAGATAATGTTCTCTGGAAATCTTCCTGAGCCCATTTTGTGATTTCCAATACAGAAGCATGCCTGTATGTGATGCAGTGCCGTCTAAGGGCCCGAAGATCACGGGCACCCAGTATGGTTTTCCGGCCTTGACCCTTACGCACAGAGAATCTTCCAGATTCTCTGAATCTTTTGATGATATTATGCACTGTAGATGATGATATGTTCAAACTCTTTGCAATTTTACACTGTTGAACTCCTTTCTGATATTGCTCCACTATTTGTCGGCGCAGAATTAGGGGGATTGGTGATCCTCTTCCCATCTTTACTTCTGAGAGCCGCTGCCACTCCAAGATGCTCTTTTTATACCCAGTCACGTTAATGACCTATTGCCAATTGACCTAATGAGTTGCAATTTGGTCCTCCAGCTGTTCCTTTTTTGTACCTTTAACTTTTCCAGCCTCTTATTGCCCCTGTCCCAACTTTTTTGAGATGTGTTGCTGTCATGAAATTTCAAATGAGCCAATATTTGGCATGAAATTTCAAAATGTCTCACTTTCGACATTTGATATGTTGTCTATGTTCTATTGTGAATACAATATCAGTTTTTGAGATTTGTAAATTATTGCATTCTGTTTTTATTTACAATTTGTACTTTGTCCCAACTTTTTTGGAATCGGGGTTGTATTATTGCTGATGCACAAACTACAATTCAGATCTATCTTACTCAGCTGGTGCTCAGACCAAATCAATAACAATTCGGGTTTTTCATCATTTAATTAGAGCCCGTTATTAATCATCCGCCTGTGAATATCCGCAGTACTGTACACACTTTCGTTGCCCTCATTGCTGGAGTACTGGAGCTGTTCTGTTTTTTATGAGCTGCACTACACAGATTGTTTATGTAAGATTTAATCTGCTCAAACAGCATAACATTAGCACTTACTGCAGGTTTGTGGAACAATCAATTGATCGGAGTTTATCAAACAGATCAAACTGTTGTAAACTGATAGGGGAAAGGGGGCATTAGACCCTGTGGGGTATTCGGCCCCACTCCACTGAACGTGCATGGAATTTATCAGCAGCATGTCAGACATTTGTACAGGTTACTCAAGGGCCAATCAGGATGTGTGATAACTGAATTCAGTGAAATGAAAAGGAAAAAGAAAAAAGTTGACTTGTTGGAAAGCTTTTGCACTTTTATCATTGAATAAATTTGATGCCAGTTAATTTGTAATTGTGTTTGTTATATTACACTGTTAAGTTATTCTTCATACTGTATAATTTAAAAAAAAGTGTGGGGCCGAATGCCCTTCTTTCCCCTAGCTGTCTGTAATACACACTCATTTTTATATCTTCTTATGATTAAAAAAAGACCAGATGACCAACATTAGATAGCTGTTAATATAAAAATATTTTTGTTCTAAAACCTTATTTTTTAATAATTATGTTGAGATGCAAATAATATTGGTTACGTCATTGCTCTGGATGTGGTCGTTTAAGTCTCTGCTGTGTTGTTGTTGCTCTGTTATATAGACTGTGGTTGAATCTTTGTCTTTCTTTTGCTCAGGATGGTTGTTAATGTCACCAGTGTGGATGGCTGGTGTGGAACTCAAATGGGAATAGACCTTCATATGGTGATGGGACTTATAGATCTACTTTTAGATTCTGCCCTTACAGGATGATACTCAGAAACTACACGGTGCCATAGACGTTACTGATCGACTTGGACGTCCATACAAACAGAAGACAAATTGAAGAACCAACCTGAACAAATGAACAGAGAAGCCAACTACAGATGCTTCCAGACCAGTTTCCTGCATGAGAGTTATGCAGTTATCAACCTCTCATGCTCTGTCATGCATAAAAATGCTGAGCAGACCCACATGACCTCAAGTCTGGATCAAAATGGTTAGAGGAAAAGATCTAAGTGACTTTGAAAGAGGGTTCATTATTGGGGCACGGATGGCAGGAGTTTCAGTGACAAAGATTGCTCAACTGGCTTGTGTTTCAGTCGGAACGGTGACTAAAGTGACCTCTGCGTTTCAGTCTGTGGGAAAGACGTCAGTAAACAGAGCTGGAAATTGTGGGCGAAAGCGCAGATTCAGTGACCGCGATGCTCGCGCATTAGTGCGATACGTTGAGAAAAACAAAACAGCAACGGTTATTCAGGTGACAGAGAATATCAACGCAAAGCGAGATCAGACTGTGTCCACGAGAACGGTCCGTCGACAACTCCAAAGAGAGGGATACAGTAGGGTTCCAGTGTACAAACCCCTCATTACAAACATGAAAAAAACAGAGGTCTACAGTGATGGAGGAAAATAGTGATCCAGTCGGATGAGGCACCCTTCATTATATTCACAAGACGTTGCACAAATGAGTGCACGTTTGGCGTATGGAGAATGGTACAGGCCTGAATGCTTGAACCCTACACTAAGGGCTCGGTCCCACAACACCGATAACTATAACTATACCTAGAACCACAACTATGACTATACCTCAGCCTGAATTTAGTTCCAGTCTGGAGCAGTCACACCACAACTATACAAATCATCATCATGGGGCTCTGTCAGTCAAATTTTGACTATGGATAACACCCGTCCTCTATCTATCCTAGAGGTAATGATAGTCATGGTGGGTGTAAGCCTGGGCAAAATGATATGGAGGACAAGCTGTAGCCCATTTAGCATGCCCCCCCTTTCCACGACGCTAGTGGATCTAACGGGACAACAGAGCTGTTACAGTTTGGCACCAACAAGGTCGCAGGAGCTGCCACAACGAAGTTGAAGGTAACAAAGAACTGCCTTGGGGACGCCGACTCCGGTTTTGCATTCTGGCCGTTGGCTCACGAGGAGCTCATCCGCCCTTTGACAGGTCTTCTTTTTAGTCCTGCTAGGTGACATGCCACCCTCCTCACCAGTGAACCAGAGAACCCTGGTGGGGGAGCCGGTTTAGACGCTGACTACCCGTCCACGCGGCAGGTTGTACTGGGTTACATGTTACCAGTAGCAGAGTCAGCTGACCTGACCTGACCTGACCAGAGCCTATACAAATATACAACTATAAGCAAATATAGCCCAGGTCTGAATTACTTTATCTCATGTCCACTTGCCCGTGATTAACATGGTCTCTTATTACCAAATCCTATTTAGTCTGCAGAGCTTGGCATGCTCGATTTAACCCAGCTCTTAATTGCTTTTACTGATGGCAGTGATTGAAACCCGACCTCTCCTGGGGTCAGGAGGTCAAGCAGCGGATTGTTTACATAGGTGTCAGGAAAGGGTGAGTGATGCGGAGTATTATGCACATTTCAGGCCTCCCCTACCGTTAGGGGCCAAGGGGCAAAACAGTTGTTCCCCCACACCCATCACTCTGAAAAGAGTCTAACTCTGCTGCCAGTTCCTGCTTATAACTTTTACATGTCTGCTTTCAATCACTAGTTACTAACATCTTGACTGCTCCTAAGTCCTAATTCTTTCAGTAGATGGCAGCCAGATGCGATGTAATATTACTGAATTTCAACACAGACCGTGCCCTGGTGCTATTTTTTTGCATCACTAAAACTGGTACCACCCCCAGTACCTATTTACTTGCTCCACTAAAGCTAGGACCATGCCCAGTGACTATTTACTTGCACTAGTAGGTACCCCCAGTTCTTCAGTGCCTTTCCCTAGTAATGCATGACCGTTTCCAATTATTAGATGTTGATAGCTTATCAGGCCCAGCTGTTCTGTAGTTTTACACAGGCAACAACCCAAATCCTAATTACTTTGCTGGGAAAATCTAGGCCAAAGTACTGGATTGGCACAGCAGTAAGTAAATAGGAGTTGGGAGGATAATCAAACCTTGTATAGGTCCCTATGGGAGTAAATGGATTCATTTACTTTTGATATTTCACGGAAAATCACATATCTGTGAATAAAAGATCCGTGCTCTGTATTATATTTTTTATTTTCCGTGACTTCATGATGCAACAAGGATGTACAAAGATGCCCGGGGAAAAAGAGCACGTGTTCAGACAACATCCAGTGGCGCCTCCAGAAATATTTCATAGGGGTGGCCAGATGGGAACACTTAAAATCTTGGGGTGGCACACCAAAACTAAAAGCCATAATTCATACTCCGTCCTCCTCCTCCTCCTTCTCACTAAGCCTCTGTTGCTCCCCTGCCGTCTCTTTCTCTCCTGTTCTAATATTCTTCTTAAAATGAGAAGAGATGTCTGTGGACTTTCTCTTCATTGTCTGAAAATGACTGACATAACATACAATCAGCAGCTAACGTTAGCTACGTAACTCAGTTATACATGTCAAAAATCCGTCAAAAAGCTGCTGTAACAGCACTATTTAGCACTTAAAAAGCACACGTTACGACGCATACTTCCCCCTCTTCTTTTACTAAAGAATATTTTGACTTATTTACTTACTGGTAGTCTTCTCCGTCTTCTCTCTTAACTCCTTTTGAGGTCATTATTTACCTGTGTAGGTACAAGCGGCGGTCACGCGCACACACTGAGCCATTGCTGTAGGAGCGCGCAAAAGCGGCGGGGGGGAGGGGAGGGGCTGCTGTGAGTGAGGGAAGATGATCTTCCCTCACTCACCGAAGATCAAGAGCGTCTTGCCTGGCTGGCTGTGCATTTGGGATGAACTGCATAACTGAGGCTACTACAATCTATACTGGCCAGTGGGGTGGCCAGTAAATTTGTAGGGGTGGCCACAGCCCCCCCTGGCCACCCCCTGGTGGCGCCACTGACATCATCACATGAAAACAATTAGCTGATTGTTCAGCTGTTTTATGGATTCAGGTCCAGACCTGGAAAAATCGCTCCAGAAGCAATCTCACCGATACGGATAAACCCAGGCCTGGGCTATAGGTATCATTATCAGTCTGGTGTGAGCACTGACCACATAAACTGCAAGGGACTGATTTATTTATAGCTATAGTTGTAGTTATCGGTATTGTGGGACCGGGCCTTAAAGTTGTCGCTGTTATGGGTTGGGGGGCATTTATTTATGTTGCTAGCATGGTCTGAGTCCCCAAAGAGGGAAGCATCACTGCAAATGCATATGAAGTGAAATAACTCAGAAGGCTAAGGCCTTCACACTCACCAGATCTCAATCCAGTTGAATACTTCAGAGAAGTTTTGGACCAGCATGTTCGATAACGTTTTCCACCACCACCATTATCAAAACACCAATTGATGGAATATCATTTGAAAAAAAAATTGTCACTGAACTCCAGTGCAGTTCCAGAGATGCAATCAGTAGACTCGATCCTAAGGTGCATTGAGGTGGTTTCTTCCAGCCCATAGTGGACCCCAACAGTATGCTAAGACACTTTATATTGTTCTTTTTCCTCTTTATCAAGTAAAGCGACCATGACCTTGAACTACCATAGAGTCATGATAGTTGGTAAGGTTCTTCAATATTATGAACATGTCAACCACCACAGCTATACAAGCCTCTAAAAGATCTCTGTGACAGTTGAATGACACCCAGGCATTTGAATTCCTTCAACATTTCCAAAATGTGTTGAACTCTGGATGTCTTAAAACATCACATCTCACTGCAGAACTCCATAACTAGTTGAATTCAATCACTGCAGACAAGCGACACTCCAGAGACGAGCTACACAAGTACGTCACGTTGACACCAAGATGTACAGGATGTGTGTCAGCACACAGTCAGCGGAGACTCTGTTTGTTCTGCGGAGCATCAAACATGTCAGTGTAACTACTTGAAACCAGGTTAATATATTTCTATGCTTTGAAAGCAGGTAATTCTGTAAGTTGCATTAAATATTTAGATCAAGAGGAACATGCAATAATGGTTATTTTAAACATTTGTTGTATACATTGGCATATGCTTTAATTTACAACCGCAAATCCAAAAACGTTGGGACGCTATGTAAACTGTAAATAAACATAGAATGCGATGATTTACAAATCATGGAAACCCGATATTTCATTGAAAATAGTACAAAGATAACTTGTATAATTTCAGTTGCTCAACAGTTCGGGGTCTCCTTTGTTGTATTTTACACTTCATAATGCACCAACTGTTTTAAATGGGAGACAGGTCTAGACCAGCCTTTCTCAACCAGGGTGCCGTGGCACCCTGGGGTGCCGTCTGGCTTTCTTAGAGGTGCCGTCAAAAAAGTATATATTCTAACACTGAAATAAATAAAATGAATTAAAATTCCAAAAAACAGTAGTTACACTAATGCAGATCATCGCTGCCTCATGCATCATCAAAATTTGTCTCACGGCCCCCTTTCCCATGTCACAACATCACTGCCGGGGTCAGCGTATGGTCAGCATGACTGCGTATATTTTATATGGGGGTGCCTTGAGAATTTGTATACTTCTGAAGGGTGCCGTGACTGAAAAAAGGTTGAGAAACGCTGGTCTAGACTGCAGGCAGGCCGGTTTAGCACCCAGACTCTTTTACTACAGAGCCGTGCAGAAAGCAGTTTGGCATTGTCTTGCTAAAAGAAGGAAGGCCTTCCCTGAAAAAGATTTAGTCTGGATGTCAGCATATTGCTCTGAAACGTGTTTATATCATTCAGCATTAATGACGCCTTCCCAGATGTACAAGCTCCCCATGTCATGTGCACTAATGCACCATCATGCCATCACAGATGCTGCCTTATGAGCTGCGCACTGATAACAAGCCGGATGGTCCCTCTCCTCTTTAGCCTGGAGGACGTGGTGTCCGTGATTTCTAAAAATAATTTCTACTTTTGATTCGTCAGACCTCGGGACAGTTTTCCACTTCGCCTCAGTCCATCGTAAAAGAGCTCGGGCCCAGAGAAGGGGGCGGGGTTTCTGGATATTGTTTATATCTGGTTTTAACTTGCATTTGTGGATGCAGTAATGAAGTGTTTTCACAGACGATGGTTTTCTGAAGTGTTCCTGAGCCCATACAGTGATTTCCACTACAGACACGTGTCTGCTTTTAATGCAGTGTCTCCTGAGGGCCTGAAGATCACAGACATCCAATGTCAGTTTTCAGCCTTGTCTCTTGCATACAGAGATTTCTCCAGATTCTCTGAATCTTTTAATGATATTATGGACCATAGATGATGTGATCCACAAATTCTTTGCAGTTTTACATTGAGAATGTTTCGTTATTCTTAAATTGTTGCACTGTTTGCCCACGCAGTCTTTCACAGAGCGGTGAACCCCGCCCCATCTTTACTTCTGATAGACTCCGCCTCTCCGGGATGCTCTTTTTGTACCCAATCATCTTACTGACCTGTTGCCAATTAACCAAATTAGTTGTTTTTTAGCATTACACAACTTTTTCAGTCTTTTGTTGTCCCCGTCCCAACTTTTCTGAAATGTGTTGCTGCCATCAAATTCAAAATGAGCAAATATTTTTCAAAAAAACAATAAAATTTCTCACTTTCAACATTTGATATGTTGTCTGTGTACTATTTTCAATGAAATATAGGATCTCCGAGATTCACAAAACTTCACATTCTGTTTTTATTTATGTTTTACACAGCGTCCCAACTTTTTTGGAATTGGGGTTGTAGAATTACTTAGAGAAATGTATATGTATAGGAAAGTAAATGTATTTAGATGCATACTTTAAAAAATACTTTCACTTCCAGGTTCAGTTCTGTTTTTTCTTGTACATCCATTTGGGATTTTAATGTGATCTTTAAATTATTTAATAGGTTTGTTGTAATTCCGTTCTGAAAAATAAAGTGTTGATTCTTATTCTTGCCCACAAAATGAAGGTACTTTGTAGTTATTTTGGTGTAAGAACTAGTTAAACTGGTATATCGTGGACTGATAGGCATGTTATTGAAACATGGGAGAGTGGAGTCATGAGTTTGTGACATTTTCTTTCAGACTGTAGAGTCAGAATTGTTGGGCCTTTTTATATCAATTTCCTTAAATGCCACAAGGTAAAGCTCAGTACTTTATAGAGGAAAAATGATTTGGCAAAAAAATCTGTTTCCAAGTGAGGTTATCCAACAAAGCATGGGTGAGATTTGAGCATAAACTGTTTTCGGGAAGTGTATCCGCAATCAGAATCGCTTCAGGGAGCAGGAGTGAATGTAGTATAGCTTGGTAGAGATAGACAGGTAGATTAGGTATGCGCTTATACTACAATTGTTTAAAGGGGTGCAAGTTGTGAATACCTGGGAACACGAAGAGAGACCCAGAAGTTAACATGGGTATAGGACCCCTCGGACCCCTGCACTTTCACCAGTCCATTATCAACAAACCTGAGTGACTGGGGGCATCTGCAACTTAAAGCTATTGACCAAATAGCTCATCTCATCTCATCTCTAGCCGCTTTATCCTTCTACAGGGTCGCAGGCAAGCTGGAGCCTATCCCAGCTGACTACTGAAAGGCGGGGTACACCCTGGACAAGTCGCCAGGTCATCACAGGGCTGACACATAGACACAGACAACCATTCACACTCACATTCACACCTACGGTCAATTTAGAGTCACCAGTTAACCTAACCTGCATGTCTTTGGACTGTGGGGGAAACCGGAGCACCCGGAGGAAACCCACGCGAACACGGGGAGAACATGCAAACTCCGCACAGAAAGGCCCTCGCCGGCCACGGGGCTCGAACCCAGGACCTTCTTGCTGTGAGGCGACAGCGCTAACCACTACACCACCGTGCCGCCTGACCAAATAGCTTTACTTATCAAATCATCTTTTTAACGTACACAAAGATGAAGACTTCCTGAGTCCAAAATACTAATTTCAAGCAGGAGGGCTTTGTAGCTTCCATTATTCTAAGTACTAATAAAGATCCTGCAACTTTTGATCAAAGCCAGCATGGCAGATTATAATAGACCAAAATTCACTTCACTCCCGTAAGGTGAATTCATTCAGTGCTTTACAGATCATTCGTACTATTTTGTAATCCATGCAATACGACTGTGAATCATTGTGCATTGTAGGGTGATTTAATCAAACTTTCTGGTTCTAGCAGCTACATTCTGGTCTAACTGAAGCTTGTTTATGCACCTACTGGAACATCCATGCTGCATGATATTACAAGACATTTTGTTACCTAGCAACATTTACAGTGGGGCAAAAAAGTATTTAGTCAGTCACCAATTGTACAAGTTCTCCCACTTAAAAAGATGAGAGAGGCCTGTAATTTTCATCATAAGTATACCTCAACTATGAGAGACAAAATGAGAAAAAAAAATCCAGAAAATCACATTGTCTGATTTTTAAAGAATTTATTTGCAAATTATGGTGGAAAATAAGTATTTGGTCAATAACAAAAGTTCATCTCAATACTTTGTTATATATCCTTTGTTGGCAATGACAGAGGTCAAACGTTTTCTGTAAGTCTTCACAAGGTTTTCACACACTGTTGCTGGTATTTTGGCCCATTCCTCCATGCAGATCTCCTCTAGAGCAGTGATGGTTTGGGGCTGTCGCTGGACAACACGGACTTTCAACTCCCTCCAAAGATTTTCTATGGGATTGAAATCTGGAGACTGGCTAGGCCACTCCAGGACCTTGAAATGCTTCTTACGAAGCCACTCCTTCGTTGCCCGGGCGGTGTGTTTGGGATCATTGTCATGCTGAAGGACCCAGCCACGTTTCATCTTCAATGCCCTTGCTGATGGAAGGAGGTTTTCACTCAAAATCTCACGATACATGGCCCCATTCATTCTTTCTTTTACACGGATCAGTCGTCCTGGTCCCTTTGCAGAAAAACAGCCCCAAAGCATGATGTTTCCACCCCCATGCTTCACAGTAGGTATGGTGTTCTTTGGATGCAACTCAGCATTCTTTCTCCTCCAAACACAAGTTGAGTTTTTTTACCAAAAAGTTCTATTTTGGTTTCATCTGACCATATGACATTCTCCCAATCCTCTTCTGGATCATCCAAGTGCTCTCTAGCAAACTTTAGACGGGCCTGGACATGTACTGGCTTAAGCAGGGGGACACGTCTGGCACTGCAGGATTTGAGTCCCTGGCGGCGTAGTGTGTTACTGATGGTAGCCTTTGTTACTTTGGTCCCAGCCCTCTGCAGGTCATTCACTAGGTCCCCCCGTGTGGTTCTGGGATTTTTGCTCATCGTTCTTGTGATCATTTTGACCCCACGATCAAGAGAGATTATGTCTTCCAGGTCTTGTATGTCTTCCATTTTCTAATAATTGCTCCCACAGTTGATTTCTTCACACCAAGCTGCTTACCTATTGCAGAGTCAGTCTTCCCAGCCTGGTGCAGGTCTACAATTTTGTTTCTGGTGTCCTTTGACAGCTCTTTGGTCTTGGCCATAGTGGCGTTTGGAGTGTGACTGTTTGAGGTTATGGACAGGTGTCTTTTATACTGATAACGAGTTCAAACAGGTGTCATTAATACAGGTAACGAGTGGAGGACAGAGGAGCCTCTTAAAGAAGAAGTTACAGGTCTGTGAGAGCCAGAAATCTTGCTTGTTTGTAGGTGACCAAATACTTATTTTACCGAGGAATTTACCACTTAATTCATTAAAAATCCTACAATGTGATTTCCTGGATTCTTTCCCCCCATTCTGTCTCTCATAGTTGAAGTGTACCTATGATGAAAATTACAGGCCTCTCTCATCTTTTTAAGTGGGAGAACTTGCACAATTGGTGGCTGACTAAATACTTTTTTGCCCCACTGTAAGAGATTTTAAAAAAGGAGGCTTCCTAATAATATCGTCTACATGGGCTTCAAATGAGACACTGTAGTCAATAATTACACCAAGGCTTTCACTGCTGCACATAACATAACTGAAAGGTCATTCATTGTTACTATATCACAAGAATGCTTACTTCTAGCTGCGTCTGGCCCTAGTAGATGTCTGTCATATCGAAACTAAGAAGGAGGAAGTTGTATTTTTTCTCTGGTTTTGGTGAGACATGCATCTAAATGTCATCAGCACTGCACTGGATGTTTTTGAACATCCATATTACAAGACATTTTGTTACCTAGCAACGTTTAAGAGATTTTTCAAAAGGAGGCTTCCTAATAATATCATCTACATGGGCTTCAAATGAGACACTGTAGTCAATAATTACACCAAGGCTTTCACTGCTGCACATAACATAACTGATATGAAAACCATGTTTCCAAATAATTCTCATTATCTCTAGCTGCTTTATCCTGTTCTACAGGGTCGCAGGCAAGCTGGAGCCTATCCCAGCTGACTACGGGCGAAAGGCGGGGTACACCCTGGACAAGTCGCCAGGTCATCACAGGGCTGACACATAGACACAGACAACCATTCACACTCACATTCACACCTACGCTCAATTTAGAGTCACCAGTTAACCTAACCTGCATGTCTTTGGACTGTGGGGGAAACCGGAGCACCCGGAGGAAACCCACGCGGACACGGGGAGAACATGCAAACTCCTCACAGAAAGGCTCTCGCCGGCCACGGGGCTCAAACCCGGACCTTCTTGCTGTGAGGCAACAGCGCTAACCACTACACCACCGTGCCGCCCAAATAATTGTTCCCAGAATTAGCATACAGTGAAATATAAAAAGTCTCCACTCCTATTAAGTCGTCAAGTTTATTTGTATAGCGCTTTTAACAATAGACATTGTCACAAAGCAGCTTTACAGAAAATTAAAAGACTTTAAACATGAGCTAATTTTATCCCGAATTTATCCTCAGTGATCAAGCCTGTGGCGATGGTGGCAAGGAAAAACTCCCTCAGACGACACGAGGAAGAAACCTCGAGACGAACCAGACTCAAAAGGGAACCCATCCTCATCTGGGTGATAACAGATAGCATGATTATAAATAACTCGCTTCTATAACAGTATCCTATAGTGTCACAAAGTATAACTGTGTAACCAGGAAATTCATTATAGTTTAACATGAAGTCTGTTTTGTTGAAGTTATAAACTGTTCATTGATGGAAACTTGTGTGCAAAACTGTTCATGACACCTGCAGTCCTAAAGTTAGCAAGTCAGCTGTAGTCCTCAGACATACAGTAAAAGCATTACTGGAAGTGTCCAGAGCGTCTTCCAAGTGCGACTTTTGATTGTCCATATGGAGCCGTCCTCCACAGGAGCGATGCGATGAGACTCCAGCCAGACGTAGGGCATCAGGATGGATCAGGTGAGTCCGAGGAGCAGAAGAGGTTGGGATCGCTGGTGTCTTAGGATCGACATGTAACTCGACAGAGAGGGATAGACAGGGGTGCTATTAAAATGGCTGTTTGCTGTGATGTAAAAAGGGAGAAAATATAAATTGCTAGATATGGTTTAACCTTTAATGTGACATGGAGAAGCCATGGCTTAAAGGTGAGAGAAACAGCTTTGGGAACAAAAGGCTGTTGGTTTGATTCCCTGGACCAGCAGGAATGGTTGAAGTACTCTTGAACAAGGCAGCTGCTCCCCAGGTTGCTCTGGGTGTGTTGTATGCCACTCTGGATAAGAGCATCTGCTAAACTGCTAAATGTAATGATATAGCAAACAACAAAATTCATGTAAAAATAAATAGATAAGTTTTAGAGGAATAGAAAGGGGAAAAATTGGAAAATAACCTGGTTGCACAAGTGTAAAGGGGCATGTGCTTGTACAAAATTTGAGCCATGGATTTTCATGTTCCTTGTTCAATAGAAGGCATTACTGGCAACATTTTTTAGCATTAACGTCAGAGTTGTGTTTTGCGGCATGCATTCATGGAAGCAGTGGACAGCTGTATGATGATGATGACCACCCCATCCCAGCAGTCTCGATGCGGCGTTTGCGCTTCAACCAGTTCGCTTCTTTGATTTACAGTTGTATACGATTTAAACAGGAAGTTAAACTATATAAATCCCATCTCCTGCTTGAGCCAGAACTACAACCCCGATTCCAAAAAAGTTGGGACAAAGTACAAATTGTAAATAAAAACAGAATGCAATAATTTACAAATCTCAAAAACTGATATTGTATTCACAATAGAACATAGACAACATATCAAATGTCGAAAGTGAGACATTTTGAAATTTCATGCCAAATATTGGCTCATTTGAAATTTCATGACAGCAACACATCTCAAAAAAGTTGGGACAGGGGCAATAAGAGGCTGGAAAAGTTAAAGGTACAAAAAAGGAACAGCTGGAGGACCAAATTGCAACTCATTAGGTCAATTGGCAATAGGTCATTAACATGACTGGGTATAAAAAGAGCATCTTGGAGTGGCAGCGGCTCTCAGAAGTAAAGATGGGAAGAGGAATCACCAGTCCCCCTAATTCTGCACCGACAAATAGTGGAGCAATATCAGAAAGGAGTTCGACAGTGTAAAATCACAAAGAGTTTGAACATATCATCATCTACACTGCATAATATCATCAAAAGATTCAGAGAATCTGGAAGAATCTCTGTGCGTAAGGGTCAAGGCCGGAAAACCATACTGGGTGCCCGTGATCTTCGGGCCCTTAGATGGCACTGCATCACATACAGGCATGCTTCTGTATTGGAAATCACAAAATGGGCTCAGGAATATTTCCAGAGAACATTATCTGTGAACACAATTCACCGTGCCATCCGCCGTTGCCAGCTAAAACTCTATAGTTCAAAGAAGAAGCCGTATCTAAACACGATCCAGAAGGCAGACGTCTTCTCTGGGCCAAGGCTCATTTAAAATGGACTGTGGCAAAGTGGGAAAACTGTTTTGTGGTCAGACGAATCAAAATGTGAAGTTCTTTATGGAAATCAGGGACGCCGTGTCATTCGGACTAAAGAGGAGAAGGACGACCCGAGTTGTTATCAGCGCTCAGTTCAGAAGCCTGCATCTCTGATGGTATGGGGTTGCATTAGTGCGTGTGGCATGGGCAGCTTACACATCTGGAAAGACACCATCAATGCTGAAAGGTATATCCAGGTTCTAGAGCAACATATGCTCCCATCCAGACGACGTCTCTTTCAGGGAAGACCTTGCATTTTCCAACATGACAATGCCAAACCACATACTGCATCAATTACAGCATCATGGCTGCGTAGAAGAAGGGTCCGGGTACTGAACTGGCCAGCCTGCAGTCCAGATCTTTCACCCATAGAAAACATTTGGCGCATTATAAAACGGAAGATACGACAAAAAACACCTAAGACAGTTGAGCAACTAGAATCCTAGGGTGCTTTCACACCGCTAGTTCGATTATTTGGTCCGCACCAGGCAGTAAAATTGTTACATTGTAGCATACAGACTGCATATGGTCCGCGTTCACACATGCAAATGAACCAAATTGGTCTGAATAACGTTTCATCATCTTCCAGTGGAAATAAGCGCCAATTTGGACTTTCACAATGGAGCGACACATTCGCACACTGTTTCTTGCGCTGGTCCTTGCTTTTTATATCGTCAACATTACCCATTTCTGGCAAAATATCCAGTTCCGGAATGAGTCGCGGCTGCAGCTGGAGAGCAATCTTCGGATATACTGGATTCGCCAAAGGTGTATAGCGCGTCATTTCAGGCAGAGGAGACGCGCTATTTTCACCACTGCTGTCCTGCTGATGATGAGACAAGCACCTTTCCAAAGACCCACAAGGTAGGCTGTAGTCTGTTAGCCTGACAAGCCAGCTGGCTTTTACTGTAGAATCTGTTCTGCTGTAGGTTAATACAGGGCAATCTGAATTTCCCACCGACAGAATGCTGACAGAGCCGGAGCACGCGCGTGTGCCTGATGCTGCTGTTTACAGGACATTATAATGATCACATTGTGTAGATGCTCACATCATTATCTTTATAGTTATAGTTATTAAAATAGTTACTATTCTTAGTGTGGGCAGCCTTTTATGAATGAAAAAATGTGCATATTATGCGTATTTAGACCCGAGTTGGTCAAGGTTCGCGTTCTCACCAGAGGGACCGCACCAGAGGTTGACATTTGGTGCGGAATCAAGCGGACCGAGACCACCCCTTTTTGGAGGTCTCGGTCTGCTTGATTTAGTGCGCACCAGAGTGCGATTGCTGCTTTCACACTGATGAAAACGAACCGAACTAAGAGCTTTTGGTTCGAATGGACTGTTTAGTGCGCACCAACTGCTGTTGGTGTGAAAGCACCCACAGAGTCAGGGTCCTTCCAGAAAAGGTTGATTTACACAGACATCATGTGACAGATCATGTGACACTTTGCACACAGGTGGATCTTAATCAAATAATTATGTGACTTATGAAGTGAATGGGTTGGACCAGCTCTTATTTAGGGGTTTCATATGAAAAGGGGTGAATACTTATGCACACTCCAGATTTTTGTTTTTTCATCTTAATTATTGTTTGTGTCACAATAAGGAGACAATATGTTTTGGGTCATTGTCCTTCTGGAACGTGAACCTTTGTCCCAGTCTCAAACCTCTGGCTGACTCAAACAGGTTTTCCTCCAGAATTGCCCTGTATTTAGTGCCATCCATCTTTCCTTCAGTCCTGACCAGCTTTCCTGTTCCTGCAGATGAAAAACATCCCCACAGCATGATGCTGCCACCACCATGCTTCACTGTAGGCATGGCATTCTCAGGGTGTTGGGTTTGCGCTACACATGGCATTTCCCATGATGACCAAAATGATCAGTTTTAGTCTCATTTGACCAGAGAATCTTCTTCCATGTGTTTGGGGAGTCTGTCACATGCTGTTGGGCAAACTCCAAATATGTATCCTTTTTTTTTTTTTTTACATTTTTTTTTTCTGGCCACTTGTCCATAAACACAAAAATCTGAGGTTTGATTCTTGGACTATTCTGGACCTCATTATGAAGCAGCCCATAAACTCTTTAATCAGATTATTCCAAAAATCTGATTACTTTGTACAGACACATTTAATAATAATTGACATAAACAGTGTGAATTTTGCTGAAATGCTGAAAGATGTAGGCTTATACTGCACTACCGTTTATGATACGACTGTGACAAATTGCAAAATTAAAGGTAGACTGCCTTTCAGATTTTTCAAGTGTAGGTCATAAAAAGAATTTTCCCGACACCCAATTATTTTTGTTTAGTGGACCAAAAGCTACTGACTTCGAATCACAGACTTCCAATTTTATTAGGTCTTTTTTAAAAATTGAATAATTAATGAATTTATCTCCACGTGGCCCTAAATTCTCCGCTATTTTTTCCTGCTTCACCATGACCCAATACAAGATACTACGTCATGCATCACGTGGTGGGCTTTCCCCGTTCGCGTAAGGCATTGTGGGATACAAATTTGAAACAGGAGAGAAAAATGGAGGACGTGAGTGTGTGAATGAAACATGAAAGACCGACTACAGTAACGGAAAGAAAGCGAGAAGAAAAGATGTTATGTTCTATACGAAGGAAAGGAAACGCAGGACCAAACTAATAAATATGGGCGCTCAGCGAGCACCTCGGTGTGATCAGCTGTTCGTTTAGCGACAGAATGATGGAACTGTCAGTGCACGCTCAAAGGGAAACCTGTAGATGGCAGTAATGCAACACTGTGGATGCCAGCTGCTGTAAAACCCAAAAGAAGAAGAAGAAGGTAAACCTGCGCATGCGCACACGGACTTCCTCTGTCTGTGTGACTGCGCGAAGCGAGTGATTTCATGCACATTATTTGCTTTAATCCCCTCAAATTAAATAACTTCCCAGCCACAGAATGGCCTGATATTTTGTGAGATATTACAGAAATAAACAGATATCACAATCACCACATTTCAGACGGAACTAAATTTCACCAATTTTATGAAACCGAAAGGCCGTCTCGCTTTAAGGATAGTTTGATACTTGAATAAGTCTTCATTGCCCTGTGTGGATATTTTAATCACCAACAAAGACAGATTAATCCGAGTCCATTAAAAGCAAGTTATTTATTAAGAAAAATCATGTGAACATCGGACAAAAAGCCATGTCATTTGATTGCTCAGAACATTCGTTAACTGTTTCGTCACTGAGAAAACCACATGTGCTTTGTAATCCTGGAAACAAAACCAGTCCCTGCATCGTCCCAGAAGAGCATCCATGTCGATTCCTGTTGCTGAAGTTTAGTGAAGAAAGGATGAACATTTGGTTAGCTCGGAGGCTTCTTCTGTTTCTGTTCTTATCATGTTCTAGGATCTCAGTAATAACTTACATAAATTCTGTACATAATTACAGCAGGCTTAACACCTGACACAGCTCACAAAAAAACATAATACAGAATGCAGCCATGGAAATAAGCGTACTCTTTACAATGCTGGCCTTCTCATTATACAGCGAATAATGGATCTGAAAAATACAAGCGACTGTCCTTACACTCAAAAACAAGCACTGAAACGAAGCCCTTTACACCATTTTTCCTGAAATTATTACTCTACCATGTCTGCTCATTCGGTCTGATGTCCTGGGAGAAGGAGGATGTGGACTGAAAGTTCACTTCTGTACAAGTAAAGCACAGTACATAAGTCACTTTGGAAAACGTCACCCCAATACATTCATTTTCAAGTGTAATACATGCTAGTTTAGGCATGAGTGGTCATGAAGCTCAAGTAGACAAGTATATATCTGCTATTTGTGGTTAAAAACATTTAAATACAAAAAGTGAGTCACGCACACAAGCCTGAAATGATGATGTATAGATGATCATAATGTTACTAATATCTTAAATATGATTCACACTGCACCCTGATAGGACTGATTAAAAAAATTTAAACAAAAACAAAACGTTTTCGAAATATTTAAGGCTCATGTTGAGAAATCGATTGAGGGATTTTGATTTAACCTTAATTTTTATGCTGCTTGAGTTCCGTTGCTGTAAATGTGAAACACGATAATTTTTAAAAATCCAACAGCTAATCAGAAAACGCTGCAACAAAGTTGAAAACGCAACAGCAAACTCTGAAACATCAACGCTGACTCAGAAGAAAGAGTGGCGTGCCGTATTGAACATCACACACTCGTTGCTGATTGACTACAGCGCATGTCTGTCTGAGAGATGAGACACGGATGTTTACGGTCAGAGGAAATACGAGTCTAAATGAATCTACTGATGCGTTCATCAACGCATGATCAAAGGCATTCATATGAGGTTATTTTAGATATTCTGTCATTCTGAGGAGTACATGAACACTGAAACCCTGCCTAAAGGAAGCTGGGTTATTCAAAACAAAGAATTTCTTTGCACTGTAATAGCTACGGTATACATCCTTACTAGGGCTGTAATGATGTTTAAATAATATTGGCTGGCTTTTTTTCATGGTCTATCAGATATATTCCATTCAGCGAGCATGATACTCAACAAGTCGAAGACGAGTAGCTGAATGGAATAGATCTGATAAACCACGAAAAAAAGCCAGCCAATATCTCATCTCATTTCATTATCTCCTGTTCTACAGGGTCTCAGGCAAGCTGGATCCTATCCCAGCTGACTACGGGCGAAAGGCGGGGTACACCCTGGACAAGTCGCCAGGTCATCACAGGGCTGACACATAGACACAGACAACCATTCACACTCACATTCACACCTACGCTCAATTTAGAGTCCCCAGCCAATATTATTATTATTATTATAATAGGGCGGTACGGTGGTGTAGTGGTTAGCGCTGTCGCCTCACAGCAAGAAGGTCCGGGTTCGAGCCCCGTGGCCGGCGAGGGCCTTTCTGTGCGGAGTTTGCATGTTCTCCCCGTGTCCGCGTGGGTTTCCTCCGGGTGCTCCGGTTTCCCCCACAGTCCAAAGACATGCAGGTTAGGTTAACTGGTGACTCTAAATTGAGCGTAGGTGTGAATGTGAGTGTGAATGGTTGTCTGTGTCTGTGTGTCAGCCCTGTGATGACCTGGTGACTTGTCCAGGGTGTACCCCGCATTTCGCCCGTAGTCAGCTGGGATAGGATCCAGCTTGCCTGCGACCCTGTAGAACAGGATAAAGCGGCTACAGATAATGAGATGAGATGAGATTATTATTATACATGCATGTTCTTTTCGGGTGTTCAACACAGGGTGTTCTTTCAAAATTCTCTCAAAATGTTCCGTCTTTAACGAAGCAAACCTGGCGGCCATGTTTGTTTGCAAATTGTCCCAATTGCTCGCTAGCATGGAGGTTTTACATCTCTGACGTGTGACGTCATGTTTTCTTGACAACCGTGCAATATCGTAAACCATATTCAACGCTCATTCTCCATTGGGTAGAGTGACATACGGTAATACACGTAGGATAAGCGATCTGCTAACAATATTGCATGCTATTAAACCAAATGAATGAAACCTGCTAGAAGGGAATAGAACACGTTTTTATTCCATTGATAAAGTGTCCTGTATGTATACTCATGTACCATGAGCTGGTCTAGTGGTTAGTGTGTCTGCCTCTCAGTTGGGAGATCGCAAGTTCTATTCATGGTTACAGTAGGTCATACCAAAGACCATCATAAAAATGGTACCTACTGCCATCTGGCAAGGCATGCTGCAATACAGATGCAAGTGGGGAGTCAAGCTCTTGCAGTTACCATAGGACCCGCCTCCCCACTGTAACCCTAGCTGTATAGGTGAGAGACTCTGTCCTGGGTATGACTTTAAACTGCAACCGGTGGTGAGTCTCAGGTCCAGGAAGACTTGAGTATTGGGGAAAGTGGAATTACCCCTTAATCACCATTGCTCCGAAGTCCGCTCTGACCTGGAGTGGTAGCACCTGCCTGGCTTCCAGCTATGGGTTAAATAGTACATCACCAATAAGGTGCTGGCAGCACGGTGCTTTTCAGTGCAATTTGGCAGATGAACCCAACAGGGTCAATGGTACACCACCAGATGGCATGCAGAAGAGCCACTCAAATGGCCAATGGATGGCATCACTCGCCAAGTCAGTTGTCACTACAGGGCAACTTCCATACCTGTCAGATCTGTGGCACTTTTGTGCACCACTTGGCATTAGGTCTAGAGGTCCAGAGGGACAATATGATGGGGGCAAGACATCGTTTGCCTTACCTTACTGTGCAAGGCACTTCATTAGGAGAGGAGAATAGTATGCGAGAGTTCACAAGGCCAAACATTCCGTGGTGGCTTGGCCGGGCTGGGAAGTTATTTAATTTGAGGGGATTAAAGCAAATAATGTGCATGAAATCGCTCGCTTGGCGCAGTCAAGCAGACAGAGGAAGTCCGTGTGCGCATGCGCAGGTTTACCTTCTTCTTCTTCTTTTGGGTTTTACGGCAGCTGGCATCCACAGTGTTGCATTACTGCCATCTACAGGTTTCCCTTTGAGCGTGCACTGACAGTTCCATCATTCTGTCGCTAAACAAACAGCTGATCACACCGAGGTGCTCGCTGAGCGCCCATATTTATTAGTTTGGTCCTGCGTTTCCTTTCCTTCGTATATAACATAACGTCTTTTCTTCTCGCTTTCTTTACGTTACTGTAGTCGGTCTTTCACGTTTCATTCGCACACTCACGTCCTCCATTTTTCTCTCCTGTTTCAAATTTGTATCCCACAATGCCTTGCCTGAACGGGAAAAGCCCACCACGTGATGCATGACGTAGTATCTTGAATTGGGTCATGGTGAAGCAGGAAAAAATAGCGGAGAATTTAGAGCCATGTGGAGATAAATTCATTAATTGTTCTATTTAAAAAAAAAAGAATAAAATTAGAAGTCTGTGATTCGAATTCAGTAGCTTTTGGTCACTAAACAAAAATAATTGTGTGTCGGGAAAATTCTTTTTATGACCTACACTTGAAAAATCTGACAGGCAGTCCAGCTTTAACATTCTCCTCGGTTAGAGTGATTTGATTTTGATGTTGATAACACTGTATGTGGCTTGGCGGAGGTATGCCATCTACCCAAGTGTCCTTCTAATTGCTGCTGAGTTTTCTGATTTGCTGTTGCAGTTTTGGTCATGAATTTCTTTTGCATTTATGGGCCACTGTACTTATTTCAACATAAACATGATGATGATGATGATGATATTATTTTCAGTTAGTTACAGTTTTTCTCAATTGCACACACACATTAAATGTGGTATTAAATGTAGTGTCTTTATGTCGGAGTCTTATTCCAAAACTTCTCAAATCATTAATTGCAAATTGCTTCACATTGAACCCAAACTTAAAGCTGTAACATTCACTGACAATAATAATAATAATAATAAAATGCAAAGCTCTGAGTTTCTTGTTTTGGACAGATTTGAGGGCAGCTTCACATATTTCACTTCACATGTAGTAATTGTTCACTCAACCAAAGTTCCATGAGCGTTTTGATTAACGCTGGTTTGCTTATAAACCTCATGCTCCAACTGAGCAGAATGTTTCTTTACAAACGTAACCGAATAGCTCATTTTGTACCTAACGGTGGTAGCTGCGTTTAAATGTGTGTTTGTATATTTCCTGAAGTGATACTGTGGTTAAAAAGAACTTGCTAATGTAACACAACCTCACAGGTTCCTTACCTGTCTGGCTCACATGCTAACTACTAAAGCTAACATGCTAGTTAACTATGGTATTCCGCAAAAAAGTAGCGCAAGTATGTCAGCACCAGAAAAATAGCTGCCTCGTCCCTCGTCCAGAATAAGTGGATAAATATACCTGATACCTTCGAAGGATGTGGTTAATAAATAACACAGCTCAGGTTTGGTTTTGCTAGCATCGTGAGTTTGCTTGGTGTCTCGCCTAATTAGTGCTGAGGTATTTTTGTGCAAGCAAAAGAGAAAAACTGTAACCCTGACCATCAAACCCACACAATAGCAGTGCCGATACATATACCAACATATCAGATCAGTTCTCATCATATTGCACTTCCGGTTTACTGTATAATCTCTCACATCATATTAAAGATTTGAAGCAGGTCAGTGTGTTGGAATATGATGAAACCATGTCGTGTATGGGGGAAGCCATGGCCTAATGGTTAGAGAAGCAGCTTTGGGACCAAAACGTTGCTGGTTTGATTCCCTGGAATCACCAGCAGGAATGGCTGAAGTGCCCTTGAGCAAGGAACCTAACCCCCATCTGTTTCCTCTCTGGGTATGTTGTACTGTATGTCGCTCTGGATAAGAGCGTCTGCTAAATGCCAGTAATGTAATTTTATGAGAGAGCTGAAGTGCAGTGTGTTCTCACGCTTCCTCGTGGTAGCAGACGTCTCCTTTTGGCTGAAAAAAAAAAAAAAGATTCTTTTTCATGTTATCACGCACTGGGAAAGTCTCAGGCCCTGTCCACACGGCAACGGATTCAGGTGAATCCGATACAATTGTTTATCGTTTAGGCCTGACGTCCACACGGCACCGGCGTTTTGGGTGCCCAAAATGCAATCTTTTGAGAACGGGTTCCAGAGTGGAAAGATCTGGCAACGTTGCCGTTGCGAAGTCGTCTGGATGAGTAGAACGGATTTGTTTACGATGACGTCACAACCACATGACTGTGAGCGCTTCACGCCGGGTAGAAGTGTAACGAACTCGATGCGAGTTGTCAACAAATCCTATAACTTGGTTCATGAAACGCGCTTACAAAATATTTTCACTGTGAATATTTATTGCGTAATGGTGCAAAGTGAGAGAGAGAGAATAGCCCTTAGAGCAGAGTCAATCCCGCCAGCAAAAATAGGGAAAAAAAGGAGCGATCTCACCTCTTCAGATGTTGGTTTAAGTCCTACAATACATTCTTCAAAAAGGGCGTAGAACAACAAATTGATCCATCAACGTGTAGCATTCAATTTATTCCGGACCATTAAAGACGCCGCCTTCCGCGTAGAATCATACGTCATCCTCGCCGCCATATTGGATAGGTCAAAGCGGAGAATAAAGATGCCTCATTCATGTGCTGCGTTTAACTGTACCAACAGGTTTACCGTCCAAACGAGATCACATGGGATTACCTTTCACAGGTGAGACTGGAAAAATACTTTTCATTGTATTTGGTCATTATAACGTAATTTTACGAACAGATTTTCCTGACTTTGTGGCTAATATGAAGTCTCGCGCATAATAGTTTATGCGCATGCGTCCTTACTTCTTCTATTGTTCTGGTGTCTCCGAAGGGACCGTCTTACAGCGCCCCTAGAGGTGTGGCATGTGTATTGCATCGTTTTCAGCAAGCGTTGCGTTGCCATATGGACCTGATATTTTACTGATCGTTGCCCATTTGGACGCGATATTTTTTTAAATAACATTTCGTTGCCGTTGTCGTGTGGATGTAGCCTCAGAGTGACAGTTTGAGCAAAGTGCTGATCTGGGATTGAACTGAATATGAAGATCAGCATTAACAATTGGGCTGCGTTGTGTTTGTGGCTCTCGCTGTTGCTTCCTCCAGACTACAAAACAAACCCTAAGCACACATTAATGGAATCATTCATTAAAAATGAAATGCAGTCAGCCAAGACATGTTTGGTGTCTGAAGTTTCACTTTTCCAATACCAGGCTAATGGAGCTGACGAGTCATAGAAAGAAAGTCTATTTCACCCTCAATCATTTGCATAAATAATATCTGCCTCAAACCACATCCAGTTCTGTTCGTCACACAGATTTGTTGATGTGGTTTAGGACGCCGTGTCAGAGCTGGCTGGGAAAATGATTGCGAAATTTAAAATTTCTTTTATCAGTAACTTATTGTTACGATTACGAAACCATGAAGGTAGAGTCTTGTAGCATGGCTTCTCATTGTATAGACATAGCCGTAAAAGTATGATGCATACACACAAACGCAAATACTCACTGAAACGTACCACCGTTCATGCCAATTTTCTGTTAAAGTCACCAATGTTGTTTTTGTTTCCACCAAAGTAAAAGAAAATCCACTTCAAGCCATTTGTTAACAGAAACAAAGAAACGTAGCGAAATGTGGCACCTATTGTTATTTATCTTGAAATACATGAAGGGATGAAGTTGTCTCGACCATTACTCCATTTGTCCCTGACTGTAATCTGTAAACAATATGTCACATTATAGGTGGCGGCCATCTTGGGCAAATCGAATTACAATATTTTTGTAAGTGCAGTTGAGTATCGTTCCACCCCCTGTATACCCTTTCTCTCAACATATGAAGGTACTGTTGAGGTACGGTTGTCGTAAACTGCATTTCATTATAGTTTTTGGTTTTTTTTTAACTTAAATTGAGATTACACAGGGTGGCATGGCGGTGCAGTGGATAGTGCTGTCGCCTCGCAGCAAGCAGGTTCTGGGTTTGAACCAGTTCACTCTAGATGCTCCAGTTTACTCCAACAGTCCGAAGAAATATGGATTAGGTCAACTGGCTGCTCGAAATTGGCTATGAGTGTGAATGGTTGCTTTTTAGCTCATCCAGCCAACAGGTGATGAGTTTATGCCATCATGTGTTGTCCGTCGTCCATCCGTCATCCGTCCAGTGTCGTCCACATTTCACGGAAATCACTTCTTCTCCATCAATTCTTCACCGACTTTTGATTCTTTCTGGCATGAAGGTAGGGGTACCTAGGGTGCATATAACTTCTACCCAGATTTGCTTCATTACAATTATTAATGAAGTTATGGACTAATTAAACCTTAACACCTTAAGCAGTTCAACAAAAATCACTTCTTCTCCATCAATTCCTCGCCGTTTTGGATTCTTTCTGGTAAACAGGTCGGTATTCCTAGGATGGCTATCGCTTCTATATATACTGTAGCTTGTATATAGTGTATATAGCTTGCATCATTTATTGTGCGAGGTGGCCCACTTTAGATCGTTCCTTCCAGGCTTGTAGTGCTCGAGTCCAGGACTTGCGCTCTAATTTTAAGGACTCGTGACTTGACTTGGACTCGGACATTCAGACTCATATTTTTTCTTTATTTTTTGTAACATGCCATAATAATTTGGCTTAAGATATTTATATTTATATCTACATAAATGTTTGTAATAATTTCGTGCAAGAGTGTCACACCTGCACGCCATAAATGACTCGCACCTGCACAGGATTAAGGCGCAATCAGCGCACAGATATAAAAACTGTGAACTTTTCACAGTCACTTACTTTGCGAAGTATTGAGTTGCATTGCTGATACATTACCGAGCCTTATTTCCTTGTTTGGTTTCCTGATCCCTGATTTCCTGTTTCTCGTCTTTGATTCTGCCGAGTCTACGATAGCCTGTTTGTGTCTCGCTCGACCTATCGCCTGTTTCACCGTTTTACGATTTTTCCTGCCGTTCTGGATTGTTTACCGTCTTCACTTGTATTAATAAACACACCTTCTGCACTTACATCCGTCTCCCAACCATCTCTGATAGAATACTTCACACTCCCTGATAAAGAGAAGCACATTCATCTGTTCATACGGCGTGTTCAGGAACAAACTAATGTTAATGGCGCTAAAACAGCCACCGTCAAATGGTGCGGATGGAGTCTTGGACCCGGACTTGACTCGAAATTTTTTTTAATGACTTGGACTTGACTCAGACTTGAACACTGGGGACTCGAGACTGGACTCGGACTCGAGGTTTAGTGACTCAACTACAACACTGGTTCCTTCTGGAAGAGACGGGGCCAGAGTGAGCTACGCCATCATTGACAGTCTTGTTTCTGCGTTAGCTCCAGGATTCAGGGTGTACCCCGCCTCTTGCCCAATGGCAGCTGGGATTGGCTCCAGCTCACCCATAACCCTGAGTAGGATAAGCAGTATGTACGACGGACGGATGGATGGATGGAGATTACATAGCCAATCACTATTATGACAACTAGGTATGGTTTTGGGTGAGATAGACTTCCATTATTTGTTTACCACATTGGCTTCATAGATCCATTGCAAAAAAAAAAAAAAACCACAAACTGATTAACTACATATAACCTGAAAGGAAAATTATACATATTTTAATATTCCTTTAACCTGATATTTGAAATGTCGACAAAACCAACATGGTATGCAGTCAGTTATGAAATGGGGAGACACTGTTTTGTATCAGAGGCATTGTAATGGTCTTCCTTAGAGGAAAACACACACACACACTGCATAGTTCCATCATGTTCATTCATCATGAAGATGTGCAGAAGGAGAAACCATCTCAGTTCCTGTCTCACTTTCTTTCTGTTTTTTTTTCCTGGTTTCACATGTTGTAGGCCACGTAAATGGGGTCGAGCTGATCGGCGAGGAAGCCGTCCCGCAGGTGCATTCGCTGTTTCTCCCCGCGAGAGTTGATGGGAATGACGCCAGGGTCGACCACCACCACCACGCCCACGATCAAGTAGTGCTCCTCCAGAACTACGTTAGTGATGAGGGGAACGAGATCCAGAGCCTCCTGCTCCAAGCCTTCCAGCTCCACCACCACCACGAGCAGGTTAGTCCACGTAAACACAGCGCTGCACAGGACAAACACAGCGAGGAGATCGGTTTAAAAACATTTACACACAGCACAGGCTGGAATAAATAGAACAAATATCTGCACACTTTGGCCATTGACTCGAGATGCTCAAAATGCTGTCTTTTCTCTAGATATCCGAGACATTTTCTCGATTTTGTGAGCTCACCCGTTTGTGAGTTTATGCCATCGTGTGTTGTTTGGCATCCGTCTGGCGTCGTCTACATTTTACAAAAATCCCTTCTTCTCCCTCAATTCTTCACTGATTTAGATTCTTCCTGGCATGAATTACAATTATTAATGAAGTTATGGACTAATTAAACCTTAATGCCTTAAGCAGTTCAACAGAAATCGCTTCTTCTCGGTCAATTCCTCGCCATTTTGGATTCTTTCTGGTAAACAGGTTGGTATTCCTAGGGTGGTGTCTTCTGGCCATCTGACCAGATGTCATTTGGGTGGTGGACTATCCTCAGTGTCAGTTTATGGAGAAAAGTAGATTAAAAAGTCTCAGAGAGAGAGAGGGGGGGGGGGGGGGGGGGTAAAGTGTATGTGAGAGAGGGGGATGGAGGAGGGCTTTTCCTCACCACTCAGCGATGCTCTTGTGTGATCTGATGACAGAGGTTTCAATATCGATGGGGTGATAGCGCATCCCTCTGAGCTCCAGCGTCTCATCCAGTGATCCTACTACGTACAGGGCATCATGACGTTCTACACACACACACACACACACACACACACACACACACACCTGTAATTCTAGTTCTGCAGGGTAATTGCATTGGGATTAAAGACACCCGGTCCTGAGTCTCACTCACCAGAAATGAGATTAATATTAGTTTTCCATGAGGACGAGCCACAAGGTCAAAACTGTCACATGATTAATATCAGAGTTGACAGTGCTGCTAACAAGAAAATATTCTTCAAGAAAAATTACTGAATGATAAATATATATATATAAACTTTATTTCAGACATCAGAAGTCCATATGGCATTTAAATATATAAAAAGCAGTATAAATAATAAATTAGGACAAAAAATAAAAGCAAAGAAATAACAACAAGCACATACGTAAAGACAGTTATAAAAAATATACTCTTACACCAATGCCTCCTAAGCCTAGACGTAAAACGGTAGCAGCTATTTAGCGGACTGGCCAAGGCCTCAATTATAGCATTCTCAGACCTATCTATACGACACATAAAACTATACATTAAATGTCTTAAAAGTGCCTCAAAAGTTGGCACTGCAGAGGACACAAATAATTCACTGGCACTATGCCACCTAGGGACCCTGAGTAGCAGCCTCATTGCATCATTATATGCTACCTTGAGTCGCTGCATACTACCCTTTTTAAAACAGGACCACAATTGAGAAGTGTATAAAGGTGTGATGTATGTTCTGAACAAGGAGCACTTCACATCATTGGAACACATAGAAAACTTACGTATAAGCATATTAGCTTGAGAATAAATTTTACATCTCTGTCGATAGATATCCTTGTCATCTGACCAGTCATCGGATATGACATCTCATCTCATCTCATTATCTCTAGCCGCTTTATCCTTCTACAGGGTCGCAGGCGAGCTGGAGCCTATCCCAGCTGACTACGGGCGAAAGGCGGGGTACACCCTGGACAAGTCGCCAGGTCATCACAGGGCTGACACATAGACACAGACAACCATTCACACTCACATTCACACCTACGGTCAATTTAGAGTCACCAGTTAACCTAACCTGCATGTCTTTGGACTGTGGGGGAAACCGGAGCACCCGGAGGAAACCCACGCGGACACGGGGAGAACATGCAAACTCCACACAGAAAGGCCCTCGCCAGCCCCGGGGCTCGAACCCAGGACCTTCTTGCTGTGAGGCGACAGCGCTAACCACTACACCACCGTGCCGCCCCGGATATGACATGTCCAAGATATTTTATTTCATCACATACAGCAAGAGGACCGCCTGACAAGGAAAACGTGGGAAAATTTGATTTCCTGTCCCCAACGCTTCTAACTATCATTATTTGGCTCTTCTTAGCATTATACTGTATATCATAATCCAGGCCATACTGAGAGCACACCTTTAACATCTGCTGTAGCCCAGCACTATAAGGACACAGCAGGACCAAGTCATCTGCATACATCAAATGGTTAACAATAGTGTTGCCCACAAGGCAGCCAGTTTTTAGTCCATTTAACTGATCAGAGAGATAATCCATATACACATTAAATAAAACGGGAGACAAAATCCCACCTTGACGCACTCCATTACTGACAGAAAATGGAGCCGACACATTATCCCGTTTAACCTAAATAAAACAACGTATGCGGAACTTTAGAGCCCCATGTCCTTTTCCCTTCAGTGAATTTTTTCCCCCTCACCGGGGGCATTGTCTTATTTCCTGTGACAGCTGTCAACTTACAGAAGCAGAAAAGTGTTGCTGCCCTGTTGCTGTAGCAGGAGTCAAACCATAAATGTTGGCACCTCTGTTATCATTATCGTGATATTCGATCCCCCAAAAGAGATTTTTTAAAAATGGTCAACACACACACACACACACACACACACACACACTGCTAAAGCTCAAAATACAGTCGATCAAACATATAGTTTTAATAAAAGAACAATAGACAGACACCGAGCACTTGGAGAGCACAAACGTCCACCAAGGTCAATAGTCGACCCTTCTGTTTTGCAAATCTGCAACCAATTTATACTGTATATCTGGATTTATTCTATTCATATTCACTGGATATGAGTAATTGTATGCTCTGATTGGCTACTCTACTACTAGGATATTGGCTCATATACTGTGAGTAGAAAAAAAAACAACAAAATGGCAGCGTGCATCAAGTCAGATATCTCACTTTGTTATCAAGTATTAAAAATAAACAGAAATAACTAAATAAAAGGATATAGCTCCCCCCCCCCAATATTTCTTGTTCCACACTCCAGCCCAGTCGGTGGCAGTAATGCACCTTTAAGTTGGTTTGCCAACCACCAAAAAAAGAAGAAAAACAAAATGGCGGAGCATTACTGAACCAAACGAGAATGAAATAAAAACTGTACTTGAAAACTAAACCCCAAAAAATAAAAAAAAAAAGCAACAAAACATGGAATGAAAATATTTGATGGTAAGAACATATCTTTTAAAAAAAAATCAAGAATTATTATCGCATTTTTCACAAATTGCTCCTGCCATTTCGCCATTTTGTTTACATTCTAAGCGGAAATGATTTTGTCGGACGTTTTGTATAAAGTTTTGATTTATCAAATTTGCAAAAAATAAAAATGCTCGGCTTTTCAAAATCTGGTGAATGTGGATAGAATAAAACATTTATTCCACTCAATCTCATCATACATAGGTTATGGACAACTTGGTGCTACGCGCCTCGTCAACTATCAGCTCATGTACAACTCAATTTCGTGGAATAACTGTTAATTATTTCCAAAACTACTAGAATGATGTGTCTACATGCGTATCCTAGAGGATGAGTTATACCCATGAATGTGGACTGCGATATGGAGTCATCGTAGTTCTACACTGGATATGTTTTGCCACTATTGAACTTTACTGCCATCTACTGGCATTGGATTTTAAGCTGTATGGCATTCTTGAGCACAGACTTCTGCTTGGCGAAAGTGAAACTAAATTCATGGATCTGCCCTGTGACTCGAATCTGCTCCAAAATTTCATGGCTTCTTCCTCGGCCCGTGCTACACCACTCCATCAAAAATAGAAATCAGGTTGGTAGGTGTTGCGCAATCCTGATCAACAAACAAACAAACAAACGGGACTGAAAATATAACCTCCTTGACAGGGGTAATAAAGGCTTGAGGATGTGAAGGATATGCTGATGTGGTTCAACCTGAAATATGTAAAAACATTCCTGAATGTGATTATTTGAGAGCTGGTAATTGTTTGTGCTGCTTGGATGCTTTACCTCCGCTGGCGTCGGTGAGTTCAGTTCTGCGCAGAAAGCCCAGGTATCCCGTCCGCGCCCATACGGTTTGTGTGTCACCAAAACTCAGCTTGGTGCAGAAGTGATCAGCGTGCAGCGCCTCCTCACCGTAAACCGTGTAATATCCTGTGGCATTGTGGGGGCTGCTAACCCAGATCTGTTGAATGATAACGAACCAGACACAGTTAGGCCTAAAGTTTAGGTTTAGATCTTTCGGTGTTCTTGAACAAACACAACACACAAAGTGTCTTGCAAAAGTATTCATCCCCCTTGGTGTTTGTCCTGTTTTGTCGCATTACAAGCTGGAATTAAAATGGATTTTTGGAGGGTTAGCATCATTTGATTTACATAACATGCCGACCACTTTAAAGGTGCACATTGTTATTTTATTGTGACACAAACAATAATTAAGATTAAAAAAAAAAAACAGAAATCTGGAGTGTGCATAAGTATTCACCCCCTTTCATATGAAACCCCTAAATTAGAGCTGGACCAACCAATTCACTTCCTAAGTCACATAATTAGTTGATTAAGATCCACCTGTGTGCAATCAAAGTGTCACATGATCTGTCACATGATGTCTGTATAAATCACCCTGTTCTGGAAGGACCCTGACTCTGCAACACTACTAAGCAAGCAACATGAAAACCAAGGAGCCTCCAAACAGGTCAGAAACAAAGTTGTGGAGAAGTATAGATCAGGGTTGGGTTATAAAAAAATATCCCAAACTTTGAATATCCCACAGAGCTCCATTAAATCCATTATAGCAAAATGGAAAGAATATGGCACCACTACAAACCTGACAAGAGAAGGCCCCGCCCACCAAAACTCACAGACCGGGCAAGGAGGGCATTAATCAGAGATGCAACAAAGACAAAGATAATACTGAAAGAGCTGCAAAGATCCACAGTGGAGATGGGAGTATCTGTCCATCGTTGTCAGCCTCCTTCCGTCTCGAGAGACGATGGCTGCACCAGAGTATAGTCACTACTGTGAATTGCATTTCCTGCTATGGCTATGTAGACCAATGTGGGAGTGGCAATCTCTCCTGCATGATGGGCAGATGTAGGTTGTGGCTGATTGCTCTGTGGGACTTGACTTGCGAATGGCTCTTTTCCTCCTCAGCAAGTCGATGCAGCTTCTCTCTGCTTGCTTCACACCGCTCTGGATGGCAGACTTCCAGGGTCCACGCGATTCAACCAGGCTTTCCCAGGACTGGATATCAATTCCTGTGCTTTTTAGGTCCTGTTTGCAGACGTCTTTGAAATGTAGCCAGGGACGGCCCCGAGACCTACAGTAAAACCCTCTGACAGTTCACCGTACAGCATTCTTTGGGGATACAGCCCTCGTCCATATGGCAAACGTGGCCAAGCCAGCAGAGGCGGCATTGGCTCAGAAGAGCGAAGACAGTCGGTGAGCCTGCGTGCTCCAACACTTCGGTGTTTGGGATCCTGTCCTGCCACTGGATTCCAAGAATGCATCTTAGGCAGCAGAGATGAAAAGAGTTAAGTCTCTTCTCCTGGGCGGAGTATGTGGTCCATGTTTCACTGGAATCAAGTAGGGTGCTGAGAACACAAGCTCTGTACACCTGCATTTTGGTGTTCTCTGTCAGGTTCTTATTTGACCACACCCTCTTGTGAAGCTTGGAAAGGATCCCCGTGGCCTTTGCGATTCCTGCATTGATCTCTGGTTCAAGGGAGAGGTTTGAGGTTATTGTGGACCCCAGGTACTGGAAGCAGTCAATGGAGTTGAGCTCGTAGTCCCCTATGTGAATGTTAGGAGAGGAGTCGGTGCCTTGTCCCATCACTTCTGTCTTCTTGAGGCTGATGGTGAGGCCAAACTCGTTGCATGCGTGCATGAGGCAGTCTATCAGTCTCTGAAGGGCTTCATCAGTGTGTGTCACCAGTGCAGCGTCATCATCGAAGAGGGCCTTTCTGATGGTGATATGCCTGACCTTGGTCTTGGCTCTGAGTTTGGCTAGGTTGAATAGCTTTCTGTCGGATCGTGTGTGCAGGTATACTCCATCTTCATGTCAAGCATGTCAAGCATGGAGAAACATATGCCAAAAAGTGTCAGGGCAAGGACACAGCCCTGCTTGACTCCGCTGCAGATCGGGAACGGTTCTGACACTGCTCCATTATAGTGTACTGTGCTGTGCATATCCTTGTGGAAAGATTTAACAATGGCCAGCAGCTTCGGGGGGGCAGCCTGTCTTCTTCAGAAGTTGGAACAGCCTGTTCCTGCTGACAAGGTCGATGGCCTTCGTCAAGTCAATGAAGGCAAGGAAGAGGGGCTGGTTTTGCTCTCGGCATTTTTTCTGCAGCTGTCTGATGGAGAAAATCATGTCAATGGTTGATCTGCCTGGTCGGAACCCGCACTGCGACTCTGGGTATATGCGTGCTGCTAGGATTTGTAATTGGGCTAGGATGACTCTAGCGAACACTTTGCCAATGATGCTGAGTAGGGAGATGCCCCGGTAGCTATTGCAGTCACTGCGGTCACCCTTGTTCTTGTACAGAGTCACGATTTTGGCATCACGCATGTCCTGTGGTACGGAGCCCTCCCTCCAGCACATGCAGAGTAGTTCGTGCAGATCCTGGAGCAGTGCAGCTTTCCCATGCTTGATCACCTCTGGAGGTATCCCATCCACTCCTGCAGCCTTCCTGGCTGATAGACAATTTATGGCCTTGCCCAGCTCTTCTTCAGTTGGGTCTACGTCCAGCTCTTCTATGACAGGCAGGTCATGAATAGCATTCAGCGCTGCTTCGGACACGATGTTCTGCATGGAGTACAGCTCTAGGTAATGCTCTACCCATCTCTCCATCTGCTTCCGCTGGTCAATGATGTTCTCTCCTGTCTTGGACTTCAGGGGGATGCTCTTGATGACAGTTGGGCCGGTTGCTTTCTTGATGCCTACGAACATGCTGCCCGTGTTTCCAGAGTCAGCTGCAGAATGTATGCTCTGACTGAGTTTCAGCCAGTAGTCGTTGGCACAGCAACGAGCCATCTGCTGGCATTTGCTGCACGCAGTCCTCAGTGCATCCTGTGTGGCTTGGCAAGGGTTGTTTACGTGCGCTAGGCATGCCTTGCGCTTGGCCTCCACTGCTGGTTCCATTTCCTGCCAACTAGCCTCGAACCAGTCCTCGTTTCTCTGCTCCTTCCTCCCGAATGCCTCCAGCCCTGACTGGTAGACAGCAGCACACGTGTTTCCATTTGGAGTCAACAGTTGTTGCTTCTGTATGGGCCATTTTCCAGTGATGCTTTGAGGATTTCCAAGAACTCCTGGATTTTGGCCGGATCTGACGATCAACAGGTGTTAATGCACCGACAGCCTTTGGATCTGGAGTGATGCATTTTACATGGGATGAGACATATCTTGGAATGGACCAGGATGTGGTCAGTGTCACAGTCTACAGTGTGGAAGCTTCTAGTGTTGAGCACACCATTGAGATCTTGCTTCCTGGTCAGGATTAGATCCAGCTGGTGCCAGTGGTTGGATCTGGGATGACAGCATGAGACTTTGTGCCTAGCCTTATTTTGAAAGAAGGTGTTTGTCACTGCCAGCTTGTGGAAGGAGCACAACTTCAGAAGTCTCTGACCGTTCTCGTTTATTTTGCAGACTCCGTAACGACCCATAGTGGAAGACCAGGATTCAAAGTCAACACCAACCCTTGCATTGAAGTCTCCCAAGATGTAAAGCCCTTCTTTGTTGGGCACACTTCTGACGATCGAGTCCAGGGCATCATAGAACTGATCCTTTTCGTCTGTACAGGAGCTTAGTGTTGGAGTGTAAGCACATACAAAGTTGGCTACACCTGTCCTTGTTGTCATCCTCATGGTCAGGAGCCTCTCAGAACCTCCAGTAGGTGGTTCAATGGTTGACAGCAAATAGTTCCTCGTGGCAAAGCCCGCACCATGTATGTGTGCCTCCTCTGAGCTCTTTCCTTGCCAGAAGAACATGTAGTTCTGTTCGCGCAAGGATCCATCATCTGGCAACCTTGTCTCCTGCAGAGCAGCGACGTCGATGTTGAGACGGGCTAATTCTCTGTACCTTATTGTCCGGGGGCTGCCCAGATTGAGGCGGACGGTGACTACCCAATGGAATCCGAGAATTCCTTCCACCGACAGGAGCAACCCCTGGCTCCCGGCTCTACGCCAAATGAGCCAAGGCTTATAACCGGTAAACTGCTGCTCCCTGTGTTGTGTCAACGCTAACTTAGTGAAGCTGGAGTGACCTCTCCAGGTGCAGGCCTGGGCATGTTGAAACAAAGGACTAGCTGTTGCCCATGCAGCAGGTCCCCCCTCTCCTTGCCTCTGGTGGAGTCCAGGGGAAAAGCAGAAGCTAGTACGCCTGGCACCAGGGCAATGCAGGAGTTGCCAGAATGATGTTGATGACAACAGCGGACTGCCTTAGAGACTCCGGCTCTGGATTATTCCTTGGGGTTTACTCCCGAAGTCTCTCCCAGGAATGGGTATAGCCGCAAGACAGCGGAGGTTTGAGGTCAGAGTTTTCCTTCTCCTAGATGAGCTACCAGGTGAACCGCTCTTTGTCTGACCTCTCATCTAGGACCTGTTTGCCTTAGGAGACCCCACCAGGGGCAAATGCCCCTGACAACATAGCTCCTAGAATCACTGAGGCACTCAAATCCCTCCACCATGTTACCGTAAGGTGGCGATTCAAGGAGGGATCTGTCCATAGGACCACTTTAAGCCATACACTCCACAGAGTGGGGCTTTATGGAAGAGTGGCCAGAAAAAAGCCATCACTTAAAGAAAACACGTTTGGAGTTTGCCCAACAGCATGTGGCAGACTCCACAAACACATGGAAGAAGATTCTCTGGTTGAATGAGACTAAAATTGAACTTTTTGACCATCATGGGAAACGCAATGTGTGGCGCAAACCCAACACCCTGAGAACCCCCATTCCTACAATGAAGCATGGTGGTGGCAGCATCATGCTGTGGGGATGTTGTTCATCTGCAGGGACAGGAAAGCTGGTCAGGACTGAAGGAAAGATGGATGGCACTAAATACAGAGCAATTCTGGAGGAAAACCTGTTTGAGTCAGCCAGAGTTTTGAGACTGGGACGAAGGTTCACGTTCCAGCAGGACAATGACCCTGAACATACTGCTAAAGCTACACTGGAGTGATTTAAAGGGAAACATTTAAATATCTTGGAATGGCCTAATCAAAGCTCAGACCTCAATCCAATTGAGAATCTGTGGCATAACTTGAAGATTGCTGTACACCAACACAACCCATCTAATTTGAAGGACTTGGAGCAGTTTTGCCTTGAGGAATGGGCAAAGATCCCAGTAGCTAGATATGCTAAGCTAATAGAGACATACCCCAAGAGACTTGCAGCTGTAATTGCAACAAAAGGTGGCTCTACAAAGGATTGACTTTGGGGGGTGAATACCTATGCACACTCCAGATTTCTGTTTTTTTCATCTTAATTATTGTTTGTTTCACAATAAAATAACAATTTTCACCTTTAAAGTGGTCGGCATGTTGTGTAAATCAAATGGCGCTAACCCTCCAAAAATCCATTTTAATTCCAACTTGTAATGCGACAAAACAGGACAAACACCAAGGGGGATGAATACTTTTGCAAGACAATGTAGTTACACAAAGCCCTTTTCACACAAAGCCCTTTCTTTCCTTTGTTGAGCTAATAACTGTACTGAACAACGGTGAGCCGAAACTCACCTCTCCAAGATGAGAGTCTCCAAGCGGCCCTTTAGTCTCTGTGTGAGCAATGATTACTTTTACACCAGGCAGGATCTGCATGAGAACACACACAGAGTATGGTCACGTGCCTTACAAAACCAAGCATATGCAGGAAGTGTGAGGGAAATGTGTGGGTCTGTAGAGCGTGTGCAAGTAACCTATTACACACACTTATGTGGAAATTCAACAGGCAATTAATTTGGAGTGGGTGAATGCAAGACTGACACAAATCAACCAAGGAAATGACTCATACAATTCTGGGGAAATTACTAGGATGTGTGAACAAAAGCCAATATTTTACTCGGACTCAGCATGGGAGTGTGTGCAATCGGGTCAGAAATAAACTTTAAATACTGAAAGGATTAATGATGCATATTACTGGTAATGGAATGTAGATCAGGTGTGAAAAGACTGTGTGTGTGTGTGTGTGTGTGTGTGTGTGTGTGTGTGTGTGTGCTTTCTCACCTTCCCTGACTCCATCAGAGGCAGACTGTGTGGTGAGCCTCTTTCAACCAGCCGCACTCTGAAACAGGTTAAAAAACAGATTTTTTTTTCCCCGTGTAAAGGTGAACTTATACATGACACAATGCCAAGTGCATTCTTTACTTTTATAAAATGGTGACACAAACAACAGGATAATATCAAGTTCTTAATACATTATTTAGTTGATTATAAATAATAATAATAATAATAATAATACACACTAAACATAAAAAAAAAAATTCTTCCACTACACTGTGTTCTGTGTTAATGGTAAGTTTTGTTTGCTAAGCAGAATAACAGGCAAACATTAGGGCTTCATTAGACAGAACATTTGCTTAATTGTAACGGTTTTCTGAGTTTAAAACCTGATGCATTCAGAACTCAATTACTGTGATGCAATCAGAGGTGTGTGTACTGTGTATCAAGGGTTTTACAACGGCACTCAGCGCTCCATATCTAAAGAGTGGCAGGAAGTAAAAGCTCAATCAAACACGATTAAACCCCTTCATTAACCCACATTAACCATCAAACACCACTCTTAACCCTCATTATCCATCAAACATCACTCTTAACCCACATTAACCATCAAACACTACTCTTAACCCTCATTAGCCATCAAACACCACTCAACCCACATTAGCCATCAAACACCACTCAACCCACATTAGCCATCAAACACCACTCTTAACCCTCATTATCCATCAAACACCACTCTTAACCCATATTGACCATCAAACACCACTCTTAACCCTCATCCATCAAGCACCACTCAATCCACATTAGCCCTCAAACACCACTCTTAACCCGCATTAGCCATCAAACACGACTCAACCCACATTATCCATCAAGCACCACGCTTAACCCACATTAACAATTCAACACCACTCTTAACCTACATTAGCCATTAAACACCACTCAACGCACATTATCCATCAAACACCACTCTTAACCCACATTAGCCATTAAACACCACTCAACACACATTAGTCATCAAACACCACTCTCAACCCTCATTATCAAACACCACTCTTAACCCTCATTAGCCATCAAACACCACTCTTAACCTACATTATCCATCAAACACAACTCAACCCACATTAGCCATTAAACACCACTCAAACCATATTAGCCATCAAATACCACTCAACCCACATTAGCCATCAAACACCACTCTCAACCCTCACTATCCATCAAACACCACTCTCAACCCTCATTAGCCATCAAACACCACCCTCAACCCTCACTATCCATCAAACACCACTCTCAACCCACATTAGCCATCAAACACCACTCTCAACCCACATTAGCCATCAAACACCACTCTCAACCCTCACTATCCATCAAACACCACTCTCAACCCACATTAGCCATCAAACACCACTCTCAACCCACATTAGCCATCAAACACCACTCTCAACCCTCACTATCCATCAAACACCACTCTCAACCCTCACTATCCATCAAACACCACTCTCAACCCACATTAGCCATCAAACACCACTCTCAACCCACGTTAGCCATCAAACACCACTCTCAACCCTCACTATCCATCAAACACCACTGTCAACCCTCATTAGCCATCAAACACCATTCAACCCACATTAGCCATTAATAATAATAATAATAATAATAATATGTATTTATTGCATAAGATAAAAACACATATCCTATGTTACAATATATAAGAATAATAAAAAGCACTAAGTTAATAGAAATAAGAAAAAATATACATAATGTAAAGTTACTAAATAAATCTAATGATAATTTTTAAAAGTATAAAAAACAATTTCTAATTAAGCTAAATTGTATTTAAAAATTAGGCGGTTTACAAAAGAACTCATAAAATGCTGAGTGTTAATTTTAGGTTTTAAAGCTGACTTTTTCCTATGATGATATCTAGTGTTTTTAACCTTTGCCATCATGTTATATAACGGATGACCTTCCAAATTCAAAACTTTAGCGTATATTTTCTTATCTTGTTTTTCTAAAAGAGTATGAATACTAATATGGTTTGAAATATATCTACGCTTCTTACACCTATCTAAAAAACACTGAACTGTTAGTTCAGCTTCAGCGGCACCATACACCGCGAGCCCATACGGAATATTAGGTAGTACAATGGTATTAAATAAATAATCGATTTCTGCTTGATTGTACCCTTCTTTTCTAAGCGATCTTATAACATATAGGCACTTATTTGCTTTTGTTAATTTGTTTTTCACACGAGTTGTGAATCTGGTGTCAGACTGGAAAATGACACCACGCAAAACAAGTTCCTTGACCTGAGGTATACCGGCTATCCTATCAAAACTCTCTACATTGTCCTTTTTCACAAAAGTCTGCTCCTTACATTTACTAAGATTACAAGTCACGGAATTGGAATTTGACCATTCAAAAACTGCATTACTAATTCACAAGCGCAATCCTTATTCCTCCACACAGGCGCGGTAATAGTGGAATCATTCGCATATTTATACAAGAAAGTTGTGGAACCATCATTAATTTCAAGGTCATTTAGAAAAATATTAAAAAGATAGGGACCACTAACACTACCCTGGGTGGTACCTTGATTGACCTCTTTCCAATGCCCTACAAAAGCATCGTGGATAACCCTTTGTTGCCTATTTTTCAAGAAATTTAGATACAGATTGGTAACATACTGTAGGAGTTAAGTGGAAGTTTTTTCAGTTTTTCAGATAATTAATGTTTAACACAGTCAAAAGCCTTGCTGAAGTCCATAGTAAATAAACGCACAGCTTTACAGTCAGGATGATCTAAGTACATATGTACTGTATGTTGAATGGCCAGCAAAGCATCTGTACAATTTCCACATCCCTGTAAGCAAATTGGCTTGGGCTGAGATCTTGTTCGACAACATCTTTCACGTGTTTCCTGTAAATGACCTTTTCAAACGCCCGTGCTATAACTGGTGTTATACTTATTCCTTGATAGTCGTTGTTTACTTGAGGGAGATCAACTTTAGGGATAGGCTTGACGTTTGCTCTTTTCCATGACCAAGGCCAGACCTTTGTAGAAAGACAGCTTTGTGACGATAGGGACGAGGATTCCAGCGTGATCCTTCCAGATCCAAAAGGGGGAGGTTATCCGGACCAACAGCAGTTCGTTTTAACTTAGAGAGAGCGTGCCATACTTCTTGTTCACTGATTTGCGGAACCTGTACACTCTCATCGATAGTTACAGAGGATGGCTCAATATAGGTGTCGTCAGTACATATACTGTAGTTCCAAAGTATTCATTTAGCTGTATTATTCTCTTATTATCCAGGGCAATACTAGCTGCAGAGATACGTCGCTGTGATCAAGAGTCGACTTCCTTCCACCATTTATGGCTGCCTATTGGAACCTCCAACAGATGCTTCCTGTTGTCACTTATAAGATGGGAAATACATTTGTTCAAATGCTGTAATCGGTCGGCACTAGTACTGGAAATGGAAATTCTGTTTTTGGTCTTAAGCATGAATTTGACCAGAGGCGACATCCATAATGGGTCCCGTGAAGAAATAGACACCATTCGACAAGGCATACAGCTATCCAGATGTCCAAGAATAATCTCTTCCAGTTTCTCTACTGCTTGATCCGGGTCAGTTGCAGATAGAACTTGGTCCCAATTCTCATTTCAAGGGGTTGGTAAAATGCTATCTTGCGACGTTCACGGCGATCCCGAATCATCACTTTTCGGCGCATAGGTCTAAGCTTAGATCCCGCCGGCAGAACAACCCTAGAATGGTCAGTCTTGATTAACATATTCAGCAGATAACATTTGCCAAACAGGTCTTTGCGGTTAGTTAACACGTTATCTAAGCACAAGTTCCCTCTTGTTGGAAAATCAACAAGTACATTCCATCCAGATAACTGATGCAGTTGGTTAAGGTTCATCTAGTTAACATCGCCACCACAAACAATGACTGTATCAGGATGGGAATCCAAAGCATTGTCTGCAAATTCAATCATGAAGTTCATTCAGTCAAGTTCTTTATATTTGTATTTTGGTGGATGGTAAACACCACAACCTAACAGCCGATGTCCCGAGGGTAATCTCAGAGTCAAACATATCAGATCGTAGAGTTTAGATCTGTAAATATCAATAACATCCAAGTTACTTCGCACATAAATAGAAATTCCGCCTTTACTCCTACAATCCAGCCTGAACCAGTTCCTGTCCCGTCTAAAGATCTTGTAATTTAGTATGTTAACTACACTATCTGGCATATCTGGTTTGAGGTGTGTCTCCGATACGACACATATGTCGATGTCATTCTTATTCAAATCGGCTTCGAGAGCTACAATCGCTCTTACTCGATTTTTAGTTTTGGCGAGACTGCAAATATTCGTAAATAAAAATTTCGGTACAGCAAAATCCGTGTTTGGTTTTCTTGCAGAAGGAGACACCTGTCTATTGAGTGTTAATAAATTCTCAGGTGAAACTCCTCTGGTTGAACGTCGAATAGTTCTGCCCATGCTTTGTATAACAGAGATAGGCTTGCTTTCATGTGAAGTAACCAAGTAGTTAGTAAAATTCAGACGACTTTCATGGTACTTGTACGCTGCTCTGGATCCCCGATACCTGAATAGGTTAAGCATCTTAAGAGTGTGGATTACAACCGGAGCAGGTTTGAGTTTTACCGATGATTTTCGGAGTCCCAGTAAGTCTCTTCTCGTATACTTGAATTCTTTGTTCGATTTAGGTGTCTCTAACATTACACTTGTCCTATTTTCGGGACCTGGGTTGACTTCAACATCCATACATATCCATAGGTTCAGACAAATGTGATGTTCCTTTGGTGCAAAGACTAGGATACCGTGCTTTGTCCATACTGAAATCATGTGGCGTATCAAGCTTTGCCGGGAAAGGCAACTCACAGCTTTAACATTCGGGCTAAAAATACTGTCTCCAGCGCATTCTTGTTACAGAAATCCGCCACAACAGTCCTATGAAAACCTAGCAGTGAATTGGTTAGTAAATGGTATCTTTGTAAACTGCCCAAGTTAAGATTAAGAAGAAATAAAACAAGAGCTAAAAATCATGTGGCAGCCATAACCGACACCTGCCATTAAACACCACTCAACCCACATTATCCATCAAACACCACACTTAACCTACAGAATCCATCAAACACCACTCTTAACATACATTAGCCATTTAACACGACTCAACCTTCATTAGCCATTAAACACCACTCAACCCACATTATCCATCAAACACCAATCTTAACCCAAATTAGCCATCAAACACCACTCTTAACCCTCATTATCCATCAAACACCACTCAACATACATTATCCATTAAACACCACTCAACCCACATTAGCCATTAAACGCCACTCAACCCACATTATCCATCAAACACCACTCTTAACCTACAGAATCCATCAAACACCACTCTTAACATACATTAGCCATTTAACACGACTCAACCTTCATTAGCCATTAAACACCACTCAATCCGCATTATCCATCAAACACCAATCTTAACCCTCATTATCCATCAAACACCACTCTTAACCTACATTAGCCATCAAACACCACTCAACATACATTATCCATTAAACACCACTCAACCCACATTAGCCATTAAACGCCACTCAACCCACATTAGCCATTAAACACCACTCAACCCACATTAGCCATCAAAGACCACTCTTAGCCTGTATTATCCATTAAACATCACTCAACCCACATTAGCCATTAAACACCACTCTTAACCCACATTAGCCATCAAACACCACTCTTAACCCACACAATCTTTCAAACACCATCATTAACTAACACCAGCCATTAATCATCATCATTAGCTCACATTAGCCATTAAACAGCACTATTAACCAACAATATTTATCAAACACCACTCTTAACCCACATTAGCCATCAATCACCATCATTAACCCTCAATAGCCATCAGACACCACCATATTCCTTTATTCGTCCATATTATCCATCAAAAACCATCAAACTCCTTTGTTAACCCATATAAGGCATCAAACACCATAATCAACCCACAGTGTCTATCAATCACCATGATTAACCCACATTAGTAATCAAACACCAACAAACCCCTTCATTAACCCACATTATCCAAACAAGTTCACAACCTATTATCCATAAAAAATTCTTCCTTAATCCACAATAGCCATCAAACACCCTGATAAACTGTTATCTATCAAACGCCATCAAACCCCTTCATGAACCCCCATTATCATCTTTCTAAACCAACATTATCCATTGAAGACACCAACATCAACATTTTCTCAACTTTAGCGTCATCTTGACCTCGTCTGGGTTTTGTGTTTTGGACCTTTTAAAGGACTCACCTGTCATGTCGAAGTGCTCTCATGTCCACATAAACAGTGGTGGGATCAGGACCAGCTGTACCCTGCATGGGACGAGTGGAGTTAGTCTGGCAAGTAAAATCGTTACCATGACAGAAAGATCTGAAGGACCAGATCCTGTGACTTCCATCCTTCAGGAGGAAGTTTTTTTTCCAGATCTAATACAATAATTTCAACTTGATTACAGCACAGTATATCAGAACAATATACTGGAGAATTTAACACTGACATATTAAATTTCTCAAATGAATTGATGTTCCAATAACACTTTAAGATCAGCTTGGGGGAAAAAAAAACCCAAAAAATAATTTCAGGGTCCTAATAAATATTTCCCAGAAAAAAGCATGACGTATAAGGTGGAAAAAATGTTTTAAATGTGTTCCACCTTAATAATTTCCAGCCCACTGGAAAAAAAAAATCATCCATTTCAGTTTTTCGTGTCACCATTGAGATGTTTAGAGTAACACAGAAAAAGAGGGATAAAAATGGCTAACAAATAGTACGTTATTTTTACTCTGATTGGGTCTTTCAGGATTTTTTTTTATCCCTTACCCTTGATAGGACCAAGTGGAAAAATACCGCAGAAAAGGAGACGGTTATACCAGTCTCGACCACAAGAGGCAGATGATTTTTCCACCTTTTGCTACTTGAAAACAGCTTTGTTAGTGGCATCTGCATATTGAAAAGCACCGACTAGTGTACTTTTACACACCCAAAGCAGCATTAGCAAAAAAAAAACAAAACAAAACAAAAACAACAACAAAAAAAACCCTCAGGCTACACATTTTCAAACACAGTTTACCATGCCCTCATTGACTTCCCCCTCGAAGGAATCCATTTGAACACCTTAAGGGCAGTTTCAGTAATTTATCAGCTCAAAGACTGGTAGATGGTTTCTTCAATCATCACTGTATATGGTAAGAAGAAGAAGAAGAAGAAGATCTTATCCATAAGCAGGCTTGTAGTACTCGAGTCCAGGACTCAGACTCGAGTCCGACTCGTGCCCTAATTTTAAGGACTCGTGACTTGATGTGGACTTGAGCACTGATGACTCGGACTCATGTATTAACTGCATTCGGACTCGTAAATTCTTATAAAAAGTTGGCATAAGATATTTATATCTACATTAATTTTTGTACTAATTTTGTGTAAGAGTGTCACACCTGTGCGTCTTGGTGCGTGTATCAGATAGACTCTCGGGCGCGCTCCAGACAGCGCGCGCACCAAGCGGACTCAAGCGTGTGCGCCGTAAACGACTCGCACCTGCACAGGATTAAGGTGCAATCAGAGCACCGATTAAAAACTGTGAAAACACACTTACTTTGCGAAGTATTGAGTTGCGTTGCTGATACATTACCGAGCCTTATTTCCTTGTTTGGTTTCCTGATCCCTGATTTCCTGTTTCTCGTCTGTGATTCTGCCGAGTCTACGATAGCCTGTTTGTGCCTCGCTTGACCTATCGCCTGTTTCACTGTTTTACGATTTTGCCTGCCGTTCTGGATTGTTTACCATCTTCACTTGTATTAATAAACGCACCTTCTGCACTTACATCCGTCTCCCAACCATCTCTGACAGAATACTTCACACTCCCTGATAAAGAGAAGCACATTCACCTGTTCATACGGCATGTTCAGGAGCCAACTAATGTTAATGGTGCTGAAACAGGCACCGTCACATGGTGCGGTTGGAGTCTTGGACTCGGACTCGACTCGGACTCAACTTGAAATTTTCTTTAATGACTTGGACTTGAACACTGGGGACTCGAGACTGGACTCGGACTTGAGGTTTAGTGACTCGACTATAATACTGTCCATAAGGCATTGTGTTCTAATATAGTTTCCATATGGAAGCAACACAAATTGGTGGATGGAGAATGCTTAATATTTTAAAGATATAAGATTTGATAAGATCTGAGAATCCGTTCCCCTTACAGACTCCTTCATCACGGTTCCTGTCTGTTCTGTTTTTATTTATATCACAGCTCGGCTGAATTCAGAAGGTGCGTTTATATTAATGCAGTATGTTCATATAGTACATTTATGGAAGGAGTCTTGGGTTTCGGCATTTTTTTCGATACAGGAATGTCTTGAAGATACAGGAGGTTGTGCTTTCTGAGTTCTTAGTCACATGACAAATTGCATTCTCAAGAGAGAGAATACAGGAAAGGCTGGAACATTAAATGTAAATATAAATAGTTAAAAAGTGGAACGTGTTGTTCAGTAAAAAATAAAATAAAATAAATTTGTAATCACTGGCAAATCACTGTGGAATACACTCATTGGCCGCTTTAATAGGAACTTGTTTATTCTAAGATCCCTGTTCTTGGCTGCAGGAGTGGAACCCATTGTGTTCTTCTGCTGTTGCTTTTCTGGTGAGATGCTTTTCTGCTCACCACAGTTGTAAAGAGTTGCTATGAGTCACTATATGGAGAGTTTGGTTCCAAAATGCTATAGATTCAATTCCACTGTTTCGAGAAAAATCACTTTTTCTGATTACGGGAAGTGATAAAAGGAAAACCGCTGTATCCTGTTTTAAAATTTGTTGACTAACTCCTTAATGATAATAAACTTCAAAACTGAAATCCAGAACTAATTAACAGCTTTTAACTGAACCAAGTAATTTTTTTTTTGTCAAGTCGCTATATATCCACGCCACGGCATTTTCCCCCAAAATGCTACACATCCCTTTCTATTTAAAGAGCATTTAACTGTGTTCTTTCATGACAGATATATCTGAAATTGAATATATAATGTGCTTTAGTATCCTGAAAAATGGGCATCGTCAACCGGTGTGAGTTTATCAGCATGACAAAACGCATGTACGTGCTTTATGCGTGCACAACATCTGGTATTTTCCCGGCACCCGAATGCCACATTTGCTTCACGTGTTCTCGATTATGATTTGCTTTTGACGGCCTACGTTTCTTCCCCACTGGTGAAACCATCACTGCCTCCTCTGTTCCGTCGAAATTATTCATAATTCAGCGTGAAATTGTCCAATAAATGTGAGAAGTGATGAAGCGATTTCCTACTTCATGGGTGCAGCCATCTTAGAATACTTCACGCCAGTGGCGGCCTCTGATTGGCCAAATGGATATGTCTGGTTTTGAGAAAAATCGGTGATGGCGCTTGCTGCGTTTTGGAATGAAAGGCTGTAATCTCATCTCATTATCTGTAGCCGCTTTATCCTGTTCTACAGGGTCGCAGGCAAGCTGGAGCCTATCCCAGCTGACTACGGGCGAAAGGCGGGGTACACCCTGGACAAGTCGCCAGGTCATCACAGGGCTGACACATAGACACAGACAACCATTCACACTCACATTCACACCTACGGTCAATTTAGAGTCACCAGTTAACCTAACCTGCATGTCTTTGGACTGTGGGGGAAACCGGAGCACCCGGAGGAAACCCACGCGGACACGGGGAGAACATGCAAACTCCGCACAGAAAGGCCCTCGCCGGCCACGGGGCTCGAACCCGGACCTTCTTGCTGTGAGGCGACAGTGCGAACCACTACACCACCGTGCCGCCCTGAAAGGCCGTAATGCAGTGTGTAAATCAATGGCAGATATCGCGTTTTGGTGAAAACTGAATATGATACGAGTAAGACATGATAATTGCTGATGGTTTGGTGGCGGGAGTTTCAATTTTTCAAATTTGGCGTTTGTCACATTATGGAATCCTTCAAATCCTTCCTGGCAAAAAAGCTCGAACCATGAATCTGGTCATTTTCCTCTGACCTCTCATCAACAAGGCGTTTGTTTCCATGCACAGAACTGTTGCTCACTCACTCAGTGTTTTTAGTTTTCTGCACCATTCTGTGTAAACTCTCGAGAGTGTTGTGTGTGAAAACCCCAGGAGGAGATCAGCAGTTTCTGAAATACTCAAACCACCAGTCCATCTGGCTCAAACCGACACAGTGAAAGAAAGAAAGTCACACTTCACTGTGAGATCATAATTTTTCCCATTCTGATGTTTGAACATTGTGAACATTAACTGAAGCTCTTGATTTGTGTCTGCGTGATTTGATGTCAAGGGATCGGCTGATTAAAGAACTGCATCAAACAGTACCGCAGGTGGATGGATGGGTGTTCCTAATAAAGTGGCCAGTGAGTGTTAATGCCATAACTACGGTAGGTCTGTGAAAATCAGGCCATCCAATCATTCATCACCCGGTTCACTGCGGCCGATCGGGTTTGGATCATACACACACTACCATGATCTAACTTAAGTCTCATATTGAAGTTGCATTTTAGGCCATGTACGACGAGATTGAGTGGAATAACTGTTTTATTCGATCCACATTCACTGGATTTTGAGAAACACAGCATTTATATTTTTATGTTTTGCAAATTCGATAAATAAAAACTTTATACAAAACGTCCAACAAAATAATTTCAGCTTAGAATGTAAACAAACCAGCGAAATGACGAGCAATTTGTGAAAAATGTGATAATAATAATAATAATAATAATTCTTGAAAAATAAAAAAATATATGTTCTTACCATCAAATACTTTCATTCCATAGTTTGTTGCTTTTTTTTTTTTGGATTTTGTTTTTGAGTTTTTAGTTCGTCCTCGGTTGGTTCAGCAACACGCTCCACCATTTTGTTTTTCTTCTTTAGGTTTTTTTTTAATTTTTTTGGTCGTTGGAAACCAACTAAAAGGTGCATTACCACCACCGACTGGGCTGGAGTGTGGAACAGGAGATACCGGGGGGGGGGACTATATTCTTTTAGCTATTTCTATTTCTTTTAAATACTTGATAACAAAACCGCCATTCTGTTTTTCTCTACTCACTTTATATTAGCTGATATCCTAGTACTAGAGTAGCCAATTAGAGTGCGTGGCTGCTCATATTGAGAGAATGTGGATAGAATAAATGAAAATATTCCACTTCTGTGTGCTAATATATCACACAACGCTGGCGTAGGTTATTTTCATAAAACAGCAGGGTCTGTCTTCTTATACATACAGCGCCCTGTACGATTATTGGCATGCCTTGTAAAGATATGCTTAAAAAAAGGGTTAGAAAAAAAATCCACCTTTTGGTGAAGAAGTTGCTTTATCTCACACTGAAAAAATGAGAAAAATCCAACCTTTAATTGAAATAAATGTATTCAGAGAAAACAAATCCCTCAAATAATTATGAACTATGAATAACAAATAATTAAGAAATAATTATTTTCAACAAAAAACAAAACAAAACATTTTTCTAACCCTTTTTATTGATCTTTACAAAGGGTGCCAATAATTGTGGAGGATACTGTATGGGACAACCCTACTTGTGTGATGTAGCAAATACACAGTAAGTTGGCAGTCGATGAGGGCATGTTATAAACAGTATTTGAACACAAGGTTAGGAAAATAAAAGACTGCAGCATGAACAAAAAAAAAAAAAATGCTTTATAAGCAGCCCAAGCACTATTACAATCAGTGATTGATAGTACAGGCCATAAGCAGGGCTCGACTAGAGTCTCACTTAACCCAAGGTAAAATCACTTCCCCTTAACAGACTCATACACTATATGGACAAAAGTTTGTGGCCATCTACATGACAATGCACAAACGAGCTAAATGAAGAAACGGTTTACCAAAGATGGAGTGAAAAAACTCGAGTGTCCTGTCCAGAGCCCTGACCTCAACCCCACTGAACACCTTTGGGATGAACTGGAACACCAACTGCACCCCAGGCCTCTTCACTCAACATCAGTGTCTGATCTCACTAATGCCCTTGTGTTCTTGAATGAACACAAATCCCCACAGCCACACCCAAAAATATAGTAGAAAGCCTTTCCAGAACACTGGAGGTTATCACAACTAGAATGGAACGTTCAAAAATAGCCTCAATGAGGCTGGAGCTCATACCTGTTGCTGTGTGTGAGTTTGATATCTGATCAGTCCTGTGGGAATCCTGTGGGAGGAATAACGACTTTCATGAAATTCCCAATCCCTCCAGGTTGGGAATGGGTTACTGCCCCAAGTGAAGGAGTTCAACTATCTTGGGGTCTTGTTCATGAGTGATGGTAAAATGGAGCGTGAGATGGACAGGCAGATTGGGGCGGCGTCAGCAGTAACATTAAATGGGGGCGTTGTACCAGTCCGTTGTGGTGAAGAGGGAGCTGAGCCAGAAGGCAAAGCTTTCAATTTACCAGTCAATCTATGTTCCAACCCTCACCTATGGTCTTTGGGTAGTGACCAAAAGGATGAGATCACGGATACAGGCGGCTGAATTGAGCTTTCTCCGTAGGGTGGCTAGGCTCAGCCTTAGAGATAGGGTGAGGAGCTCAGACATCCGAAGGGATCTCTGAGTCGAGCCGCTGCTCCTTCATGTCGAAAGGAGTCAGCTGAGATAGTTCAGGCATCTGATTTGGTTGCCTCCCAAGTGCCTTCCTTTTTGAGGTTTTCCAGGCACGTCCAACTGGGAGGAGACCTCAGGGTAGACCCAGAACATGCTGGAGAGATTATATCTCACATCTGGCCTGAGAGTGTCTTGGGATCCCCCAGGAGGAACTGGAAAGAGGAACGCCTGCTGGAGAGAGGGACAACTGGAATACCCTGCTGCCACCATGACCTGACTTCGGATAAACAGAAGAAAATGAATGGATGGATGGATGGATTGATGGATGGATGCATATGACCCCTGTGTAGGAGCATCCATGACAGGTGGCGCCACCTGGTGATCAATTCCTGTTGGAATATGTCTTTAGAGTCTTCTGGGTGAGTTTCAGGGAAAACATTCCAGCGGTTTACGAAGAGTAGTGTTTGGTGTGACGAGTCACCCAAAAATATCAGACGCCCATAAAATCGTAAATATGACAGGTGGTGCCATCTTGACAACTTTTATGCACACCAACCTGAGGAACATTGTCTGCGAGTTTGATTGAAATCCAATCAATCCTGTAGAAGGAATAGCGATTTTTGTAAATTGTGGACGGACGACGATGACGGATGGATGACGCGTGATCGCATAAGTTGATCCAGCCTGGCCTGCAGCCAGATGAGCTAATAAAAAGCACATACGAGTATAATGGCAAGGTGTCCACAAAATTTTGGCCTTACAGTGTACCTTTAAATGGCACGGCTTAATGCTGGGATAAATTTACACATTACTGTGACAGTCTGCCACTTTGCTACTGTATAAAAAAGAGAAAATGTACAGGATGATACCTCCATGACTTATAAAAGTGTTCGGATCGAATGGTTTTGTGTTCGTTCATTTTTCGGCATTACAGTAAGTTGTACTGTGTCCTGAAGTCCACTGCACTTTGTGTCAGGGGAAATCTGAGATTTTAGAGAATGTTTTAAGACCGAGGATATTTCAAACTGCTGCCAAGACGAACAGATTAACAGCACAACTCATGGCAGCTCTTACGAAGAACACGGTCTCGATTTAAAGGGGACATATTATGAAAACCTCACATTTTCAGGGCTTGTGTACATACATTTGGGTATCTGGAGCCTAACAGCCCATAAACTCTGAAAGAAGACACCCAGTCAGTTTCTTTTGGGCTCCTGTTTCAGAAAACATGAGCTTCAACAACAACAAGCTGTTCAGATTTGTCTCCTCTTTCTATGTCACAAGTGGAGCTCATTAGAATAATCCCGCCCCCTCATCTGAGTATCTCCACTCGTGGCTTGAGTATCTCCACTCGTGTTTGAAGTGAGCAGAAGCTCATTATCATTTAAAGGAACAGGGTTGTATTCTTGGGTTTCAGTCACGTGACTTTTCTTAGCGATTTCACTTCCGGTAAAATAGCTGGTGGTCTAGCAAACCAAAACGGCTGCCGTAGTGCAAACAACTAGAGATAACTTATCAGAGTACGCTCGTAATCTAGAAGCCACTGCTGGCTTTAGATATATTCAGAAGATTGCTGTGTGCAATGGAATCGACCGCTACAGTCTGGGAAAGAAGGATTTGTCATACGATCTGGAAAACTACCCTTCAGCCGAGTTCCCCGACATCTCGAACTATCTGGTGTTGCAGACGTCCTTCTACACCGCAGAACAGATGAAAGCGTGGAAGAGTATGGAGGCTTACAACTTTTTTGTATGTAGCTGGGTAAAGGACCTCGGGATCAAGTCACTGCCCAATGAATCCTGGATTGTTTTTGCCCGTGGAAGGATTTTTTTTTAAGCTTTTCGTTCACGTCTTTACAATGAAGCGCTGCAAGTTGAAGTGTAAACGAACAACAGTTGGCTGATTCTCACCTGTGTTGGCTCTTATCTCTCAGCTAAATCATTCACAAAGATCATCAGAAACCCCTTTAAAGACCTGGATCTTAGTTACACAAGACGGAGAAGAAGTGATCGCGGCGCATTGTAACTGTACGGCTGGGGAAGAATTTTGTCGCGACCTTCATGCATATGGACTTTGTGAGGAGGAAACAAAGAAACAGCTGGGGACTTTAGCGCTTCGTGACTAAAAAAAGTACCGTAAAATAACAACATAGCAAGAAAAGTACTTGGAAAACACTAAGGCCAGAGCTGAGAGGGAAATGCAAACCTTTCACCAAGTGATCACTGCAAACTCGAGCACGCTTCGACTCGGCTCCCTTCGATTTCAGTCAGCGGTTCACTGAAAAGCCGCCTTTCTCCACGTCTTTGTGTGAAATCCTGTGTTCGTTCACCCTTTTTTATTAGTTCACGGGGAACCCTGAAGAAACTTTTATCAGTTTCACGGTTTGATCGATTCGAACAACTTAAAACAACGCAAGCGTAAGGCATTTTTCATGCGAGCGATGCACCTTCTCTGTACAAACGCTTTGTCAGCTGAGCTTTGGTCGACCACCAGCTAAAGTTTTGAATAACTAATGAGGCGGATGAAACCCAAGAATAGACAGGGTGAAAAGGAGCTGTGATGCTTTGTCCTTGTGGTATTTTGACCAAAGCATATCACAGACATTTCATTAAGGCTACATCCACACGACAACGGCAACGAGATTTTTTTTTTAGCGGGTAAAAAAAAAAAAAAAAAAAAAATCACGTTCACATGGGCAACGGATCAGTAAAATATCAGGTACATATGGCAACGCAACGCTTGCTGAAAACGATGCAATACACATGCCACACCTCTACGTGCGCTGTAAGACGGTCCCATCGGAGACACCAGAACAATAGAAGAAGTAGGACGCATGCGCATAAACCCCTTCTTCTAGTCATGTCATCGTAAACAAATCCGTTCTACTCATCCAGACGACTTTGCAATGGCGCCGTTGCCAGATTTTTCCAGTCTGGAAACCGTTCTCAAAAAATATTGTTTTGGGGCACCCAAAACACCGGTGCCGTGTGGACGCCAGGCCGAAACGCTAAAAAATTTTATCGGATTCACCTGAATCCGTTGCCGTGTGGACAGGGCCTAAGGCTACGTTCACACTGCAGGCTGAAGTGACTCAAATCCGATCTTTTCGCCCATATGTGACCTGTATCCGATCTTTTATTGACAATATGAACGACACAGATCCGATTTTTTCAAATCCGACCCAGGCCGTTTGGATATGTGGTGCTAATTCCGATTCCTATCCGCTCTTTTCATATGCGACTTCAGTCTGAACCGCCAGGTCGCATTCATCCGACTTAAACATCATCAACAAGCCACAAACGTCACTATTCTGCGCTGAAGTAGGCGGCGGGTCTCTCAAAAAAGTTACAACAACATGGCGCATAATCACGGGCGCAGATAGAGGGTGGGACGAGTCATATTTAAATTCACCTCGTTCGGTCCCCCCCACTTATAGGGAGGAAAAAACGTCTATGCTGTCTTTCTTTGTATAAGGCAAACCTCACGGAAAAATCAAAAGACTAATTACCATTCGGTTTATTGAGGTGCACAGCAGTACATACATAGTTGCAACAACTCACATAAAACAAAACAAAGACTGATATTCGGTTGGTTGAGCTGCGCAGACTGCACAGGTTGCGAGCTCGAGCTTGGTTGCTATGGTTACTAACAACAAGTTTGACAGGCATATCGGGGTTGGGGTTGGTTTGCTGGCAGCTTTGTCCCCCCCCCCCAGTTTTTTGTCCCTCCCAGTTCAAAAAACGTATCTGCGCCCCTGCGCATGACATCAGTGCGAGGGACGCTTCGGGCTGTGAAGGTTCTGAATCTTCTCAATGGAAGGACGCAGAGGTTAGGGAGCTGATTTCCATTTGGGGGGATGCAGCTATTCAAGCTAGATTGGATGAGTCATACCGCAACCGGGCGGTTTTACTTCCGTAAACACTGGCCATGCTCACTGCGTGTGACGTCGTCGTATCCTGCAATGCGCATGCGGAACACTTTTAGGTCGCTTTTCGTTCATTCTGAGGATCACATACAAGTCACATATATTTGTTAATGTGAACGACCTCACAAAAAAATCGGATTTCACAAAAAAAATCGGAATTGAGCATTAAGCCTTGCAGTGTGAACGTAGCGTAAGACTTCAGGGAACTGTGTCAAGTTGTGTAAAAGGGGTACAATATGTCACCTTTAAGTCATAACCCATCAGGATTTATCAAATCAGCATCACTTTTGTTTTTTACTCATCAAGAATTTGTAAGAAATCTGTACAAGTGAATCGAGAAATGTTTTAAACATTTTTTTTTCCGTAAAAACAATCTATAATTGGGAAAAAAATGGAAGTAATAAATAATTAAATAATAAAACTACACAGATTAAAACAAGACATCAGAGATAACAAGTAAACAAGGACTGTACTAAATCACAGATGGCGTTAAAGCAGCTTTCTATGGCATGCAGATAAGCTATTCAGAAATACACACACACACACACACACACACACACACACACACACACACACACACAAAGCAGACTGTGTACACGCTTCCCTTCTACACACTGTACCTGATCAGCCAGGTTGCCCAGTCTGTTGGGCTGACGGAGTGGGATGGATACACACACACACACACACACACAACCCATACGGTAAACACACACAAAACCCCACAAGACACACATTATAAGGGAAAAAAAAAGAAGAAAAAAAAATGAGAACACAGACATGATGCTGAGAAATCAATCACTAATTTCATTTACAGCACATTCAACACATGCATATTCTGAATTATAATTAAAATAAATAATAAAATTACATTTTTGATTATCAGCCATTCAACATCCTCAGATTTTCCTCATAACTTCAGATTTCCTTTAACATTCACAGGTTTCACTTTTAAGTATGTTCGTTTTGATTAAAAACACGATTCAAACCATTTAGTATGAAATAACTCAATGTGAAAGTAAAGGCGCCCCTCCTCACCTGAAGGCAGACGGCCACGTTGACTCTGCAGCCGAAGGTGGTGCTGACAGCTCGAGGCGAGAGACCCAGGTCCTTAAAGATCTTGGAGAAAGACTGAGTGAGAGCGATGCGCGGTCTCTCCTCGGCCACCACCATGCAGGTGCGCACGCATGACAGGTTGATGTTTCGTAACTGATGACATGCAGACAGGAGGGTAAATAAAGAGTTAATAAAATATAACCGGAAATATCTAGCAGCAATAAGTCAAGGTGGCTTGACTTCATTTCATTTATTCTGTCTATCAATTCTTTTTAAACATTATATCTTTGTTTTTTTGTGTACTTATTATAATGTTAGTTAATGGCTTTGTCACAAATTTACAATAAGATACTGAGAAGCTAAGATACCATAAATGGTCACGTACATCTAACAAAGAAAAGCTAAATCGAGCGATGTGACGGGGGAAAGGAACAGAACTTTCATTCCAATTGTAACCTAACCCCTACTTATTAAAAGGAGAAGATATACCATCCAAAACTACAGAAACACAAAAATATTCATAAGTAGTTAAGGTAAGTTATCGCACTGAGAAAATGTAAGGAAGCACCAATGTGCAGTAGGTTACACATTCACAGTGTTGCACTTACAAATAGAAATATGAGCTATATGGCATCTATATTTACTTAAATATAAGACATCTGATTAATTTCTAGCCTGGAGGACTGTACGTGCCTCGTTTTGATACATAAATATTAATTAGGCTGATCCTAAACAAACTAAGTGTATTGACTGGCAACGAGTTCCATCGTTCTGCAGTTCTAATAAAGTATGAATTCCTGTTGTAATCCTGTTTGTGTAAATAAATGAAATTGTAATTGTTGGGGTCATACTGTAATTACATGTTCTATAATGTGGCTCAAATATATCTAAGTAATTCTCAAAGCTAGACGGCCTTTCGATTTCATAAAATCGGTGAAATTTAGTTCCGTCTGAAATGTGGTGATTGTGATATCTGTTTATTTCTGTAATATCTCACAAAATATCAGGCCATTCTGTGGCTGGGAAGTTATTTAATTTGAGGGGATTAAAGCAAATAATGTGCATGAAATCGCTCGCTTCGCGCAGTCAAGCAGACAGAGGAAGTCCGTGTGCGCATGCGCAGGTTTACCTTCTTCTTCTTCTTTTGGGTTTTACAGCAGCTGGCATCCACAGTGTTGCATTACTGCCATCTACAGGTTTCCCTTTGAGCGTGCACTGACAGTTCCATCATTCTGTCGCTAAACGAACAGCTGATCACACCGAGGTGCTCGCTGAGCGCCCATATTTATTAGTTTGGTCCTGCACTTCCTTTCCTTCGTATATAACATAACGTCTTTTCTTCTCGCTTTCTTTCCGTTACTGTAGTCGGTCTTTCACGTTTCATTCGCACACTCACGTCCTCCATTTTTCTCTCCTGTTTCAAATCTGTATCCCACAATGCCTTGCGTGAACGGGGAAAGCCCACCACGTGATGCATGATGTAGTATCTTGTATTGGGTCATGGTGAAGCAGGAAAAAATAGCGGAGAATTTAGGGCCAGGTGGAGATAAATTCATTAATTGTTCTATTTTTAAAAAATAATAAAATTGGAAGTCTGTGATTCAAATTCAGTAGCTTTCGGTCACTAAACAAAAATAATTGGGTGTCGGGAAAATTCTTTTTATGACCTACACTTGAAAAACCTGAAAAAATCAGATCCATGGAGTCTATATGCAGCCTGGTATAATAATAATAATAATAATAATAATAATAATAATAATAATAATAATAATTTCACACTGTCAATCAATACACACTTTTCTAATTACTAATGATATCAGATCAAAACTATCAGTCCTTGATGACAGCCATTAACCTTCTTGAGTTGTTTTAATTTCCAAGCAAAAGACAAGAAGGAAGAGTGAGTGTGTGTGTGTGTGTGTGTGCGCAAGAAAGAGATAGTGATAGAGAGAGAGAGAGGTATACTGACCCGCAGAGCTTCAGTCTGAGAGCCCAGGCCTTTAGTGCACATCTCCATCACTGAGTAAGAGCAGAAAGTGACACGTACTTTATACTGACTCACAGCCGAGAGCCACACTGACACGTTACTCTCCAACTCCAGAGGAGGGACTAGAACAGACTGGTGCCCCGAGTATACACTGCAAACACACACACACAGAGCAGTTTAGAACATTATCCAAAATAATATTATTACTAGGCGGCACGGTGGCGTAGTGGTTAGTGCTGTCGCCTCACAGCAAGAAGGTCCGGGTTCGAGCCCCGTGGCCGGCGAGAGCCTTTCTGTGCGGAGTTTGCATGTTCTCCCCGTGTCCGCGTGGGTTTCCTCCGGGTGCTCCGGTTTCCCCCACAGTCCAAAGACATGCAGGTTAGGTTAACTGGTGACTCTAAATTGAGCGTAGGTGTGAATGTGAGTGTGAATGGTTGTCTGTGTCTATGTGTCAGCCCTGTGATGACCTGGCGACTTGTCCAGGGTGTACCCCGCCTTTCGCCCGTAGTCAGCTGGGATAGGCTCCAGCTTGCCTGCGACCCTGCAGAACAAGATAAAGCAGCTAGAGATGATGAGATGAGATCAATTTGAGCATGGGCATTTTAAACTTTTATAAACATCTTTTACTTAATTTACCATTTAATCTCCCATCACAGTTGAAACTGTAGAACTCTTCACCCATTTCCAGTTCTCTAGTTTTCCCCAAAATCAGATCCAGGGGAATAGTTAACTCGTTATTCTATTTAAAAAAATAAAACACGGACTCTCAAATGGCACAACAGAAGAGCAATCCCTCTACCATCCGGAGCTCGAGACTCTGTGGCCCCAAGTGTCTTGGACTCTGGGATGCTCCCAGTGACGAACTATTCTCTCTCTCTCTCCCCTATCAATCACAGCAACACGAGCAAATCCTGGGTGTTTCTGAGCTGTCAGTGTTTACAGAGAAAATCAGAGTAAAATAGTCCCCTCCCTCCACCACCACTTCTCAACGGTGTCAACGTTTTCTGTGTCTTTTCCTACAACCTCAATTCCAAAAAAAGTTGGGACACTGTGTAAAACATAAATGAAAACAGAATGTGAAGATTTGTAAAACATAGAAGCTGTATATTTCATTGAAAATAATACAAAGACAACGTATCGGATGTTGAAACTGAGAAATTTTATTATTTTTTGAAAAATATCTGCTCATTTTGAACCTGATGTCAGCAACACGTTTCAGAAAAGTTGGGATGGGGGTGTGTTTACTACTGTGTTTCATCACTTCTACTTATAACAACACTCTGTAAATGTTTGGGAACTGAGGAGACCAATTGCTGTAGTTTTGAAAGAGAAACGTTGTCCCATTCTTGCCTGATAATTTATAATTTCAGTTGCTCAACAGTTCGGGGTCTCCTTTGTCGTATTTTGTGCTTCATAATGCACCAAATGTTTTAAATGGGAGACAGGTCTGGACTGCAGGCAGGCCAGTTTAGCACCCAGACTCTTTTACTGTGGAGCCATGCAGTTTTAATATGTGCAGAAAGCAGAAGGCCAAAGCCTTGTCCCTTGCATACAGAGATTTCTCCAGATTCTCTGAATCTTTTAATGATATTATGGACCATAGATGATGTGATCCACAAATTCTTTGCAGTTTTACATTGAAGAACGTTATTCTTAAATTGTTGCACTGTTTGCTCATGCAGTCTTTCACAGAGCGGTGAACCCCTCCCCATCTTTACTTCTGAGACACTCCGCCTCTCTGGGATGCTCTTTTTATACCCAATCATCTTACTGACCTGTTGCCAATTAACTAAATGTGGTTTTGTTTGTTTGTTTTTTGCATTACACAACTTTTTCAGTCTTTAATTGCATGAAAGAGAAACGTCATCCCATTCTTGCCTGATATTAAATTTCAGTTGCTCAACAGTTCGGGTCTCCTTTGACGTATTTTCTGCTTCATAATGCGCCAAATGTTTTAAATGGGAGACAGGTCTGGACTGCAAGCAGGCCAGTTTAGCACCCGGACTCTTTTACTACAGAGACATGCAGTTTTAATATGTGCATTTAATATGTGTATTCTGTTTTTATTTCCAGTTTACACAGCATCCCAGCTTTTTTGGAATTGGGGTTGTAAGAAAGTCTTTGTGCAATTTCTCAGTGTTCTAAGTGTTGATCCAATCCTGACCTGCAGAGGCACCAGAGAGCGAAGCCGAGGCCACAGTAAGGGTCCAAGCAGATGGCGATCTGTCGTGAAGGGTACAACTCACACTGCAGCTTTATGGAGCGACACAAGGCACTGGTAGCAGCATGAGACATCTGTGAGAAAAACGACACAAGAGAGTAGGAGAGTTTAGATTTACTGTACGGAGGCTTCCTGTGTCCTAAACACTAGATATAAAACATGCCACAGTGTCAACAATCTCTATATGCATGCTCTAACTTCCACACTACTCTGCAGTACACTATACTCCATACCTACTATAGCCCATTCAGCACCCACAGTACCCTGTAATTTCACTACAGGGATATTTATACACTGCAACCCCGCTATAACAAAGTCTTTTACTACGAACGTACACATATAACAAACTAAGTCTGTGCCCCCTGCCTTTAATAACAATGAGTTAGCATCTTCAAAAAAAAAAAATCACTGCATCACATCCACACGTATTTGCACTCATAGCATGTGCGCAGCACCATTAGGACTAATGACTGTACCATGCACCTGTTCCAGATTAGAGCGCAATCACAGCGCATGCTTATACAGACTCTCTAAACACACAGACTTGGTGAAGTATACACGCTGTACCGAGTGTCTCACATTACCAAGCCTCGTATCTGTGTATTGCCTTTCTGGTTTTGTCTTTGTTTTGTGTATTTGGACTCTGCTTTTTGTCTTTGCCTCCGCCCTTCTGTTTCTGTTTGTGCCTCGCGTGACCAGTGCCCATTTCATGACCCTGCCTTTGTATTACGTATTTGAACTGTTTGTAAATAAACACTCTTCCGGCAATTACATCTATCATTCACACTGAGCCATGCACTCCTCTTCCCACCAGAGACAAACTATAAGTAATCAAGTCCGCATTCAAGTTAATAATACGTGTTAACGCCATAAAATGAAGGCCCGCGTCATAAAACGAACGCTGGTCAACGGATCGATAAAAGGACGAAATGAGTGCTGATACTGCGAAACTTAACACCTAGTTAAAGCACACTGGTGGAATTTTTATACCCCCCCTGCTTAACCCAGCCCTGCCCCGCCCCACAGCGTGACATAAATGACATCATCGGTGATTCGTAACACATGAATGAACAGAATGGTGAATATTTAGAAAACAGAGCGAGTCAGTGTGTGGACATCGACAATGATACACTGTTAACGCCAGCAATTTCCATAACAGGCAAAGAAATCATCATCATCATCATCACCTCCATTCGTGATCCTTTAACTCAGTCAGTGAACTGCGACAGTCAGTGCGTTTACATGCACATAGAGAAAATCGAATTTCTGCCGTAGCTCGACTGAACTCGAAGTTCTAAATGCCATGGAAACACCTTAGCTTGGCTGAAATCGGACCGAACTGGATTTCTCGTAATCGAGCTACGCGACCTAGATTATGCGATTGTAGCCGAGCTACTTAGTGCATGTAAACCCTATCGAGCTACGTAGTCGAGCTACTTACTTCAGCACTGACCCTTCCGGAAGTGATGAGTGACGAGACCACAAGCGGGAAACACAACAGCCTCGGTCGGCATGACAACAGTAGTAGTAGCGAGCAGCAGAAGAGGTCAGGAGGAACAACATCTCTCGATGTTGCTGTCCTCGTCGTCGTTCTTCTTGTGAACACAGAACTGATAACTTTGTTTATACTCTTGAATAGCTCTTCTTCATGACGACAACCGGAAGTGTACCAACACGATGGGGTGTGTAGCGCCACCTGTGACTCAGGTGCACAATGTACCTCACACAATAGCTCGATTTCCTTGTGTGCATGTAGGATTGGATTTCTCTGGCACCCCTGCTGGGACCCTTAGCTCGATTACCGACAGTAGCTCGATTTGGATGTGCATGTAAACGCACTGACTGACTCGGAAGGAGAAATTCATGATGAGGAGAATGTGCATAAGATTTAGCATATCACATGAGTGTTTGATGCAGGCTTGTAGTACTCGAGTCCGAATCGTGCCCTAATCTTAAGGACACATGACTCGACCTGGACTTGAGCACTGATGACTCAGACTTGTGCATTTACTGCATTACGACTCGTAAATTGGAGACGAGGACACGGATTTTTTCTTTATTTTTTGTCACATGCCATAATAATTTGGCATAAGATATTTATATCTACATTAATTTTTGAACTAATTTTGTGCAAGAGTGTCACACCTGCATGCCTTGGCACGTGCGTCAGATAGACTCTCGGTCACGCTCTGTACAGTGTGTGTGTTCCAAGCGGACTCTCACGCGCGCCGTAAACGACTCGCACCTGCACAGGATTAAGGCGCAATCAGTGCGCCGATATAAAAACCGTGAAAACACACTTACTTTGCGAAGTATTGAGTCGTGTTGCTGATATATTGCTGAGCCTTATTTCCTTGTTTGGTTTCCTGATCCCTGATTTCCTGTTCCTCGTCTTTGATTCTGCCGAGTCTACGATAGCCTGTTTGTGCCTCGCTTGACCTATCGCCTGTTTCACCGTTTTACGATTTTGCCTGCCGTTCTGGATTGTTTGCCGTCTTCACTTGTATTAATAAACACACCTTCTGCACTTACATCCGTCTCCCAACCATCTCTGACAGAATACTTCACACTCCCTGATAAAGAGAAGCACATTCACCTGTTCATACGGCATGGTCAGGAACAAACTAATGTTAATGGCGCTGAAACAGACACCGTCACATGGTGCGGTTGGAGTCTTGGACTCGGACTCGACTCGGATCAATACTGGACCCGACTCGAAATCGATATGTTCATTTCTGTGTTGATAGTGGGCGGGGCTTGCTGAGCAATGAACAAGCTTTTTATCTACAGCCTATTAACTAAAATGGGGCAGTTGAGCAGTAACTTTAGTCCAACACAGTAGCAGAGACGCTTTCACAGAAAGGCAGCAACAGACACCGTCACATGGTGCGGATAGAGTCTTGTTCTCGGACTCGAGTCCAAATTTTCTTTCTTGATTCGGACTTGAACACTGGGGACTCGAGACTGGACTCGGACTCGAGGTTTAGTGACTCGACCACAACGCTGGTTTGGTGTGATAAGTGAGTCCATTTCAGTATTACGAACTTTTCGGTATAACAAACTATTTGGACGTCACCCAAGGAGTTCTTTATAGCAGGGTTGCAGTGTACTAGCTTTGTGATGGATGTACAGTACCTTCACTCCAGCAAGTATGCCTGTAGTGGACACACTGAAGTCCAGGTACGCGAGCATCTCCGGCGTCGGCGGCTTGTAGATCTGTGGGAGTTTCTTCCTGGGCAGATCATCTGAAACCACAAGAATGAACATCATCATTACTGCATGATTACTATCACTTTCAACTATTAATGAAATCAGATCTATCCTTACAAACAACTTGTATGGAATACGTCCATGTATTTACAGCACCAGACAAAAGTCTGAACACACCTTCTAATTCAATTCTTTATTTTTATTAATTAAAGTACTCTTCATGACTTAAAGGGCATATTCTGGACCAATTTTGTGTTTTTTTTTTTTTTATATGAAAGTATGTCCCTTAACACACTCATCCAGAAGGGTAATTTTGCACAAGGCCATCTGTCTACAGCAGAAAAAAATAAAATAAAATAACAAAACATGTCTGGAAAAATCCCAAGGGAGTCTGGAGCCAGATTCGTGACGTCACCTGCGGAAGCGCCAGCAGGCTGCGCGAGCTTTGCACGGTTTCAGTGCACAGCCTGTGTAGACCAAGCGCTCCCATTTCTCTCTCATTGTCCGGTCTTTTGGGAAATGATGAGTACTAATCCCATCAAGATTGGTGTTGCTACACCCTCCTACGATACATCTGTTAACCATTTTAATAATTACGTGATAACATTGAAGAAATTTGCAGAAAACCACCAGGTCGTTTTCTCATAAACAAACCAGCGCTGGCGTAGGATTCAGAGGGAGGCGTCCCGCACGCGATGTCACGGAAATCAATGTTTGGCGGGAAATCCAAACGGTAAGTTTTTTCAGAGGCGGACCAATTCGCCTCAATGGCTTGATTTCAACTGAATTTTTCTGGTATTGCGCAAGGTAAAACAATTGCACAAAATGCAAAATGAGACAGATATTTGACCAAAGTTTAATATAAAATAGGAGAATTACACTGATCTTGCTCCTGAATTTACCCGTGATGTGCACTTTAAAGTAATGCTGGATGTCGTTTCTCTTTACTTAGTTGTTTGGTTCTTGACATAATATGGATTACTACAGTTGTGGAATTGATTTTATTATTTACTGTTTCATTGATGTTATTATTTACTGAATGTTTCATTATCACAACTCAATATATTATAATCATTCATTCAGAATGTTATCCCTGGTCTCTGTACCTGTGTCTAGTACCATCGGCCACGTTTTTACATCCACGGCAGTTGAGGCTTCTTTGGATTTCAGGAGCTTCATTATTGCTTGTGTGGTCAGGATACACACCGATTTACTGACCTGCAAAGCACACACACACACACACACACACACACACACACACACACACACAAAATGAGTGACTGCCCAAGCTTACTTGGTTAAACTGCTAAACTGTACTAGAGCGGCGGCTACAATTATCAACAGTCCATAATTATCAACACCTTTTCAGATTTACCAATAAAAAACAATTTTACAAAGGTGAGTTTCAGTTCCAACAGTTATTATTGGTTAATTAATCAACCGGAAGACCTGCCTCGCCCTTTGCTCTTGTCGTCTGAGGACACAGCTCGTTACCTGAGATGGAATTTTTTTTAACACAAGCAGCAATTTTTCGGAAAACCCGGACGTTATCATCATCGCAGGTAAGCATGGTGGAAAGATCATGGACATGTTTTTACTGATCAAATTCACCGATATTTCATGATCTCCTCGTCGAAACCTACTTTGTTTCTTACGCTTTCATGTGACAGCCGCCATTTTGTATCTAAACGCGCGTTTGAAAGTCACGTGAGGTGTCGATAATAGTGATCACTTTCACCGGTGTCTGCCATTATCGACACCCTGTGGGATTAAGGGACATTTATGGTACAACTGTTATGGATCGATCTTTGTGTAACATTGTTGAAGTAGATGAAGTACTTAAAAAAAAGTGCTGTGATTTATAATTTTTTTTCTGATTTATAACAGAATGGAATGTTTATAGAGTATTTGGAATACGATTGCAGTAAATAGAATTAGACCAGAATTAAATTCCTAGTGTATAAAAAAAATTACATGCTTGAAATATTCAGATTTTTCTATTCCATTTTCAGTTTGTTGTAAATATCTACCACATATTATAATAATAAGCAGACATTTTATATTTTGGTTCGAGGAATGATATGCGACCTTTGACGTGGATGTTCATGTGGTTACAATCTCAATTTCCTGTTGACATTTATTGGTAAACGACAAAACTAGAAATTAATACAAACAACAACGAATGATGAACAAAATGTGATCTACGAAAATACCTAGAAAGCGGGTGGAAAGTGGAACAGAAAGATTTTCTGATGCAGGTTAAACATTATCAGTTCATTTGTTTACAAACATTAGAATTAATTCCTCATTTACGTAAACACCGACACCCATATATTTATATAAAATATATTTTGTACTAAATATAAGTCTATGGAAAACACATTTCAAATAAAAACTATGTTTTGTTAACTTAATACCACATACCGATTATTTTTTAAATAAATTATCATCTGGATGTCGATAATTGTGGACAAAGGTGTCGATAATTGTGGAACAGTGTCACGTGATCTGATACGCTAAGACTTAGCGTATCAGATCACGTGACACTGTTCCACAATTATTATAATTGTGCATAATAATTGTGCATGAATAATTACTCAGACTTCCATTGGAAAAAAAATGAGTTGATTCCCAATTACTTAGCGGCTAAGTAATTGGGAATCAACTCATTTTTTTTCCAATGGAAGTCTGAGTAATTATTCATGCACAATTTACGTATTGAAAGCCTTTTCTACTCTTGCAACGGCCGAAAGATTGTTAGGGTGTCGATAATTGTAATTGAAATTGCTCTATTTATTATGAGGTTATTTATTACACTAGCATTATGTCACGTCTAACTCCTTAACTATGGAAGCTGCTATCATGCGTTTTTTAAACCATGATGCCATACACTATCAAATTGACATCGTCCGAAATTTCTCCTAGTTTAACAAAGCTACGGTATGAACGTATTGTACATTTGATCGTATTTGTATGATTTATAGCCTGCAGTGATAAGACCCTCACGTTATGTACTCAATACGGTGTAATTTTACCTCGACAATCATCTTGACGGTGGGTAGTGTTGTGGCCAGATTCTGTGGGTGAGGGGGGCGAACCGTTACTGGAACACAGCCGGCGTACAGACAGCCGTAAAACGTAGCAATCAAGTCGATGCCTGCAGCAAAGCAGAGACATTTCACTCAGCTGATATTCATTACTCAGGAATATGTTACCTATGTATGGTCCATTATTAAATATTGGACGCTAGTACATCACACACACACACACACACACACACACACACACACACACACACCCTAGGGGCTTTTGAATTTATTACATTTTTAATATATATCAATTTATACCAAAGCGCTCTTGAATTCTCAAATCTGATTGGTTAAAAGGTGTTCATTCATTGACTCTAGCAAACCACAGGTTTATATTAATGTGCTCCTTCTAGTGTGTTATTATTTCTATAGGAACAGCTATATTTATGGAAGGAGTCTCCAGTACATTTAAGTTTTTCACTATAAGAAAGTCTCAGTAACACACTTGTTTCGTGGACGTTCTGCAGCATTACACGTAACTTTCAATGGACAAAAAGTACAATGTGATGCTCATTGTTCAATAAAACTGTCAGTATTATTATTAGTATGAACTGCTGTGGTACAAGTGAATTAAAAGTCCCATTTTTAATGAACGAATGAATAAACAAACCGGCAACAAACAAGAACACAAGAGTGCTCTGAGAGCACAATATCCCCCGCTGGCAACTGTGTCATAATTCTGGTAAAATGCGACTGAATTGAACGAAATGGGAATATGCGTATTACTGACATATAACAAAGAATCCTGTCAAGTTTTGTGAAATTCCTCCAAAAATTGTGAGAGGAGTGGATTTCAGAAGGTGAGTACCCTTCCCGGGACAGACAGACGGACATCATTACGACATAAACCTCCTTTGGGCCTTTTGGCCAGCGGGGGATAAAAATTGTGAGGGAAGTTGATTTCAGAAAGCAAGCACACCTTGATGAAACTGCCGAAGTACAAGTTTGTTAATAATGAAGGGCATAACTCTGGTAAAACTGACCCAAATTAAATGAAATTTCAATCTGCGTATAACTGTCATATAACAAAGCCTTTTGCCAAGTTTAGTGAAATTCCTCCACAAATTGTGAGAGGAGTTGATTTCAGAAGAACGTACACCCTCATGAAATAGTCAAAGTACAAGTTATTTAATCAAGGGTCAAAACTCTGGGAAAATTTTCACAAACAAAATTAAATTGCAATCTGCGTATTACCGTCATATAACAAGGCCTTTTACCAAACTTTGAGAAATTCGTCCAAAAATTGTGAGAGGAGTTGATGTCAGAAGGCGAGCGCACCTTCATGAAATTGTGAAAGTACAAGGTTGTTAATCAAGGGCTGGAACTCTGGTAAAATGCGACCGAATTGAACAAAATAGCAATATGCGTATTACCGACATATAATAATGCCTTTTGCCAAGTTTGGTGAAATTCCTCCAAATTATGTGAGAGGAGTTGATTTCAGAAGGAAAACACACTCATGAAATTGTCAAATTATAATTTTGTTAACCAAGGGCTGCAACTCTGGTAAAATGTGACCGAATTTAACGAAATTACAATACGTGTATTACCGACATATAACAAAGAATCCTGCCAAGTTTTATGAAATTCCTCCAAAAATTGTGAGAGGAGTTGATTTCAGAAGGTGAGTACCCTTCCCGGGACGGACGGATGGACGGACGGATGGATGGAAATTGCCACGACATAATCCCCCTTCGGGCCTTTCGCTAGCGGGGGATAACAAGTAAATACCAGCCAACATGACGAAAATTGTCCAAGAGAATGCTTGAGTGAGTTTCATTCAACTCTATACAATCCGAGAAGTTTATTAAATATTCTGTGCATTTCTAAGTCTAGCTGCTGTTTCCTGATTAAATGCTTGTAAGAAATTTTACTGCCACGTCTTGGTGATATACATTGCAAAAGGTTGTAGTCTACATACTTTCGGGGTGACAAATTAAAATCTATCTCCAAAACAGGCAGAACAAGTGCAGGGCAGTGAGCATCCAGAGTTTCCCCGCAATGCGAGTGCAGACAAATGCACAAAATTTGTCATGGAATTTATGCATTTAGATCCCAAAGCAGGAAGAAAGACAGGAGAAAAGCGAAGCCAAGAAGCGTTGCAGAAAATGTCGCTGAAATAGAAGAGAGCTCATAGGAGCCTTTTTGAAGACAACCAGCAGAAGCTTGTGGAGGTCAGCGATCGACTGCAAAGAGCTCCATATCGCCAGTGACTCATCAGGCTGATGAAGGAAACTGAAGCTTTGTCTACTTGACAGCGTTCTGTGAACTTTGTGTCTCGTACTGAAACCTCTGTGGAGTTGGAGAAGTCCCCCTGGACCTGCAGTTTCGGCTGACTAGAGAACAGAGTGTCTCTCGTCTGTGTAAACAAACTGAGGGATTATGGGTAAAGAAATATATTTATCCTGTCTTGCAGAGGCTGTGATGACCTGGCGACTTGTCCAGGGTGTACCCCGCCTTTCGCCCGTAGTCAGCTGGGATAGGCTCCAGCTTGCCTGCGACCCTGTAGAACAGGATAAAGCGGCTACAGATAATGAGATGAGATGAGATGAGATGAGATGAGATGAGATGAGATGAGATGAGATAAAACTTTATTGATCCCTTTGGGAGGGTTCCCTCAGGGAAATTAAGATTCCAGCAGCATCATTACAGATAAACAGAGAAAAGAAATAGAGAAAACTTACAGATAAATTAAAATACATTAAGTATTTACATATACAAATATAAAAAGAATAAGATATGGGTCAGAGAGGAAGGTGGGAGAAGGGGGGCAGCAGCAGGAGAGATATTGCACTTTATATTGCACATTGTCCGGTATTGCTTATTGTTAGGCTAGGCTACTGCTCCTTCCCGTCCTCTGTCCTCCTGTTACCCCTCCTCCCCCCCAGAGAGGAGTTGTACAGTCTGATGGCGTGAGGGACAAAGGAGTTTTTGAGTCTGTTCGTCCTGCACTTGGGAAGGAGCATTCTGTCACTGAACAGGCTCCTCTGGTTGCTGATGACGGTGTGCAGAGGGTGACTGGCATCGTCCATGATGTTCAATAGTTTGTCCATAGTCTTCTTCTCTGCCACCGTCACCAGAGAGTCCAGCTTCATGCCAACCACAGAGCCGGCCCGCCTGATCAGTTTGTCCATCCTGGATGTGTCCTTCTTGGATGTGCTGCCCCCCCCAGCACACCACGGTGTAAAACAGGACACTGGCGACCACAGACTGATAGAACATCCACAGGAGTTTCCTGCAGATGTTAAAGGACCGCAGCCTCCTAAGGAAGTATAGCCTGCTCTGTCCCTTCCTGTATAAGTGATTGGTGTTGCAAGTCCAGCCCAGCTTGCTGTCTAGCCACAGCCCAAGGTACTTGTAGGAATCCACAGCCTCCACCTCGACTCCCTCGATCAGAACTGGTCGTGACCTTGGTCTGGACCTCCCAAAGTCAATGACCAGCTCCTTGGTCTTTGAGGTGTTGAGCTGCAGATGGTTCCTGTTGCACCACACAGCAAAGTCCCTCACCAGGCTCCTATACTCCTCCTCTCTATCGTTACTGATGCACCCAACGATGGCTGTGTCATCAGCAAACTTCTGAATGTGACACAGCTCCGAGTTGTAGCAGAAGTCCACGGTGTACAGGGTGAAGAGAAGAGGGGCCAGCACTGTGCCCTGGGGTGCTCCGGTGCTGCTAATCACAGTGTCAGACATGATGTCCTTCAGCCTGACGTACTGCGGCCTGTCAGTGAGGTAGCTGGAGATCCAGGTGACCAGGCAGGGGTCCACTCGCATCCTGTTCAGTTTGTCCTGAAGCAATAGGGGCTGAATGGTGTTGAAGGCACTCGAGAAGTCCAAGAAGAGGATCCTCACTGTGCCATTTCCCTTATCCAGATGCGAGTGGGCTTGGTGTAGCAGGTACAGTAGAGGATGGTGTCTTCCACACCGACACCTGCCTGGTACGCAAACTGCAGACAGTCCTGGGGATGTTGTACCTGGGGTCTGAGGAGGCTGAGGAAGAGCCGCTCCAATGTCATCAGATGTGAAGTGAGTGCCACCGGTCGGAAGTCATTCAGCTCGCTGGGCCGATTCTTTTTGGGAACTGGAACGATACATGATGTCTTCCAGAGGGTGGGCACTCTCCCCAGCTGCAGGCTAAGGTTAAAGATGCGTTGGAGTGGTTCACCCAGTTCAGCAGCACAGGTCTTCAGTAGTCGGGGACACACCTTGTCCGGGCCTGCTGCTTTCCTGGGGTGAAGCTTCCTCAGTTGACCTCTGACCTGGTCTGCAGTAATGCATGGAGGAGTCTGTGTTGAGGTGGGGGAGGAGGGGGCTGCTGTGATGACTGGGGGGACGTGTGTTGAGGGAAGAAGGAGAGATGGCTGCAGTGAGGGAGAGGGTGGGGGGGACGTGGGCTGGTTGAACCGACTGAAAAAGTCATTCAACTCATTCGCCCTCTCCACTGTCCCCTCAATGACTCTGGTCTTTGTATTGTGGCCTGTGATGGTTTTCACACCTTCCCAGACCTCCCTCATGCTGTTCTCCTTCAGCTTCTGCTCCACCTTTCTCCTGTAGCTGTCCTTAGCTTCCCTCACGCAGCATTTTACCTCCTGCTGTGCTGCTTTCATTGCCTCCCTATCCCTGCTCCTGCAGGCAACCTTCTTCCTGTTGAGGACAGCTTTGACTTCCTGTGTTACCCATGGCTTGTTATTAGGGTAACACTGTACAGTCTTAGCGGGGGAGACCACGTCTGCACAGAAGTTAAGGTAATCTGTCAGACAGTGTGTCAGCCCCTCTATGTCCTCACAGTGTGGGCTAAGCAGCACATCCCAGTCCGTGATGTCATAACAGTCCCTGAGGGCATCTTCCATTTCAGGGGACCACCTCCTGATAGAGCTAGTTGTTGCAGGCTGCCTTTGAACCAGGGGGGTGTACTTCGGCTGTAGAAGAACCAGGTTGTGGTCAGACTTCCCTAGTGGGGGGAGGGGTGGGACTCTGTATGTATCCCTCACATTAGCATACAGCAAGTCAATTGTCCTGTTGTTCCTTGTTGGACAATCCACAGCCTGGTAAAAAGCAGCCAAAGTAGAGTCCAACGTAGCATGATTAAAGTCCCCAGAAATGATGATAAATGCCTCAGGGTGCTGTGTCTGCAGCCTTGCTGTGACAGAGTGAATCCTTTCACATGCAGCGGCTGCATCTGCCCTCGGAGGGATGTAAACACAGATGGTGATCACGTGACTGAACTCCCTCGGCAGATAATATGGCCACAGGCTAACGGCTAGCAGCTCCAAGTCCGTGCAACATAAAACTGTCTTTACGGAGATATGTCCCAGGTTACACCAGCGGTTGTTCACATAAATGATGAGTCCCCCACCTTTGCTTTTCCCGCATGTGTTAGTGTCTCTGTCGGTTCTCACAGCAGTGAATCCCCGCAGGTCCATTTTAGCATCCGGTACAAGGTATGTTAGCCATGTCTCCATAAAGATAAATAAGCTGCTCTCCCGGTAAATCCGCTGGTTGTTCAGAGCGGAAAACTCGTCGACCTTATTCGGCAGCGAGTTCACATTCCCCATGATAACGGAGGGAATGGATGGTTTGTAGCGCCGCCGGTTGTCCGCTAGCCTAGCCGTTAGCTTAGCTTCAGCCTTGCAGCCCCTGGGTTTCCTCCTCAGCTCGGCCGGGATGGGGTGTCGTATCCCGGCTCGTCCCATTGTTTTCAGGGCCAGCAGCTCCTCTCTCGAATAAGCGAGAAAACTGGCTCCTGGTTGCATGTTAAAGTTAAATATATCCATGTTATATAGTTAAACACACTATGTCTTTGTAAGAAGAGCAGAAAAGTAAAAAAAGGTGGAAAAAAGAGGTTTAAAGAGCTAAAAACTACAGAGCTACTGGAGAGGCAGCCGTCTCACACAGCGCCCATACTTTTTATAGACGCTTGTTGATGTTATAAGGATGTTCTGTGGTTTATGGTTTACTTTTGGCTTGGCTCATTAACTGTAAAAGACGTACGGTAAACCCCAGTATGTTTTGGGTTGCCGAGGGAGTTAGGATGCTTAGAACTCAGGTTCTATAATCTGCATTTTTAAAGACATTATTACGGAAGCCTTTTTGTTGACATTTTATATGTCAATCATTTATTTGCTCTCAGATCTGATACTTAATTTATCACGGGTTTACTGCTGAAAGAACTGCTCATTGCAGCTGTTTTTATTTTATTTTTTATCCCCCGCCACGAAGTGCGCAGGGGGATATAGGAATGGAGTTCGTCAGTCTGTCCATCCTATTCTTTAAGTTCGTTTCTTAAGACAAGGATTTTTTAAGATGTTACCTTGTTGTTGACAGTTTCGGCGATAAACTTCCGCCTTCTTCAAAACAGTCACCAGATGTCAAGTGGTGACGTGCCTTATCAGCTGATGTTACTCTATGGAGGCGTGAACGTCCCGCCCAATTTGACAGGTAGTCCACGCCTCCTGCTGTCAGGTCGCTCCTCCAGGACGGCGCTCCAGGTGTGCGACAGCGCGTACGCTCCCTCATCCCGGTTCATAGTCCTCTGCGCCCGCTTGCGAATCTCCACTGCCTCTAAAATCCACCGCTGGAATCTATTCTCTTCAGCGCGAATGACTCTGGCCTCTTCCCAATTCATTATATGATTTTGCCGTTTGCAGTGGTCTGAAATGGCTGATTTTAGGTTTTCTTGGTGTGCTTTTTCTTTTTCGGATCTTGTGAGTCTTTTTGTTGTTTCTTTTTCACATTCTATTTGGTGTTCTTTTCTGTGAGTATGGAAGCATCTGCCCGTTTCACCAATATAGACTTTATTACATGAACGGCAAGGGATTTCATAGATGACGCTCCATTTATTGTCCAGTTGTATTTTGTCTTTGGGGTGAACTAGCAGCTGTCGGAGGTTCTTGTATGGTTTGACCGGGGTGTTGATACAACAACTGCATTTATTGTCCAGTTGAAAATACAACTGGACAATAAATGCAACGTCATCTATGAAATCCCTTGCCGTTCATGTAATAAAATCTATATTGGTGAAACGGGCAGATGCTTCCATACTCGCAGAAAAGAACACCAAATAGAATGTGAAAAAGAAACAACAAAAAGACTTACAAGATCCGAAAAAGAAAAAGCAAACCAAGAAAACCTAAAATCAGCCATTTCAGACCACTGCAAAGGGCAAAATCATATAATGAATTGGGAAGAGGCCAGAGTCATTCGCACTGAAGAAAATAGATACCAGCGGTGGATTTTAGAGGCAGTGGAGATATGCAAGCGGGCGCAGAGGACTATGAAGCGGGATGAGGGAGCGTATGCGCTGTCGCACACCTGGAGCGCCGTCCTGGAGGAGCGACCTGACAGCAGGAGGCGTGGACTACCTGTCAAATTGGGCGGGACATTCACGCCTCCATAGAGTAACATCAGCTGATAAGGCACGTCACCACTCGACATCTGGTGACTGTTTTGAAGAAGGCGGAAGTTTATCGCCGAAACTGTCAACAACAAGGTAACATCTTAAAAAATCCTTGTCTTAAGAAACGAACTTAAAGAATAGTTTGAATAGTTAGACATAATGAACTTTCACTACATAGTCTGTCCATCCTTCTATCCATCCGTTTCAATCTGGACAAATTTTCTCAGAAACTACATAAGCTACATCAGTGAAACTTTGTGCTCATATTACTATTCATGATCTAAGTTGATTTCGAAAATCGTTTATGAGAAATTATTATTTTCAGAGTTATGGCCCTTGATTTATGTTATTCGACTTTGTACAGGTGGACTCGATCTGGACAAGTTTTCTCAGAAACTACATAAGCTACATCAATGAAACTTTGCATGCTCATGCTACTGAAGACAGCTGGGTGACGTTTTATGAAGGTGTCATAGCACTTAAGACATCATAAGTCAATATTAAAGCAATGGGCTTAAAAGGTCGTAAGTGTTAAGAAGTCTTCATAAAATGCTCGTGGCGGGGGATAGTGATGACCATGTCGTCTTGTCTTGTTTACGACTGTTTCAGATTAATTTTGTACTCAAAGGTTATACTGATTTCGTTATGTAATTTGAATAAACCGAAACCCTTGAAGTATGATTTGTTAAAAGACAAAGCTTAGCGTTGAGTTTATTAACTGATCTGAAGACTTCACTGAATAAAAAGACCCCATAGACATCTCTTCAAAGAAGCTGTGCACTAAAGTAAGAACATATTTCCTGTTCCAGTGTAACTCTTTAAGTGACAGTCTCATGCCTCGGCTGAGTGCAATTTAACTTTACACAGAAAAGTTGATCTGGTACTACTAGACTTAAACTTAGATGAATTGCACAGAGGATCATTTACAATCAACACAGATCTTTCCAAATGTCTCTTACCGGGTGGGTAAACAAGTGCGACGTGATCTCCTGGGTTGAGTCTGCCACGCTCCATGAGAGCCACAGCGACACGTTCAGCACGCTTATGGAGCTGCACACAGGACGCACTGCTCGCCACGGCACCCTAAAACACATTTCCCAAGCACAGTTAGTGTTGAGATCACTCAGCTTCCACAGCATTCAGAAGCTGACGTCAGTGCTAGCGTACCTTGGCATTGAGCAGCAGGAATAGTGGGTGATCGGGCGTGGCCTGAGCTCTCCACTGCAAAACATCCTGCATGTACAGAAACTGCAAGTACACACAACACACAACCATGTCAGCATGATAGCATTACTAACTACGACACTCGGTAGAGTCCATACCGCCGCTAAGCCATGTATTATCAACATTAAAATCAAAATCACTTGAACCTAGGATAATACTAAAGCTGTCCACCAAATTTCATCCAAATCCGTTCACTAGTTTTTGAGTTACATTGGGAACAGATTTAAAAACAAAACTGTATCCACATCTGGATTTGCATCCAAATCTAATTAATTGTTCCTTGGCCCATGGCTCACCTTTCCTCAAAATTTCATCAAAAGCCATTCCTGGAAATAAAAATGTCTATTCTTCTAAAGTTCTCTCAGTTTTCAAATACTTGATTTACATTGGGAACAGACAAACAAACAAACAAACAAACAAACAAACAAACAAACAAACAGGAGGCGAAAATATAACCTCCTCCAACACAGTAATAATATGTAAGAGTAGAGTGGAGATGCTGACACAAGCGTTTCTTGTACTTACACACTTACAGATTAGCATGTTAGTAAGCTAGCATTGCGACTAAAAAACTTGTTCTTAATAATAAGAACAATAATCATTGTTATCTTTAATGGCTTCCTAATTTTAAGGACTCGTGACTTGACTTGGACTTGAGTACCGATGACTCGGACTTGGACTCGGACTCGTGCATTAACTGTATTACGACTCGTAAATTAGAGACGAGGACTCGGGTTTTTTCTTTATTTTTTTGTAACGCGCCATAATAATTTGGCATAAGATATTTATACCTACATTAATTTTTATACTAATTTTGTGCAAGAGAATGCACATTCACCTGTTCATACGTCATGTTCAGGAACAAACTAACGTTAACGGTGCTAAAAAGCCTGGAGAGACGCCGCTAGGATTGTCCGCTTTGCTTATACAGACTTCTCGTGCAGTGGGAAAAAATGCACTGCTATGTGTTCCATATGTAGAAGAACTATCGAGGAGACGACGGGGACAACCTCGAACTTCAATTGTCATTTGGTAAGACTCCACCCAGAGAAGGAAGTGACACGCTATGTTCATTGCTCTGTTGATAGTGGGTGGGGCTTGCTTGTTGAGTGATGAACTAGCTAGTGTTAACCCTCTCTCATGTTATTTTCCCTGTTGATAGTGGGCGGGGCTTGCTGAGCGATGAACAAGCTTTTTATCTGTAGCCTGTTAACTAAAATGGGGCAGTCGAGCAGGAACGTTAGTCCGACACCATATCAGAGACGCTTTCACGTATAGGCAGCAACAGCAACCGTCACATGGTGCGGATGGAGTCTTGTTCTCGGACTCGACTCCAAATTTAATTTAATGACTCGGACTTGAACACTGGGGACTCGAGACTGGACTCGGACTCGAGGTTTAGTGACTCAGCTACAACACTGGCTTCCATACAGTATCATGGAAATGTCTATTCTTTTAAAGTGCTCTCAGTTTTCAAAAACTTCACTTTCATACAGCAAACTGATGTTTCCTGAGGTAGAAATATGAGTTTGGACCAAAGAATACAAAAGAGCTTGAAACATATCATGTAGAGCACGAGTTTCTGAAAGTAGGGCTCATGACCTCATGTACTGTAGGCTCATCAGAGAATTCAGGCTTTTATTTTATCCATTTACTTTACATTATTATTCGAGACATCACTTTAACTGAGAATACGGATTTTGCGTGCTACTGTTTTGAAATGTGACTTTGAGTCTCATTCAAACAAGCCATTTTTAAAGTGTGTGTGTGTTAATTTAGTCCTTTTTGGCTATTCTGACACTTCACTTGCATCAGATTTCACGAAATATCGTGTGACTATCGTGCCACCATGTGCCTCTGATTCTGTAGAAAAACCCAAGAGCAAAAATATATTTAGAAAATTTACTGAAAGTTTTAATGAAGATGGAATTACAGATCTGCTGATATGAACAATGAAAACGAACCAAAACCTCAAGGCTTGAAGTCTCAGAAAATTCACAATGTTCATCTGGGATTGTTTGCCCCAAAAAGTTTGGAAACCCTTGTCATAGAGTCTGATGAGACAATTTTATATCGTAGAAACAATAAGGACAAATTTGAGGACATACCGTACAGTTTAATATGAGGCGATGGTGTTTACCATCTTATGGAGGGATTTATGGGGTGACAAGATAATAAAACGTACAACCCCAATTCCAAAAATGTCGGGATGCTGTGTAAATTGTAAATAAAAACAGCATGTGATAATTTGTAAATCTTGGAACCCCTATATTTCATTGAAAATAGTACAAAGACAATATGTTGAAACTGAGAAATTTCATTGTTTTTGAAAAATATATGCTCATTTTGAATTTGATGTCAGCAGCACGTTTCAAAAAAAGTTGGGACAGGGGCGTGTTTACCATTGTGTTGCATCACCTCTACTTTTAACAAACACTCTATAAATGTTTGGAACGACACTTGCTGTCGTTTTGAAAGAGAAACTTCGTCCCAAATATTTTAAATGGGAGACAGGTCTGGACTGCAGCAGGCCAGTTTAGCACCTGGACTCTTTTACTACAGAGCCATGCAGTTTTAATATGTACAGAAAGCAGAAAGTCAAAGCCTTGTCTCTTGCATACAGAGATTTCTCCAGATTCTCTGTATCTTTTAATGATATTATGGACCACTGATGATGTGATCCACAAATTCTTTGAAATTTTACATCGAGGAATGTTATTCTTAAAAATTGCTGCATTGTTTGCCCACGCAGTCTTTCACAGAGAGGTGAACCCCTCCCCATCTTTACTTCTGAGAGACTCCACCTCTCTGGGATGCTCTTTTTCTACCCAATCATCTTACTGACCTGTTGCCAATTAACCTAATTAACAATACACTTTCTCAGTTTCAATATTTGATATGTTGTCTTTGTACTATTTTCAGTGAAATATAGGGTTTCCATGATTTGCAAATCTTCACATTCTGTTTTTATTTGTGTTTTACACAGCGTCCCAACTTTTTTGGAATTGGGGCTGTAGAATGGGGAGGTATTATGGGCTGATAAGGAGTGATGGGATGGCATTAAGAGTTCAGAGTGTGACAGAAGGTTGAAATAAAAGGCGATATAGAATGCTTTGTGTAATATAAGGTTCCAGGCTGATTGATTAATATTAAAATATTCTCATATAAAATATTGAGATTAATGTGAATTTGAAATAAATTAAATGAATGACAGTCATTAATATGTGTAATAATGTGTTATACTGAAAGAGGTTTAAAATTTTGAGGCAGCTGACTTGATCAGGGGCAGCACAGGGTGTTGGGGATTATATTATCAGGTAAGAAGGTGTGTGTGTGTGTGTGTGTCTTACGTGCCTGATCGTGATCCTCCAACTGAGTCACGTCTCTCCCACAGGCCTGTGCGATTCGCTTCCCAGCAACCAGGTTCCCCACAATCATGGAGGCAGGACCCACCTCTAACAGGGGGCGGAGCAAACAAGGGTGGGGTAAATATGGGACAGGAAAGATAGGGCAGGGCAAAAAGCAGGGGAAGAAGCAAACACACGCATTAAACTTTAAATCAGGTAAAAAGCTTCAGTGTGGGAAAGTGTTGAATTATATATTTACACACACACACACACACACACACACACACACACACACGTGTACCTGGTTGTTTCTGGCGGGGTTTGGGCAGGTTGGTGATGCAGGTGTGAGGGCTCATGAGCACGGTGCAGGGGTGCAGAGCTCCCTCCAGAAAACGCTGCTTCGTCTCAGACACATGAATCCCACCGAGTGCTGCTTTGGGGAGTGTGTTAGCAGGAACCAGCGCCAGGCAGTACACACCCACCTGATGGATACTGTCTATCGCCTGGCACACACACACACGATACAGATCAGAAGAATACACTCAACCACACACTGCAGTGGAATAGAGATTGTGTGTGTTTGTACTTTTCATGTCCAGGTTCTCAAGTACATCACAAAAAAAAATACTGCTATTCATTATATACACTAAGTAACTTTAAAAACGCACATTGATAAAACTTGCTGAATTCGTGCTGAGTTTATCTCAAGAAGAAAAGAAATATATCACAATGGAAAAATAACTTCGTTCCGCCCGAATAAGTTCCAAATCTGTGCTCAAATCAGAATTTAAGCGAGTTGTACTCAATAACGTACAATAAGACTCGGGTCATCAATGACATGGACAGGCTTTAATTTTCAAACAAATTTTGCATACACTGTACACACACAATCTTGCCTATAAATCCCCGGGGGAAATGATGGGAAAATTGTCATTATTGAAGATGCCACGCCTAAGCCAAAATCAACGTGAACAGGCCATCGGGATGTTGCGTGCCGGAAGTACACAGACAGAGGTCGCCCGGCACTTCGGTGTTCATCATTCGACCATTTCCCGTTTGAGTCAGCGTTACAGACAGACAGGGAGCACCAGGGATCGTCCACGCCCTGGTCAGCCTCGAGTCACGACGCCAGTTCAGGATCAGCACATCAGGCTAGCTCACCTCCGTGACAGATTCCCGACACCCTCAGTCACTGCTGCTGAGACCCCTGGACGACACAGACCCAGAATCTCCAGCATGACGGTCCGAACATGGACCAACTGTCACTTTGAATTTTTTTATTGTGAATTAATTCTTGAGTTTGACAATAAATGTCCTTTATCGATGTTTCAAGATGTGTGTGCATTACATACAATATCATAAATTTCAAATATATGCATGGATCTAAAGTGATATCGTGTTGAATTCCATTGTGCGTTTTTAAAGTTACTTAGTATAGTATATTATACACCGTCACCAGATCCTTATGTAGGACTGGAGATATACAACACACACACAATCAACTAATTCTCAAATAATATTCAAATATTCTCCTCTGACAATGTATGTTGCAAAAGTATTGGCACCCAACACATCATACATATTATAAATCCAAACAATTTGCTATCATAGTGGAAAAATAAAATCAACATTAAAAAAAAAAAATGCTCCAGAAAGTCTGTTTTTGCCTTTGATCGTGTTCTGAGTCCTCAAAGTATAAATAATTACGAATTTTCACGCATGTAAAATCCCTTTGTTTTTCATTACTAAAGAATTTCCAGTGCAGTTTCAGATTTGAATCGACGTCCACATACGGTACACTGCAGAAAGCTAAAAACATTAAGGACTTTATGATGCTGTGTACAAAGGAGAGCTCGAGATCCTGTCTCAGCGTCTCCGGCCTTGTGAGATGTTTACAGGAAGAAGCTCAGTGCTGATGAAACTTCAGACCGCATGTTCCCACAAGAACAAGAACAGGAATATGTGACCACGTGGGGATATTTGGCTGGTGCCGATGAAGAAGTTATTTTTGTTGTTGTTTTTAAACTAATATTACAGTTCTCTCAGTAGCAGTGAGAGTCCATGTTTTAAATTAGTCGTCATGGTGTTGTGTAACGTATCAAGAGTGTGAAGATCTCATCTCATCTCATCTCATCTCATTATCTCTAGCCGCTTTATCCTTCTACAGGGTCGCAGGCGAGCTGGATCCTATCCCAGCTGACTACGGGCGAAAGGCGGGGTACACCCTGGACAAGTCGCCAGGTCATCACAGGGCTGACACATAGACACAGACAACCATTCACACTCACATTCACACCTACGCTCAATTTAGAGTCACCAGTTAACCTAACCTGCATGTCTTTGGACTGTGGGGGAAACCGGAGCACCCGGAGGAAACCCACGCGGACACGGGGAGAACATGCAAACTCCGCACAGAAAGGCCCTCGCCGGCCACGGGGCTCGAACCCGGACCTTCTTGCTGTGAGGCGACAGCGCTAACCACTACACCACCGTGCCGCCCCGAGTGTGAAGATCTGAATTGAAAACTTGTTTAATTTTGTAAATATGTCTTAAAACAAAATTATGAACATTTGAAAATCCAGTGTTTTATAAAATCTTCATTTCTGTCCGTTGCCCCGGTCACAAACCAGCAACCATTTTCCACTGGTTTAATTTTCCATTCATGAGAAAAAAAAAAAAAACTCAATCAGAAATTAAGACCAAAAAGCCACAAATAACGAGATTTGGAGTTTTAAATATCAGGGTAAGAATTAGAGATAAAGGCTTCTTCTTCTTGTAGATCACAATTCTGCACCTCGAAGGTTTAAAAGTAACACATCAGTGAAATCGGTCCATCCTTTGTGTTTAAACATTTAAAAGCCAGAATTTATCGGTATGTTCACTTTAAATTGTGGACACCGAGCGTGACTAATGACGGTGGAGCTCGAATGCGCCGTGTATAAATAATAGGCTCAAACTTTTGTTAATTCTCTTCAAAACAGTATCACTGATATTTATACACCTTCTCCATGAAAAAAAATATTAGGAAAATTATTGATCTCTTTTTTTTTTAGGAAGGATACAACATTTTTCTCAGTGATCTGATCTTTTGTGAGCACGAGACAGCAAAGTGTTCAGGCAATTTTATTGGAAAAACAAGTCAACATGAGGGATTCGGGGCGGCACGGTGGTGTAGTGGTTAGCGCTGTCACCTCACAGCAAGAAGGTCCGGGTTCGAGCCCCGTGGCCGGCGAGGGCCTTTCTGTGTGGAGTTTGCATGTTCTCCCCGTGTCCGCGTGGGTTTCCTCCGGGTGCTCCGGTTTCCCCCACAGTCCAAAGACATGCAGGTTAGGTTAACTGGTGACTCTAAATTGAGCGTAGGTGTGAATGTGAGTGTGAATGGTTGTCTGTGTCTATGTGTCAGCCCTGTGATGACCTGGCGACTTGTCCAGGGTGTACCCCGCCTTTCGCCCGTAGTCAGCTGGGATAGGCTCCAGCTTGCCTGCGACCCTGTAGAACAGGATAAAGCGGCTACAGATAATGAGATGAGATTATTGAGGATGAGGTTAATTTTTGGTGTAGTGGAACGTTAATGAGCTAAATTAATAATTAAGTAAATGGTAAGTCCTCAGAAAGATAGTAAGACAAATGTGTGTGTCTCGGGAGGGGCACCTGCAGAACTCGACTCATCCACTGAAAGCTGTCCTCCTCAGAGGCGTCTGGTCTCTGTTCGGCTACCACAACGATCCTCTCATCATGGAGTACACACACAGAAAACACAGCAATCCTAAACACACACACACACACACACGTGTCCAAACTTTCAGTAAATTATCTCAGAGTTACGCAGTAAGACCGTGACTTCATGGCAAATGGTGAATACGAAACCACTAAATGAGTTGCTCACCGTCCTCTGTAAACGAATTTCATTGGCTCCACCGCCAGTGCAGTCGCCACAACATCATCAGCGTTATGTCTCCTCCCACTGACCACCATCAGCCCGTCCATCTTCCCTACGACAAACAGTAGGTCGTCCTGGCAACAGCACAGGAACACAAAACGATCACCAAAACACTGCATTTTTCACCACTTCCTGTGTGGATGATTTTTTTTTGTTTGTTTGTTTTTTAATAATGTTTAGAACATTTTAAGAAAATTTCGTTTTACACTATGGAATGTATTGATCTCCTGACTCAAGGATAACAAAAGAATATATTCTTACAGTGTCTTGCAAAAGTCACAAAAATCCCCCTTGGTGTTTGTCCTGTTTTGTTGCATCACAAGCTGGAATTAAAATGGAGCTTTGGAGGGTTAGCACCATTTGATTTACATAACATGCCTACACAACATTTGATTTCTGTTTTTTTTTTTTTAATTGTGACAAACAATAATTAAGATTAAAAAGTAAAAATAAAAAAAATACAGAAATCTGGAGTGTATTCACCCCCTTTTATATGAAACCCCTAAATAAGTGTTTCCCAACCTTTCTTGAGCCACGGCACATATTTTACATTTGAAAAATCCCACAGCACACCACCAAACAAAAATATCACAAAAAAAAAAAAAAAAAAAAAAAAAATATATATATATATATATATATATATATATATATATATATATATAGACACACACACACACACACAAAGCCAAAGCCAATGGGGGGGGGGGGGGGGGGGGGGGGAATACCCCACAGGAAATTTTTGAAAAATAAGGCCTTACAAACCACTTTTCCTGCAATCTGAGCTGTAGTAGATAAAAAATATCTGTTGTATTTTTTATATATTTACATGAAAATATGTTTCAAATCAATAGGAGTATTGTTTGAATTCAAAATAAAATCGCATTCTACATTCAAGGGTATGGTTATAATTCATGATCAACAAAAATGACAAACTAAATTCACATTAAACTTAAGTTCTATTAATTATCAAAATGTTCATATATTCATACATGTCAACCTTTGGTCAATCAAACCTGTATAACCAACCTCCAAAATCCGTATTTCCCTTATAAAATCCGTATAAGCTGCAAATTAAAATAATTTACCTAAAATTTGAATGATAATTAACAATGATATATCCCAGTTACTTTTTATTCAATATTAATAACAATAAACCTTCAGAATGAATACAAAGCTCCAATGTTTGACAAAAACACAAAGTGTTATCAGCGTAGTTACGAAGGAAATACTTCGTTGTTTGGAGACAGGTTTCACCGAGCGGCTATTATGCACGAGACTTCATATTAGCCACAAAGTCAGGAAAATCTGTTCGTAAAATTACGTTATAATGACCAAATACACTGAAAAGTATTTTTCCAGTCTCACCTGTGAAAGGTAATCCCATGTGATCTCGTTTGGACGGTAAACCTGTTGGTACAGTTAAACGCAGCACATGAATGAGGCATCTTTATTCTCGGCTACTGTCTAGACCAGGCCTCTTCAAATGGTGGCCCTGGGGCCAGATGCGGCCCTTGAGATGATTTCTAGTGGCCCCCGAAGTGTAATGTGATTTAGTTATTACACGCGAGAGTGAATAGATTCCGTAAACACGTCCGTAGGCTATGGCGTTAAGATGCGAGGTCCAACATCGGATAGATTGCCTGCATTTTTGTATGCTGTACCGGCACACACCAGCAGATGGCACCCATTAATACTTTTACGGAAAGCCTCTGTTTTTTGGTCCAGAGCCGTGTGTTGCCCAGAAATCCGTTGGTTGGATACCAACCAACCAATCAATAATGAAAAAAAATGCAACAGAAGAAGAATCATTAGACCGGAAATATGTTTTAACAGACCAGACAAAGCAAACAAATGCAAGCACGTCTTTATCTACCCAACGAAAAAGAAAAGTTGACTCGGAAAACAGGCAGTTTAATAGCGAATGGACTGATAAGTATGCATTTATCGCAGTTAATGCTAAACCAGTTTGTCTTATCTGCAACGAATGCATTGCGGTGTGTAAAGATTTTAAATTGAGGCGTCATTTCAAGACTGCTCATGCTAAATTCGACACTAGTTTCCCGCCGGGCTCCGTTGCTCGGAGGGAGAAGATATCAGCGCTCACATCATGTTATGAGCAAAGACGTCGAATATTGTTTCAGACCAGTACGGATCAAGAGAGGACAACGGCAGCATCTTTGCGAGTGGCATGGATTTTGGGGAAAAAGAAATCGCCATTTACGTACTCGGAGACGGTCAAAGAGTGTATGCTAGCGTCAATTGAGGAGGCCGTAGCAGACGAGAAAACTCGGAAAAACGTTCTGGACATCATCAAGCAAATTCCATTGTCTGACACAACAAATATGAGGAGAGTGGAGTGCCTTGCATCTGACGTTTTCGAGACGCTTTTGGACAAACTGAGGAAGGCCGAGGTGATGTCGTTGGCCGTGGATGAGTCCACGGATAACAGTGACGTTGCCCAGCTGTGCCTTTACGTGTGTTTTTTTGATGGTGAATGTTTTCGGGAGGATTTGCTTGGATTAATTCCTATGGAGGGTCGTACTACTGGGGAGATTTTATTTAACAAGATTACTACATTCTTCACTGAAAACAACCTGGATTTGGCACGCATAAACATGCTGCTTACTGACGGTGCTCCCTCCATGGCAGGCAGAGAACAAGGGCTCGCTGCGCGAATGACAGCAGTAGCTCCTCAGTTGCGATCGCTGCATTGCCTCATCCACCAAAGCCTATTGTGCGCGAAGCTCAGTGGCGAATTGAAAAAGTGCATGGACACTGTGATGGCAATAATAAACTTCGTGCGGTGCAACTCTAGCTTACAGCACCGGCTTTTCCGCCAGCTGTTGATTGACATGTCAGCCGAACACAGTGATTTACTAATTCAGAATGACATTAGGTGGCTGAGCAAGGGAAATGCATTGAAACGTTTCAATGAACTACGAGAGGAAATACTGGTGTTTCTCCGGTCGTCAGGATCGAAAAAAGCTGCAAACTTTCTGCCTATAATGGAAAACGAAGAGTTCAATGCAACTGTTTGTTTTTTGAGTGATGTTTTCCAACATTTGAACCAAATCAACACGGAGTTGCAGGGCAGGGGGAAAACAGTCGTTGAACTTGCGGAGAGACTTACTGCTTTTCAAAGAAAGCTCTCGCTGTTCTCAGCTGATCTGCGCCCAGGGAAGATGCTCCACTTCCCAGCACTGAGGACATCTGGCCTGCACATTACCCAGGTGATGTCGAGCTTTATTGACTCTTTGAGAAACAATTTTGCCACTAGGTTTAGTGATTTCAGCATCCCTACTGAAGTGCTGCGATTTGTTAAGGACCCTTTCAGTGTCGATGTCGAGACAGACTTTGGACTGAAAGCGAAGGAGGTGCTGTCTACTTTGGATGAGGGGTCTTTACAGCTCGAACTTATTGACATCCAGTCAACAGATGAGCTGAGGCAGTCATTCCAGCAGGCAGGTTTTGAGAAGTTCTGGACCCATGCAGTCAGCCAAGACAAATTTCCACACTCAAGGAACCTTGCACTTTTTCTTTTGACAATGTTTGGCTCAACATACACATGTGAGTCATCATTCTCACACATGAATGCAATCAAAACACACAATCGCATATCACTTACTGACCAGCATCTCCACCACTCTCTGCGCATTGCCCTGACCTCATACACACCTGACTTTACTTCTCTGGCCAAATCAAAAAAATGCCATTTCTCACATTAAGATAACATGTGCCACTACAAAAAAGAAGAAAGATAATCTGAGGTATTCATATTGCTGTTTGGAGGGCAGGTAGGCCTGTCACCCTGGGTGGAGGTGTTGAGGGGAATTTTCAATTTCAGTGATGCTGAGCCTGATGTTTTTGTTAATTTTGGCCAAATCAAAAAATGCCATTTCTCACATTAAGATAAGATGTGCCATTACAAAAAAGAAGGGAGATCATTTGGATTTATTTTTTTTAAAAATGTGTTGCTGTTAATAGTTGTTTTTAGCTGTTTTTTTTTTTCTTTTAGTTTACCTCTTAGCTTCTTGAGGTATCCATATTACTGTTTGGAGGGCAGGTAGGCCTGTCACCCTGGGTGGGGGTGTTGAGGGGAATTTTCAATTTCAGTGATGTTGAGCCTGATGTTTTTTGCTCATTTCATTTTCTGTGTTCTGCACAGAATTCTAATAAATTGAATATATCCGCAGCGATGTTTTGAGTTCACTGCTTTAATTGATACCTTGATAAGTCAAATTGCCCGGCCCCTGGTTTAGTTTCAGTTTGATGAACTGGCCCCAGTCCCAAACTAGTTGAATAGCCCTGGTCTAGACGCTATACCAGAGATGGCTGAAGAATCTCCACTTTGCCACATCCAATATGGCGGCGAGGATGACGTATGATTCTACGCAGAAGGCGGCGTCTATGTTTATATGTCTATGACTTCACGGTTGGCGGGATTCTCGCAATGCAGTGTGCGCATGATCAAAAGTGGAACGAAGTCTCGCTACTACAAGATAACGCGCGATTTCATAAGACTCTTTACTGGCTGTCTGTGGTGTACAGTACGTTTGTAAATGTTATGCGCTCTTTTATCATCGTGGGAATTGATCTTTCATCTCATCTCATTATCTGTAGCCGCTTTATCCTTCTACAGGGTCGCAGGCAAGCTGGATCCTATCCCAGCTGACTACGGGCGAGAGGCGGGGTACACCCTGGACAAGTCGCCAGGTCATCACAGGGCTGACACATAGACACAGACAACCATTCACACTCACATTCACACCTACGCTCAATTTAGAGTCACCAGTTAACCTAACCTGCATGTCTTTGGACTGTGGGGGAAACCGGAGCACCCGGAGGAAACCCACGCGGACACGGGGAGAACATGCAAACTCCACACAGAAAGGCCCTCGCCGGCCACGGGGCTCGAACCCAGGACCTTCTTGCTGTGAGGCGACAGCGCTAACCACTACACCACCGTGCCGCCCTTGGGAATTGATTATAGCTCTAAATAAATATTGAAGTTTTTTTAAAGAATCCGTATAACTTTATTTATACGCCCGTATACTACGTTTATTGAATCAAATCTGTATAAAATACGGACATTCCGTATAGATTGACATGTATGTATATTAAATAAAATTTCTTAGGGTGACTGACCTTTTCTCCCTATGTCCTCATTAGTTGCATATGGTTTCTTCAAGAAGTCTTTTGAAATATTTAAGTTTTCAAAACTGTCAGCATTAATTCAGATTTGCTGACTATCATATACATGTTCAGCGTAGTAAATCAAACGAATGCTAAGTTTATGGGATAATGTCTATGTACACTTTATACAATTATTCATAGTTCACAGTCACTTCTCATTTTCATTTAATCATTTCGACTTCTTCAGCTTTTTGGCCAAAGACGAAAGCTTGTCAGTCCTCTCTTTTGTAAGAACTGTTATGATTGGCTATCATGCTCTCGCCATCGATGTTTTGGCCAATTACATTGTAGATAACACGTATTCTATCGCGAGACTTAGCGAGACTAAAGATGGCGAAAATGTAAACATGTAATATCGTCGTAGGAATGAATTACGCTTGAGTATCACGAAGGAACATACCCCAACCCCCTCAATAAATGAAAAAAAAAAAACTCAACGGATTTGGCATAATATAAAAAGGTCGATTTTTACTCAGAAAAAGCGGAAATCCGCCGAAAAGCGGAAAACTCTCATCCCTGCTATCGCTATCACCGCCGTCACACCCGAAGCATTACTAATTCTATTGTTGGAATGCCAACAAGTAGATACACAGGTTAATTAGCTACCTGCTGCCATCTATTGGAAGAGTATTTAATTGTTCTGCCGGTCACTATACGTCACCGGCATAGATGAACGAAGACAAATTATTTGCAGTAAATAAATAATTTTCGGAACAATTAAGTGAAATTAGATAATGTCCCACGGTACACCTGATGATCTCTCACGGCACACGAATGTGGTTGGGAAACACTGCCCTAAATAAGAGCTGCTCCAACCAATTGACTTCATAAGTCACATAATTAAATGATTAAGATCCACCTGTGTGCAATCAAAGTGTCACATGTTCTGTCACATGATGTCTGTATAAATCACCCTGTTCTGGAAGGACCCTGACTCTGCAACACTACTGAGCAAGCAACATGAAAACCAAGGAGCCTCCAAACAGGTCAGAGACAAAGTAGTGGAGAAGTATAGATCAGGGTTGGGTTATAAAAAATATCCCAAACTTTGAATATCCCACGGAGCTCCATTAAATCCATTATAGCAAAATAGAAAGAATATGGCACCACTACAAACCTGACAAGAGAAGGCTCCGCCCACCAAAACTCACAGACCAGGCAAGGAGGGCATTAATCAGAGATGCAACAAAGACCCCAACGATAACACTGAAGGAGCCGCAAAGATCCACAGTGGAGATGGGAGGATCTGTCCATAGGATCACTTTAAACCGTACACTCCACAGAGTAGGTGGGGCTTTAGGGAAGAGTGGCCAGAAAAAAGTCACTGCTTAAGAAAGCACGTTTGGAGTTTGCCCAACAGCACATGGAAGAAGATTCTCTGGTCAAATGACACCAAAACTTATCTTTTTGGCCATCATGGGAAACACCATATGTGGCGCAAACCCAACACCCTGAGAACCCCATTCCTACAGTGAAGCATGGTGGTGGCAGCATCATGCTGTGGGGATGGTTTTCATCTGCAGGGACAGGAAAGCTGGTCAGGACTGAAGGAAAGATGAATGGCACTAAATACAGGGCAATTCTGGAGGAAAACCTGTTTGAGTCGGCCAGAGGTTTGAGACTGGGACGAAGGTTCGCGTCCCAGCAGGACAAGGACCCTAAACATACTGCTAAAGCTACAGTGGAGTGGTTTAAAGGGAAACATTTAAATGTCTTGGAATGGTCTAGTCAAAGCCCAGACCTCAATCCAATTGAGAATCAGTGGCATAACTTGAAGATTGCTGTACACCAACGCAACCCATCTAACTTGAAGGAGTTGGAGCAGTTTTGCCTTGAGGAATGGGCAAAAATCCCAGTAGCTAGATGTGCTAAGCTAATAGACACATACCCCAAGAGACTTGCAGCTGTAATTGCAGCAAAAGGTGGCTCTATAAAGCATTGACTTTGGGGGGTGAATACCTATGCACACTCCAGATTTCTGTTTTTTCATCTTAATTATTGTTTGTGTCACAATAAAACAACAATTTTCACCTTTAAAGTGGTCGGCATGTTGTGTAAATCAAATGGTGCTAACCCTCCAAAAATCCATTTTAATTCCAGCTTGTAATGCGACAAAACACCAAGGGGGATGAATACTTTTGTCAGACACTGTAGTTATGAATCTGAAGTTCTGTCATTGTCATCAGTAATAGTTGTAATCATGAAGCTAGAAGGGACTCGGAGAGCACAAGCCTCGGCCAAGGACAACAGTCGACTCTTGTATGATATACAAATCTGCAACCGTAACCACTTTATCACTTTATACTGTATGTCTGGATATGTGCCAACATCTGTACCCCAGAGGATGAGTGGTACGTGTGAATGTGGATTGTTAGCTGGAGTTATCGTATTCCTACACTGGCTATGTTTTGTAACTATTGAACTTCACTTCCATTTACAAGATTTTAAGATGTATGACATTGTTGAGCACCATGTCTTGTTATATAATGCTAGTGAACGCGAAAAATTCATGACTTGGATCTACACCGAAAATGAACGGGTTCTTCCTTGGCCCATGCTGTACTGTTCCACCAAGTTTCATGGAATCGGGGTCAGCAGGTTTTGCGCAATCCTGCTTACAAGCTGACAAATAAGCAAACCAACAGCACTGAAAACATAACCTTCATGGCGGAGGTAACAACAAGCCACACAGATGTTATTAAAAACACTTGGGAAATTAATTTACAGTTCAGCAGGGCTTGTCCAGGCTTACCTGTGCTCGAACCTTCAATGCTGATGATGAGTAAAGAGTACTAAATAAAGCAACTTTTAAATGTTGTTCTCAGAAATTATCATTCAAGCAGGCGTCTTGTTTTTAATGGAATTGTAGCACCTGGTGTTTTTGCTTGAAGTGACAGGAAATATCAGCAGAACAAACACATACTGAGCAAATCATCTGAATATCTGGCACCCATAATGTTAAATTTGTTTAAATTAGTTGTAAACAAGAACACACTGTATGTGACTGATACCAGAAAAAAAAAAAAAAAGTGATGGGATACCGCCGAGTCTAACTGTGGTGTTGATGTTGGACTCAAACTTGTAATGTAAACTGACCGGTCCGATGAAGCCGAGCAACGAGGTGCGAGTGAACGGTCGATCACTGACAGGAGAACCAGACGCAGTCACTGGAATCGTCTGGAAGCAGAAACAACACAGAAGTTACCACATGTAATTTATTCGAGCTTCATTTAAACACCAGCAGCACACAGGTTCATATTCACTCTATATTATACAGTATGAAGTTTATCTTCTTGTGTTGAAAAACTCGCATTTTTCATACGAAATACATCGCGGATCTCATCTCATCTCATCTCATCTCATCTCATTATCTGTAGCCGCTTTATCCTGTTCTACAGGGTCGCAGGCAAGCTGGAGCCTATCCCAGCTGACTACGGGCGAAAGGCGGGGTACACCCTGGACAAGTCGCCAGGTCATCACAGGGCTGACACATAGACACAGACAACCATTCACACTCACATTCACACCTACGCTCAATTTAGAGTCACCAGTTAACCTAACCTGCATGTCTTTGGACTGTGGGGGAAACCGGAGCACCCGGAGGAAACCCACGCGGACACGGGGAGAACATGCAAACTCCACACAGAAAGGCCCTCGCCGGCCCCGGGGCTCGAACCCGGACCTTCTTGCTGTGAGGTGACAGCGCTAACCACTACACCACCGTGCCGCCCACATCGCGGATCTGTGTGACGTATTTAAATAATATTGGCTGGTGTTGAGTGGTCTATCAGATATATTCCATTCAGCTAGCATGATACTGAACAAGTCGAAGATGAGTAGCTGAATGGAATATATCTGATATACCATGAAAAAAGCCAGCCAATATTATTATTATTATTATTATTATTATACATACACACTCTCTTCATATCAGCATTCTCGAAGGCCAATGGTAGCTTATCTGCGACTCGGTGCTGTTAGCGCAGTAGTCCGGTTACCTTCTAGCGGGCGTAGTGTTAGCGAAGGCCAACGCTAGCGCAGTCGAGCCGATTATTATTATTATTATTATTATTTTCCCTGTGTAATTTACTAAGTTACTTTTAAAATCAACATCGACAGCTCCACACAACGGAGCGACCTGGCAGCCAAAATTCTCTCACAATCTTCCGCTTTTAACGAAGCAAACCTGGCGGCCATGTTTGTTTACAAACTCTCACAGTCACTCGCTAGTGTGGAAGTTTCACATTTCTGACGTGTCTCTTTTCCAGTTTTTCGATGTCCGTTGGTATGTTTTTCTCTTGTAAATATGCACGAAGAATATCTAATGAAGTTTTCGTAGCCTTTCGGGTGTTCACTGCGTCTTCGGTTTCAATTTTCAGTTTATTTATTTAGTGCTTAATTATAGCAACACTAATCCTAGCAGTAGCACTGGATCAGCCTCGTCTTCTCTCTTTCCCAGCCGACAAAGAAATGATTGTGTGCGTGCGCAACAGAAAAGCTTTGTCATTGGATCTTCGCATGAGCTCTGATGTGTGACGTCATGTTGTCTTGACAACGTGCAATATTATAACAATATCGCACACTTATTCTCCATTGGGGAGAGTGGCGTAATACATGTAGGATAAGCAATATGCTAAAAATATTGCATGCTATCAAACCAAATGAATGAAACTAGAAGGGAATAGAACACGTTTTTATTCTATTGAAAAAGTGTCCTGTGTGTATAATAATTCCTGAGATTTCACTCTGATGATGTCACTCCCAGTGTTTTCCTGCTGACTAGACGTGCGTTTTCAAAATGGCAAACCGGTTCAAAATTAAAATTCTTTTGATTAACTTGCGTATTTTTTGTGGATGTGTCCAAATAATATAAAGAACCTTACACAGTTGTGTGAAGATATGAAGTTTATCTTCTCATGTTGAAAATATATTCACTACTCGAAGATAAACTTCATATCTTTGCGCGACCGTGTAATGGCCTTTCCACCGTATATATGCTAACTGCACAGGGTGTAACAATTAATACTATATTAGACTCTACATAGTGTGTTAGATGTCTAATAATTATAAAATTGACTACTGTACATGGTTTATTATGTATGTTACATTTATTCTTTTTTATGAAATAAATGCATAAATGCTATACAGCTATTCAATATCTTTTTTTCCTGCATCAAAAGATGTAAGACTATGATGATGTACTCTTAGGTAAAACAAACAAATAAACAAACAAACAAACAAACAAACAAACAAACAAACAAACAAACAAAATGGAGCTGAGGCAGGGGATAATATTCTGAGGGAAAAAATAACTCAGGATTTCTGAGATCCAAATCACACATTTACAAGAAAAGACCTCAGATTTTCTCCGAGATTATAAAGTCATAAATTTGCGAGAACAAAGCAGAGAAATTCTGTGATTAATAAACCACAGATTTACAAGAAAAAAAGAAAGAAAGAAAAAAAAAACCGTCATGCTTCTCAGCTTCCTGGCTGCAGTCTATTCTGGAAAATGTAGCTAAAAATCTCTTCACAATTTATTCTTTTATATTGTGTGATTAAGGTGGAAAGACTGCATTTCCTACAACTCTCAGCTCGGCCGTGGCGTCTGTGGTGTGATGACATTAATCCAAACCCTGCAATCACAAGCAATCTGGTTCCTTTAGAAAAAAAAAAAAAAACAAACTCACTGTTTTTCTAAGAGTTTTTCTTCTAAATTTGTGATTTTTTTTTATCTCAGAATTCATATTTTTTTCCTTTCTCTTCAATTTGTGACTTTTTAATCCCATAATTTCAGACTTTTTTTCTTTGAAATTTGTGACTATTTAATCTCAGAATTTCTGAGGTTTTTGTTCTTTCTCTTCAATTTGTGACTTTTAATCCTATAAATTCTGATTTTTTTTTCTTCTAAATTTGTGACTTTTTAATCTCAGAATTTCTGAGGTTTTTTTTTCTAAATTTGTGACTATTTCAGAATTTCTGGTTTTTTTCTTTCTAAATTTGCGACTTTTTAAAATCAGAATTTCAAAGTTTTTTCTTTCTCTTAAATTTGTGACTTTTTAATCCCATAATTTCTGTTTTTTTCTTTGAGATTTGTGACTTTTTAATCTCAGAATTTCTGAATTTTTTTCTAAACTTGTGACTGTTTAATCTCAGAATTTCTGATTTTTTTCTCTCTAAATTTGTGACTTTTTAATCTCAGAATTAGATTTTTTTCCTCTAAATGTGTGATTTTTTAATCTGAGTTTCTGAGGGTTTTTTTTTTTCTTTCTCTTCAATTTGTGATTTTTAATCCCATAATTTCTTTTTTTCCTCTAAATTTGTGACTTTTTAATCCAGTAATTTCTGATTTTTTTCCTCCAAATTTGTGGGTTTTTTTTAAATCTTGAAATTTCGGGGGGGGGGGGGTTGCTCCTAAATTTGTGAGTATCTAATCTCAGAATTTCTGTTTTGTTTTTCTCACAAACAATGACTTTATCATCTCAGCGAATATCCACATTGTTTCTCATATATCTCTGACTTAAATCTCAGTTTTTTTCTCAGAATATTATCCCTCAGCTTGTTTTTTTTCCCCCCACAGTGGCCCTAATACGCCATCATACAAGCCTCATTTAGCCAAAAAAAATTAATAAACATCGATCAATAGACTTGGGTTAGGGAAAGAAAAATAGCTTGTGAGATCTTAAATATTCAGATATGGATTATCTGACATGGAATATGGAAACATAATGGAAATTCGATCCCAGCTCATTCTGACAGAGCTGATATCGAATACTGGAGGAAGGTACAGCAGTGACATTCACAGTCCATCATACAGGTCAGAGGCGTGTCCTCACCTCAAACACGTTCTTGGTGATGCCAGGGAGGCCGTAATAGGAAACACCCGTCGTGCAGGAGCTCACACAGATCTCACCCACCTCGTCCGTCCTGCAGAGGTATGGCGTTCCTTCTGGTCGCACCACACACACCAGCGCTGACACACACACACACGTCATCATATGACCAAACTAGTGCTGCAACATTGCTGTTCCACTTCGAATTCAAATCGGTTTCAACCTCTCTAAAGATGGTTTCCATTTGAAAGGTATACACACACACACACACACACACACGTGAATATACATAAATACCATCTCTGTCTCACCTCCAGGCATCACTTGTCCTACATCCTGCAGCGTGAGCACGGCCAGTTTCTCCTCCGTGTCGACTCGGATCACTCCGTGACTCAAACTGCTCATGGACAGAACCGCTTTCCCTGGAGGAGGGACTCCCATTTCCGGAGGCCTGAGATAGAAAAAGCAACACACAAACACACACAGACACACACACGTAATAAGTTGTATTACTGGCTGTCACATAAATACACCACTACATTTACAATATAATACGACTAAAACGCTGGACACAGTGTATGAATGATGTCTGACATCTGGTTAGGGTTTTTTTTATGTAAAGAATTCAGATCTGTATGTTAAAAACAACAACAAAAAAAAAACTTTTCCCCTTTCATATCCCTACATCCTTATTCTCGACTGAATATTAACAGTAAACATACAGTAAATACTGGTGGTGTGGGGATGTGGTGGGGAACAAACGCCTCCAAAAAGAGAGGAATATCTCAATTTTATTTCAACGGCTTTTATTTGAAAGAAATAAAACAGCCAAAAAGTTCACTTCTGCTTACTGCAGTGAAGGTTAAGATTAGATTTTGGAGGAACACACAGGACTAATTCACTGCATTAATAATGATGTCAATGGAAGATCCTTATCAGGACTCGTGTGTGTGTGTGTGTGTGTGTGTGTGTGTGTGTGTGTACCTGCGGATGGCGACAGTCAGAGCCTCGGCTGAGCTGGCACACGGACAAATCACCTCAGGCCTCAAACCTCGAGCCTGAAAAGCGTTCAAGAAAGCATCGCAGGAGGAGATCGACCCTGCACACACACACACACACACACACACACACATAGTATATGCAGTTTAAGATGGGTAAGGAATATGACTGTGTGTGTGTGTGTGTGTGTGTGTGTGTGTGTGTGTGTGTGTGTGTGTGTGTACTCACAAGGATTGGCTCCGTCTGCCACAATCAGCATGCGTAATGAGCTCAGACTGACATCTCTCTGATCTCTCTGAGACAGCAGTGACCAGTGCATGTCCCTCGACTTCACCACAGCAACGCGTGCTGCCCGGCAACAACACACACACACAAACACACACACACGTCAGCACTTTTAACCAAACACAACTCAACACACAACACAAAGACTCAAAACTTATCATAACCCTGTCACTTACACTTATTACACACCCCAATAACACACACACACACACACACACACACACACACACACACACACACACACACGATGCTCCTGACCTTTATAGGTGTGTACTTTTTGGATCCAGCTCAAAGGGTTGACCTTCATCAGGGAATATGGGATGCTGATCACATGCATCCGGTTCATCACACTCTACCACATATCACCATGGTTACCATCGCCACGGATACAAGGAAACAGGGTATTCATGAGGAGTCACATTAGAACTTGAAGTAAGATACATACATACAGTATGTGCCTAAGACTTTTGCACAGTGATGTATATAAGGTGTGTACAGGGTGGGGACTCACCGTGAGGACGCCATGCCAAAGACCTGCGTCACGTTTAAAGTCCAGAACATTAGTAATGGTCTCACCTTCAGAGAGAGAGAGAGAGAGAGAGAGAGAGAGGTATCAACTTAAGCATTTAAACCCCATTGTGAATAACACTTATAGAACAAATACATGGCATTGAGTCCATCTTAAAGGGGAACTGAAGTCATTTTTAAACTTGCTTTATTTCTTAATTAACGTGTTATTCAATTACGTTTTCGGTTTTAGTAACCTTATATCGTGACTCGTATTGGCAACTAATTGCAGTTAAATATTATACTTATCGTCCTGTTCGGTTTTTAGCCGTGTTGAATTTAGTTCGTTTGGTCGACGGCAGGCGTCGCTTATCCGCGCGATCTTCACGAGACTTGTGCGAGACTTCGAAACGTGAAGCGTCAGCAAGGTGTCAGTGCCGCCATTTTGAAAACTGTTTTCCAAACAAAGTATTGCACAAAAACGAGTTTAAATGACGATTACTGCCGACTTTTTTCAAACTTTCCTGATTGCTATCAAAACAAACAAAACTTCCGGCTTGATTACATCAGCATTCGAAAGAGGGCGTGCGTGTCTTTTGACAACGCTGGCAGATGTCGGTCACTTTGATTTCCGCTGTACGTTTTACTTCCGTCCTACGATGTCTCGCACAGGTCTCAACGAATCTCGTTTACGGCCATTGTTTTGACATATGGACTGATATATTACAGAGCATATTTCAAACACTCATAACTTGCTATAGCAGCGACAAAATAGCGATCAGACATGCATTCCGATATTTAATAACATGAGATAAATTGAATTTTGCTAATAAAAAAATTTGCCTTCAGTTCTCCTTTAACACACACACGCACACTAGGCTTGGCACGGTTATGGGAAAAAAACCGAACCGTACGATACGCCTGTTGCGGTGCAATACGCGTATAAACCGCGGTACCCCTATTTAAGACGTTCGCAAAAAAAAAAAAGCCGAATGCCCGTATGAAACCACGTGGTTCTCTTTCATGCGAACAGGGGTGATAGCGTTCCGGCGCCATGCCGGATTTCCGGCGTACCGCGGCGCCGGAAAAAAAAAAAATCTAGTTCGCCCATTATCCTGTGTCATTCTGAGATGCGTAGATAGACAGTAAAGGGAATTCGGAATTCCCTTTACTGTCTATCTGCGCATCTCAGAATGACACAGGATAATGGGCGAACTAGATTTTTTTTTTTTCCGGCGAGGGGAGGGGAGGTTTGTTTTAAACAGTGCAGTGATTGGTTTTATTGCAATATTTTATATTGGCTGTGTGTGTATTTTGTTATAAATCGTTCTAAGAATACAGTGGCACTTTAAGATTAGATAAGAAATCCAGCCATACGTTTCAAAACACTGCACTTTAATTTCAAGTGAAAAAATACATCCTCACTCTCAGGGATTAGAAGAGTTTTTGATTCGGTTTTTGTATATAGGTGGTTGGTTGGTCGCCACATAAAAGTTTAAGTTTTAACACACACATCTGTTCAAAAGTAAGCTTTAAGAACTCATTTTTATTTCTTCCAATTATGAAAACTCTGTATGTGACAAAAGACACCTGGTTCCTCTAGATGCCACAACATGGCAGCAAACACTCCTGACACTTTGTATAAATACTGTAGTAAATAAAAAAGCTGTTGAAATCATCCATGTCTTCCCTCTTGCTGTTTCAAAATACTACCTGGCTTTTCATCAGAGATTGTTCATAAAATGTGCTTATGTCAACTCAAACTCAGTTTGTGCATGATTATTTCATTGTAACTATAATTTTAACCTCTCTTAAATGCTGTATCCTAAACTATGTTTACTTAAGGTAAATAGTAGGCTATATGCCCAAATACAGAGTACTTAAGATTTAAAAAAAAAAAAAACCGCAATACGTACCGAACCACAGACCTCAAACCGCAATACGTACCGAACCGCGACTTTTGTGAACCGTGCCACCCCTAACGCGCACACACACACACACTCACCCTCGGTGTACACGCAGGCCTGCGTCAGCGCATGGCAGTGAGCCAACATGGCAGAGTGTGACACAGTGATGCCCATCGTACTGCCTTCCTTACTCGTCTTATACTGCAGAAATACAAAACAGACGTTTACATGCAAAGTCAGGTCCAGAGACTTATAATATTTACACCGAGGAGCACTGAAACTGTTCATGGAGGCCCAACACCACCTTACTAACACACGTTTTAGGTCTAAATCCAAACAAAACACAATACATTTAATAAAGGAATTAGAAATGGGAATGTCAGTGCAGGTATCTTCATTACTTTATACAACTATTTACTAAAGTCTATGGTTAGAGTAAAAAAAAGATATTAAAATCTATTTCTGGACCAGTTATTCCACTTTTCCTAACCAGGCACACACACACACACACACACACACACACACACACACACACACACACACACACACACACACAGCACTTACCTCGATGTAGGCTGTCTCATTGCTGCTGTCTCTGATTGGAGGATTCCAGTCTTTAGGAGGTTTCACAACATGTTTCCCATCAGTAACAAACCACAGCAAACGGGGCCAGCCTGCACACACACACACACACACACACACACACACACATATTTATACACAAACTATTAATAACTACTGATTAGGTATGTAACGATATATTGTGTCATGTGACAATAAATCACCATATAAATTCATGAGGATTCAAATCGATGAAATAAAAAAAAAAATTATCATGATGCTTATCAGGCTGCATAATCACTTAGCTTTTCCTAGCTGTAATTGCATTGTTTAGACACCAGAGGGCACAATAAAGTACAATAGCGGGAATACATATGACTTCACCTTAGGTGGAAGTAACACAGCTCTAATGCTGCAAAAACACCAAATAAATAAATAAATAAATAAATACACCCCACATATCTAAAATGTGAAAGAGCTGTTGTGTGATTGTGTGCAAACGGATTTAACAGGAACTCAGAGTTCTCTCTCTTTTTACAGACTGTTGAAAGATAGAGAGAAGCAAAAGGAGGTAGGACAAATGTTCGTGAAACTTTATTAAGAAAAGACCTATTTGTTTTTAACTTTCTTCAGTTCTTTCTGAGTTAATAGGCTATTATATTTTACTCAAACCTTTACAAATGGGGTGAAATAATTATTGTGGGTTATTAAGAAAATGAAACAAAGGGGTTCATTTCATTTCAGTCCTGATTTTATATGAGATACTGAGTTATTACATGGTACATCGAGTACTGAATGGATATTTCACAAGTGAGCGAAGTGAACGAGCGATATATTTTTCAACATGAGAAGATAAACTTCATATCTTTGTGCCACTGTGTAATGTTCTTTATATTATATGGACACATTCACAAAAAATACACAAGTTAATCAAAAGAATTTTAATTTTGAACCGTTTCACCATTTTGAAAACGCCCGTCTAGCCAGCGAGAAAACACTGGGAGTGACGTCATCTGAATGAAATATCAGGAATTATTATACATACAGGACACTTTTCCATGGAATAAAAACGTGTTCTATTCCCTTCTAGAGGGTTTATTGATAGCATGCAATATTGTTATCATATCGCTTATCCTCTGTGTATTATGTCACTCTACACAATGGAGAATGAGTGTGCAATATTGTTATAATATTGCACGTTGTCAAGACAACACAACGTCATATATCAGAGCTCATGCGAAGATCCAATGACAAAACTTTTCTGTTGCGCATGCACACAATCATTTCTTTGTCGGCCGGGAAAGAGAGACGACGAGGCTGATCCAGTGCTACTGCTAGGATTAGTGTTGCTATAATTAAGCACTAAATAAATAAACTGAAAACTGAAACCGAAGACGCAGTGAACACCCGAAAGGCTACGAAAACTTCATTAGATATTCTTCACACATATTTACAAGAGAAAAACATACCAACGGACGTCAAAAAACTGGAAAAGAGACACATCAGAGATGTAAAACTTCCATGCTAGCGAGTGACTGTGAGAGTTTGTGAACAAACATGGCCGCCAGGTTTGCTTCGTTAAAAGCAGAAGATTTTGAGAGAATATTGGCTGCCAGGTCGCTCCGGTGTGTGTAGCTGTCGATGCTGATTTTAAAAGTAACTCAGTAAATTACACAGGGAAAATAATAATAATAATAATAATAATATTCAGCAGGGGTGGCACGGTGGTGTAGTGGTTAGCGCTGTCGCCTCACAGCAAGAAGGTCCTGGGTTCGAGCCCTGGGGCCGGCGAGGGCCTTTCTGTGCGGAGTTTGCATGTTCTCCCCGTGTCCGTGTGGGTTTCCTCCGGGTGCTCCGGTTTCCCCCACAGTCCAAAGACATGCAGGTTAGGTTAACTGGTGACTCTAAATTGAGCGTAGGTGTGAATGTGAGTGTGAATGGTTGTCTGTGTCTCTGTGTCAGCCCTGTGATGACCTGGCGACTTGTCCAGGGTGTACCCCGCCTTTCGCCCATAGTCAGCTGGGATAGGCTCCAGCTTGCCTGCGACCCTGTAGAACAGGATAAAGCGGCTACAGATAATGAGATGAGATGAGATAATATTCAGCTTGACTGTGCTAGAATTGGCCTTCGCTAACACTACACCGGCTGGAAGGTAACTGGACTCCCGCGCTAAGAGCACCGGGTCGTGGGTAAGCTAGCATTGGCCTACGAGAATGTCGATATGAAGAGAGTGTATTATAATAATAATAATAATATGGGCTGGCTTTTTTTGTGGTCTATCAGATATATTCCATTCAGCTACTCGTCTTTGACTCGTTCAATATCATGCTAGCTGAATAGAATATATCTGATATACCACGAAAAAATTCAGCCAATATTATTTAAATATATATATATATATATATATATATATATATATATATATATATATATATACACACACACACGTTATTTACCAGCTGGGAGGTCCGTATCGTGAAATACCGTGACCGAGGTCTTGAAAGTACTGAGCGAGGCCCTCTGGGCCGACGTCAGTATTCAAGGCCGAGGTCACGGTATTTCACCATACAGACCGACTTTAAGCTGGTAAATAATATATTTATTTTATTCTTTACCAAATTCTAACAGAAAACGAGAGCGCCCGAAAGGGAAAACCGAACCGAGCCGCCATTTTCTGGATTCTAAATTATTCTAAATGACCTGAATGACTCTCAATGATTCGGAATGATTATTATATGTGATCAATGATTGTGAACGAGCCTGAATGATTCCTGATGGTCCTGAATCAATCTGAATGACTTTTAAATACATAAATATTGAATTATTCTGAATGGTTCAACAGTCAATCTAATTGAGTCACAACAACTCTGAATATTTCTGAAGGAGTCGGAATAGTTGTGAATGTCTCGTTGAATGATTCTAAATGACTCTTCCTTCCTTATATCTTTTCCCCACTTCTGTGTGGGGTTAGTGTGGATAGGTTGAGCCTCAAGGGTTAAGGGCCTTGTTCAGGGGCCCAGCAATGGCAGCTTGGTATTGCAGGGGCTCAACCCCCGACCCTGCAATCAGTAACCCAGAGACTCAACCCAGTGAGCCACCACTTCCCCAATGATTCTAAACGATTCACTGCGAATAACTGTGAATCAACTGACTGAGAATGAATCAGAGTGGTTCTGAATGAATCAGATTCATTATAATTGATTCAGGATTATTCTGAGTGACTTAAAATAATTCTTTTTTTTTTTTCTGAATGACTCTAAATAATTCTGAACTATTGTGAATAAATCTACGATTCTAAATGAATCCGAACAAGTCTGAATCACTCAGTGCGTTTACATGCACATCCAAATCGAGCTGCTGTCGGTAATCGAGCTAAGGGTCCCAGCAGGGGTGCCAGAGAAATCCAATCCTACATGCACACAAGGAAATCGAGCTATTGTGTGAGGTACATTGTGCACCCGAGCCACAGGTGGCGCTACACGCCCCATCGTGTTGGTACACTTCCGGTTGTCGTCATGAAGAAGAGCTATTCAAGAGTATAAACAAAGTTATCAGTTCCGCGTTCACAAGAAGAACGACGACGAGGACAGCAACATCGAGAGAGAGAAGATGGACAACAACGAAGCAGCTCAGCACTTGCTGAACATTTTGTACACCATCGCTTTGTCATGCCGACCGAGGCTGTTGTGTTTCCCGCTTGTGGTCTCGTCACTCGTCACTTCCGGAAGGGGCAGTGCTGAAGTAAGTAGCTCGACTACGTAGCTCGATAGCGTTTACATGCACTAAGTAGCTCGGCTACAATCGCATAATCTAGGTCGCGTAGCTCGATTACGAGAAATCCAGTTCGGTTCTATTTCAGCCGAGCTAAGGTGTTTCCATGGCATTTAGAACTTCGATTTCAGTCGAGCTACGGCAGAAATTCGATTTTCTCTATGTGCATGTAAACGCACTGACTGAGGATGATGATTGTGAGTGACTCTGATTCTGAATGACTGAGAACGAATCTAAATGACTCAGCATGATTCCAAATGACCCATGATGATTCTGAACCGGTTCTAAATGATTCCAAATTATTCTGAACTAGGAAGAAATCATTTGCTTGCGTGGTGTACTGACCTTTAAACGTGGCCACCTCTCCAGTGTGAGCTTTAGGAAGGCCTTTCTGACACACATCAGTAGTTAAAGCCAGAGTCACACCACAGCTGCCTAAGAGAAACCCGATCTGCTGACTGCCTGCATCCTGTCCGCACAGAGAGGGAGAGAAAAGAAAGACGTGGAGAAGGTCAAACCTTCAGAATCTTGCCAACAGAGATCTCGAATCTGCTTTACACAAACACAGTAAACTCAGTCAGACATAAAGTCTGGAGAAACGCAGTGTGAGTTCTGCTCCTTTACACTTCTCTTCGACTCATATCACACTCTCTCATTCACATCACCTTCAACTGCATATCTTTCACACACACACACAAGTATATATATATATATATATATATATATATATATATATATATATATATATATCAGGTGGGCTGGAACTGCGCCGAAGTAAAATCTCCTCTTGTCCTTTCTGTCAGCTGAGAGGAGACGATGGTGCGAGCAGTCTGTTTAACAGCGGTTGCCAGAACACCAGCATGTCTGCTGTCGACAGACAGCAGAAAACTTGGCAAAAATTAAATGATATGATTTTGGGCAGAACGGTTCCGAGCACCAACAGTGTTTCCACCTGCACATGGTTTGGCACCAAACTCTTACAGACTTTTTTTTTTTTTTCCATTTAGTCATTTGGCAGGTATTCATATTCACTTAAAAACAGGTGTAGGTACTTGGAGCATATGTACAGTTTCATAACCTGAAAAACTAGGAGACAGATGGTGGTCTGGAACTAAGTGTACTAAAAAAAAGGGCCAATGCAAAAGTGTAGAGATCATCCTGTTTAAAGTAGGTCCTGAGGTTGAGTTATATTCTGCATCAGCTCCCTAAGAGCCTTCGAGTCTCTGTCTTATTGTGCAGCAGTCAATTTGTTTATTGGTTTGTTTATTCATTTGATTGAGTATAGAAATTAATTCAGACTGCAAGCGACTCTGATTCTGGATGACTGAGAACGACTTTAAATGACCCGGGATGATTCTGAAAAATTCTAAATTATTCTGAACAATTCTAAATGATTCTGACTGATTATGAACAATTAAATGGTTCTGAATAATTCTGAACGATTCTAAATGATTCTGAACAATACTAAATGATTCTGAATGCTTCTAAATGACTCTGAATTATTCTAAACAATTCTCAATGATTGCAAATGATTCTGGAAAATTCTAAATGATTTGGAATGATTCTGAGCAATTATAAATGATTCTGAATAATTTCGAACAATTATAAATTATTCTGAATTATTCTGAACAATTCTCAGTGATTCAGAATGATTCTAAATGATTCTGAATGCTTCTAAATGATTCTGATTTATTCTGAACAATTCTCAATGATTCTGAATAATTTTGAACAATTCTAAATGATTCTGAACAATACTAAATGATTCTCAATACTTCTAAATGATTCTGAACAATTCTCAATGATTTTGACTGATTCTGAACATAATTGATTCTGAATAATTCTAAACAATTCTAAATGATTCTGAAAAATACTAAATGATTCTGAATTATTCTGAGCAATTCTCAATGATTCCAAATTATTCTGGACAATACTAAATGCTTCTAAATGATTCTGATTCTGAACAATTCTAAATGATTCTGAACAATTCTAAATGATTCTGAATGATTCTGAACAATTCTAAATGATTCTGAATGATTCTGAACAATTCTAATGATTCTGAATGATTCTAAATGATTCTGATTCAGAACAATTCTAAATGATTCTGAACAATTCTAAATGATTCTGAATGATTCTGAACAATACTAAATGATTCTGAATGATTCTAAATGATTCTGAATTATTCTGAGCAATTCTTAATGATTCCAAATGATTATGGACAATTCTAAATGATTCTGAATGATTCTGAACAATACTAAATGATTCTGAATGATTCTAAATGATTCTGAATTATTCTGAGCAATTCTTAATGATTCCAAATGATTCTGGACAATTCTAAATGATCCTGAATGATTTCGAACACTTCTCAATTACTCTGAATGATTCTGGACTGTAAAGATTTAATAATTTAAAAACAAACAAACAAACAAAATCTTTTGAACCTGCTCTTGAAATGCACTGCTTCAAAGCCAGACACAATATAGTATATTATAATTATAATATTTTTAAAAAATTATTTATTTATTTATTTTGGATGCAACCTAAATCCCATAGTTCTCAAAGTGAAGTACAGGCAAGGGGATCAGCAATTTTATATATTTTCTTACAATGACAGAAATTACAAAACCTTATTATAAGTATAGATAATGTCAACTAATTTCTAATAAATTTACATAAAGTTTACATAAATAATTTAATTTAAAACAGACTGTCAGGCTTCAGTAACGAGCCAAATATTATTGTTTAACCTTAAATTATGTGCTCAGTATTTGCTGAATTGGATAATTTTAGTAAACTTATGTCCTGAGGAGATCGATAAACTGAATCCAGGTGACAAAAACCTCTGATTTAAAGCAAATGTATAGGGCTAGTAGGTACATCCATAGCTATACACACTTTTTACCTGCAGAGGGCAGTAATGTGCCTCACACAGAAACAGGTAGTGTGTGTGTGTGTGTGTGTGTGTGTGTGTAATTTTACCTTTCGTGTAAGTGGCACCTCTATGGGCACAGGCACTAACTCTGCCAACAGACAGCCGTAAAATGCCACCATGAACATCACGGGGTCGTTGTTTGGGAAAACGAGGGCGACCTGAGCCAAACGAGACAACACACACAGCGAAAAACACACAATCACCGCATTCTGCTTATATCAAATATTTAAAGGAAAAATTCAGCTGAGAATAACATTACAAAGTTACGCAAATGGATGTGTTCAAACATGGTTTCATGAAAGAAATTGTATGAATCTCTCCGTCCGACACATCCAACTAACCTCCAGTTTAGCATACGGTATCTAAACCCTCACACACGCAGCAATACTGTTTGGATCTAAAGGAATGGAGCTAAAATACAACTTCATGTGGTAATTTACTTAAATAGGAAAGGCCCTGACGCGCAAAAAAAAAAAAAAAAGGTTATTTACTTCTAGCTGAAATGAAAAACTAATAAGTTCATCAAGGTAAACTGTAAACCGTGAGAGTGTGAGCCAACAGAACACAACGCAGCAGTCTTCTCTGAGGAGGAAAAAAAAACTCCTAAAACATCGATAATTATTAAGCAGAGTGTCATCATTTAATTAATGGCACCCATAGTTGCACACAAAAACCAACCAAACAAACAAACAAACAAAAAAACACACAAACTAGCTAGCTAGCAAATTAGCAAGCTTTTAGTTAGTTAGCTAAACAGCCAGTGACAACTCTACTCAAGGCTATGTTTAAAATAAATAAATGAATAAATATACACATGGAAACGGGACAATATTATTTAATTTCACCTTCAAACCTGGGCCCATGCTTCCTACAGTACCCGAGTGTGATACTAATGAAAAATGATTCACTTTTAACAAGGAGTCTGTAGCTCTGTAACTCTATTTGTCCATTTTTATAGATAAATGTGTCATATTTGTAGTATTAGACACCACATAAAGTCTGTGAGATAGTGAACAACTCAACATGGGTGATGCGAGTGTGTCATTTTAGACACGCACTGTAGCTACACAACGCTCAACTGGAGGCTACAAGAGTCTCTGGCATGTTAGCTCCCTTAGCTTTGTAGCTCCAGGCTAAAATTAATATAAACTCAAACTCAAACATCAGACGTGAGACATGTCTTCGCTGATTGACGAGGCCTACATCTGAGAGTAGGTTTTATTTATTTTTGGACATGCTGTCCCTATAATGACTGCTCATGGTGATGAATGAGACGTCCCACCCTGTCCCCAGGCCGCAGCAGTGGTTCGTTCCGGGAGCTGAGTTTGTTCAGGAGTGTGTATGCTAGTTTCTGACTGCGTGTCCATAACTTCCCTGTGACACAAATACAAATCAAGAAATAAATGACACTTATATTATTACGATGATCCAAAATCATTGACACACACACACACACACACACACACCGCTGTCTCGTGGTTAATATCGTGTGTGTACCGTATGTGAGGGTGTAGAGAGGTTTGCCCGTGTTGTCCAGTGATGTGAGACAGGGGCTTTTAGGGTGTGTCGTGCCCCATCGCTGCAGAGAGGCCAAGAGAGACAGCGGCCATTTTGTCCCCACGTCTAACAGCTCACCATGCAGAGGAGTCATCTGGACACCTTCCGGTTTGGGCTGGTTGGGATCCGGCTGCTGGACTGGAGAGAGAGAGAGAGAGAGAGAGAGAGAGAGAGAATTACCACATTAATTTATCTATTCACCTTCAGTAAGAGATTCATCCTGGTCAGTGTTACAGTACATCCAGAGCCGATGACGGGAACACTGGACACACTGGACAGGAGGTATGATGGAATACACACGTTATCATGTACACATTCAGACACATAATTGTAATTAATCACAAATATTGTCCGTTTTGGCAAAACTGACCTACTGCACAGTGAAAAGATGGATGGACACATTGACAAAAGACTGGATGGGCTGATCGATGGAGGGATGAACTGATTAAATGAGATGGATTAAGTCATCAAAGGAGAGATGGACAGATGGCTGGATGTGTCCTTAAACTACAGTAAAGGGGCTGAATGGAAACAGAGTGATCTGAACAGTAAACAACTGGATGGATGGATGGATGGATGGATGGATCCCAGTGTTGTAGTCGAGTCCGAGTCCAGTCTCGAGTCCCCAGTGTTCAAGTCCAAGTCATGAAAGAAAATTTTGAGTCGAGTCCGAGAACAAGACTCCATCTGCACTTTGTGACGGTGTCTGTTGCTGCCTTTATGTGTCGGACTAACGTTCCTGCTCGACCGCCTCATTTTAGTTAACAGGCTACAGATAAAAAGCTTGTTCATCGCTCAGCAAGCCCCGCCCACTATCAACAGAGCAATGAACATAGCGTGTCACTTCCTTCTCTGGGTGGAGTCTTACCAAATGACGATTGAAGTTCGAGGTCGTCCCCGTCGTCTCCTCGATAGTTCTTCTACATATGGAACAGATACTGTAGCAGTGCATTTTTTCCCACCGCACAAGAAGTCTGTAGAAGCAAAGCGGACAATCCTAGCGGCGTCTCTCCAGGCATTTTAGCGCCGTTAACGTTAGTTTGTTCCTGAACATGATGTATGAACAGGTGAATGTGCATTCTCTTGCACAAAATTAGTATAAAAATTAATGTAGATAAAAATATTAATATCTTATGCCAAATTATTATGGCATGTTACAAAAAAATTAAGAAAAAAATCCATCCGAGTCCTCGTCTCCGATTTACGAGTCTGAATACAGTTAATGTACGAGTCCGAGTCCAAGTCAAGTCATGAGTCCTTAAAATTAGGGCACGAGTCAGACTCGAGTACTACGAGCCTGGTGCATCCTTGTGTGTTCGATCTACAGTGCAGATTCTGTATTTAGTCATAAACATGTGATTGATTAAGGGATGGATGGATTATTGAATTGACAGATTGATGAGATATTTTGTAGAGACAGCTGATTAGTGGATTAATGAATGGATCGCTGGATGGATCAAACAGAATTAGTAAATAGATGGGTGGATCGATAAATACACAGAAATGCAGTACTGTATACCGATAAAAGACAAAGCAAGTGTTTTAGAGAGAGAGAGAGAGAGAGAGAGAGAGAGAGTTCTCACAGTGTCTTTGAGCTGTTATCTATTATGATGTTATCGATGTCATCCTAAGAGAAGATTAGATGGCCTATGGCTGTAAAAAGCTCTGTGTGTGTGTGTGTGTGTGTGTGTGTGTGTGTGTGTGTGTGTGTGTGTGTGTGTAAACACCGAAAAATGAAGGTGAATAAAAAGAAGCAGAGAGAACAGATGACCAATTTATTTGGAGTTAACACAACCAAAACTTCATTCATGACCCACACTTTGTTTACGGAGTGTGGCCAAATCGAACACGCTTACACAAGCGAGTTACTCATAATCACGCTGTTATCACAGCTAGCGTGATTATGAATAACTCAAATGAGAATGGGTTCCTTTTTGAGTCTGGTTCCTCTCAAGGATTCTTCCTGATGCTGTCTCAGGGAGTTTTTCCTCACCACCGTCACCACAGGCTTCCTCATCAGGGATAAATTCCGACGTTTAAAATTTGCATTTTTCTGTAAAGCTGCTTTGTGAAAACGTCGATTGTTAAAAGCTCTGCCCTTACAGAAAAGAAGTTTATTCCAGTGTGCGTCTAGTAAACTTCTTTTAAACTAAAAATAAGAGAGTAGGCTTTCAGTTTAGTTTTTATTTACTTATCAGAGATATACTTAATAAAGTTATACATACGTATACTTGGCTTATACTGAAAAGTATATCGAAAAGTCTAAGTATATTAAGCTTATACTTAAACTTTTGATCAAGATATACTTAACAAAAGTGTAATAAAGTATTAAAATATTTGTGCCTTAGTTTAAGTGGACTCACCCTGTAGCTGTGCTTCATTATTGACTCTTAGGTATGTCTGTGGTTCCATATAAGATTTTTTTTTTTTTAATTTCTCCTGAGTGGGATAATTAAATTTTTTCTTTCTTTTTTTTTTTTCTTTCGAGCTTGGATGTCAACTTCAGTCGTCATTGCCATGTTTTTATACTTTGGCATTTAATATAATGTTGCTTTAAATTTTGATTTTTAAAGAAAATGAATAATCCTGAGTATCTGTTGTTACAGTGGCGCTTGAAAGTTTGTGAACCCTTTAGAATTTTCTATATTTCTGCATAAATATGACCTAAAACATCATCAGATTTTCACACAAGTCCTAAAAGTAGAGAAAGAGAACCCAGTTAAACAAATGAGACACAAATATTATACTTGGTCATTTATTTATTGAGGAAAATGATCCAATATTACATATCTGTGAGTGGCAAAAGTATGTGAACCTCTAGGATTAGCAGTTAATTTGAAGGTGAAATTAGAGTCAGGTGTTTTCAATCAGTGGGATGACAATCAGGTGTGAGTGGGCACCCTGTTTTATTTAAATAACAGGGATCTATCAAAGTCTGATCTTCACAACACATGTTTGTGGAAGTGTATCATGGCACGAACAAAGGAGATTTCTGAGGACCTCAGAAAAAGCGTTGTTGATGCTCATCAGGCTGGAAAAGGTTACAAAACCATCTTTAAAGAGTTTGGACTCCACCAGTCCACAGTCAGACACTGTGTACAAATGGAGGAAATTCAAGACCATTGTTACCCTCCCCAGTGGTTGACCAACAAAGATCACTCCAAGAGCAAGGCGTGTAACAGTCGGCGAGGTCACAAAGGACCCCGGGGTAACTTCTAAGCAACTGAAGGCCTCTCTCACATTGGCCAATGTTAATGTTCATGAGTCCACCATCAGGAGAACACTGAAAAACAATGGTGTGCATGGCAGGGTTGCAAGGAGAAAGCCACTGCTCTCCAAAAACAACATTGCTGCTCGTCTGCAGTTTGTTAAAGATCACATGGACAAGCCAGAAGGCTACTGGAAAAATGTTTTGTGGACGGATGAGACCAAAATAGAACTTTTTGGTTTAAATGAGAAGCGTTATGTTTGGAGAAAGGAAAACACTGCATTCCAGCATAAGAACCTTATCCCATCTGTGAAACATGGTGGTGGTAGTATCATGGTTTGGGCCTGTTTTGTTGCATCTGGGCCAGGACGACTTGCCATCATTGATGGAACAATGAATTCTGAATTATATCAGCAAATTCATCTCATCTCATCTCATTATCTCTAGCCGCTTTATCCTTCTACAGGGTCGCAGGCAAGCTGGAGCCTATCTCAGCTGACTACGGGCGAAAGGCGGGGTACACCCTGGACAAGTCGCCAGGTCATCACAGGGCCGACACATAGACACAGACAACCATTCACACTCACATTCACACCTACGGTCAATTTAGAGCCACCAGTTAACCTAACCTGCATGTCTTTGGACTGTGGGGGAAACCGGAGCACCCGGAGGAAACCCACGCGGACACGGGGAGAACATGCAAACTCTGCACAGAAAGGCCCTTGCCGGCCCCGGGGCTCGAACCCAGGACCTTCTTGCTGTGAGGCGACAGCGCTAACCACTACACCACCGTGCCGCCCCTATATCAGCAAATTCTAAAGGAAAATGTCAGGACATCTGTCCATGAACTGAATCTCAAGAGAAGGTGGGTCATGCAGCAAGACAACGACCCTAAGCACACAAGTCGTTCTACCAAAGAATGGTTAAAGAAGAATAAAGTTAATGTTTTGGAACGGCCAAGTCAAAGTCCTGACCTTAATCCAATGGAAATGTTGTGGAAGGACCTGAAGTGAGCAGTTCATGTGAGGAAACCCACCAACATCCCAGAGTTGAAGCTGTTCTGTACGGAGGAACGGGCTAAAATTCCTCCAAGCCGGTGTGCAGGACTGATCAACAGTTACCGGAAACGTTTAGTTGCAGTTATTGCTGCACAAGGGGGTCACACCAGATACTGAAAGCAAAGGTTCACATACTTTTGCCACTCACAGATATGTAATATTGGATCATTTTCCTCAATAAATAAATGACCGAGTATAATATTTTTGTCTCATTTGTTTAACTGGGTTCTCTTTATCTACTTTTAGGACTTGTGTGAAAATCTGATGATGTTTTAGGTCATATTTATGCAGAAATGTAGAAAATTCTAAAGGGTTCACAAACTTTCAAGCACCACTGTATTTTGTGAATTCTTACCTTTATAACTTCATTGTAACTTAAGGTACAAAACACTTAAGTTGTCTACTGGTAGTGTGCATGAGGTAAGAGTTTGGGCTCGAAAACTAATAGTATACCTAGAAGAGTAATTGCAGTAAACTTCAAAACTAAAAAGTGGACTCGATGTATATAACCAGTAACTAACAGTATATTTCCAGTATCCTATGAAGTATGCTTTTGTAAACTAAAGAGTGGACTACAAGTATAGAACTAGTAAACTATTAGTATATAAGTTTACTTGTGGTATACTTACAGTACAAAATAAAAAATACTAGTTGTATACTCAGAGTTTACTTCTCTTAGACTTAAAGTATACTTTTTATAAACTAAAAGTGGGCCAATTTAGTCCCAAGAGGTATTAGATTAGTTTACTTACATGTATACTGTAAGTACATTGATATCAGTATACTTGGTGCACAAAAGTATACTTAAGGAAATACACTTTAACTTTACTTAAAGGTCCCATGGCATGGTGGTTTGTTGATGCTTTAAACGGGCTCGTGGAGGTTTCCGGATGTTATATCCACAGCCTTTCTCGAAATGAACCCTCGGCACGTAGATATAACCTCCTGGGAGAAAGCCCCATTTCAGCGCTTTTCCCAGTGCGTCGTTTTGCTAATGAGAAGCAGGAGGCGGGGAAGGGTAGAGGGTGGGGGCGGGTCTTATCATTAATATTCATGACATGTAAACGTGTTACCTCTGATTGGCTAACAGCACTGTGACGCTACCTCCAGTGGGTCAGAACAAGCGGATGTGGGTGTCTTACTATGGCGAGAGAGAAGGAACAAACCGCGAAGGGAAAAATACCGCGCGCTGACGTCATTAAGGTGCGACGCGAGGAAATAAAATAAATTCAACAAATGTTTGGGTTTTTACTGAACAAACAAACAAATAAAATGAACGAGTGACTTAAAAAAAAGAATGTGGGTGTCTTTGTAAAAACTGTTTTGATTGGCTATTATAACAGAGCATGCTGCATGCTTTTTGGTTTTGTAGCGCAGAGTACCTGGCTAACTGCAGGAAGCGGTTAGCTGCACAGCTAATGTAGCCATTGCAAGGCTAACGTGGCACCGATTTTAAAACACGGCAAAACGACTTAACAGTTATACACTTACTTGTTGGGTGTTTGTGGCTGATGCGGCAGGGATGCTTGGTACGGACCCAGGCTTCAGTGACGGTTGATGTGCAAAACCTGCCCTGTACTGTCCCAAGTTGTGGAAACATTCATCAGTAAAATGCTTCCGACAAACATACACCGTCTTAGGTAGACCCGACGGCGTATTATTGGAGTAAATAAAATTAAGCCACTGCGTCTTCAGGGGCTCTCCCGTCGGCAGTAAAAACAGATTCCTTTCTGTGTTGTCACATCCATGTACAGCGCAACTTCCATGTTTGGTGGCAACTTTTGAGCTGGGCGGGGCAATCCATACAGTGGGTGGGAATCCAGAGGGGGGGCGTGGGGATCATCTCCCTTGCTGACGTAGTAAAGGGAAGAGTTTATCAACGCGCCGTTTTGACGCGCCATTCTCAAATGTTGGGCATAGTTTGGTTTACACATTATGAAATTTCTAGCCACTGGGGTGACTTAAGAAGGTCAGAGGAACTCATTTTAACGTTAAAAAACCTCAGAAAGTGAAAATTTCATGCCATGGGACTTTTAAGTATACTTAATAAAATTAACCTGAAGTATACTTCTTTTTGATAAGGGTGGACAAATAAACTGACCTGACTTGATGTTTGATTGGACACAAAATTCACTGAATAATAAAATGTAAAGTCTAAATACAAAAATGTGTAAAGAAATTTTTTTTTTATTATTATTTTATTATTTTCTGTATACACTCACTGGCAAAGCGCCATCTAGTGGGCTGCAAATTTTTTTTCAAGTTGAAACTAATTTCTACTCGCAGTAGGGTACAAGTGCTGAGTTGCATCCGATGTCACATCTGTCTCATTAAGCTACGGTCACACTACAGCTTGTAATGCTTTGCGATGAGTTATCGATGAAAATGAGGCATTTTGGCGGTGATGCATGGTGTGAGCTAAAAGTTGTGGTCACATAGCAGGTAAACACTTGACTGTTACGCCTTTGCACACTTGCTGGCACAGCTTGAGTGGCCACGCCCACTCACGGAGCGCATTGTGCGTGCACTTGGGACCCGGTCGTTATGGGAAACACCTGATACTGATTTGAGCGCAATCAGCATGCGCAGGTACCAGTACGGATGCTGTTTTCACAGAAACTTTGCAAAGTATCATCATCATCACTGTGACATTCGTTTCTAGCCATGTCTATAACGCTGTTTAAATACTCTGCTTTATGATTCTGCTTTCTGTTTTGTTTTTGTAAATATCACGCCTGCTAATAAACACTGTTCCTGCACTTAGATCCGTCTCCCGCCGTCTATCTTGTAGTGTCCTGATCCTCAGATCTTTAATAAAAAGTTGTTCTCCTCCAGGCTCTTCCAGGTTTTCATCTGTGTGTCCGTGTAGAACGCTGTCTGCAGCACCAGGTAGTTTGAGATGTCGGGGAACTCAACGGATGGATAATTTTCCAACTCGTCGGAAAAAATCCTTCTTTGTTAGCGTGTAAGGATCTAATCTCACTGAGTGGTTTCTGTATCCACTTCTTTTGAGTGAACTTCTGGGTTTTAATAACCTGCTTGTTTGCTGAACACAAACACGGCAATAAGTTCTTGTGTTAATGGACCAGACTCCACTTTTGGATCATTAATCCCTTTTGACTGAGAATGACCTGCATGCATGGATAGTTTGGCTTCTGGCACATCCATACAGTTTTAAATACAATACCTACAATTAAAAACAAAAAAAAAATCCTGGGCTCTCATCTGTAACAGGGAGTGATGTCGCATCCCATTAATACACTTTACAGTAGATTATTAGATTCTAGTAAAATAGATGAGTCAAAATAATTGGGGATCTTTTTTAATGGGTCCCGACTCATTATGAGTGTGAATAGGTGGGCCTCGAAGTAGAAAAAGTTAAGAACCCCTGGTCTAGAGTTTATACAGAATGGTGCGAAAAACAAAAAACACTGAGTGAGCGAGTGAGTGACAGTTCTGTGGGTGGAAAAACCAAACACCTTGTTGATAAGAGAGGGTCAGAGGAAAATGGACAGATTGGTTCGAGCTTTTTTGCCAGGAAGGATATAGTAACTCATAGTGACTCTTTACAACCGTGGTGAGCAGAAAAGCATCTCAGCATGCAACAGCAGAAGATCACATTGGATTCCAATCCTGCAGCCAAAAACCGGGATCTTAGAATCAACGACAAGTTCCTGTTAAAATGGTCGGTGAGTGTATACTGGAGCGTTCACAACGGCAAGAGGCAAACAAGTTCTAAAACACCAATGGCCAGACATTCCCAGCTGCTGTAAGACGTATGATAACCTTGACAGTCATGCGTGCCGTGTACAGTCCAACCCCCTGAAGGTAACAAACTAATATAAAAACACAGTGTGTATCACTCGGAGGAAAGTTAAGACCGGGTGATATCAGTTGACTAAAGGTTACTGGCACCAGAGGTCTAAATCCTTGAGATAAGCTGGTCCCTGTAGGATCCAAGTTGTATTCTTTAGCATTTTCAGCTTTCCCTCAGTGTCAGTGCTAAACCTCATGCACCTCACAGCAAAATTCAGTTTAGGGCGCTCTTTTTTTTTCCCCCTCAAGATAATACATTTCCTCTCAACCTACCATCCAGGAGCTCCTCGAAATCGTCCACGAAGAACTCGCACAGCGGCGGCCGCTTGGGTCTCTTCAGTGTGTTCAAGAGCTGCTGGATTTTAGACGAAACACGACTGTTCACGGGGACACCTTCAGGTGAAAGAGAGAGAGAGAGAGAGACAGAGACAGAAAGAGGGATGGAGGAGATAAAAATGAATGGGATGAGATGAAAAGGTGAAGGGATGCCAGGATGCTTTCACATCACGGCCTTTCAGTTCCATCAAGACAGAACGACCTTAAGAGTCATTCTGACGCTGTGCTCAGTAGATACATGGCTCCACCCACTGGGAGCTCTCAGGCACTCTGATTGGACCAGCTTTGATTAGACTACGCTGCCTGGCAACAACCTGCTACCAAGTGACGGCGTGAGCTTTTTTCCTGAATGGAGAAAGCATCAATATGTCCACTGTATAGGACAAAATACATCAGCGTATGACTAATAAACTGTGATTATAACATTACATTGGATTACATTATCTTATACCTGGTATTACTCTAAAGTATTACATATAATGTAAAATATAATACAAGTGATTTAAAGATATCATTAGTAACGACGAACGGTGTATTAATCTATATTATTATACACACAGGACACTTTTTCCATGGAATAAAAACGTGTTCTATTCCCTTCTAGAGGGTTTATTGATAGCATGCAATATTGTTAGCATATCGCTTATCCTCCGTGTATTACGCCACTCTACACAATGAAGAATGAGCGTGCTAAATTGTTATAATATTGCACGTTGTCAAGACAACACGACGTCACATGTCGGCGCTCATGCGAAGCTCTAATGACAAAACTTTTCTGCTGCGCATGCGCAGGATCATTTCTTTGTCGGCTGGGAAAGAGAGAAGACGAGGCTGATCCAGTGCTACTGCTAGGATTAGTTATGCTACAATTAAGCACGAAATAAATGAACTGAAAACTGAAACCGAAGACGCAGTGAACACCCGAAAGGCTATGAAAACTTCATTAGATATTCTTCGCGTATATTTACAACAGAAAAACATACCAACGGACATCGAAAAACTGGAAAAGAGACACGTCGGAGATGTAAAACTTCCACGCTAGCGAGTGACTGAGACAATTTGTGAACAAACGTCGCTGCCAGGTTCGCCTCGTTAAAAGCGGAAAATTTTGAGAGAATTTTGGCTGCCAGATCGCTCCGGTGTGTGTAGCTGTCGATGTTGATTTTAAAAGTAACTCAGTAAATTACACAGGGAAAATAATAATAATAATAATAATAATAATAATAATGATAATAATATTCGGCTTGACTGCGCTAGCATTGGCCTTCGCTAACACTACACCGGCTGGAAGGTAACTGGACTGCCGTGCTAACAGCACCGAGTCGCGGGTAAGCTAGCATTGGCCTTCGAGAATGTCGATATGAAGAGAGTGTATAATAATAATAATAATAATATTGTCTGGCTTTTTTTTTCGTGGTCTATCAGATATATTCCATTCAGCTACTTGTCTTCGACTCATCAATATCATGCTAGCTGAATGGACTATATCTGATAGACCACTCAACACCAGCTAATATTATTTAAATATAGCATTACCTGTGTGTGTGTGTAATACAGCATAACAGTTAACACTACATATAATGATTTGCAATTAATATATACAGTCAGATCCATAAATATTTGGACACTGACAAAGCCATGGTTATTTTAGCTGTCTACCACGGTATACTGGTGTTGAAATTAAATAATAAAAAATTATTAAATATATTTTATTGCGACTTTGTGTCGACTTTCAGTTTTAATTTGAGGGTATTTACATCCAAATGAAGTGAATATTATCGGAATTACAGCACTTTTTATACAAGTCTGAAGTCTGGAACCCACAGACATCACCAGACGCTAGGTTCCTTCCCTGATGATGAATACAAGTGAACCAGTTCCATTAGCAGCCGTATACACTCGCCGGCCACTTTAATAGGAACTTGTTGTTGATTCTAAGATCCCTGTTCTTGGCTGCAGGAATGGAACCCAATATGGTCTTCTGTTTTCTGTTGCATGCTGAGATGCTTTTCTGCTCACCACGGTTGTAAAGAGTTGCTATGAGTTACTATATCCTTCCTGGCAAAAAAGCTTGCACCATGAATCTGTCCATTTTCCTCTGACCCTCTCTTATCAACAAGGCGTTTGTTTCCACCCACAGAACTGTCACTCGCTCACTCACTCACTCACTCACTCACTCACTCACTCACTCAACTCGATGCTTTTTTCCCCCGCACCATCTGTATAAACTCTAGAGAGTGTTGTGTGTGAAAACCCCAGGAGGAGATCAGCAGTTTCTGAAACACTCAAACCAGCAGTCCATCTGGCTCAAACCGACACCCATACCACAGCGAAAGAAAGAAAGTCACACTTCACTGTGAGATGACAGTTTTTCCCATTCTGATGTTTGAACATCGTGAACATTCACTGAAGCTTTTGATTTGTATCTGCTGGATTTGATGCATCATGCTGCTGTCACGCAAGCGACTGGATGATTAGAGAACTGCATCAAACGGCAGGTGGATGGATGGGTGTTCTTAATGAAGTGGCTGGTGAGTGTACACGCACACCATAAGATGAAGTGGTACACTTCGGATCATGAGCAGCTCCTTCTCTTCTCCATGCTCTTCCCTTCCCATCGTTCTGGTAAAAGTTGGTCTTTTTCCCATCAGTCCAGAGGATGTTGTTACAGAACTTTACTGGATTTTTTTTTTTAAAGCAAAATCTAATATGGTCTTCGTAATTTTGAAGCTTACGGAAGCCGCGAGAGGCCCTTCATATAATCTTTTTTTATTCACCTTGTTAACCCGAGATAACGACATAATTAATTCAGGATCTCGAGAAAACAACACAACTAATTAGAGATCTTGAGAAAACAAAACAATTATTCTGTGATCTTGAGAAAACAAAACAATTATTTCATGATCTCGAGAAAACAGCTGAGATTTCTAGCAGAGCTGCGCCCCCTGTGGGTCAGACAACGAAGACTTAGAAATTGGCGGACATGTAACAGAGCAGAAATGGCTTTTTACGATGCCTTGAGAGAGAGGGGGGCCAGTCTTCTGCGGAGGTGCCGCGGACTAATTTTGAAATTATCCCTTATTAAAAGACTTGATGCAATCTCTCCCTGTGTCAACCCCTGATCAAAATATTGCCTTATTAGGTGATCGATTATTCCAGACATTCTAATGACCAAAGTTGCGTCTATACAGAATGAGAAATAGCCCCAAAGTCAGCATATCACAAGTCTCTTGGCGCACCTGAATGAACCATTTCTCAGCTGTTTACTTGAGATCTCGAAATAACGGTTTTGTGTTTTCAAGATCATGGAATAATTGTTTTGTTTTCTCGAGATCTCGAAATAATGGTTTTGTTTTCTTGAGATCACGGAATAATTGTTTTGTTTTCTCAAGATCTCGAAATAACGGTTTTGTTTTCTCGAGATCACGGAATAATTGTTTTGTTTTCTCGAGATCTCAAAATAACGGTTTTGTTTTCTCGAGATCTCGAAATAACGGTTTTGTTTTCTCGAGATCACGGAATAATTGTTTTGTTTTCTCGAGATCTCAAAATAACGGTTTTGTTTTCTCAAGATCTCGAAATAACGGTTTTGTTTTCTCAAGATCACGGAATAATTGTTTTGTTTTCTCGAGATCTCGAAATAACAGTTTTGTTTTCTCGAAATCTCGAATTAGTTGTGTTGTTTTCTCGAGATCCTGAATTAATTATGTCGTTATCTCGGGATAACAAGGTGAATAAAAAAAAGGATTATATGAAGGGCCTCTCTCAGCTTCCGTAGAAGCTTACCAATGGTTACATTTTTGTGGTAAAGCTTCTGCATTTACTCTGGTGAAGTCTTCTCTTGATTGTTGGCTTTGCCACAGAGACACCTACCTCCTGGGGAGTGTTCCTGATTCTAGTAAAAAAAAAAAAAATTTGATGGGAAAATAATTCTTCCCCAGAGAATTCATTCATTCTTCTGTCTTCCAGGCCTTATGGTGCTCCTGAGCTCACGAGTGTGTTCTTTCTTTGGATCTTTGGACTTCATATTGAGAATTAACACCAACAGATTCCAAATGCAAATGTAACCCTTGAAATCAGCTCAACACCTTTTATATGTTTAAGTGAAATAATGAGGGAATAACACACACACACACACACACACACACGGCCACAGAACAGCTGAACTGTCCGATTACTTTTGGTCCCTTTTATAAAAGGTGCTGTAGTTCGTACACTGTAGATACCTTCAAATTAAAACTTTGAAATTGCTTCATTTCAACTCCAGGTCACTTTGGTTCAACAGCAAAAATAAAAATAACTTCGTCAACGTTTAACTATTTCTGGACCTGACTGTATGGACAATCATAATTTTTTTTTTTTTTACTTCACATTTGTCACTTTTGTGCTGTAGTCAATATTACAGCATCTAGTTCAATACAAATATACATATAAGCAAAGAATCCAATAAAATATATAAGACGAAATATACTGTACAATAATGTTATGTATTCTGAATTTATTATACATACAGGACACTTTTTCCATGGAATAAAAATGTGTTCTATTCCCTTCTAGTGGGTTTATTGAGAGCATGCAGTATTGTAATCATATCGCTTATCCTCCATGTATTACGTCACTCTACCTAATGGAGAAATAGCGTGCGATATTGTTATAATATTGCACGTTGTCAAGACAACACGGTGTCACATGTCAGAGCTCACATCAAGATCCAATGACAAAATTTTCTGTTGCGCACGCACACAATCATTTCTTTGTCGGCTGGGAAAGAGAGAAGACGAGGCTGATCCAGTGTTACTGCTAGGATTAGTAAGCACGAAATAAATAAACTGAAAACTGAAACCGAAGACGCAGTGAACACCCGAAAGGCTACGAAAACTTCATTAGATATTCTTCACGCTTATTTACAAGAGAAAAACATACCAACGGACATCGAAAAACTGGAAAAGAGACACGTCGGAGATGTAAAACTTCCGCGCTAGCGAGAGACTGTGAGAGTTTGTGAACAGACATGGCCGCCAGGTTTGCTTCGTTAAAAGCGGAAGATTTTGAGAGAATTTTGAAAGAGAAAGACGCGTCGAACACCCGAAAGGAATGTGTATGTATCATAATAATAATAATAATAATAATAATAATGGCTTTTTTCGTGGTCTATAAGATATATTCCATTCAGCTACTCGTCTTCGACTCGTTCAAAATCATGATAGATGAATGGATCTGATAGACCACTCAACACCAGTCAATATTATTTAAACATTTAATATCGAATAACTATTGGAAATAACTATTGATGGCTTGATAATGCTTCAGACAGTCACAATGACACAGAGTTAACAACTCAAGACGACAAAAAAAGTGAAACGAAGAAAAATGATGAATCACTGAAGACTGCAGTGACGGGATGAATCCACAGAGAGTTTGTGTGTGTGTGTGTGTGTGTGTGTGTGTGTGTGTGTGTGTGTGTGTGTGTGTGTGGGGTGAGCTGTCTGGAGTGTGGTGTGTACGTGCTGTGAAGTGGATGTATATATTTATAGCTCAGGGTGAAAAGAAACACAGCTGCGGTGTCGACCGCATCCCCATTGCTTTATGTTCCACACACACCCCCACACACACAAGAACAGAAATCAAACTATATCTTTTGGCTTTCATTTATACACCTAGTTCATCTCAAAGAAATTACAAATAAAAGGTGTTAAATGTCAATCCCAGCACGGAGAAAACACCAAGGTCACAGAACAGACTACAATGCTCGTAGTATGGTGAGTCTATATTTATACTTCAGCATTGTAATTAAACTGAACATTTAATAACTCACGACAAAATGCATTAATAGGCTACCATGCGTGGGAATGCTTTAATTAAAATCAGCACGAAAAGAACAAGCCATACCCATAACAACCACCCTACACCCAGGCATCTGATGAAGTGTAGCGTATGTGTGAATGTACATCGCATAAAATGAGACCCTGCTGCTGGGAGAACGCTCGGAGCTCCTTCACTGCAAGTCGATTGGCTGCGATGTGTGCGCGTGTCAGAGAGAGGTGAAGGCTGTTGCTGTGGCGATAATGCAGGGACTCACCGTCAGCCGTGTCCATAGCGCTGCTGGTGTGTGTGTGCGTGTATCCGCGGGGAAGACCTCTCACCGAGGCGACCTGTGAACGCTCAGACAGCCCGGTCACATCCGGAGGAGCACAGTGGTTATCTGTCAGAGGTCAAAGGAGAATAAAATCACAATATAGTACATCGCACAATATACAATATACACCATCGAGTACTGTATTACATATTATTATGCATACAGGAGACTTTTTGACGTTGTGCTGAACACCCGAAAGGCTACCAGAACTTCATTATATATTCTTCATGCATATTTACAAGAGAAAAACATAGCAACAGACATCGAAAAACTGGAAAAGAGACACGTCAGAGACATACAACTTCTGCACTAGTGAGTGGCTGAGAGTTTGTAAACAAACATGGCCTCCAGGTTCGCTACATTAAAAACGGAAGATTGTGAGAGAATTTTGGCTGCCAGGTCGCTCCGTTGTGTAGTCAGTAAATTACACAGGGAAATGAATACTTAAGCCTGAGTGAAAAAATACTGTGGTGAGCGTGCAGCGTGGAAGAAGAGTCTGGAGACAGAAATCTTAGTTTCTCAGTCGTTAGTCTGTGTTACTGATGAACACTACACTGGCTGGAAGGTTACCTCACTGCGGCACGAACAGCACTGAGTTGCGGGTAAGCTAACGTTGGCTTTCGAGAATGCTGATATGAAGAGAGTGTGTATGTATAATAATAATAATAATAATAATAATATTGGTTGGCTTTTTTTCATGGTCTATCAGATACTGTACACTACCGTTCAAAAGTTTAGGGTCACCCAGACAATTTTGTGTTTTCCATGAAAAGTCACACTTTTATTTCCCACCATAAGTTGTAAAATGAATAGAAAATATAGTCAAGACATTTTTCTGGCCATTTTGAGCATTTAATCGACCCCACAAATGTGATGCTCCAGAAACTCAATCTGCTCAAAGGAAGGTCAGTTTTATAGCTTCTCTAAAGAGCTCAACTGTTTTCAGCTGTGCTAACATGATTGTACAAGGGTTTTCTAATCATCCATTAGCCTTCTGAGGCAATGAGCAAACACATTGTACCATTAGAACACTGGAGTGAGAGTTGCTGGAAATGGGCCTCTATACACCTATGGAGATATTGCACCAAAAACCAGACATTTGCAGCTAGAATAGTCATTTACCACATTAGCAATGTATAGAGTGGATTTCTGATTAGTTTAAAGTGATCTTCATTGAAAAGAACAGTGCTTTTCTTTCAAAAATAAGGACATTTCAAAGTGACCCCGAACTTTTAAACGGTAGTGTGTATTCCATTCAGCTTCTCATCTTCAACTCGTTCAGTATCATGCTAACTGAATGAAATATATCTGACAGACCATGAAAAAAAGACGGACAATATTATTTAAACAGTTAGAACAGAGGCTGCAACAGAAACAAGAGAAACAGGTGTAACAGTCTTTTTCTCATATCTCAAAAAAAAAAAAAAGGACCTGTGAAAGTGAGGCGGCCTTTCGATTTCATAAAATCAGTGAAATTTAGTTCCGTCTGAAATGTGGTCATTATGATATATATTTATTTCTGTAATATCTCACAAAATATCAGGCCATTCTGTGGCTGGGAAGTTATTTAATTTGAGGGGATTAAAGCAAATAATGTGCATGAAATCGCTCGCTTGGCGCAGTCAAGCAGACAGAGGAAGTCCGTGTGCGCATGCGCAGGTTTACCTTCTTCTTCTTCTTTTGGGTTTTACGGCAGCTGGCATCCACAGTGTTGCATTACTGCCATCTACAGGTTTCCCTTTGAGCGTGCACTGACAGTTCCATCATTCTGTCGCTAAACGAACAGCTGATCACACCGAGGTGCTCGCTGAGCGCCCATATTTATTAGTTTGGTCCTGCGTTTCCTTTCCTTCGTATAGAACATAACGTCTTTTCTTCTCGCTTTCTTTCCGTTACTGTAGTCGGTCTTTCATGTTTCATTCGCACACTCACATCCTCCATTTTCTCTCCTGTTTCAAATTTGTATCCCACAATGCCTTGCGTGAACGGGGAAAGCCCACCACGTGATGCATGATGTAGTATCTTGTATTGGGTCATGGTGAAGCAGGAAAAAATAGCGGAGAATTTAGGACCACGTGGAGATAAGTTCATTAATTGTTCTATTTTTTAAAAAATAATAATAAAATTGGAAGTCTGTGATTCAAATTCAGTAGCTTTCGGTCACTAAACAAAAATAATTGGGTGTCAGGAACATTCTTTTTTATGACCTACACTTGGAAAATTTGAAAGGCAGTCCAGATTTAAATGTTAAATGATTCAAAATTATACCATTATTGCATTTTTACTTTCTTTTTTTTTAATACTTTGTATGCCCAGCTTTATTTTTGATGACAGACTCGATCCTCCTCAGTGTGGAGGATAGCAGTGTTGGAGAAATTTCTGGAGAGATGTTCAGCCATTCTTCAGAGATGATTTCGCTGGATGGGGTTGGGTTGCTCTTGCTCTCTACCTTTCTCTTTCAAATAACCCAAAAGTGTTCTATTGGATTCAAGTCAGGCGACATGCTTGGTCAGGTCATAATTTTCACACCGAGGTGCTCGCTGAGTGCCGATATTTATTAGTTTGGTCCTGTGTTTCCTTTCCTTCGTATATAACATCTTTTCTTCTCGCTTTCTTTCCGTTACTGTAGTCGGTCTGTCACGTTTCATTCGCACACTCACGTCCTCCATTTTTCTCTCCTGTTTCAAATTTGTATCCCACAATGCCTTGCGTGAACGGGGAAAGCCCACTACGTGATGCATGATGTAGGATCTTGAATTGGGTTATGGTGAAGCAGGAAAAAATAGCGGAGGATTTAGGGCCACGCGGAGATAAATTCTTTAATTGTTCTATTAAAAAAAAACTAATATAAAATTGGAAGTCTGTGATTCGAATTCAGTAGCTTTTGGTCACTAAACAAAAATAATTAGGTGTCGGGGAAAATTATTTTTATGACCTACACTTGAAAAATCTGAAAGGCAGTCTCGCTTTATCTCCCAGCTGTTTTCCTTATGATGCTGCATGAGTGTGTCCCTGAGATAACTGATCCAGGAGTTAAAGTAGGACCACAACCAATATTGAGTTTCATTTATTACTGTTCACTGTTCCTTATTTCGATATTTATACTTTACACATAGAAATGATGCATTTCATTATTCCACTGTCAGAAATGGGGTACAGTAGGAGTCCAGTTTTGAACAATAATGCAGATTATGACAATCTTTCACCAACAGCAATGCTTGATTAGACCCCATTTATCCATAAAACATTAACTACCTGATTCCCACCCCTCCCCCAACATTATTGGCTGTCTTTGACTCCTGATTCGTCCATTCAACTCGAATAAGCAGGAAGTGATTCAGTCTGACAATCTGTTTTTTGGGGCTGATTCTATTCACTGTTATAAAATCAGTGCATGGAATAGAAAGTCTATTTTCTGTATTATGTGACATTTCAATCATAAAAACATACATTTTTAATCGTCCCAATGTTCTTGTCAACTCTGTTAACTCTGTTATAAAACCGCATAAAACCCGCAAAGACTTAATAATACGCATAACACCTGCACCGATGTCACTTCCTCTGGTGGGAAACTTCAGAAAGGCAGTGAGGGAGAGAGTGTTATGTTTCTTCTGTCATTAATTTGAACAAAATGCTGAGGATTTTACACCAACAGGAGATTAATTATTCGTCAAATCTGTTATCGGGATATTGGAGCGAATCTCTCACTCATTTGTTTTAAACAATAATATGATTAAAATGCATAAAATTCTGTATTTATACATGCCGTGTGGTCGCTAGTTTGAGGTTTAGCATGTGGAGTTAAGACACAAGATGGTGGGAAACGTCAACTCTGTTGTCGCCGATCCTGCTGACGGATTGCACAGTTTAACGACAACAGAGTTGACGACGACTAAGAAAGTCAGCACTTGAAACATTCCCGCAATTACAGAACGGACCGTGTACAGCTCCATATGTGTTATTTAATTATTAGATTACATTAGATTAGATTTGATTAGATAAAACTTTATTGATCTCTTTGGGCGGTTCCCTCAGGGAACTTAAGATTCCAATAGCATCATTACAGGATAAACAGAGAATAGAAATAGAGAAAACTTCTACAACCCCGATTCCAAAAAAGTTGGGACAAAGTACAAATTGTAAATAAAAACGGAATGCAATGATGTGGAAGTTTCAAAATTCCATATTTTATTCAGAATAGAACATAGATGAAATATCAAATGTTTAAACTGAGAAAATGTATCATTTAAAGAGAAAAATTAGGTGATTTTAAATTTCATGACAACAACACATCTCAAAAAAGTTGGGACAAGGCCATGTTTACCACTGTGAGACATCCCCTTTTCTCTTTACAACAGTCTGTAAACGTCTGGGGACTGAGGAGACAAGTTGCTCAAGTTTAGGGATAGGAATGTTAACCCATTCTTGTCTAATGGAGGATTCTAGTTGCTCAACTGTCTTAGGTCTTTTTTGTCGTATCTTCCGTTTTATGATGCGCCAGATGTTTTCTATGGGTGAAAGATCTGGACTGCAGGCTGGCCAGTTCAGTACCCGGACCCTTCTTCTACGCAGCCATGATGCTGTAATTGATGCAGTATGTGGTTTGGCATTGTCATGTTGGAAAATGCAAGGTCTTCCCTGAAAGAGACGTCGTCTGGATGGGAGCATATGTTGCTCTAGAACCTGGATATACCTTTCAGCATTGATGGTGTCTTTCCAGATGTGTAAGCTGCCCATGCCACACACACTAATGCAACCCCATACCATCAGAGATGCAGGCTTCTGAACTGAGCGCTGATAACAACTCGGGTCGTCCTTCTCCTCTTTAGTCCAAATGACACAGCGTCCCTGATTTCCATAAAGAACTTCAAATTTTGATTCGTCTGACCACAGAACAGTTTTCCACTTTGCCACAGTCCATTTTAAATGAGCCTTGGCCCAGAGAAGACGTCTGCGCTTCCGGATCATGTTTAGATACGGCTTCTTCTTTGAACTATAGAGTTTTAGCTGGCAACGGCGGATGGCACGGTGAATTGTGTTCACAGATAATGTTCTCTGGAAATATTCCTGATCCCATTTTGTGATTTCCAATACAGAAGCATGCCTGTATGTGATGCAGTGCCATCTAAGGGCCCGAAGATCACGGGCACCCAGTATGGTTTTCCGGCCTTGACCCTTACGCACAGAGATTCTTCCAGATTCTCTGAATCTTTTGATGATATTATGCACTGTAGATGATGATATGTTCAAACTCTTTGCAATTTTACACTGTCGAACTCCTTTCTGATATTGCTCCACTATTTGTCGGCGCAGAATTAGGGGGATTGGTGATCCTCTTCCCATCTTTACTTCTGAGAGCCGCTGCCACTCCAAGATGCTCTTTTTATACCCAGTCATGTTAATGACCTATTGCCAATTGACCTAATGAGTTGCAATTTGGTCCTCCAGCTGTTCCTTTTTTGTACCTTTAACTTTTCCAGCCTCTTATTGCCCCTGTCCCAACTTTTTTGAGATGTGTTGCTGTCATGAAATTTCAAATGAGCCAATATTTGGCATGAAATTTCAAAATGTCTCATTTTCGACATTTGATATGTTGTCTATGTTCTATTATGAATACAATATCAGTTTTTGAGATTTGTAAATTATTGCATTCCGTTTTTATTTACAATTTGTACTTTGTCCCAACTTTTTTGGAATCGGGGTTGTAGATAAATTAAAATAAATTATTTACATATACAAATATAAAAAGAATAAAGATATGGGGAAGGGGGGGAAGTGGGGGCGGCGGCAGGAGAGATATTGCACTTTATATTGCACATTGTCCGGTATTGCTTATTGTCAGGCTAGGCTACTGCTCCTTCCCGTCCTCCGTCCTCCTGTTCCCCCTCCTCCCCCCCAGAGAGGAGTTATACAGTCTGATGGTGTGAGGGACAAAGGAGTTTTTGAGTCTGTTCGTCCTGCACTTGGGAAGGAGCATTCTGTCACTGAACAGGCTCCTCTGGTTGCTGATGACGGTGTGCAGAGGGTGACTGGCATCGTCCATGATGTTCAACAGTTTGTCCATAGACCTCTTCTCTGCCACCGTCACCAGAGAGTCCAGCTTCATGCCGACCACAGAGCCGGCCCGCCTGATCAGTTTGTCCATCCTGGATGTGCTGCCCCCCCCAGCACACCACGGTGTAAAACAGGAAATATGCACTGCTTTAATGTGGCCCATAAAATATAGTATAATGTAACTCATTCTTCAGGTTCTTCTACTATACGGCGTTTTGGAATATTTTTCACTAGACACACGGAAAATGGTGTAGAATATCATTACACAAGTATACAAATTTGAAACAGCTTATAGCTCTATAAATAGAAACTTTGGGAGGCTGAAGCTGAAGGTGCCACTGAGTAAAACTCTGACGATTGATAGCCTTCGCATACACACAGGAAAAAAGGAATACACAGCTTGTCAAAAGCAGCTGGAAATTTTCAGAAAACTGTCAGGAAGCTATCAAAATGAGGTGCAATTAAAAAAAAAAAGGCTATGGAGGAGGAAAGAGCTCCCTCCTTTACTTTAGCAGGAGACTGGAACAAGCCAGCAGTGAGTGTTGGAGGTGATAAGCTCCACAGCTTAACAGATAAGTCAACTCCAAGCACCGAGGTGCGAAAGAGACACACGCCAGAGGCATGATTCACTTTTCAGACTTAAGACCTTATTGCAAAGGAAGTCTGGTAAACTAAAAGGTATTGACACAAAATACTGCAGTTACTATGGAGACAGATTGCAATGGAAATGATATAAAGTGTATTAGGAGGTATGGAGGGTGTATGTTAGGATGTATACAGGGTGTAATGGGATATACAGGGTGTATTTTAGGAGGTACACGGGTTGTGGACAGGATTAGATTTGTTGCATTGAGGGAATACTGAGTGTAGGAGAAATGAAGGGGGTAGGATCGGAGGTCTGCGGGTTTGTAGGGGATACAAGCTGTGTAGTGTAGAAGGTGTTATGGGGTACATAGTTAAATAATATTGGCTGGTGTTGAGTGGTCTATCAGATATATTCCAGTCAGCTAGCATGATATTGAATGAGTCGAAGATGAGTAGCTGAATGGAATATATCTGATAGACCACGAAAAAAAGCCAGCCAATATTATTATCTCATCTCATTATCTGTAGCCGCTTTATCCTGTTCTACAGGGTCGCAGGCAAGCTGGAGCCTATCCCAGCTGACTACGGGCGAAAGGCGGGGTACACCCTGGACAAGTCGCCAGGTCATCACAGGGCTGACACATAGACACAGACAACCATTCACACTCACATTCACACCTATGGTCAATTTAGAGTCACCAGTTAACCTAACCTGCATGTCTTTGGACTGTGGGGGAAACCGGAGCACCCGGAGGAAACCCACGCGGACACGGGGAGAACATGCAAACTCCGCACAGAAAGGCCCTCGCCGGCCACGGGGCTCAAACCCGGACCTTCTTGCTGTGAGGCAACAGCGCTAACCACTACACCACCGTGCCGCCCATAAGATAAGATAAGACCTTAACTGTCCCACAATGGGGAAATTTCCTGTTTGCAGCAGCACAGTGGATAGCAGCAGAAGAGGACATATCAAGCCACACAAGTAAAAAAAACATACGCGGGTAAGTCAAAAAGTTCTAAGACAAACTGAAAAAAATCTTTATTCATGAAAATAACAAAGCTATTTCTCTACATATCCTCCATTTAAGTCTAAACACTTCTGCAAGCGGTGTTTCCATCGCAGAATTCCTTCTTTGTAGAATTCTGGGAGATGTCTTCACACCTTTTGAAATTATAACATCTGTCTAAGAACTTTTTGACTTACCCTTGTATATTATACCTAAGATAAATACTAAATGAAAGGAATTATGAAATAGATGAAACACACTTATTGCACATATCAGGTGGTCATAACTGCAAAAGATAAAAGAAAAAAGAACAGAAAACAATGCAACAACTGTTGACAGACATACAGATGTGAGTCTACTGTGAGCAGTGCTGGTTGCACAGTCTAACAGCTGCAGGAAGGAATGACCTGTGGTAATGCTCCTTCACACACTTAGGGTGGAGCAACCTCCTGCTGAAGGAGATCTGCAGTCCAGTGAGTAAGTCCTGGAGGGGGTGGAACTCGTTCTCCATCATAGATGACAGCTTAGCCATCATCCTCCTCCCACCCACTACCTCCAGTGGCTCCAGGGGGCATCCCAGCACAGAGCTGGCCCTGCTGATCAGTTTGTCCAGTCTCTTCCTGTCAGCTGTGAAGATGCTGCTCTCCCAGCAAACCACGCCATGAAAGATGGTTGATGCCACCACCGTGTCAAAAAAGGTCTTCAGGAGTGCCCTCCACAGCAGATACAGCCTGCTCTGACCTTTCCTGTACAGTGCTGTAGTGTTATCAGTCCAGTCCAGTTTGTTGTTCAGGTGAACACCCAGGTACTTATAAGATGTCACCAGCTCAACGTCCTTCCCCTGGATGCTCACTGGTGTTGGGGGGGAGTGAGAGTACCTGTGAAAATCCACCACCAGCTCCTTAGTTTTCCCAGCGTTGATCTGGAGGTTATTTTGCTGGCATCAGTCCACAAAGTCCTGCAACATTCCTCTGTACTTCCTGTACAGGAGTCCCCATCTGTGACAAGGTTCATGATAGCAGAGTCGTCAGAGAACTTCTGCAGGTGACAGGTGGGTGAATTATAGGAGAAGTCTGCAGCGTAGAGAGTGAACAGGAACGGGGCCAGAACCGTTCCCTGCGGGGCCCCCGTGCTGCAGACAACTGTGTCCGACACACAGTCCCGTGTCCTCACATACCGTGGACGGTCAGTGAGGTAGTCCACAATCCACGATGTGAGGTGGTGGTCTACTCCTGCATGCTCCAGCTTGTCCCCCAAAAGTGCGGGCTGGATGGTGTTGAAAGCACTGGAGAAATCAAAAAATTTTATTCTTGCAGAACTTCCAGGCTTTTCCAGGTGAGACGGAGCTCGGTGAAGGAGGAAGATGATGGCATCGTCCACCCCAATGCCTGGCTGGTAGGCGAACTGCAGCAGGTCCATGGACGGGCTCACCATGGGGCACAGATGGACCAGGACCAGCCGCTCCAGGGTCTACTTAGTTACTTTTAAAATCATCATTGAGAGCTACACACAACGGAGCGACCTGGCAGCCAAAATTCTCTCTAAATCTTCCACTTTTTATGAAGCAGACCTGGCGGCCATATTTGCTAACAAACTGCCACAATCGCTCACTTGCTAGCGTGGATGTTTTACATCTCCGACGTGGATCTTTTCCAGTTTTTCGATGTCTGTTTGTATGTTTTCTCTTGTAAGTATGAGTGAAGAATGGCACGGTGGAGGCACGGTGGTGTAGTGGTTAGCACGGTCGCCTCACAGCAAGAAGGTTCTGGGTTCGAACCCAGCGGCTGGCGAGGGCCTTCCTGTGTGGAGTTTGCATGTTCTCCCCGTGTCTGGGTGGGTTTCCTCTGGGTGCTCTGGTTTCCCCCACAATCCAAAGACATGCAGTTAGGTTGACGTGAGGCGGCCTTGGGCTGAGGTGCCCTTGAGCGAGGTACCGAACCCCTGACTGCTCCCCGGGCGCTCTGGGCTGCCCACTGCTCTGGGTGTGTGCATGGGTTCACTGCTTCAGATGGGTTAAATGCAGAGGATGAATTTCACTGTGCTTGAAATGTGCATGTGACGAATAAAGGTTTCTTCTTTCTTCTTAGAATATCTAATGAAGTTTTTGTAGCCTTTCGGGTGTTCAGCGCATCTTTCTCGGTGAAGAAACAAATGCTTCTGTGCATGCGCAGGAGAAAGTTTCTCATTGGATATTCACATCAGCTCTGATGTGTGACGTCATGTTGTCTTGAATATTGAACCATGCAATGTCATAAACCATATTCAACATTCATTATCCATTGGGTAGAGTGGCGTAATACACGTAGGATAAGCGATATGCTAACAATACCGCATGCTATCGAACCAAAAGAATGAAACCCACTAGAAGGGAATAGAAGACGTTTTATTCCATGAAAAAGTGTCCTGTATGTATAACATTTCCCGAAATTTCACTCCGATTACGTCACTTCCACTGTTTTCCCGCTGACTAGACGCACGATGTGAAAACGGTGAACCGGTTCAAAGTTAAAATTCTTTTGATTAACTTTATATCTTCACACAACCGTGGAATATCCTTGATATATGGTGTTATATATGGTGCTAGGGTTTAGTGTAAGCCGTATACAGGATACTACGGGGCATTTAGGGTGTAATATAGGGATTAGTACAGGATGTAGGGTTATTAAGTTACAGTATGGGCTGTATCTGGGTATAAGAGGTAATACCAGTGCAAGGTAGGGACATACGGGATGTTAAAGGATATTTAGGGTGTAGTGTAGGTGGCGTCTAAGGTATTAGAGAATACACAGGGTATAGCAGTATAGCAGTTGGGGTACTAACCAAGCTGTGTGTGAGCCATGACGTCAGCCAGAACAGTAGCAGCTGTGGCAGAGTTTGAGGCGGAGTTAGTGCTGTGCTGGCTCCGCCCACCTGGGTATGATGAAGTGGAGGAGGCGGAGGAGGAAGTGGATGAGCAGTGGTGATGGATGACGCGGTTGAACCAGTGTTCCACATTTGGATTTGGTGCCTGGAACGGTGATGATGACGCCATCCGTCCTTCATCCTCTGATGCTGAGGATGTGTCTGTGAGAAGTGAGAGAGACAGCATCAGCACACACACACACACACACACACACAAGATCTGATGAAATCTACCAACTTATAATGCAGTTAAATTAGTTCTGGGCATCCCAGTGTATGCATATTTTAGTGTTTTCTAGTCAAACACCAGTGATCAAAGTGCTGTATTGGACACCCCACAGCCTACAGTGAGAGTCACAGCACCACCATGGGCTTTGAACAGGAGAAGGATCCCAGTAATTTCATCAGATTTGTACAGCATCTTTAATCAGTTATCTAACATGGCCATCAATATTGTAGCAGTCCTCGGCAGATCTGCAGTGTGGCCCTGATTTACCCAGCAACCTTCATCAGATACAGTAGAATAAGAACACGTTTTTGTTTTAAATAGGTTAACATTATGTTGACACTGTATTATGTCTATAGAATGGATCTGTGCTCCTCGTAAAGCTTAAACATCAAGTGATTCAATCTCAAAAAGGCTATTTAGAAAAAGAAAAGTGTAGTGAAATGGGTGCAGCCTTTTTATGTAGCCTATTTCCATCTGTCCATCCATCCATTGCCCATCCATCCACCCACCCAACCTTCCATCCATCCACCCATCCATCTGTCCATCTGCCCAACCTTCCATCCATCCACTCACTCACCCACCCATCCTTCCACTCATCCATCCATCTGCCCATCCACCCAACCTTCCATCCATCTGTCCATCCACCCACTCACCCACCCACCCATCCTTCCACCCGCCCAACCTTCCATCCATCCATATGCCCATCCACCCATCCTTCCACTCATCCATATGCCCATCCACCCATCTGTCCATCCATCCATCCATCCATCCAACCACTAACCCACAAATCCTTCCAATCATCCACTCATCCTTCCACCCTTCTATCCATCTACCTGCTCATCCATCCATCCATCTGCCCAACCTTCCATCCATCCACTCAACCTCCCATCCATCCACTCACTCTCTCACCCATCCATCCATCCATCCATCCATCCATCCTCTCACTCACCCACCCATCCTTCCATCCATCCATCCATCCATCCATCCATCCATCCATCCACCCACCCATCCATCCTTCCACCCTTCTATCATCCATCGACTCATCTGCCCATCCATCCATCTGCTCAACCTCCCATCCAGCCATCCATCCATCTACCCATTCACCCACCCATCCTTCCACCCTTCTATCCATCCATCCATCAACTCATCTGCCCATCCATCCATCCATCCATCCACTCACCCACCCATCCTTCCTTCCACTCATCCTTCCACTCATCCATCTGCCCAACCTTCCATCCATCCATCCATATGCCCATCCATCCACCCACCCATCCATTCACCCACCCATCTGCCCATCCATCCATCCTTCCACCCACTCACCCAACCAACCTTCCATCCATCCATCCATCCATCCATCCATCTACCGTATGTATCTAAAATATTGAAGATGGGGGTTTCCTAAAGAACAAACCATGAGAAAACTTTCAAAACTTTTATGTTAATACATAACATATTCCATACTAATACTGTGAGACAGTCTCTTTATGCGTAGCTGCACGTGTGTCCTTGGTCCACAGGTTTCATACACACCCAGTCACCGCTACCTGTGGTCTACCTGTGGGCTGTGTTTCAAACATATGACCTTCTAACAAACTTTCTTCAACTCCTCAGCACTTTAAGACACTTTTTATGAGGTTCAAAAGAGGTGTCCAAGAGTGTGTTAATGTGATCTGGATGTATATTACAGCTTAAACTCCTGTTTTAGTGTGTGCCATAGTGTGTAATAGTGTGTTGCTAGCCATGTTGATTAGATTAGATTAGATTAGATTAAATAGAACTTTATTGATCCCTTTGGGAGGGTTCCCTCAGGGAAATTAAAAATCGGTAATGTTGGTTCTGTACATTATTTGTTCACAAGCTTCTAATCTTCTGTTCTGTGTTGCACAATGGAGTGAGTTTGGGCAAAAAGTGGCCTCACATTTCCTTTGATCAAAAATACAAAACTTTTCTTGTGCTACATTTGTTCTTTTTTCTCAGTCTGAACATGTGGCAGCCTCGGCACGGTTTCAAGGAATGTTTCATTAAAGTTAAATAAAACCAACCCAAGAACAGTAGGTGTGATGATGATATCAGAAAATATACCATATAGGATTTTCTAATTGGTCTAACGATGTTATGATGTGTCACAAAACTGCTAACGTTAATTAGCATTAGCGTTAACGTAACGATACCAACCTGAAGCAGCAGTTATAATCAGTCTCGATCTCATTAGAGAAACCAGGCATGAACTTGTTCGTGACAGAAGAATGCCTTGTGTAATTTGAAGCAACCTTAAACATCGGTGCTACAGAGAAAAAGCTTCTGAAAGAACACACTGCTGAATATTTACCACACTTCACTTACTCTTCTTATTTTCATTCGACTTTTCATTAATATATACACAAGGGCACATACAAATGATAAACAAAGGAAACTTTCCCTCATAATTTGAGACGTGTTCAGTGTCTGAAATTTGCTTCTCAAATGTGCACCGAAGCTACAAGGCTAAACGTAGCTCATACATGATAAATCCTCCGCAGAACATTTTGTGGTGGATGTCACAGTTACTTTTCAGAAAATGTGGAAACAGGTTGTTGCTAAAACCCGTGATATGGAACGGGATGTGACATATATTATAGCTCGGGCAGTGACCTCCCCGCGATACAGGACGGGATGGGATGGACCCATGACATACGGGATGGGACGGGACAGGACAGGACACATACTTTATTGTCCGTGATGGGATATAATTTGTTAATTAATAAATAATTCATTGAAAAATTCTTGTGTTGACTTGTCATTTCTTCTTCTCATGTCATACTCATGTAATCTATGAGTCATCCTGCCATTGTAATACCGGGACGTGAAGACCAAAGAAGAAATAAATATTAACACATACACCCTAATTTGGCGGCACGGGTGCTCCGGTTTCCCCCACAGTCCAAAGACATGCAGGTTAGGTTAACTGGTGACTCTAAATTGAGCGTAGGTGTGAATGTGAGTGTGAATGGTTGTCTGTGTCTATGTGTCAGCCCTGTGATGACCTGGCGACTTGTCCAGGGTGTACCCCGCCTTTCGCCCGTAGTCAGCTGGGATAGGCTCCAGCTTGCCTGCGACCCTGTAGAAGGATAAAGCGGCTAGAGATAATGAGATGAGATGAGATGGGTGCTCCGGTTTCCCCCACAGTCCAAAGACATGCAGGTTAGGTTAACTGGTGACTCTAAATTGAGCGTAGGTGTGAATGTGAGTGTGAATGGTTGTCTGTGTCTATGTGTCAGCCCTGTGATGACCTGGCGACTTGTCCAGGGTGTACCCCGCCTTTCGCCCGTAGTCAGCTGGGATAGGCTCCAGCTTGCCTGCGACCCTGTAGAACAGGATAAAGCGGCTAGAGATAATGAGATGAGATACACCCTAATTTGTTTGTTTGTTTCTTTCTTTTCTTTCTTTTGATTATTCTTAACTAACTAGAGTATGTTATCCAAACTATGCCATGACACGTGACAGGACAGCTAAGGTAAGATCCCCTGGGACGGGACAGGACAGGACAGATAAGGTAAGATCCCCCAGGGCAGGACGTGACAAGAGTTCAATGTCCGTGAGCGATAGTATGTCCGTGACAATTATTCCGGTCCGTGACGGGACGGGGAGTTCACTGATTGTGAGCAATAACACATCATGTCCCGTCCCTGGTTTTAGTAATCATCGTAGAAACACACTGTCTACTTTTGTGCAATACTAATGTAATGGGGCGACACGGTGGTGTAGTGGTTAGCGCTGTCGCCTCACAGCAAGAAGGTCCGTGTTCGAGCCCCGGGGCCGGCGAGGGCCTTTCTGTGTGGAGTTTGCATGTTCTCCCCGTGTCCGCGTGGGTTTCCTCCGGGTGCTCCGGTTTCCCCCACAGTCCAAAGACATGCAGGTTAGGTTAACTGGTGACTCTAAATTGAGCGTAGGTGTGAATGTGAGTGTGAATGGTTGTCTGTGTCTATGTGTCAGCCCTGTGATGACCTGGCGACTTGTCCAGGGTGTACCCCGCCTTTCGCCCGTAGTCAGCTGGGATAGGCTCCAGCTTGCCTGCGACCCTGTCGAACAGGATAAAGCGGCTACAGATAATGAGATGAGATGAGACTAATCTAACGTAAACATTAGTCGTTGTTTTTTTTTCCAAGTTTATTTGCATTGTTTTATCTGGTTAATGCTAGTTAATGAACTATTCTAGCGTTAGGTTCATTTTTACCTCGCCCGGGACAGAGTCCACCTGGGGGCAAGGTATTGTTTTCGGTGGGGTTTTTTTTGTTTCTTTGTTTGTTTCTTTGTTTTTTTGTTAATGATGTTATGGGAAAACGGCTGGCCCAATCTTCATGAAACTTTCCGGATAGATGGGCATTGGTCTCAAATAGAACCTCCAAACATTTTGGGGGGTCATCTGGTCAAGGTCAAGGTTTTTGTGGCTACTGCTTCATATAGAGGCGCTAGCCACTATGTTATCGTGCTGTAAGAATGTAAGAGTGTAACCATCATGCAGTACGGTGTGCTCTGATTGGGTGAGAGCAGTGAGCAGTAAAGTGTGTTCTGATTGGCTGAGAGCTGCAGAGAATCAGAATCAGAACCATGTTTATTGGCCAAGTATGTTCACACCAGTGTTGCCAGATACTGCTGACGTTTTCCATCCCAAAATATGTTCAAAACCCGCCAAAATGCACTTAAAACCACCCAATCTGGCAACACTGGTTCACACACAAGGTCAAAATCAAGATCAAGGTCACCAAAAAGGTCAAAATTGTTTTTTTCACAATATGTTCCTTCATATTCATCATAAGTGCTACCGGGCGAGGTTTGTTTTGCCTGGCAACACTTGTTAGGTTTGTGTCTGTTTCTACAAACCAAATGACCCAAAATAAAACGTTTTAGCCCAATTGATAATGTCAGGTATAACTCTGTTAGCGAGTTAGCAAACATTTCAGTTACAGTTCTAAGACGGAGACAGAAATAGCTGATAGAAACACCACAGACTGCTGTTCTTACTGGCAGCCATTATATTTTGTCCATTATCTGATGGGACAGCTTGGTGCATAAACTATCACTCCAAATATAGTCCATCATTTAACAGTAGGACGTTTGTTCACTTACGGTACATCCACTCAAACATCAGCTTGTTACCTCCACCGACTTTGTTGGAGGAGGTTATGTTTTAGCCTCTGTTTGTTTGTTTGTTTCCAATATAACTCAAAAAGTAGTGAACAGATTTGGATGAAATTTGGTGGAAAGGTGGGCCATGGGCCAAGGAACAATGGCTTATATATTTTAATGTCAATCTATATGTGGCTTCGCGAAAGTATGCATTCTACTGAGTGCCCTTCTAGTTTTACATTCATAATCTAGTGGTTTTTAGGACCTCAGATGAACTGATGAGTAGATACTAGTGATATTGTGCATGTCTTGATTCTTTTCTCTACAATGCTACAACAGTGAGATGTTTGTTTGTTTATTCCCAAAATGTCCATATAATGTTTATCTCCGGCAACGTTGCTGGAGTAGGTCATGCTTTTGCCCCCGTTTGTTTATTCGCTTGCTTCTCCGTTGCCAACGTAACTCAAAAAGTAGTGAACGGATTTTGTTGAAATCTTGAGGAAATGTGAGCCATGGGCCAAGGAACAATTGATTAGATTTTGATACAAATCCGGATATGTATATAAATATAGAGCAGCGGCTACAATTATCGACAGTCCATAATTATCGACACCTTTTCAGATTTACCCTTAAAAAACTATTTTGCAAAGGTGAGTTTCAGTTCCAACAGTTATTATTGGTTAATTAATCAACCGGAAGAACTGCCCCTCCCCCCACCTCACCCTTTGAGCTTGTTGTCTGATAACACAGCTCGTTACCTGAGATGGAACTTTTTTTAGCACGATCAGCAATTTTTCGGAAAACCCGGACGTTATCATCGCAGGTGAGCATGGTAGAAAGATCGTGGACATGTTTTTACTGATCAAATTCACCGATATTTCATGATCTCCTCGTCAAAACCTACTTTGTTTCTTACTCTTTCATTTGACAGCCACCATTTTGTATCTAAACGCGCGTTTGAGAGTCACGTGAGGTGTCAATAATAGTGATCACTTTCACCGGTGTCCACCATTATCGACACCCTGCGGAATTAAGGGACATTTACAACTGTTATGGATCGATCTTTGTGTAACATTGTTGAAGTAGATGAAGTACTTTAAATAAATAAAAGTGCTCTGATTTATCTTTTTTTTTTTCTGATTGATAACAGAATGGAATGTTTATAGAGTATTTGGAATCCGATTGCAATAAATACAATTAGAGCAGAATTAAATTCCTCGCGTATAAAAAATTACATGCGCAACATTTCTATTCCATTCAGAATTTTTTTTTTTTTTGCAGTTTGTTGTAAATCTCTACCACATATTACAATATCAGCAGACATTTTATATTTTGGTTTGAGGAATGACATTCAACCTTTGACCTGGATTTTCATGTGGTTATGATCTCAATTTCCTGTTGACGTTTATAGCTAAACTACAAAACTAGAAATTAATACAAACAACAACGAATGATGAACAAAACGTGATCTACGAAAATACTTAGAAAGTGGAACAGAAAGATTTTCTGACGCAGGTTAAACATTATCAGTTCATTTGTTTACAAACAAAATTACTTCCTCGTTTACGTAAACACCGACATCCATATATTTATGGTATATAAAAGATATTTTGTACGAAATATAAGTCTATGTAAAACAAATTTTAAATAAAAATTACGTTTTGTTAACTTAATACCACATACCGATTATTTTTTATAAATAATCATCTGGATGTCGATAATTGTGGAACGGTGTCGATAACTGTGGACAAAGGTGTCAATAATTGTGGAATGGTGTCACGTGACCTGATACGCTAAGTAATCAGGAATCAACTAATTTTTTTTTTCAGTGGAACTTTGAGTAATTATTCATGCACAATGTATGTATTGAAAGTCTTTTCTACTTTTGCAACGGCCAAAAGATCGTTAAGGTGTCGGTAATTGTCGCCGCCGCTCTAGTAAACGTCTGAATATTCTACTACGTGGCTTGGTGGAGGTATGCACTTCTACTTTTGATCTTCTAAAATCAATAAACGAAACATGATTTTTAAAAGGCTAACTACTCTTTAAATGCTCTGGAATGGCTCGTTTTAATTACATTATACAACAGAAGTGGTCAAATGATTCAAAATTGTTTCACCTATCAAAGATTGCATTAGTTGGCAAATAAAGTTTTTCCTCTGATGAACAATCCAAAACAAATACTTTCGAAAGACGATATTGATAATACAGGCCCTGAAGTAGAACTCAGTGCGACAAAAGTGAATACACCTGTGATATCGGAAATAAAACGGGGTACACCTGTGATTTCCGATGAGCCTAATTGCATGAATATGGTTATAAAATAACCTGTAAACACCCAAACCTTCTCAAGTATGGATCTCTGGACTGTGTGTGCGTTTGCATATCTGCATCATGGCTCCACATGAAAAAGAACTGACAGAGGAACTGAAAAATCTGATTGTTAGACATCACAAAGGTGCAAAAGGATACAGGAAGATCGGTGACCAAGTAAAAATCAGTGAAAATACAGTCGCAGTAGTAATCAGGAGGTATGGAATGAGCGATGGGATTATTAATCGGAGCTGCAGTAGCAGTCCTTCTAAAAGGATGCCATGGACAGTGTGCTACTTGAACAGCCTAGCTCTGAAAAACAGATAGGGACAGTATGTGCTTCAAACTTGGCACAAAACTGCAAAAATAGATGATCTCCATAGATGATCTATGGAAATCAGAGTTTCTGTGACAGACAGTGTGAAGGACATTGTGTAACGTCAACTCTGTTGGACAGTGCCCAAGAGAAATTTAAAAAAAAAAAAAAAAATTGCTTGGTCTTTGGCACAAAACTACAAGAATAAACTTTACTAAAGAACATGAAAAGAAGCCTGATGAATACTAGGAGCACATTCTTGGGTCAGATGAGACCAAAATAAATTTGTTTGGCTCAGATGGGGTCCAGCATGTTTGGCGTGAACCTGGCCAGGACAAGCAGAGTGAACGCACAGGTCTGACAGTGAAGCACGGCGGTGGGAGTGTGATGATCTGGGGCTGTGTGAGTGCAAAAGGTAGGGAGATGACATTTACAGATGGCACCATGAATGCCTGTGGATATTCCAAAATACTGGCTGATAAGATGACTCCCAGTCTCTAGAATCTTGGCAGAAGAGGAAAACTCCAACATGACCACGATCTAAAGCACCCTGCCAAAATCACGCAAGCGTTTCGACGGAAGAAAAAAGTGAAAATTATGACCTGACCAAGCATGTCGCCTGACTTGAATCCAATAGAACACTTTTGGGTTATTTGAAAGAGAAAGGTAGAGAGCAAGAGCAAGAGCAACCCAACCCCATCCAGCGAAATCATCTCTGAAGAATGGCTGAACATCTCTCCAGAAATTTCTCCAACACTGCTATCCTCCACACTGAGGAGGATCGAGTCTGTCATCAAAAATAAAGCTGGGCATACAAAGTATTAAAAAAAAAGAAAGTAAAAATGCAATAATGGTATAATTTTGAATCATTTAACATTTAAATCTGGACTGCCTTTCAAATTTTTCAAGTGTAGGTCATAAAAAGAATGTTCCCGAAACCCAATTATTTTTGTTTAGTGACTGAAAGCTTCTGAATTCGAATCACAGACTTCAAATTTTATTATTATTTTTTAAAAAATAGAACAATTAATGAATTTATCTCCACGTGGTCCTAAATTCTCCGCTATTTTTTCCTGCTTCACCATGACCCAATACAAGATACTACATCATGCATCACGTGGTAGGCTTTCCCCGTTCACGCAAGGCATTGTGGGATACAAATTTGAAACAGGAGAGAAAAATGGAGGACGTGAGTGTGCGAATGAAACGTGAAAGACCGACTACAGTAACGGAAAGAAACCGAGAAGAAAAGACGTGATGTTATATACGAAGGAAAGGAAACGCAGGACCAAACTAATAAATATGGGTGCTCAGCGAGCACCTCGGTGTGATCAGCTGTTCGTTTAGCGACAGAATGATGGAACTGTCAGTGCACGCTCAAAGGGAAACCTGTAGATGGCAGTAATGCAACACTGTGGATGCCAGCTGCTGTAAAACCCAAAAGAAGGTAAACTTGCGCATGCGCACACGGACTTCCTCTGTCTGCTTGACGGCATGAAGCGAGCGATTTCATGCACATTATTTGCTTTAATCCCCTCAAATTAAATAACTTCCCAGCCACAGAATGGCCTGATATTTTGTCAGATATTACAGAAATAAACAGATATCACAATCACCACATTTCAGACGGAACTAAATTTCACCGATTTTATGAAATCGAAAGGCCGTCTAGCTTTAAGCGATATTATACAATACCGGTGAGTGTATGTTACACATACTAAGGATTTTTCTTGGTGAATGATCAACAATGATTGAAATTGAAGACTAAAATGAGTTTGTGTAACATACACTGACCGTCCACTTTAATAGGAACTTGTTGATTCTAAGATCCCTGTTCTTGGCTGCAGGAGTGGAACCCAATGTGCTCTTCTGTTTTCTGTTGCATGCTGAGATGCTTTTCTGCTCACCACAGTTGCAAAGAGTTGCTATGAGTTACTATATCCTTCCTGGCAAAAAAGCTCAAATCAATCTGTCCATTTTCCTCTGACCCTCTCTTATCAACAAGGCGTTTGTTTCCACCCACAGAACTGTCGCTCTCTCACTCACTCACTCACTCACTCACTCACTCACTCACTCACTCAGTGTTTTTTGTTTTTTGCACCATTCTGTGTAAACTCTAGAGACTGTTGTGTAGGGCTGCTCGATATTGGAAAAAATCAATATCACGATTTTTTCAGTAAATATCGATATCGCGATTTTTAAAACGATATTTATACACCTTTTTTTAAAGCCCTGATCATCAACACCTGAGGCACCGGGCCACATTTTTATAGTACAGGCCTCATAGGCTACCTGTCAACCCTTCCCGTTGTACCCTGAAACGCCTTTTACTTAAACTATTTACTGTGCAAGCGCATACTTTGCATAGGTCCTATAGCCTGCACAAGGCTCACGTTCTCCTCACTCAACATTTCCGATCACAGAGGATGGAGCCAGCGCTGGTATTACCAGTGATTACTGCGTAACGTCCACACTGGCTCGTAGCCAGCCAAGGATAAAATCTCTCTCTCTCACACACACACACACACACACTACAACGTAAGCTTGTGTGTTGTTAAGACACCAACATTAAACACGCACAATATAGAGACAAGTCCTTAAGAATTAACATACATGAAAATAGGCTTCTCTTCCTTCATCTTCCAAATGTGGACTCCGCTATCTTTTTGGCATGTCAGCATTGAAATACCATTTGCAGAGATATTTCACTCGCCATTAAGAAAAGTAAAAGCAACACATGATTAGGGCTACATGATTAGCAGGGGGACACCGTTTTAAGCGCACGGAATTTTAAAAACAATGTAATTACATCTGAGTCCGTCTACATCGCGCAATAAACCCGTCCTTAGCAGAACCTACTTCAAAGCATGATGCTAGCTGCAGATGCACAAGTCAAAATCAAATGAACCCAACATGCCGCGGCGGGCAACATTAATAACCAAATTGCCTTACCTTAAAACGCTGCCTTGACCACAGGACGACTCGCAATTATTCCACTTAAATCCACACGGTTTAACACATCTAACACAGCTAGCAAGCTGGATATGTGCTAATATTGTTGTGCTTGTTTTCTTCCGTAGATGCCATTTTTACATTACCCAGTCCCACATCCAAAAATATGACGTAAATATATGTTAATTGTATTATTATAACTATTAGCAAGCAAATCAAACATATTAAGAAATCAATATATCAAATCACCCGACACGTATGAAAACAGAAGAACTGATTTTTTACTGTTGCGGAGATATCGCGGGAGTAGAATGGATGACGTATGCAAGGCTACGGTGTGCCTTAGGGGACAGAAGGGTTCGTTTTACCTTACTGTCACGTCAATGTTATTGTTGTTTTATTGCCATTGTAGGAATATTGTGCACGTCCCTTTCGACAAATGACAAAAAATCGTTTCATATCGATATTATGAATTTTGATATCGTTTGACACCAATATCGATATCGTGATAAAAATACGATATATTGCACAGCTCTACTGTTGTGTATGAAAACCCCAGGAGGAGATCAGCAGTTTCTGAAATACTCAAACCACCAGTCCATCTGGCTCAAACCGACACCCATACCACAGCGAAAGAAAGTCACGCTTCACTGTGAGATCACAATTTTTCCCATTCGGATGTTTGAACATCGTGAACATTAACCGAAGCTCTTGATTTGATCCCTCGTGCTGCTGTCGATGGATCGGCTGATTAGAGAACTGCATCAAACAGCAGGAGGATGGATGGGTGTTCCTAATAAAGTGGCTGGTGAGTGTACATGACAATTAAACCGATTCTGATTCTGAACAAAGTGCTCTACAGTGTGCACAATATATATATATATGTGTGTTAGGAACAGAGAGAGAGACAATTAGACACAATGACAGAGAAGGAGAGAGATGGATTGTCGATGAGCCTGCAGCTCAGACAGGATTTGTTTAACACTAATGGTACTATTAATAACACACACAGATGAGTACAGCACGCATCCTGCAAATTACAAACCTCATATCGATCAACACACAGCTGGAGAGAAGAGGCAGTTCAATCTGAACATGTCCTCCCCAATAGTTTACATCCAAGTCGACACAGATTCAACAAACCCAACTGCTTTTGCTCATTAAATTCTGTGTCGTGTGTAATTACAGCAGGGAGGGAGCAGGCGATATTTACGGCAATGCTGCAAGCTAACTTACTGTCAAGAGACGCATAAATATAAACAGAAGAGACAGAAAGCAACAGTGGAAATGAAGCGGTGCAGTACCGCTTCTCTTTAAAGGGGAACTGAAGGCAAATTTTCTCAAAATTCTATTTCTCTCATTGTATTAAATATCGGAATGCATTTTTGATCGCTATTTTGTCGCTGCTGTAGCAAGTTATGAGTGTTTGAAATATGCTCTGTAATACATCAGTCCGTAAACAAGATTCATTGAGACCTGTGCGAGACATCGTAGGACGGAAGTAAAACGTAGACCAGAAATCAAAGTGACCGACATCTGCCGACGTTGTCAAAAGACGCGCGCCCTCTTTCGAATGCTGATGTAATCAAGCCGGAAGTTTTGTTTGTTTTGATAGCGATCAGGAAAGTTTGAAAAAAGTCGGCAGTAATCATCATTTAAACTCATTTTTGTGCAATACTTCGTTTGGAAAACAGTTTTCAAAATGGCGGCACTGACACCTGGCTGACGCTTCACGTTTCGAAGTCTCGCACAAGTCTCATGAAGATCGCGCGGATAAGCGACGCCTGCTGTGGACCAAACGAACTAAATTCAACACGGCTAAAAACCGAACAGGCCGATAAGTATAATATTTAATTGCAATTAGTTGCCAATACGAGTCACGATATAAGGTTACTAAAACCGAAAATGTAATTGAATAACACGTTAATTAAGAAATAAAGCAAGTTTAAAAATGACTTCAGTTCTCCTTTAATTTCAAGGGCACGATAAATGACATGCAATATTGAATGCATCACATGCTACTACTTTTTTTTGTTGCTGTTTGTTGTTTTTCTGTATATTAAAAATATACTGTCTGTCTGTGTTCATATGAAGTTTCAAACATAGCCTTTTATGCACGAAACATACTCTCGATATTTATTTTTCTGAAAGTAACTGACTGAAAGACAGAGAGCTATAGAAAATGTTAAGAGCCATGACAGATTTATATTTGAGGACTTCTACATTATTGAATCAGTACTAAAACCTCATCTCATCTCATTATCTCTAGCCGCTTTATCCTGTTCTACAGGGTCACGAGCAAGCTGGAGCCTATCCCAGCTGACTACGGGCGAAAGGCGGGGTACACCCTGGACAAGTCGCCAGGTCATCACAGGGCTGACACATAGACACAGACAACCATCCACACTCACATTCACACCTACGCTCAATTTAGAGTCACCAGTTAACCTAATCTGCATGTCTTTGGACTGTGGGGGAATCCGGAGCACCCGGAGGAAACCCACGCGGACACGGGGAGAACATGCAAACTCCACACAGAAAGGCCCTCGCTGGCCACGGGGCTCGAACCCGGACCTTCTTGCTGTGAGACGACAGCGCTAACCACTACACCACCTTGCCGCCCAGTACTAAAACCTATAATATTATTATTATTCTTTTCTTTTATTTATTTTTATTATGCCTGCCTTGGGCTACCACCTTGTCATGGTGGTGAGCCTTGAGTGCCTTGATGATTCCGCCATGCTGGCGGGAGCAAATGCTTCAGGTAGGGCCACCCAAGCCAGACAGGTCGAGGGTGAGAGGCCAGACAAAGAGTAGTCCAATACCCCATGGCCAAGAAATACTGGGTGGCTGCTCGGCAGGGCAAAACTATGTCTTATGGATAGGAAGGGCCCTTTAATCCTGGTTGACATCCCTCCAAGGGATGGTGTCTCAGTAAAAATACCGGTTGGTGGTAACTTTAAAACACACCTCAGTTATGAGGAAATGTCTGTAGGTAACAATACCAGACCTCACACGGGGCACCACAATTATGTAGATACAACTGCGTTATTAAATCCGTCTCATACAATCAGTCTCATAAAATATCAGTTCATTAATTTTACTAATCAATCAATATTTATATTAATTATTAAATTAATGAATGAATTACTCTAGTGATAAACTAGATCAGTGAAGGCAATGTGAATTCTTTGATGGCAGAGGATGGCTTCAAGTAATACTGCAGCAAAACAGACAAGACACAATTTCTTATAAATATTTAATTTATTAAAATGACAAAATCAAGTGAGGATAATACTGATCAGGTACATTCAATTTAACAATAAAGGCACAAAATGGTGATGTGAGGTAGTAATATTATGCGTGTGTGTGTTTGCAGGTATGTGAAATCGTGTGAAAAAGGTGCGAAAGGGGCCTGTAAATGCTCTGTGTGACTCATTAGACAAAGGATTTTAACAAAAGGTGCACAACTAATCAATGGCCTGTACAGGGATCAAACACACCACACACTAACCAACTGAGCTAAGCAGCCCTTAGCTTCCTGACCTCTGAATGCTGAGATGCGTATAATGGTGCGTGGTAAGAACATGTTCAAGAGAGAGATAAAAAAAAAGATAAGGCATGCAAAAATCTATCTACTAGAGTAAAACTGAGAAATACAATAACATATGATCAGACCAGGGCAGCATGGTGGTGTAGTGGTTAGCGCTGTCGCCTCACAGCAAGAAGGTCCGGGTTCGAGTCCAGCGGCCAGTGAGGGCCTTTCTGTGTGGAGTTTGCATGTTCTCCCCGTGTCCGCGTGGGTTTCCTCCGGGTGCTCCGGTTTCCCCCACAGTCCAAAGACATGCAGGTTAGGTTAACTGGTGACTCTAAATTGAGCGTAGGTGTGAATGGTTGTCTGTGTCTATGTGTCAGCCCTGTGATGACCTGGCGACTTGTCCAGGGTGTACCCCGCCTTTCGCCCGTAGTCAGCTGGGATAGGCTCCAGCTTGCCTGCGACCCTGCACAGGATACGCAGCTACAGTTAATGGATGAATGGATGATCAGACCAAACCTATGTGATTACTGTGCGCACACTTGAAACAACCTTAGGTTTAAACAGCACTGTTCACATAAACTAATCAAACTAAGACTAACGTTGCCCAAATGCCAGCCTTACTTGGGCCCACTCTCGCATAGCAGCATGAAAAAGTTTGTCAGTGATCCTCCGTTTCGGCATATTCTTCTGAAAAGAGCGGAGCACGGCTTCAATTCAGTTTAATGCAGCTCTGCTATGTTGCAAAAGTCCTTTCCAGGCGGGATCTCATTGATCCAGAAGATCCTTGGTCGAACGCTCGTTGGCTGAAGACGTGGAGGGAAGTGCTCACCTCTAATCTTCCTAATTTGCGTTATCACGGTGTAGTAACAAAGGTAACCAGTTTCAAACACAACAAAAGCGAAACAACATGATTGAGGCAATTCCAACCGTGGCCAGTCCGCACAACAATGCGTGTTTGTTCCTTTGTTTCTTCGTTTCTGCCTGCAGGCAGCAGCATCTCTTTAATACCAACAGTGAACTGGTCAGAGAGAGGGTCAGAGAGCCAAGGCGTTTCTGGCTTTGGGATGACGGAGGTGTGGGGCACCGGCAGCCACGCGCGTCCGCGGCTGTGACGAGGCGTTTGCACGGTGCGACACGGGAGACTCGTGTCGGGAGGTCGCGCAGAGAGAGAGAGCGAAATTCGCTCAGATCACCATGATCCACAGCAGTATGCTACCTAATTGTGGCGCAGTGAAAGATGAGATGAGGTGGATATTGTCCAGGACAGGAAGTGAGGGAATTATGGGAGATGTAGTTGCAGAGGTATGCTGTACCTACATGTCTAATGCAAATAATGTAAATAATGGCGTGAACAGGGCTGGAACCAATGGTGAAGGTCCCTCGCCCGGTAGGTGTCTCACTGACCCGCAGGGTGGGCCCGACCATCATCAATCGACTGCGATGAGAAAATATATAGTAATATAGTTAGCCTGTCTCACGCCCAGATCAAACACCGCACCCTACACGGGCCGAACCGAACACAAACGAACCCAAACAATAGGTTTTGCTCACCTGCATCCGGCTCGGCCCATGCAAAGCACAGTACCCGACCCGGGCCTACAATAAATAACTATAATTATTCTTTCCACATTCACTGGATATGAGCACTCGCATGCTCTAGTTGGTTACTCTACTACTAGGATATCAGCTCATATACCGTGAGTAGAGAAAAACAAAATGGCGGAGCGCATCAAATCAGATACATCACTTTATCAAGTATTTAAAAGAAATACAAATAGCTAAAACAATATAGCCCCCCATCTCCTGTTCCACACTCCAGCCAAATCGGTGGCGCCAAACCACCAAAAACCCTAAAGAAGAAGAAGAAGAAGAAAATGGCAGAGCTTGTTGCTGAACCAACCGAGAACAAAATAAAAAGTCAACTCAAAAACAAAACACCAAAAAATACAAAAAAAGCAACAAAATATGGAATGAAAGTATTTGATGGTAAGAACCTATCTATCTTTTTTTAATTTTTCAGTAATTATTATTATTATTATCACATTTTTCACAAATTGCTCCAGTCATTTCGCCGGTTTGTTTACATTCTAAGCCGAAATAATTTTGTCGGGCGTTTTGTATAATGATTTTATTTATCAAATTTGGAAAAAATAAAAATAAAAATAAAAATTCTCTGTTTCTCAGAATCTAGTGAATGTGGATAGAATAAAACAGTTATTCCACTCAATCTCGTCGTACACGGATTATAGACAACTTGGTGCTTCAAGTTGAAGATTGCTGTACATCAACCTAACCCATCTAACTTGAAGGAGTTGGAGCAGTTTTGCCTTGAATGGGCAACAATCCCAGTGGCTAGATGTGCAAAGCTAATAGAGACATACCCCAAGAGACTTGCAGCTGTAATTGCAGCAAAAGGTGGATCTACAAAGTTTTTTTTTTTGGGGGGGGATACTCCAGATTTCTGTTTTTTCATCTTAATTATTGTTTGTGTCACAATAAAACAGTAATTTTCACCTTTAAAGTGGTCGGCATGTTGTGTACATCAAATGGTGCTAACCCTCCAAAAATCCATTTTAATTCCAACTTGTAATGCGACAAAACAGGACAAAAATCAAGGAGGATGAATACTTTTGCAAGGCACTTTATTCAGGCATTACTTTGGAAATAGACTTCTCCTTTTGGAAACATGAGAAAACATCCTGATGTGATAATCAACAAAAAAATAGGGCTCGGGCTAAAAAAAAAAATCCCAGGGCTTTCCTTTAATATCAGGTAGCACTTCACGGAATCCAGGGACGCATGTCGACCGAAACGAATCCGAGAAAATCGCAAAAGAAGCATTTTTTTTTCGAAATTTGTGATTTTCATTTTTTCCCATAATGTGCAAGTTGAGATCTTGAAGAATGCAATCAGTATTTCAGATAATAGATTGTTTTTGTTGGAAAAGCATACATTTTTTGTTGCAAATTGTCTCGTTTTTGTCAGGACTATAGCCTGCTGGGGGGTGTGGGTAAATTACCATATGGGCCATTCACATGATGATTTAAGTCTTTTGTTTTGTTTTGGCGAATCAGCTGTATGATACGAGCTGAGCTCGTGGCTACTTAAGCTGCATACAGGCGTGTGATTTCACTATGGAATGAGCAAGCTAAACAGAGCGCAGAGGAGCTGAAACACCGCGAAGCAAACAGACGCACGGTATTTACATCGGAGATAACCATTTCTAGCAAAAAAAACGCAACCAAAAGGAAGTGTTCTAGGATTACATTCCATCGGAGGCATTGGTGTGTGCAAGGCGCCGTTTCTCTTTCTGATGGGGTAAGTTTATTAATCTAAGGCTGTGTGGTTATTTTTGCATGTAACGGAGAGTGTTGTGGTTTGGTTACATGAAACTAGTGTTGTGTTAGTTGTGTTATCATCGTGCTATCTTTCTTTCTAACGGTGTGAGTCATTTTTCAACCACAAAACGTTAAAGTATACTTTAGGACTTATTTTTGTACTTCATAATTGTGTTGGGCATACTTTGTATGGAAGGAAAATTGACGTGGTGATCTTTGTTTACATGAAAGTAGCATCGTGCTAGTTAGTAGGGGGTAGGGCTTTCCTTAATGTCATGCAAATGAGCAGCATTATGTGCCCGCCCTACACCCAGAGTAACTGAGATGGAAAACTTTGAGGGCGATTTTCTCCCTTTCCTGTTTTAAGAGGTATACACTTTCAAAAGGCCACACATTCTTCGAATATTGTCAGATCTCCACATGGAAGGCATCATTGGAAAGCTTAGAAACTGTACTTTCTGAATCTGTCAATAACTCAAAATGCCCCCGGGCCGACATGCGTCCCTGGATTCCGTGATCTGACACTGGATTATATCATGATATTCAGCATGCACAATACTGAATATGTTCAATAAAAAAGTGCATGTTGAATATCCTGATATAACCCTATAAGTGATTATTAGCAGATGATTAATTCTATCCAAACCCTAAAGCAGCCTCCGGGACGCCGTTAACTCCATGAGGTCTGATAATTACAGTCGTAGAGGAGGCTGGATTCACACGGAGAACATGTGTGGGACAACCAGCCTGTTTAAACCATGTGTGTGTGTATCACTTTTCAAAGAACAATGGAATCATCGGGCCATGATCCAATCCCCAATGAGGGATGTGAATGAGTCAACTTTAACCTTTGAACCATTAATCCGGTTAGCTCATCGTTGGCTGCCATTATCCCAAAACCCAAGAGAGAAAAGATCAGCTTCATGCTGCTTTTTAGTTCATTAAATAAAGACTGGAGCATGATGAAGACCTCCACGCCACAGGATATAACAATCTAACAATGACATAATCACTGATGTTACATCCAGCACTCTTCAATAACATAACTACTGACATCACATCTATTCCACAAGAAGTGTCCATACATGTACCTGTATCTTTTTGTGTGTATTTTTAATTGATGTTTGTATTTCAAATGTTATTTATTTGTCTATTTTTTCCAATAAAATTACTTTCATATTTTTATACTGTATCTTCACATTATATGTGTCCTCTAATCCTTGACTTGCAAGTGATGTCAAAGCAAAATAGAATCCCGGATGTCGGCCATGTTGGTGGAGAGACAAATGCGGGATCAAGCGACATTCCATACAAAACATAGTCACGCGTGCGCAACTCTCTTTGTTTTTCCACTGCTTTAAGCGTTTTTTTAGCTCTGCCGTATCTTTGTGCTGTATATGGTCGTGGTCACAACAGGACTCGTGACTGTGGCACGTTCCGATTTTTTAGAATTCTGTCTGTGATTCGGAAAGAGGGCGAGGAAACTCTGAGGTTTAGTACGGAGAGGAGACGAGCACGGCTGAACAACATCGGCAGGGCTGATCTAACAGAGGCTAAAACCAAAACAGCTCGTGTTTGCAGTGATCATTTTATCTCAAGTGAGATTCAAAAGCTTTCTCGATAATATCATGGAAGAATTTTATTTCGTATTGCTAGAATTTTGCTATAAAATGAGCGTTCTCTCTTGTCGTGGTTCACTCGGTCGTTGTTATAATTTTAACATGTGTATTACCATTTCTTTTCAAGGAGCGCCAGCAAAATTATACGATAGAAACAATCCAGACTGGGCGCCCACTCAGAACATGGGCTATGTTTCATCCAAGGTCGGACTTGATTCTTCGGCAGCCGAACCAGATAGAACGCGATATCTGGGTACTCGATGGTCAGTAGAAGTGTCTTATCTTCAGAAAAGTCTGACTTTTTTAAATAATATGGGTCAAACCCACACATATCTATCTTCTGTTTGTATCGACTCTTCGCTCGAGCGTTCAAATTGTGGTAATACCGAGAAAATTCAGCATCATTTATAGACACGCTTTCAGCGGCTGTCGTCCTAGTTGCTTTGTTTATCCACCATCATGGCAGAAGCTCAGGACGTAGCACATTTTGATCACATGCTTGCAAGTCATCTGTACAGTGGGCCACAAAGCGCCATCTAGTGGGCAGTGAGTTTTTTCAAGTTGAAGCAAATTTTTAGTTGCTGGGTTGCAAGTGACGTCATATCCGCCTCATTAGATATGCAAGACATGAAGTAGTGGTCACTAAGCTCACTGTTCATTGCTCAGGCGCCTTGCTCGTCGTTAAAATGCCCAATGCTTGCGTTGTTTTGAACTGCTTGAATCAAACAAACCATGAAACTGATAAAAGTTTCTTCCAGGTTCTCTGTGAAGTGATAAAGGGTGAAAGAGCAAAGCATTTCACCAAAAGATGACGAGAAAGGTGGCTCTTGAACCTTTCGCTGCTGTGATGGACGGACGCTCGAATTTGCAGTGATCACTTCATGAAAGGTTTGTAAATTCCTCTGATTTATTTCGTTTCGATTCGCAAATCGCCGACTTTTCTCGCCATTTTCTGCTTAAGTCCTCAGATGTGTTTGTTTACTGTTTGATCGTGGTCACCGTATTGTAAACTAACATGTACAACCCCAATTCCAAAAAAGTTGGGACAAAGTACAAATTGTAAATAAAAACGGAATGCAATAATTTACAAATCTCAAAAACTGATATTGTATTCACAATAGAACATAGACAACATATCAAATGTCAAAAGTGAGACATTTTGAAATTTCATGCCAAATATTGGCTCATTTGAAATTTCATGACAGCAACACATCTCAAAAAAATTGGGACGGGGCAATAAGAGGCTGGAAAAGTTAAAGGTACAAAAAAGGAACAGCTGGAGGACCAAATTGCAACTCATTAGGTCAATTGGCAATAGGTCATTAACATGACTGGGTATAAAAAGAGCATCTTGGAGTGGCAGCGGCTCTCAGAAGTAAAGATGGGAAGAGGATCACCAATCCCCCTAATTCTGCGCCGACAAATAGTGGAGCAATATCAGAAAGGAGTTCGACAGTGTAAACTTGCAAAGAGTTTGAACATATCATCATCTACAGTGCATAATATCATCAAAAGATTCAGAGAATCTGGAAGAATCTCTGTGCGTAAGGGTCAAGGCCGGAAAACCATACTGGGTGCCCGTGATCTTTGGGCCCTTAGACGGCACTGCACCACATACAGGCATGCTTCTGTATTGGAAATCACAAAATGGGCTCAGGAATATTTCCAGAGAACATTATCTGTGAACACAATTCACCGTGCCATCCGCCGTTGCCAGCTAAAACTCTATAGTTCAAAGAAGAAGCCGTATCTAAACGTGATCCAGAAGCGCAGACGTCTTCTCTGGGCCAAGGCTCATTTAAAATGGACTGTGGCAAAGTGGAAAACTGTTCTGTGGTCAGACGAATAAAAATTTGAAGTTCTTTATGGAAATCAGGGACGCCGTGTCATTCGGACTAAAGAGGAGAAGGACGACCCAAGTTGTTATCAGCGCTCAGTTCAGAAGCCTGCATCTCTGATGGTATGGGGTTGCATTAGTGCGTGTGGCATGGGCAGCTTACACATCTGGAAAGACACCAATCAATGCTGAAAGGTATATCCAGGTTCTAGAGCAACATATGCTCCCATCCAGACGACGTCTCTTTCAGGGAAGACCTTGCATTTTCCAACATGACAATGCCAAACCACATACTGCATCAATTACAGCATCATGGCTGCGTAGAAGAAGGGTCCGGGTACTGAACTGGCCAGCCTGCAGTCCAGATCTTTCACCCATAGAAAACATTTGGCGGAAGATACAACAAAAAAGACTTAAGACAGTTGAGCAACTAGAATCCTACATTAGACAAGAATGGGTTAACATTCCTATCCCTAAACTTGAGCAACTTGTCTCCTCAGTCCCCAGACGTTTACAGACTGTTGTAAAGAGAAAAGGGGATGTCTCACAGTGGGAAACATGGCCTTGTCCCAACTTTTTTGAGATGTGTTGTTGTCATGAAATTTAAAATCACCTAATTTTTCTCTTTAAATGATACATTTTCTCAGTTTAAACATTCAATATGTCATCTATGTTCTATTCTAAATAAAATATGGAATTTTGAAACTTCCACATCATTGCATTCCGTTTTTATTTACAATTTGTACTTTGTCCCAACTTTTTTGGAATCGGGGTTGTATATAATACGTGTAATAGCCAGGTCTTTAAAGGGGTTTCTTTAGAAGAAGAAGAAGCAGCCTTTATTTGTCACATGCACACTGAAGCACAGTGAGATTCATCCTCTGCATTTAACCCATGCACACACACCCAGAGCAGTGGGCAACCACACTACAGCGCCTGGGGAGCAGTCAGGGGTTCGGTACCTTGCTCAAGGGCACTTCAGCCCAAGGCCGCCCCATGTTAACCGAACCCAACTGCATGTCTTTGGACTGTGAGCACCCGGAGGAAACCCACACAGACACAGGGAGAACATGCTAACTCCACACAGAAAGGCCCCCGTTGGCCACTGGGCTTGAACCCAGAACCTTCTTGCTGTGAGGCAACAGTGCTGTGGATCTTCGTGAATTATTTCCCTGGAAGAGAAGAGCAGGGAGGATTGAGAATCGAGCCACTGTGATTTGTTTACACCTGATACTAAAACTTTTAGCATCCAACAAACATCATGAAGATGTGTACAAAAAGCCCAAAAATGCCTCCTTACCCGGGCAAAAATGATACAGGATTTATCTTGTAGTGTCCTGATCCCCAGATCTTTAACCCAGACACATATACAAAGTTGTTCGCCTCTATGTTCTTCCAGGTTTTCATCTGTTCGTTGGTCAACACCGTGCAGTTGATAAAACCTGTCTGGACAATAATGTTGTTTCCTATTGATACAAACTGTATTGCCTCACTATTGTAAATACATGGGTTTAATCTGTGACTGCAAAGCTGAACCTTCATGAGCTATTTATGCTCGTCTATACTCAGCTCTGTGCTCCAAGTTGCTTTGAATAAAAGCTTCCGCCATATAAAGACATCTAAATATAATACATCCAGTGGCATGATCCTGAGCCTTGCAAATGGATAAAACGATCAGCATTGGGAACAATTTAGCACTTTATAATTAATGAGACTCGCATGAACCTAACATTCAGCTGCAGATCCAGCCTCAAGGCCATAGAGTCAGAAACAGAATGCAATCATCTCTATAGGCAGAGTTACATAACAAGTGTGGGCTGTTAGCTTGGGAATACAGATACAAAACGAGATGATTATTTATAACATTTCACATGCTCTTTAAGCAGTTTAATGATTATTAGACATCTGAGCTGTGAGCATGGAGGTCATCCAGAACACATTCTTGTCCCAAGTGGAGCAATTATTCGAGAAGGCTGAGAAAGATGAGATGATCTGAGTTTGAGTCCTACAGACGCTGCAGCTACACTGAGCTGGGAGTTTACTGCAGAACATCCTCTCGTCGGGTGAGGAGGATCGTTTAACTTTACTTCTGAGCACCTTGTGGGTGTGTGTGTGGAGGGGTGAGGTTATGAATACAGATGAAGACCTTAGTGCTCTCGTCTGAGCAGAAACAGCTGCACGTGTCTGAGCAACGGATGGAAATATGCAATGGATGGTGATGCATGTGATGAAGGAAAAAGCACGCTGACATTCTCTCTCTCTCTCTCTCTCTCCCACACACCCAAATTAATTTTCTAATTCAGATGGCTTCATTGGCATGAACTGTAATTAACAACTGTTGTGAAAGCATTAAGTAGAACAAATAAAGCAAATAATAATAAGACCATCAATGATGGCGTAGCTCACTCCGGCCCCGTCTAACACAGAAGGAACGATCTAAAGTGGGCCACCTTGCACAATAAATGTTGCAAGCTATATGCACTCTATACAAGCTATATATAGAAGTGATATCCACCCTAGGAATACTGACCTATTTACCAGAAAGAATCCAAAACGGCGAGGAATTGACCGAGAAGAAATGATTTTTGTTGAACTGCTTATTCAGGCTTAATTAGTCCATAACTTGATGAATAATTGTAATAGAATAGAATGCCTTTATTGTCACTATACCCATGTACAATGAGATTAAAAGCAACTCAAATAACAGTGCAAACAGTGTGTAGAGAAGAAGTAAAAAAAAAAAAAGAAAAAAAGAAAAAAGCGAGGGTGTAAGGGGGGGTAAGGTGCACAGTCCTGAGACGTATGTGTTGTGTTTCACATTATGGTGTGAGGTATTGCACATTATAAAGTATTGCACAGAGAGAGTCATATTATAAGGTATTGCACATTATAAATTATTGCACGAAGAGAGTCACATTATAAAATAAAGTATTTCACATTATGAAGTATTGCACAGGGGGGTTAGACTATAAAGTCAGAGCACATTCGAGTTCAGGGCGGTTATGGCTTTTGGAAAGAAGCTGTTTTTGAAGCTATTAGTTTTTGCCCTGATGCACCTGTAGCGCCTCCCTGAGGGCAACAGGTCAAACAGATCAAAGCCAGGGTGGGAGCTGTCCTTGATAATGTTCTTAGCTCTGCTAAGGCAGAGGGAGGTGTAAACGTCCATCAGGGAGGGGAGAGGGCAGCCGATGATCTTCTGTGCTGCCTTTACTACTCTCTGGAGCCTCTCCTTGTCTGCAGCAGTGCAGCTGCCGTACCATACTGTGACACAGTACGTTAGCAGGCTCTCGATGGATGAGCGGTAGAAGGTCAGCAGCAGGTTGGAGTCAAGGTTGTGTTTCCTGAGGACTCTCAGGAAGTGTAGCCGCTGCTGAGCCTTCTTAATGACTGCTGTAATGTTCTCTGACCAGGAGATGTCGGCGGAGATGAGGACACCGAGAAACCGGAAGGTGTGGACCCTCTCCACATACTCGTTGTTGATGTAAAGGGGGGCTAGGTCGGTGCTGTGCTTCCTGAAGTCAATGATGAGCTCTTTGGTTTTCTTGGTCTTCAGAGCAAGGTTATTCTCTGAACACCAGGCTGCCAACTTCAGGACCTCCTCTCTGTAGACTGCCTCGTCTCCCTTTGAGATGAGTCCGACCACTGTGGTGTCGTCAGCAAACTTGATGACAAGGTTGTCGTTATGGGTCGAACTACAGTACAGCCGTGGGTGTAGAGGCAGTACAGGAGGGGGCTCAGCACACAGCCCTGTGGAGAGCCGGTGCTCAACGTGCGGGTGGAGGAGAAGTGGGGGCCAAGTCTCACAGTCTGGGGCCGGTTGGTAAGAAAATCCTTTATCCAGGCGCATGTGAGAGGGGGGAGGCCGAGAGTGTCCAGTTTTCTAATAAGGATGTCCGGGATTATTGTATTAAAAGCTGAACTGTCATCCACAAAGAGTATGCGGACGTAGCTCTGCTGCTGCTCCAGGTGGTTCAGTGCAGAGTGGAGAGTTACGGCGATGGCGTCCTCTGTGGAGCTGTTCGCGCGATATGTGAACTGGTAGAGGTCGAAGTCTGGGGGGAGGTGGTCCTTGATGTGCTGAGGAACTAGTCTCTCGAAGCACTTCATGATTACCGGGGTGAGGGCCACCCCAGGTAATAATGATGCAAATCTGGGTAAAAGTTACATGCACCCTACCTCCATGCCAGAAAGAATCAAAATTGGTGAAGAATTGAGGGAGAAGAAGCGATTTTCGTGAAATGTGGACGATGCCGGACAGACGGACAACAGACGACACATGATGGCATAAATGCATCACCTGTTTGTCAGGGTGCAGACACTTATGGATGTATGTGCAGGGGAGAGCGGGGAAAGCAAACTGGAAACAAAGCCAAAACGTGAGACTAAAATCAAGGTCGTGGGACAGGCGAGGGTCGATCGATCGGTTGACGGAGCAATGCGGACAGGGCTAGAGAATAACGAGCAAGATAGAACAGCAAGTGAGAGTGGGAGAGCTGTTTATATAGCAGGGGCTGATGAACCAGGAAACAAGTGGCATGTGTATTTAATAAACAGGTGATAGAGGGCGCTATGATTCATGGGTGTTGTAGTTCTGAGCGGCCATGTTTGTAGTTGGGGTCAGACTGGTGCTCTCGACAGCATTACTGACAGACTCCATTACTGACAGTTCCATCATTCTGTCGCTAAACGAACAGCTGATCACACCGAGGTGCTCGCTGAGCGCCCATATTTATTAGTTTGGTCCTGTGTTTCCTTTCCTTCGTATAGAACATAACGTCTTTTCTTCTCGCTTTCTTTCCGTTACTGTAGTCGCTCTTTCACGTTTCATTCGTACACTCACATCCTCCATTTTGCTCTCCTGTTTCAAATTTGTATCCCACAATGCCTTGCACGAACGGGGAAAGCCCACCACGTGATGCATGACACAGGATCTTGAATTGGGTCATGGTGAAGCAGGAAAAAATAGCGGAGAATTTAGAGCCATGTGGCCTTAAATTCATTAACTGTTCTATTAAAAAAAAACTAAAATTGGAAGTCTGTGATTCAAACTCAGTAGCTTTTGGTCCACTAAAGAAAAACAATTGGGTTTCAGGAAAATTCTGTTTATGACCTGCACTTGAAAAACCTGAAACGTGGTCTAGCTTTAATTCCTGGGCTCCCATCTGTAACAGGGAGTGATGTTGCATCCCAATAAAGGAGAACTGAAGGCAAATTTTTATTATCAAACTTGTATTTATCTAATTTTATTAAATATAGGAATGTATTTTTGATCACTATTTTGTCACTGCAATAGCAAGTTATGAGTGTTTGAAATATGCTCTGTAATATATCAGTCCACATGTCAAAGCAATGGCCGTAAACGAGATTCGTTGAGACCTGTGCGAGACATCGTAGGACGGAAGTAAAACGTACACCAGAAATCAAAGTGACCGACATCTGCCAACGTTGTCAAAAGACGCACGCGGCTTCTTTCAAATGCTGATGTAATCAAGCCGGAAGTTTTGTCTGTTTTGATATAGTGGTGCTTGAAAGTTTGTGAGCCCTTTAGAATTTTCTATATTTCTGCATAAATATGACCTAAAACATCATCAGATTTTCACACAAGTCCTAAAAGTAGAGAAAGAGAACCCAGTTAAACAAATGAGACAAAAATATTATACTTGGTCATTTATTTATTGAGGAAAATGATCCAATATTACATATCTGTGAGTGGCAAAAGTATGGGAACCTCTAGGATTAGCAGTTAATTTGAAGGTGAAATTAGAGTCAGGTGTTTTCAATCAATGGGATGACAATCAGGTGTGAGTGGGCACCCTGTTTTATTTAAAGAACAGGGATCTATCAAAGTCTGATCTTCACAACACATGTTTGTGGAAGTGTATCATGGCACGAACAAAGGAGATTCCTGAGGACCTCAGAAAAAGCGTTGTTGATGCTCATCAGACTGGAAAAGGTTATAAAACCATCTCTAAAGAGTTTGGACTCCACCAATCCACAGTCAGACAGATTGTGTACAAATGGAGGAAATTCAAGACCACTGTTACCCTCCCCAGGAGTGGTCGACCAACAAAGATCACTCTGAGAGCAAGGCGTATAATAGTCGGTGAGGTCACAAAGGACCCCAGGGTAACTTCTAAGCAACTGAAGGCCTCTCTCACATTGGCTAATGTTAATGTTCATGAGTCCACCATCAGGAGAACACTGAACAACAATGGTGTGCATGGCAGGGTTGCAAGGAGAAAGCCACTGCTCTCCAAAAAGGACATTGCTGCTCGTCTGCAGTTTGCTAAAGATCACATGGACAAGCCAGAAGGCTGTTGGAAAAATGTTTTGTGGACGGATGAGACCAAAATAGAACTTTTTGGTTTAAATGAGAAGCGTTATGTTTGGAGAAAGGAAAACACTGCATTCCAGCATAAGAACCTTATCCCATCTGTGAAACATGGTGGTGGTAGTATCATGGTTTGGGCCTGTTTTGCTGCATCTGGGCCAGGACGGCTTGCCATCATTGATGGAACAATGAATTCTGAATTATACCAGCGAATTCTAAAGGAAAATGTCAGGACATCTGTCCATGAACTGAATCTCAAGAGAAGGTGGGTCATGCAGCAAGACAACGACCCTAAGCACACAAGTTGTTCTACCAAAGAATGGTTAAAGAAGAATAAAGTGAATGTTTTGGAATGGCCAAGTCAAAGTCCTGACCTTAATCCAATGGAAATGTTGTGGAAGGACCTGAAGCGAGCAGTTCATGTGATGAAACCCACCAACATCCCAGAGTTGAAGCTGTTCTGTACGGAGGAACGGGCTAAAATTCCTCCAAGCCGGTGTGCAGGACTGATCAACAGTTACCAGAAATGTTTAGTTGCAGTTATTGCTGCACAAGCGGGTCACACCAGATACTGAAAGCAAAGCTTCACATACCGTACTTTTGCCCCTCACAGGTATGTAATATTGGATCATTTTTCTCAATAAATAAATGACCAAGTATAATATTTTTGTCTCATTTGTTTAACTGGGTTCTCTTTATCTACTTTTAGGACTTGTGTGAAAATCTGATGATGTTTTAGGTCATATTTATGCAGAAATATAGAAAATTCTAAAGGCTTCACAAACTTTCAAGCACCACTGTAGCAATCAGGAAAGTTTGAAAAAAGTAGACAGTAATAGTAATTTAAACTCGTTTTTGTGCAATATTTCATTTGGAAAACAGTTTCCAAAATGGCGGCACTGACACCTGGCTGACGCTTCACGTTTCGAAGTCTCGCACAAGTCTTGTGAAGATCGCGCGGATAAGCGACGCCTGCCATGGACCAAACGAACTAAATTCAACACGGCTAAAAACCGAACAGGCCGATAAGTATAATATTTAATTGCAATTATTTGCCAATACGAGTCACGATATAAGGTTACTAAAACTGAAAACATAACTGAATAACACGTTAATTAAAAAATAAAGCAAGTTTAAAAATGACTTCAGTTCTCCATGGATACACTTTACAGTAGATTATTAGATTCTAATAGAATAGATGAGCCAAGATAATTGGCGATCTTTTTTAATGGGCCTGACTCGTTACAAGTATGAATAGGTGGGCCTTAAAGTAGAATAGGTTGAGAGCCCCTGGTTTTGACAGCTGAACTGAACCGTTTTATCGATCAGTGTTCTTGTGGTACACAACCCTGACTAGGATAAAGTGGTTACTGAAGATGAATGAATGAATAAATGAATGAATGTTTTACTTACCAGGCGGTGTGCAGGCTTCCACAGAGGACTGGACCAGAACAGACCGTCTCTTTGAGGGCATTGGCATTTTTCTCTCTTTGTATTTTGCTAACGCTGCTTGCACTGCTTCTGTGTGTAGGTCTGCACACACACACACACACACACACACACACACACACACACACGTGCTTGTAATACTATCCTTGGGAGCATCATTGACTGACAATATATCGAAATTTAACTCAAACCTTAACCTCAGTGAACAAAAGTTGGGGTTTTTTTTAATTAGCCATTTTTCTGCCTTGCGGGTTATGTGTGTGTGTGTGTGTGTGTGTGTATATATCAGTCCCTACTTGCAGCTATTACCAGCCTTGGCTATTCCTGTACACTCACTGTCCTGATATTTGGTAGGCTGGGGCACGTACATAAATTAACAGTGAGTGGGTTAAGACTGGCAGGGCTTTCCAGAGTAAAATCTAAACAATTGGCGAAGTTCTGCTCGATATCAGCTGTAATAGGCAGCCTTGCAGTGTGGCGTAGGCGATGCTTTTTATACCCTTGATGTAAACCTTGATAATATTTTAATCCTGTATATGTTAATTTTTAATAGTGGGTTCAAATAAAAGTATTCATATGTGCATGTGTGCAGGGGGGGGGGGGGGGGTGTCTTAAATGTCCCCATAAGGTCAAACCTGTCAGATATTCCTTCAACTTCATCCCTTTGTATCATATCATATGTTTTTCCGCTGACATTTGCTGCCTTAGCTGTTAACAGAATCCTTCAACCCAAAATGCTGACATTGCTAATAACAAACGAAGGGACTGAAAAGAACAGACACTGGCGCTTGTTATCACTTCATAAATGAGACCACGCTAACGGCAGACTTTCAGTCTTCAGTCTGCGTGTTATTAAATGCCAAGTCGTCTACCACCACAGTGAGCTTTCTAGCGCTGCTAATGATGCCAAACCCACAAAAATGATGGCTAATGCAGCTTCACATCACAGACTTTGTGGCATGGAGAGTGTGTTTTGTGCGTTTGGAGCTCTTAGATACTAGATACAGCAGATTTTACTGAAAGTCATTAAAGTTCAGAGATGAAAAGTGGTTACTTTAAATATTAGAGCTTTGCAATAGTAGACCACATAGATACTTAACAATGACTCTCTCTCTCTCTCTGTGTGTGTGTGTGTGTGTGTGTGTGTGTGTGTACCAGATCTGAACCGCTCGTCCCGTGAGTTGGCTGCTCTGGGTTTGTTCTGTTTGGACGTCAGAGGAGGCGCCTGAGAGGATGCTGGGATTCGGGGATCCGTCTGCAGAGAGGGATCGACACCTGCAGGAGCCACGAGACAAACACAGTTAAAGTGATTAACCAGGAAATTTTGAAATTATGGGGTTACGAAATGTCATCATTATACATTAATGCAATTTGCTCTACACTCAAAAAAATTAAGCGGACTTTAGCTTAAAAAAAAAAAAACGTTAAAGTTGTAACATCAGTCTGTTGGGCCATTTCCCCGGGCGTGGCCAAACTGGATTAGCCAGATACATGGATGGATGTATTAGGAGATGAAAACGATGGTGGTGCCGCGTGACATAGGATTCCGCATGACAGCATACTGTGGATACACAATTGTCCTTTTTGACTCTATACTGTAGATGACTTGCAACCACGTGACTAAAATGTGCTACGTCATGAGCGTCCGCCATGATGGTGGATATATAAATCCATATTATTTAAAAAAGTCAGACTTTTCCGAAGATAAGACGATTCTACTGACCATCGAGTACCCAGATATCGCGTTCTATCTGGTTTGGCTGCCGAAAAATCAAGTCCGACCCAGTCTGGATTGTTTCTATCGTATGATTTTGCTGGCGCTCCTAGAAGTGAAATGGTAATACATGTGTTAAAATTATAACAACGACCGAGTGAACCACAACAAGAGAGAACGGCCATTTTATCGCAAAATTCTAGCAATACGAAATAAAATTCTTCCATGATATTATCGAGAGAGCTTTTGAATCTCACTTGAGATAAAATGATCACTGCAAACACGAGCCGTTTTGGTTTTAGCCTCTGTTAGATCAGCCCTGCCGATGTTGTTCAGCCGTGCTCATCTCCTCTCCGTACTAAACCTCAGAGTTTCCTCGCCATCTTTGCGAATCACGGACGTAATTCTAAAAAATCGGAACGTGCCACGGTCACGAGTACTGTTGTGACCACAAAGATACGGCAGAGCTAAAAGAACGCTTAATGCAGTGGAAAAACAAAGAGAGTTGCTAAAAAACGCAGGACTATGTTTTGTATGGAATGTCGCTTGAGCCCGCATTTCTATCTCCACCAACATGGCCGACATCCGTGTTTCTATTTTACTTTGACGTCACTTGCAAGTCAAGGATAGGATGCGGTTATAGAAGTGAGTTATTTATAATCACACTCTCTATGAGGATGGGTTCCCTTTTGAGTCTGGTTCCTCTCAAGGTTTCTTCCTCATGTCGTCTCAGGGAGTTTTTCCTTGCCACCATCACCTCAGGCTTGTTCATTAGGGATACATTTATTACAGTGGTGCTTGAAAGTTTGTGAACCCTTTAGAATTTTCTCTATTTCTGCATAAATGACCTAAAACATCATCAGATTTTCACACAAGTCCTAAAAGTAGATAAAGAGAACCCAGTTAAACAAATGAGACAAAAATATTATACTTGGTCATTTATTTATTGAGAAAAATGATCCAATATTACATACCTGTGAGGGGCAAAAGTACGGTATGTGAAGCTTTGCTTTCAGTATCTGGTGTGACCCGCTTGTGCAGCAATAACTGCAACTAAACATTTCTGGTAACTGTTGATCAGTCCTGCACACCGGCTTGGAGGAATTTTAGCCCGTTCCTCCGTACAGAACAGCTTCAACTCTGGGATGTTGGTGGGTTTCATCACATGAACTGCTCGCTTCAGGTCCTTCCACAACATTTTGATTGGATTAAGGTCAGGACTTTGACTTGGCCATTCCAAAACATTAACTTTATTCTTCTTTAACCATTCTTTGGTAGAACGACTTGTGTGCTTAGGGTCGTTGTCTTGCTGCATGACCCACCTTCTCTTGAGATTCAGTTCATGGACAGATGTCCTGACATTTTCCTTTAGAATTCGCTGGTATAATTCAGAATTCATTGTTCCATCAATGATGGCAAGCTGTCCTGGCCCAGATGCAGCAAAACAGGCCCAAACCATGATACTACCACCACCATCTTTCACAGATGGGATAAGGTTCTTATGCTGGAATGCAGCGTTTTCCTTTCTCCAAACATAACACTTCTCATTTAAACCAAAAAGTTCTATTTTGGTCTCATCTGTCCACAAAACATTTTTCCCATAGCCTTCTGACTTGTCCACGTGATCTTTAGCAAACTACAGATGAGCAGCAATGTTCTTTTTGGAGAGCAGTGGCTTTCTCCTTGCAACCCTGCCATGCACACCATTGTTGTTCAGTGTTCTCCTGATGGTGGACTCATGAACATTAACATTAGCCAATGTGAGAGAGGCCTTCAGTTGCTTAGAAGTTACCCTGGGGTCCTTTGTAACCTCACTGACTATTACACGCCTTGCTCTTGGAGTGATCTTTGCTGGTCGACCACTCCTGGGGAGGGTAACAATGGTCTTGAATTTCCTCCATTTGTACACAATCTGTCTGACTGTGGATTGGTGAAGTCCAAACTCTTTAGAGATGGTTTTATAACCTTTTCCAGCCTGATGAGCATCAACAACGCTTTTTCTGAGGTCTTCAGGAATCTCCTTTGTTCGTGTCATGATACACTTCCACATACGTGTTGTGAAGATCAGACTTTGATAGATCCCTGTTCTTTAAATAAAACAGGGTGCCCACTCACACCTGATTGTCATCCATACACATAATATTTTTGTCTCATTTGTTTAACTGGGTTCTCTTTCTCTACTTTTAGGACTTGTGTGAAAATCTGATGTTGTTTTAGGTCATATTTATGCAGAAATATAGAAAATTCTAAAGGCTTCACAAACTTTCAAGCACCACTGTAATTCATATGTTTAAAATTTACATCCAATATATTGTCAGTCCTGCATGCTGTAGCGTGTGCATCTGAAGGTGCATCTCAGGTTGCGCGTGAGCCAAGTGAGCTCCAGCACGCGCGCCGTTAACAAGGCGCACCTGAACTTCATTAAGTAACTATGTGTGTGCCCATTTAAGGACTGCGCTGATGCATTTGCATCACAAAGTATTATGATACGCAAGTCCACATTACTGAGCCTTTCTTCCTGTTTCTTGATCCTTGTGCCTGTTTCTCGTCCCTGTTCTAGGTTTGCCTCTGATATCATGTTTGTGCCTCGCCCGACCCACGTGCCTGTTTTCCCGTTTCTGATTTAGCCGTTTTTGGATTGTTTACCTATGTGTACATATCTGTATAGCTGTGCACTTTGTATATAACTGCACTCGTATCATTAAACTGAAACTTCTGCACTTACATCCACCTCCCTTGCGTGCCTGACATATACCGTATATGTACAGTGCCTTGAAAAAGTATTCATACCCCTTGAACTTTTTCACATTTTTCCACCTTACAACCACGAACTTCAAAGTTTTTTATTGAGATTTTATGTGATGGACCAACACAGAGTAGCACATAATTGTGAAGTGAAACGAAAATGATAAAATTGGTCTTCAAAATTTTAAACAAATAAAAATCTGAAAAATGTGGTGTGCATTAGTATTCAGCCCCCTGTACTCTGATACCTCTAAATACAATCCAGTGCAATCAATTGCCTTCAGAAGTCATCTAATTAGTTAATAAAGTCCTACTGTGTGTAATTTACTCTCAGCATAAATACACTTGTTCTGTGAAGGCCTCAGTGGTTTGTTAGAGAACACTGAAGAACAAACAGCATCATGAAGACCAAAGAACTCACCAGACAGGTCAGGGATAAAGTTCTGGAGAAGTTTAAAGCAGGGTTAGGTTATAAAAAAATATCCCAAGCTCTGAACATCTCAAGAAGCACTGTTCAAGCCATCATTCAAAAATGGAAAAAGTATGGCACAACTGCAAACCTACCAAGACATGGCCGTCCACCTAAACTGACAGAGCGAGCAAGAAGAGCACTGGTCAGAGAAGCAGCCAAGAGGCCCATGATCATTCTGGAGGAGCTGCAGAAATCCAAAGCTCAGGTGGGAGAATCTGTGCACAGGATAACTATAAGTCGTACACTCCACAAATCTGGCCTTTTTGGAAGAGTGGCAAGAAGAAAGCCATTGTTGAAAGACAGGCATAAGAAATGTAGGGGACACAGCAAACATGTGGAAGAAGGTGCTTTGGTCAGATGAGACCAAAGTTGAACTTTTTGGCCTAAATGCAAAGCACTATGTGTGGCAGAAAACTAACACTGCTCATCACCCTGCACACACCATCCCCACTGTGAAACATGGTGGTGGCAGCATCATGCTATGGGGATGCTTTTCTTCAGCAGGGACAGGGAAGCTGGTCAGAGTTGATGGGAAGATGGATGGAGCTAAATACAGGGCAATCCTGGAAGAAAACCTGTTGGAGGCTGCAAAAGACTTGAGACTGGGAAGGAGATTCACCTTCCAGCAAGACAATGACCCTAAACATACAGCCAGAGCTACAATGGAATGGTTTAGATCAAAGAATATTCATGTGTTAGAATGGCCCAGTCAAAGTCCAGACCTAAATCCCATTGAGCATCTGTGGCAAGACTTGAAAATTGCTGTTCACAGACGTTCTCCATCCGATCTGGCTGAGCTTGAGCTATTTTGCAAAGAAGAATGGGCAAAAATTTCAGTGTCTAGATGTGCAAAGCTGGTAGAGACATACCACAAAAGACTTGCAGCTGTAATTGCAGCAAAAGGTGGCTCTACAAAGTATTGACGCAGGGGGGCTGAATACTAATGCACACCATATTTTTCAGATTTTTATTTGTTTAAAATTTTGAAGACCATTTATCATTTTCGTTTCACTTCACAATTATGTGCTACTCTGTGTTGGTCTATGGCATAAAATCTCACTTATCTCTTTTAAGTTCATGGTTGTAAGGTGGAAAAATGTGAAAAAGTTCAAGGGGTATGAATACTTTTGCAAGGCACTGTATATATTTCTATAAAGCTGCTTTGCGACAATGTCGGCTCTATTGTTTAAAAGTGTTTTACAAATAAAATGGACTTCACTTGACTTTTAAGCATGTCTTCACTGCAGTCCACTCTCTCCTCACGCCTTTCCTCTATCGCAAGCAACTTGATGTCCTCCAATCAATTACTTTCATTGAACATGTCTGAAATAGTGCTGTAATCCTGGAGCTAAAGTTCCTCCCAGCTGACGTAAGCAGTGCAGAATTCCAGAGACTCATAATCCCAGCATGGATGAAGAAGAAGCCACTCAAACTCACTGAGCTGCAGGAAATCAGCTTATACAGTCATAGATGGCTATCAACTGACACTGGTTCCTAAACGTAGCCTGAAGACTAAGGGTTACAGATTATTTCTCCAGATTATTTTGACTAGAAAAAAAAAAAACTGGACGTCATAAATATGAAGATCATTAAAGTTTTTTTTTTTTCATCTTCAGTTCAGCCTGTCAGCTCATGAGTAGATGGAAATAGACAGTGGAGATGATTATAGATTTCAGGAGGAGCTCTGCCACACCCTCCCTCCCCCGTCACCCTGTTTGACTCCCCAGTAATCTCTGTGGTTACAGTATTTACGCTTCCTGGGCATTATAATCACCCAGGACCTTAAATGGGAGATGTATATCTGCTCTCTCACCAGGAAAGCACAGCAGAGGATGTACTTCCTGCAGCAGTTGAAGAAGCTTGATCTGCCAAAGACAATGATGGTGCACTTTTTCACCAGCATCATCGAGTCCATCCTCACCTCCTCCATCACCGTCTGGTATGCTGCTGCCACTGCCATGGAGGGGCAAGGGCAGACTGCAGCACATCATTTGCTCTGCTGAGAGGACGATCGGCTGCAACCTACCATCTCTTCAGGACCTGGACACAAACTTTTTGAATCACTCCCCTCTGGTAGGCAGTTGCGGTCCATTAGAACCAAAACCTCACGCCATAAGGCCAACTTTTTCCCCACTGCAGTTGGCCTCATCAATAAGGTCTGAGACCCTGTTGACTCTAAACTCACACTTCCAATCTGTGACATAAATGCACTTCATCTCAGAACTGCAATTTTGCACCTTTCAAGGCCATGTCATACATCTATTTTTGTTCTTTAGTCCTGGGTATGACTTTAAACTGCAACCGGTGGTGAGTCCCAGTTCCGGGAGGACTTGAGTACTGGGGAAAGCGGAGTTACCCCTTCATCACCATTGCTCCCAGGTCCACTCTGACCCGGAGTGGTAGCACCTGCCTGGGTTCCAGCTATGGGTTTAATAGTACATCACCAATAAGGTGCTGGCAGCAGGGCGCTTTTCGGTCCAGTGTGGCAGATGAACCCAACAGGGTCAATGGTACACCACCTGATGGCATGTGGAAGAGCTGCTCAAACGGCCAATGGATGGCATCATTCGGCAAGTCAGTTGTCACTACGGGGCAACTTCCATACCCATCAGATCTGTGGCACTTTTGTGCACCACTTGGCATCAGGTCTGGAGGTCCAGAGAGACAACACAATAGGGGCACGACATCGTTTGTCTTACCTTACTGTGCAAGGCGCTTCATTAGGAAAGGAGAATAAGTCTGGTATGCTCTGGTACGGGCCTCGCAGCCCATCTGCGTTTCTGCACATCCTAATGAAGCAGCCATCATCACTAGTGATGGACAGCCGCCACCAACGACTTTAGTCTTTGCTAAATTTTTCTACTTTAACTGTTCAAGCATCAATCACCAAAGCAAATTCCTTGTATGAGAGAACGTACTTGGCAATAAACTTGATTCTGATCTATATTAGCTAGCTAGTAAACAGAACACAAAAATCAATCCAACTTTCTCTTTTCTAAAGCAGTATCATACACTACAAACTGACCTAAATGACACATTCTATCTTCAACCACTGCTATTTGTTCGTAAGAAGTCTTGACAAAGACTAGCATTTGGGATACATCTCAATTTATCACCACAGACATTTGGGAAACCAGAATTAAAATATACAGAAAACAATGCACATCACTAAACCAGACTGACCAGGCAAATTTGAAAAGCCAGAAGTGGCTAAACATAGGGCGTACGTTCACCCACACAAAATGAGCACTAAAACCCACCACAGAAAAATTACATCACCAGGCGGAGAAGCAGCCGAGACTGTGGTCAGCCTTCCGAGGCAATGTGAGGATAAGTGCTGCTACGGGCCACTGAAACATCCCAAACATCCTCTCGCTAAAACCTCAAATGACTAGGCATGCAAGGTCAAGATGGCTCCTCAATCCGCTAAATTTATTCCTGTCACCTTTTACAATATTGTGAGTCACGCTGCAGGACTGTTATGCAATTCCATGAACTTCAAGAAGAATGGAGAAACCACAGCTCACCACGGTTTATGTTTACTGACCATGGTGCATGGTGTTTTCCGGGAAAAGTGCTAGAATATAAGCAAGACGCGCTAAATTCTGTACATTTTATAAATCATGGCTGAAGTAGCACAAAGAACAAAAATGACAATTACTGGAGAAGGAGGTTTACTATAACAGATTACTGTTACAATATCAGCAAAGAAAAAAATTATAACATACCTGTATACAATAGTGTGTGGAAGTCTTGGGCGACCTACTTTTTTATTTGTATAGAAATGTAATCATAGATTAAATCAACATTAAATGTAAATCTAATTAATATACATTATCAGTACAAAGAAGCAAATTTAATTTTCGGAAAATGCAGTTGTAATAATAATACAAAGCGAAGAAGTCAAGGTCCCTCTTACACCAGAATCTGGTCTTCTCAGACAGTCTCCTGTCCCAGTACTAACCAACTCTTTAAGGCGTATGGGTGCCGCACCAACCTCCGTTTCGATAGCCCTCGGCCTCTCGCCTATACAGCTATGGTTACAGTGGGGGGGGCGTGTCCTCTGGTAACCACGAGAGTTTGACTTCCCCAGTGTGCCTTACCAGATGGTAGTAGGTATCATTTTTATGATGGTCTTTGGTATGACCCGACTGTGAGTAGAACTTGTAATCTCACGGTCGAGAAGAGGACACGCTAACCGCTAGGCCAACTCACAGTACAAGAAGAAGGACAAGATGAAAAACAAAAAAAATTAAATTAAATTAAAAACAATAAAAAGGATATGGCAGGAAAAATAATGATAAAATAATAATAGGCTATAAAAAAATAACCATTAACAATTCCACGAAATCGAGTCGTACATGAGCTGATAGCCGACGAGGCGCGTAGCACCGAGTTATCTATAATCCATGTACAACGAGATTGAGTGGAATAACTGTTTTATTCTATCCGCATTCCCTGGATTTTGAGAAACGTAGCATTTTTATTTTTAATTTTTGCAAATTCAATAAATAAAAACTTTATACGGGCGGCACGGTGGTGTAGTGGTTAGCGCTGTCGCCTCACAGCAAGAAGGTCCGGGTTCGAGCCCCGTGGCCGGCGAGGGCCTTTCTGTGCGGAGTTTGCATGTTCTCCCCGTGTCCGCGTGGGTTTCCTCCGGGTGCTCCGGTTTCCCCCACAGTCCAAAGACATGCAGGTTAGGTTAACTGGTGACTCTAAATTGAGCGTAGGTGTGAATGTGAGTGTGAATGGTTGTCTGTGTCTATGTGTCAGCCCTGTGATGACCTGGCGACTTGTCCAGGGTGTACCCCGCCTTTCACCCGTAGTCAGCTGGGATAGGCTCCAGCTTGCCTGCGACCCTGTAGAACAGGATAAAGTGGCTAGAGATAATGAGATGAGACATGTTCTTACTATCAAATGCTTTCATTCCATATTTTGTTGCTTTTACGTTGAAATGGACTGTTTAAAGGGTAATTTAGAACATAATAAAACTGCAGAGGAAGTATATTCAATCTACTGACAGTGTAGTGGCTGCTGCTTTATGTCTCAGGGCTCCCTCATGCCTGTGTTACCTTCTGGCTCTCCCCTTTTAGTTGTGCTGTCATAGTTAGATTTGTTGGAGTCCCTGCTTGTACTCAACGCAAAATGTATCCTGTTCTTACTCATCAGGTGACATTGGGCATACCTAACAACCTGTGTTTTCTCTCCCCCCCTTCACTCTGTCTGTCCCTGAGTTACATGTCGATCCTGAAATTGAGATCCTGACCTTTTCTGCTCCTCGGACCTGCCTGATCCATCCTGATGCCCTACGTCTGGCTGGAGTCTCATCGCATCGCTCCTGTGGAGGACGGCCCCATATGGACAGTCGAAAGTCGCACCTGGAAGACGCTCTGGACTCTTACAGTAATGCTTTTATGTCCGAGGACTACAGCTGACTTGCTAACTTTAGGACTGCAGTTGTCACGAACAGTTTTGCACACAAGTTTCCATCAATGAACAGTTTATAACTTCAACAAAACAGACTTCATGTTAAAACTATAATGAATTTCCTGGTTACACAGTTATACTTTGTGACTCTATAGAACACTGTTATAGAAGTAAGTTATTTATAATCACGCTATCTGTTATCACCCAGATGAGGATGGGTTCCCTTTTGAGTCTGGTTCCTCTTGAGGTTTCTTCCTCATGTCGTCTGAGGGAGTTTTTCCTTGCCACCGTCGCCACAGGTGTGCTCATTGGGGATAGATTAGGGATAAAATTAGCTCATGTTTTACAGTCTTTAAATTTCTGTAAAGCTGCTTTGCGACAATGTCTACTGTTATTTGTATAGCACTTTTAACAATGTCTACTGTTAAAAGTGCTATACAAATAAATTTTGCTTGGTTTTTTTGTATTTTTTGGGTTTTCTTCTTTAGGGTTTTTTGGCGGTTGGCAAACCAACTTAAAGGTGCATTACCGTTACCGACTGGGCTGGAGGGTGGAACGGGGAGGTGTATCTATATTCTTTTAGCTATTTCTGTTTCTTTTAAATACTTGATAACAAATTTTGTGGTTTTGTTGTCGAGTAGAGTTTTTATTTCATCCTCGGTTGGTTCAGCAACACGCTCTGCCATTTTGTTTTTCTCTCTTCACGGTATATGAGGGGATATCCTAGTAGTAGAGTCGCCAATCAGAGTGTGTGATTGCTCATATCCAGTGAATGTGGATAGAATAAAAAATAATAGACCACTCGAAATCAAACAATCTACGACAGCATATTAGGGCCATTGTAGGTTTAAAAATAAATAAATAAATAAGTCATAAATTTGTAAGAAAAAATTCTTGGACACTCTCTGAGATTGTATTCTCACAAATTAATGAGAAAAAAAAATCACAACTCTCCAAGAAACAAATGTCAAGAACCGCTCAACTAAGTAAAGAGAAACAACAGTCCATCATTACTTTAAGACATGACGTGTCTTTTAATTTATAAAAATAAAGAAAAAACATTGAATTAGAAGGTGGCACGGTGTAGTGGTTAGCGCTGTCGTCTCACAGCAAGAAGGTCCGGGTTCGAGCCCCGTGGCCGGCGAGGGCCTTTCTGTGTGGAGTTTGCATGTTCTCCCCGTGTCCGCGTGGGTTTCCTCCGGGTGCTCCGGTTTCCCCCACAGTCCAAAGACATGCAGGTTAGGTTAACTGGTGACTCTAAATTGAGCGTAGGTGTGAATGTGAGTGTGAATGGTTGTCTGTGTCTATGTGTCAGCCCTGTGATGACCTGGCGACTTGTCCAGGGTGTACCCCGCCTTTCACCCGTAGTCAGCTGGGATAGGCTCCAGCTTGCCTGCGACCCTGTAGAACAGGATAAAGCAGCTACAGATGATGGATGTCATTGAATTAGAATTAGTAGTTGTGTCCAAACTTTTGCCTGGTACTGTAAATCACAGGGCAAAAACTGTTCTGGTGAACAGGTTGCACTACGAGTCTCAGAAGACCAAACTATAAATATCTCTTTTATCTAACTGTAAAGTGCTAAATGATGAAGGTGTAAAGAGCCAAAATGTCTTATCTAATCTGCATGTTGAAACATCTGAAACACTTATTTTTGGCTATCAAGGTAATGCTAACGTTTCCTCCAAAGGTCAAAGCATCAGAACATTTAACTCCTTTCCAAGTCAGTATCTGGACGCCCATTTCTTTCTTTATTTCCTCGAACCTCACATGCCCTGGCAGTGAAAATCGATCAGACAGAATGCACAAGAGGAATAAAAATGAGTTACTGGCTTTTCGAGTCATAGGTGGAAAATGTACATATCAATTATTTATTTCTGAAACTAACAATTATTTATGAAACTGTGTAAAAGTCACTGTAGCCCTCCATATCAACATGAATAAAAACTGACATAAATCATTGCACCTTTCACCTGCCACATCCAAGGAATATGGACCAAAATAAGTAATCACAATAAAAACTGGTGAGAAAAAAAATGCACGTAATGTCAATTATTCTATCCATATCGGAGCAGTCGCATGCTCTGATTGGCTCCTCTACTACTAAGACATCAGCTCATATACCATTAGTAGAGAAAAATAAAATGGCGGCGCGTGTTGCTGAACCAACCGAGGATGGAATAAAAACTCTACTTGAAAACAAAACCCCACAAAATTTTTCAAGTATTTAAAAGAAACAGAAATAGCTAAAAGAATATACCCCCTCCAATGTCTCCTGTTCCAAACTCCAGACCAGTTGGTGGCGCCAAACCACCAAAAACCCTAAAGAAGAAGAACAAAATGGTGGAGCGTGTTGCTGAACCAACCAAGGATGAAATAAAAACTCTATTCGAAAACTAACCCCCTCCCCCCCCCCAAAAAAAGCACCAAAATATGGAATGAAAGTATTTGATGGTAAGAACGTTTTTTTTTTTTCAAGAATTATCACCATCACATTTTTTACAAATTGCTCCTGTCATTTCGCCGGTTTGTTTACATTCTAAGCGGAAATGATTCTGTCGGACGTTTTGTATAAAGTTTTTATTTATCGAATTTGCAAAAAATAAAAATGCTCTGTTTCTCAAAATCCAGTGAATGTGGAGAGAATAAAACAGTTATTCCACTCAATCTCGCCGTACATGGATTATAGACAACTCGGTGCTACGCTCCTCGTCGGCTATCAGCTCATGTACGACTCGATTTCGTGGAATAACTGTTAAAAAGATACTTGTAGAAATGGATATCGTACCACTTCACTTTGTGTGTTGAGTTTTTTTTTTCCCCATTTGAAGGAGGATCACATAATTCTTACACACCAAGCACTAGGGATGTACCCGAACTGGATCCCGTGGTACGCAACAAAAACATCCACATTCGTTAACATGAACACGCAGCACTGTGTGATGCATTTACAGAGTTTATTCATTCATTCTTAGTGTTGATTTGGTTCGTTTGTTGATATTTTGGGAAATCAAGACAGATAAATTGTTGGTATATCATGGGCAGGTGCAAAAATAATTAACAACTGTGCAAAGAGGATTTTAAGAATAGTTCCCCACACATTTCAAGTTGCAACCAATTTAATATGGAATTGAGTGACGTAGCTGAGGTTGAGGAACTGTCAGGAACACAGTATGCTGACAGTATTGGTTTTTAGTTGGTTTGAACTTATGCGATCAAGCGTCGTCCGTCCGTCGTGCATCCGTTATCGTCGTCCGTCCACAATTTACAAAAATCGCTCCTCCTCCTACAGGATCGATCGGATTTTGATCAAACTCACATACAATGTTCCCCAGGTTGGTGTGCATAAAAGTTTTCAAGACAGTGGCACCACCTGTCATATTTATGATTTTATAGGCGTCTGAAATTTTTGGGTGACTCGTCAAATTAAATGCTACTCTTCGTAAACTGCTGGGACGTTTTCACTGAAACTCACCCAGAAGAATCTAAAGACATATTCCAACAAGAATTGTTCACCAGGTGGCACCACCCACCATGGATGTGGCTACACAGGGGTCACATGCAATTTCACGAAAATCGCTACTCCTCCAACAGGAGTTGATCAGATTTTGATCAAACTCATATGGAATGTTCCCCAGGTCAGTTTGTATAAAAGTTGTCAAGATGGTTGTCAAGATACAGACACTCATATTCAGAGCACTCTAGAGATACAGATACTTATTTTATTTTACATTTTACATTATCACTTTTACCTCTGTTCAGAGCCTGAACACTCTCCGTTACACCATCCACCACACTCACCAAACCCATCTTATCTATAGATGCCCTTCATTCTACTGGAGCACGAACAAAATATCCACATCTGATTCTGGCAACCTGAGTCATGCTCGAAAATCCTGTGGGATTAACCCTTTCTTCCAGGAGAGCCAAAAATATTTCCACAAGGAATCATTTAGCCTCTTTCTAGACGTCTCCTAGCAACCAACCCACCGCTAAGTCCAAATACCCTGGCAAGGAAAATCTGCTGAATAGTGCTCAAGCCGACAATATTAATGCAGAAGACCATTCACTGGAGGTAAAGGAGACTTTTCAGGACCTAAGCTCTTTCAGTCGACTCCGGGAAAGTCACATATATCACTCAAGCTTTGAAAAGCGAAATAGAGAGAGCAATTGCTAGCTGTAAATCATTAAGACGTTCTTTCAATACACTGCTCAATGTCTTAATTAGGACTGAGTGGGGTGTTTTTAAGATGGGGTGAACGTGTGTGTGAGTTCCTGTGTCTGGGAGTGATGAAAGTTGTTCAAGATGGAACTGACGAAGATAATTAAGCAGTGTATTCTTTTGTTTATGTTGCACTATATGCAGGAGGATGTCCAGTCTGCTGACACTGGTTCAAAAATGTTTGGGTTTTGACGTGGTTCAGTTCTTCTTATTGCATCAATTTGCCAGATATTTGGAAAGGGTCACTTTCACAAATCAAATTATAGAGTCGAAGGAGGGACTGAACATGCAAACATGAAAAATGATCTCATGGCTCTTCCAATTTTCGATGAAAGAACACTCAGCATTGAGTTGTTGGCTTGTTTACATCATAAACTCACTGCAAAAAAGAGAAGAGTTGTTGACTACTCATTTCTGACTCATGTTAGTCAAAGTCCTTCCTATACCAGCACCTGGTATTCACAGTCTTCCATCCAAGTACTACCTAGGCTCTTAAGGTGCATTGGGTAGCGCCGATCTCTGTTTCTATTATTACTAGCAGTTATGGCCCATGGGAAAGAGGAGACGTAGTAGTTACCGGTATTGCCCATCACTGAGGAGATGCAGACTCAGCCCTAGTGGAAGTCTCTGGCGAGGAGCGCTGATTGTGAGGTCCCGTACAATCCAAACTCCCAGGCGAGTGGGGGAAGGAATTCCCCGCCAAGGCTGCGCAGTGTGTTAGCGTGAGCATGTAGCCTATGGGAAATGAATAGTGTGTTGGATTAGCACTAATCCCATGTTTTGGAAAATTGAAAATGTTGTCTTGAGCCCCTCTGGGTTATGGCGTATGTGCGTCCAGCCATGTCGATTTGCATAGGAGAACAGTCAGAGAGACAGACAGACAGCCTTCCTTTAGTAGTATAGATAGCTAGGGTAACAGTGGGGGGCTAGTCCTCTGGTAACTGGGAGAGTCTCAGGTCCAGGAGGACTTGAGTATTGGGGAAAGCGGAGTTGCCCCTTCATCACCATTGCTCCCAGGTTCATTCTGACCCAGAGTGGTAGCACCTGCCTGGGTTCCAGCTATGGGTTAAATAGTACATCACCAATAAGGTGCTGGCAGCAGGGCGCTTTTTGGTGCAATGTGACAGATGAACCCAACAGGGTTAATGGCACACCACCAGATGGCATACGGAAGAGCCACTCAAATGGCCAACAGATGGCATCACTCGGCAAGTCAGTTGTCACTGTGAGGCAACGTTCATACCCATCAGGTCTGTGGCACTTTTGTGCACCACTTGGCATCAGGTCTGGAGGTCCAGAGAGACAACACGATGGGGTACGACATCGTTTGTCTTACCTTACAGTGCAAGGTGCTTCGTTAGGAGAGGAGAATAGTATGCAAAAACTCACGAGGCCAGACGTTCCATGGCAGCTCAGCTGGGCTATTTGTGCCACCACTGTGGACGGCTCTGTCGCTCTGGTGCAGGCCTCGCAGCCCATTTGCGTTTCTGCACATCCTAATGAAGCACTCATCATAGCTAGCGATGGACAGCCAACGAACTGCGAGAGTTTGACTCCCTACTCACTTTTATATTGCAGCGCCTCACCAGATGGCAGTAGGTACCATTTTTGTGATAGTCTTTGGTATGACCCAACCACACGTCAAATTCATAATCTCCTGGTCAAAAGGCAGACACGCTAACCACTAGGCCAACTCACAGTCCACGAAAATAGAGGCTTGCCTCAATAAAGTGGGCAGATTTAGTAAGAATGAGTTCCTGGAAAAACACAATTTTGCAGTCCAGTTCCAATTACCATCAGCATATTCACAAAGCTGTGTTCATATTCAGTCAGTAATTAACACAAAGCAGGCAGCTGTTTTAACCTGAATGGCACCTCTTCTTTTCACAACTCTTTTCCTGTCTTATTAAGGGGAAAGGGTAGAAGCTGATCATTACAATTTAAAACCTATTGTAAAGCTGATGAGTCCATGTCATGGCCTAATGATTAGAGAAGCAGCTTTGGGACCAAAAGGTTGCTGGTTTGATTCCCTAGACCAGCAGGAATAGCTAAAGTGCCCTTGAGCAAGGCACCTAACACCCAACTGCTCCCTAGGCTGCTCTGGGTATGTTGTATGTTGCTCTGGATAAGAGCATCTGCTTAATGCCTGTAATGTAATATAATATCACTTACTGCCATTTATCTTCAGCATTAGCTTATCTGAAAAGGGATGGCCTCTGTTACATTTGGATCACTTTGAATAATTACTTCGAGCAACTTTGTTGGAGGAGGTTATATTTTCAACTCTGTTTGTTTGTCTGTTCCCAACATAACTCAACATGTAGTGGACGGATTCTGATGACATTTGGTAGAAAAGTGAGCCATGGGCCAAGGAACAATTGATTAAATTTTGATACAAATCCAGATATGTATGTGGATCCAGGTTTTTTTGTTTTCCCAAACATAACTCAAAAACTAAACGGATTTGGATGAAATTTGGTGTACAGCTTTAGTATTATCCTAGGTTCGAGCGATTTGATTTTGATGTTGATATGTGGCTTGGTGGAGGTATGGACTCTACCAAGTGCCCTTCGAGTTAAACTTGTTTTCAGTTGTGCTCGTGTAAGCTACTAGATTTTCATTTGCACTTTGGACTTTTTTAGCTTGCCAGCACCAGTGCTTACACCAAAAACAGTAAGCATCGAGTCATAGCGGTTCCCTTTAAAACTCACCAAACATTAACATTATTCAAATACCCCTGCGATGATCAGGCGACTTGTCCAGGGTGTACCCCGCCTCTCGCCCATAGTCAGCTGAGATAGGCTCCAACTTGCCCACAACCCTGCATGGGATAAGCGGTTACGGATAATGGATGGATGGATTATTCAAATATCATAATTCTCCACTGAATACCATGAAATACCAACAGTCATCATTTACATTTCATATAACTGTCTTTTTATGTATAATTCTATCATTTTATTCACATATTGTACTATATACGGATATATTGCTATTCTATATCTATTCCAATTAAATAACTATTTATTGGTTATTACATTTGTTGTTATCCATCATCCTTTAATTTTTATTCTTCTATGTTATCTATAGTATATGCCAAAAAGGGGAAAAAAAAAAACTCTAACATCATCCAACACCTCTATGATCACAAAACAGCAGCACTCTGCAAAGATAACAAAGATACAGTAGAGCAAGTGGCACTGCTCCAGTCGCTGATGGTCTTCACACTTGGTTGATGACTAATCAGGTCACTGCTGCCAATCCCAGCCATGCCTGTTACTGCTCACACATGCTGGAGAGAACATTCCAGGTAATGTGGCTGCATATAATAATTAATTGTGTGTGCACCTGCACTTGAAGTTTCGGCATTGTTTTTCCCCCCACAGTGGGCCCTAATTGTGGCCATGGTAGTGTAATCTGGTAGTTTAAGACTTGAAAGTTGGAAGAAAAAAATGCAGAAAAAAATGCCTGGAATGAAGAAGCTGGCTTTGTGATCTGACTTTCAGAGGAAACTCGAATGCTCAGAAGCTCCTTCTGTCCTCTTCTCAGCTACATTTCTGGCCACAATGATATATGGAGCAGTATTTTCTACTTTGGAGACGAGGGACCATGGCAAGCTCTGTTATCACCACAAACCCCAGGACATACTTGATAACTGAAGAAGAAAAATAAAGTGACTGTCTACAGGCTGTACAACTCATCCGCTGTGAATCAGACTTAAACAACACAGCAGTTCATTCACTGGGTAAAACTTTTCAATTCCTGTTCGTCTTTTTCCTACTTCTATCTAGTTATGCTTCCAGCCAGCCATTCATCCATGTAAAGATGGGGAGGGGTTTTCACCACTCTGTGAAAGACTGCACGGACAAACAGTGCAACAATTTAAGAATAACGTTCCTCACTGTAAAACTGCAAATAATTTGTGGATCACATCATCTATGGTTCATAATATCATTAAAAGGTTCAGAGAATCTGGAGAAATCTCTGTATGCGAGAGACAAGGCTGAAAACTGGCCTTGGATGCCTGTGATCTTCAGGCCCTCAGGAGACACTGCATTAAAAGCAGACATGTGTTTGTAGTGGAAATCACTGTATGGGTTCAGGAACACTTCAGAAAACCATCATCTGTGAAAACACTTCATTACCGCATCCACAAATGCAAGTTAAAACCAGATATAAACAATATCCAGAAACACCGCCACCTTCTCTGGACCCGAGCTCTTTTACGATGGACTGAGGCGAAGTGGAAAACTGTCCCGAGGTCTGACGAATCAAAAGTAGAAATTATTTTTAGAAATCAGGGACAACACGTCCTCCAGGCTAAAGAGGAGAGAGACCATCCGGCTTGTTATCAGTGCACAGCTCAGAAGCCAGCATCTGTGATGGTACGAGGGTGCATTAGTGCACATAACATGGGGAGCTTGTACATCTGGGAAGGCATCATTAACGCTGAATGATATAAACACGTTTCAGAGCAATATGCTGACATCCAGGCAAAATCTTTTTCAGGGAAGGCCTTCCTTCTTTCAGCAAGACAACACCAAACTGCTTTCTGCACATATTAAAACTGCATGGCTCTGTAGTAAAAGAGTCTGGGTGCTAAACTGGCCTGCCTGCAGTCCAGACCTGTCTCCCATTTAAAACATTTGCCGAATTATGAAGCACAAAATACGACAAAGGAGACCCCGAACTGTTGAACAACTGAAATTGTATATCAGGCAAGAACGGGACAACATTTCTCTTTCAAAACTACAGCAATTGGTCTCCTCAGTTCCCAAATGTTTATAGAGTGTTGTTAAAAGTAGAGGTGATGCAACACAGTGGTAAACATGGCCCTGTCCCAACTTTTCTGAAACGTGTTGCTGACATCAGATTCAAAATGAGCAGATATTTGCCGGAGGTTTGACTGATGAGAAACACACAATCTTATGGCAAATAGCTTCCAAGAAGCGTCTAGAAAAGAGATGGTTGCCTGAAATAATGCAGACAGATCCCTTAATGTCTGCAACATGTGACTCATTTGAAAACAGTGGCCTGATTTCTGTTTGATGACCAACGGTCCGAGAGACTCGTAAAATATTCATGTGGACCGTTCAGACTGCAGCTAAAAATATAGACATGAAAAAAGACTTCGAGCTCTTTCTGTATTCATGCTCCCTAGGAGAGTTGAAAGCGCACAGCAGGGATTATTATGAGAGAAGAGATGCACTCGGGTATCGCTCTCATCCTGTGGGTTCAGAGTTACAGAAAACCTGGAACCTGTTCCTCAAACACAAGCAGAGCATTGTTTATTTAATGTACATATACAGTATGATAGAATTCGGTTATACACTACTGTCAGTTCAATTTTCAAAGCTAAAAATAAAATTTAACTCTGAGAAACCAGTGAGGGGGAACCAGTGGACATCTGAGTCTTTAGGCTTTTGGACCAAACCGTTATGGGCTCATAATTGAGAGGAGCTCCTCTGAGAACTACATAACTTCAAGGGCTTTTTTCCCGTTTGCATTCACACCACCTGTAGGAATGATGAAGTGATGGTTGCTATAGCGACGTCACTAGTTTGTTTTCATATGAATGGGCGTCCTGTCTACCAATGTTCTTCCGTTGCAGTGAAAACAGCAAACTAGCAACATTAGGCAGCGCAGTGGTGTGGTGGTTAGCACTGTCGCCTCACAGCAAGAAGGTTCTGGGTTCGAGCCCACTGGCTGAGAGGGGCCTTTCTGTGTGGAGTTTGCATGTTCTCCCCGTGTCTGTGTGGGTTTCCTCTGGGTGCTCCGGTTTCGTCCAAAGACTGTGGCTTTTTTTTTTTTTAATTTATCCAAAAGGTTAGGATAATTGGTGGCTCTAAATTGACCGTGAATGTGAGTGATTTTAGAGTTCCAAACGTTTGTTGCTTTTTTGTTTTGCTGTTTTCAGCACAAAATTAAATGTTACAGGGAAAAAAAAATTGTACCTGAGCAGCATATTCCATAAGAAAGCACTTTTCAGATGAAAAAAGAAAACATAATGAAGGCTACTGGGTTTTGGTGCAAAATGAAGAAGCGAGTGTGACAGTCAAAGTGTCCAGGAGAACTGTGGCTGGTTCTGTAAGATCTCATCTCATCTCATTATCTGTAGCCGCTTTATCCTGTTCTACAGGGTCGCAGGCGAGCTGGATCCTATCCCAGCTGACTACGTATGAAAGGCAGGGTTCACCCTGGACAAGTCGCCAGGTCATCACAGGGCTGACATATAGACACAGACAACCATTCACACTCACATTCACACCTACGGTCAATTTAGAGTCACCAGTTAACCTAACCTGCATGTCTTTGGACTGTGGGGGAAACCGGAGCACCCGGAGGAAACCCACGCGGACACGGGGAGAACATGCAAACTCTGCACAGAAAGGCCCTCGCCGGCCCCAGGGCTCGAACCCAGGACCTTCTTGCTGTGAGGCGACAGCGCTAACCACTACACCACCGTGTCACCCCTGGTTCTGTAAGATGCTCAGTAAAACCTACAGCTCATTTCCGCATAAAACTTCACTCACTGGACCTGAGAATACTATATATTTTTTTTCAAGCAAGGGTTTATCTCACACCAAATACTGACTTTTTATTTCATTTATTATGGCTTACTGATTACTGTTTTTAGTATTTTTTAATCTTGAAACATTTAATTTAATTATTTTTACGGCATTTTTGGTTGACACCATTTCTTTACATATGCCTAAGACTTTTGCACAGGACTGTATATGAAGGGTTTGGTTCCAAAACGCTATATATCCAATTCCACTGTTTCAAGAAAAATCACTTTTTCTGATTACGGGAAGTGATAAAAGGAAAACCACTGTATTCTGTTTTAAAATTTGTTGACTAACTCCTTAATGATAATCAACTTCAAAAATGAAATCCAGAACTAATTAACAGCTTTTAACTGAACCAAGTAATTATTTTTTGTCAAGTCGCTACATATCCACGCCACGGCATTTTTCCCCCAAATGCTGCATAGCCCTTTCTATTTAAAGAGCATTTAACCGTGTTCTTTCATGACAGATTATTTTATTTTATATATATATTTTAGATTATTTTATCAAAATTATTCATAATTCAGCATGAAATTGTCCAATAAATGCGAGAAGTGACGAAGCGATTTCCTACTTCATGGGTGCAGCCATCTTAGAAGACGTCACGCCAATGGAGGCCTCTGATTGGCCAAATGGATATGTCTGGTTTTGAGAAAAATCGGTGATGGGGCTTGTTGCGTTTTGGAATGAAAGGCCGTAATGCAGTGTGTAAATCAATGGCAGATATCAGGTTTTGGCGAAAACTGAATATGGTACGAGTAAGATATGATAATTGCTGATGGTTTGGTGGCGGGAGTTTCAATTTTTTTCAAATTTGGCGTTTATCGTGTTTTGGAACCAAACTCTTCATATATATTAAAAAAAAAAAAAAAACACGTCCTTGAATGTACCATTATTACATTATTCTTACGTTCAGGTTGCTGTCAGTGTGGAGTTTCATGTTCTCCTGTATGCCATCCCCCAAAATCTTACCAGATCAACCTGGTTATGCTAAATTGCCCCTGACCAGGAAAAACTGCTTCCTGAAATTGAGAATAGTAAGATCTTTCCGAACAGGTATGAGCACCCCAGGCTTTAAAGTGAGTATGCTTCTTTGCTCTAATGCTTTTTTACCGTGCTCATCAGTGGCTGTATAATGAGCTGATGAGATAAATTTAGTATAATCAAGTCCCACAAATGCTAACATGTGCAAAGTGTGCTCAAGCAAAGCAGAACATTTCTGTCCACACATCATTAAGAATCTGACTCATCACTCAGCCTGATTTCTGTTCTGTCATGCAGATAACATCCGAGAGAGAGAGAGAGTCCAGGTTCCATTAACGTGATGTGTACGTGACAGGGTCAGGCACCAAGCCTTAATGAAATTACAGCAGAGACACACTGCTGCAGTAAAACTCACAATTCTCTCCGTTGTCGCCTCTAGAAACGATTTGTAAAGAATGAGAGATATACCCTGTGCTCGAACTGAGCATTAAAGCCTGGTGTATGTGTTCTGTGTGTTCTTACAACCAGAATTCAGAAGCTTTCAGAAGGTCAGAAAAGCGCTTTCAAGTTCAGGGTTCTCCGGAAAATCTGAAATAGCTGGCGAAAGAAAAAAGTAGTAGGCGGTAATTAGTGAATGTTGTTTTATGGAGCCTTTAGTTAGATACTGTTCTTACTCATCAGGTGACATTGGACATACCTAACAACCTGTTTTCTCTCTCTCTAGCTTTCTCTCCCCCCCTTCACTCTGTCTGTCCCTGAGTTACGGTACATGTCGATCCTGAAATTGAGATCCTGACCTTTTCTGCTCCTCGGACCTGCCTGATCCATCCTGATGCCCTACGTCTGGCTGGAGTCTCATCGCATCGCTCCTGTGGAGGACGGCCCCATATGGACAGTCGAAAGTCGCACCTGGAAGACGCTCTGGACTCTTACAGTAATGCTTTTATGGCTGAGGACTACAGCTGACTTGCTAACTTTAGGACTGCAGGTGTCATGAACAGTTTTGCACTCAAGTTTCCATCAATGAACAGTTTATAACATCAACGAAACAGACTTCATGTTAAAACTGTTGTTAATGAATTTCCTGGTTTCACAGTTATACTTTGTGACTCTATAGAACACTGTTTTTGAAGCGAGTTATTTATAATCACGCTATCTGTTATCACCCAAATGAGGATGGGCTCCCTTTTGAGTCTGGTTCCTCTCGAGGTTTCTTCCTCATGCCGTCTGAGGGAGTTTTTCCTTGCCACTGTCGCCACAGGCTTCATCATTGCGGATAGATTAGGGATAAAATTAGCTCATGTTTTACAGTCTTTAAATTTCTGTAAAGCTGCTTTGCGACAATTGTTAAAAGCGCTATACAAATAAACTTGACTAGTGAGGACAAGCAGTTGTTTTGCTTTAAGTTTTGGATCCCGCTGCACTACAAACATCAGCAGAGACACACACCTTACAGTTAAACACGTCAAGAGAGAATAACATACCGCTAGCCAGACTCGACTAATAAATTTACGTGCCGTACGAAAACACAACACAAAATCACAGCTGGCTCATATTCAAACTAGAAGGGCATTCAGTCAGCGCAGGCCTCCGCCAAGGTCAATAATCAACTCTTCTATGGTGTGTAAATCTGCAAACACAACCACTTTATACTGTATTTTATATTACATTACATGGCATTTACCACATGTTCTTATCCAGAGTGACGTACAACGAGTGCAAAAGTCAGGTCCACGAAGTACTGAACTTCTAGACAAGAAAGTTCTAGTGCCGAGTGAACAAGTGACAACAATGCCTAGAGTAATATTCTGTTGAAGTACCAATACTCAAACAGCCAAGGAAACAAACCAATCATATAAAGTACAACTAAATAAAGAACTCAAATGGCTAACCCCAGGCTAGACAGTACACCGCCTGGGTTGGTCAAGACCAAAACGCAGCTTCAATAGTTTCCAAAGCTATTGGATTGACATGTTTCAGGGCTGTGAAACAGAAATGACAAAATCCGAGGAAACAATTTTAGCAGGGGGTCTGGGGGGAGTAGTCCCCCAGGAGCTGTGGGCCTGGGGCCCGCAGGGCCCCAGAAGCTGAACAGATTTTGTGTATATTGATAGATTTGAAGCATCTCCTGAAAGCAAATATTTTCTCAACCATGCCATTTAATTTGAACTGTTTATTATTATTATTATTATTATTATTATAAATTGAATATATAAATGTGAACAAGATGGTCTACCTGGTAATCTATAGTTCAACAGCTTCAATTTCACCAATTCCGCATGTTTTTTTCCTTTAACATGGTCAACCAAACGCGTTCTTCCACCAGAACCGTACTTCACATCCTGATGGCACAAGATGCAGTAAACTTTCCCCGGTTCTATCATGGAGATATTCACTACCGGCTTTAAACTCCAGCCATCACCAATTCCATGGATTTTTGATGTTGTTTTCCTTGGCAAATGTTTTTGACATCGTCGGTCTCACCGTCCTCCCTCTGAACAATGTCCCTCCGTGACACGGACATACCGCGAGATTCTCCTTTTCAAAACCGTTGATATCGAAAGCGTGTTTAAAGAGCACAAGATTTGCGCCGTGGTTTGTAAGCATGGCGCAAATGCCGTAAACCGGTCTGTCATTGTCGCAAAAGAAACCTACCCCCCCCCCCCAAATTTTTATTGCAAAATTAGATGACTTACTAAAATGATATTTTTGGCGGCCAAATTCGCAGAATTCCGCGGATTTTTCACAGCCCTGATGTTTACATGTGTATCCCACAGGGATTACTCCTACCCATGAATGGAGATCATGATATGGAATCATCGTACTGTATTTCTACTTTGGTTATGTTTTGTCACTATTGAATTTTACTGCCATCTACTGGATTTTAAGATGTATGGCATTGTTGAGTGCAGACTTCCACAAGGATCAAAGGCCATATCTCGCAACGTTAGCGAAGGTCAAACTAACTGCTTGGATCCGCTCCATGACTTGGACCTGCTCCAACATTTAATGGGTTCTTCCTTGGCCCATGCTACGCCTTTCCACCACATTTCATGGAAAATACAGAACTGCACCAAAAAAAAAACCTCCTTGGCAGAGGTAATTATTGGCCAAGGACTTGTTGACAACAGAAAACACTTCTTAGAAGTGGATAATGAACATAAACTCATTTGTTTACACTAGTCTGCATTAATGCTTTTATTAGCTAATTCCCTGGCCATATGGTTAGAGTACATTAGCTGCCACTTTTTTAGAGAATCAGTTAGTTTCCTCGGCAACACAGTGGAGCTTTTATTTGCCTTGTACGCTAGCTAATGGAGTTATAATTTGTCCACCCCTGCTTTAGTGTAGTGTGATCATACTGGTGTACAATATATAATGACTTATTTATTTATGTATTTATTTATTGCCAAACTCTACCAAGATGGTGAAAATCTGTCTAATTTTGCTGACTTAGACCAGACTGAAAACTGCAAAACCCTCAGCTACAGCATGTCTAAATCTGGTTTGAAGAGCAAAACACACACTTCTGCCTCTACACACTGATTGATTGCTGTGAAAAACCACGTGTATTTCAGGAGTTTCTTCTGAGTGGCAATCCAAAGCACTTCTGACATGTCGTGAAGCAAGCGTAAAGGCTGGAGGTGCTCAAGCGAGGCTGAAGGATTTACCTTGTATCTGTGGTATGTAGGGTGCCAGCAGCTTGCCTCTCTTCTTCTCATAGCCTTTCTGTGTGATGTCTCCTGCAGAGAGAGAGAGAGAGAGAGAGAGAGAGAGAGAGTTATGAGTCATTGAATCATCTTAATGGTAAAATAACTAAAAATTAAATATAAAATTACATTATAACTATACTTACAAATGAGCCTTCCTTCCAACTTTTGGCCACAAAATTTACACAAGTCTGGTGTTATGGCAGAAAACACTCCCTAGCTCCAGCAACAACAACAATAAAAACCCTCATACTCAAAACTGAATCAAATCCAATGTATCTAGAGGACATGAAGTTACAAAAACACATGATGGCTCCCGTTAGGCAGTGCATGAAAAGAAACTTCCACAAACCTCAAATTTCAAATACAAATGCATGATGCAGGGGCATAGCACAAAATTCTGGGCCCTACACAAAAGTAGTCTCGATGGCCCCTTCCTTCCTCCTCTCTTAATCCATGTCCCTCACACATCCATCCATTATCCATAACCACTTATCCTGTGCAGGGCTGCAGGCGGGCTGGAGCCTATCCCAGCTGACTACGGGCGAGAGGCGGGGTTCACCCGGGACAAGTCGCCAGGTCATCACAGGGCTGACACATAGACACACAACCATTCACACTCACATTCACACCTACGCTCAATTTAGAGTCACCAGTTAACCTAACCTGCATGTCTTTGGACTGTGGGGGAAACCGGAGCACCCGGAGGAAACCCACGGGGAGAACATGCAAACTCCACACAGAAAGACCCTCGCCGGCTGCTGGGCTCGAACCCGGACCTTCTTGCTGTGAGGCGACAGTGCTAACCACTACACCACCCCAGCCAGCCATCTATCTGTAAAACATCTTGTTCATTCATCTATCCAATCATCCATCCATCTGTACAAAACATCTGATTCATCCATCCAACTATAATATTTTATCCATGCAAACTCCACACAGAAAGGCTCCTGTCAGCCACTGGGCTCAAACCCAGAAGCTTCTTGCTGTGCGGCGACAGGGCTAACCGCTACACCACCATGCTGCCCCTCCCTCATGCA